>NC_092819.1:184534970-185206471 GCF_023375885.2 Dermacentor andersoni | reverse complement strand
AATGTGCTGTCCCAAGAAGCTGAGCATGACATGCCAGAAACCTGCAAAGCTAGTTGTAACACACGTTTCACCAAAGACAATGCAACATCTACACAGATGTGGAATCAACTCCTCCTGAACAAACAACCAAATGTATGTGTACTGCTTTCATTCAGACACCTACTTGGTATAGTAAAACCTCGTGAATTCAACCCACATTAATTTGAACAAATTGATAATTTGGACTCCTCCTTTGGTCACGGGAGGCATATGCATTACTTATACATGCCAGGTCTCCCGATTTTCCCGGGAGACTCCTGAATTTTGACGACTTTGTACGATTGTACGACGGAGAAAGAAATCTCCTGGAAATGCCCGCATGTTCGTCCCAAAGCATGCTTCAGTTTGGAGACCTAGCACCAGAGCTCGCACGATGCCAATTGTGATTGTCATCTCTGAAGAGCACGAAAATATGTAGCAGACCACGCGAAGCATTTGCAAAAGTGGGCAGCGGACTGCCAGTAGTTGCAGTATGAGAACGCAGCGCCATCACTTTAGTTCAGTAAGCTGCGAGGCGTATCGCAGGCGTGGTGGTGCTCGTGTCAGCTTCTGCCCGCTGTGTTTCTTTCCCGTGCAGGTTTTGCCTAGTGGTAGTACTAGCTTTCCCTCACATGCCGTTTTGTTTTTCTCGTTGCAGTGTGCTATCTCATGTCGTAAGTGCTATGATAGGACTTTGCTGTTTGCCATGGTGCTCAGCAAAGAAAGAAACAACTACCTTCAAGTGTTGTTGAAACAGTACACGACACAGTTCAGTTGTATTATTGCATCGCGGAAAGGTCAGCATCATGCATTCTGCACCATCTGCAACTGCAACATCAGTACAGTGGAACCCCGTTCATACGTTTTTCACCGGACCGCGAAAAAAAAAACTTAACAGCCGGGAAAACGCAACAGTGAGGAAAGGTCCGAAAATTAATGAAAACAGTGCAACTTTGCCTTGAAACAATTTATTTTGACATCAAGTGAGCTTAGGTCTTAAAAAAAATCGAGAATGGTCGATTGCCGTTTTTTCCGCTCGCTGGAAAACACCACGCGTTTCTCGATGGCCTGGAAAGCCGCATTGCTCTCAGCGTCGCTGTGAGGTGCGACGTACCTGCGAAGGAGGTCCAGAGCCGCGACTGCTTCTCCAAAGCTCGGGTCCGCCAACTCCCTGGAATCATACGGCTCGTGCTCCTCGTCGTCACCACAGTCTGAGACTTCACTCGCGACCGAGTCTGCAACGATCTCGGCGACACTACGACACTCGGACGTCGCGACAGCAGCATCCACGGCGACGTAGTCGTCATACGTGACGCCCGTGGCACCCAGCGCATTCAAAGCTTCACTCAGCTCTTGATCAGGAGAGGCTGCTTCCGTCTCTTCAGCTTCCGTGGCAGTTTCCTCTCCGCCATCCATGCGAAAGCCACACCGCGCGAAGCAGTGCTGTGCAGTTGACGCGCTCACTGCAGTCCACGCTGAAGCGACGTAGTGCATTGCGTCCAGTATTGAAATGATCGTAGGCTGCTGTCCGCGATCAATACGCGCCAGACAGCGCTTTACGATGGACTTCCTGTACGAGTGCTTTAAGTTCTTTATGACGCCGGCATCCAACGGCTGCAAGTGGCTTGTAGTGTTTGGAGGAAAAAAAACAAGCTTAACGTTCCGAAGAAATGACGGGTCTTTCGGGTGGGCAGCACAATTGTCTAGAAACAGGACAACACTCCTGCACTGGGAGCCCATCTTATTGTCGAAGTAACGAAGAAATTCTTCGAACAAGGAACCCGTCATCCATGCACGACTGTTGCTTCTATAGTGACATGGCAGCAGGCGAATGTTCTTTAAGCACCGTGGGTTTCGGTATTTTCCGATTACCCATGGCTTCAGCTTGTCCGAGCCATCCATGTTGCAGCAAAGGAGCACCGTCAATCTTTCTTTGCTGCATTTGCCTCCGTGGCATGCTTCGCCCTTCAGGCTTAACGACTTGGATGGCTGCACCCGAAAGAAAAGACCCGTTTCGTCGGCATTGTATATGTCACGAGGCTCATACCCCTCAATTATGGCAGATAGTGTGGCCTTCCAATCGTCGACTGTTTCCAAGTTTACACTTGCTGCTTCCCCGGATACAGTCTTATACGCGATGCCGTGCCTCTTCCGGAAACGGTCGATCCAGCCATTTGACGCCGCAAAGTCGCTGATGCCCAGTCGGTCGGCTATTTCCATCGCCTTCTCGCGCAAAATGCTGCCGTCGAAGTTAACACCGGCAGTGCGGGCTTGTTTAAACCAAGTAAGAAGCGACTCGTCGAGGTTTCCATACTTGGCGCCACGAGCCTGCTTAGCTTTCGGGCCGAAGAGCGCGGCATTCCCTTGTATCTCGGCACGCTTCGAAACGATGCTGTTAAGCGTCGAGGGTGGCAGACCAAGATCCTTGGCGATGTCGACTCTTTTCCGCGCTGGCTGCCTGTCGACTGCGTTGAGAACATCCAGCTTTTCCTCGAGGGAAAGCGCCTTGCGCTTGCGCGACGCCATCAAAGGACGACAAATCGCTCGCGGTGTCAGCGAGGCCCGACGAGGCGTAGGCAGCGTAGGTGTTGACGGGAGGACACGGACGGGGTGAACCGCACAAACAAGAAAGACTGGATTAGCGAGGCCTGACGAAGCGTAGGCAGCGTAGCTGTTGACGGAAGGACACGGACGACTCGGATGGGTTGAACCGCATAAACAAGAAAGACTGGATTGCTGCGGGCCCGCGGGTTTTACTCGCTTCGGCTGACGAGGCCGAAGCCATCTAGTGGCAATCTCTCCAACTCGCGTGCGGCTTTTTATGGCCTCTGAGATTACCCACACGCGTGCAAGGGGGTGATCTAAGAGGCCATGGTCTTGTAGCCAATTCCGTAGCCAAGCCTGGCCAAGACTCGTCAAAATGGCGGTTGGCGCGCGTTGCCCGGCCGGGTTCGGGGTGCCAGGTTGCGACGTAACATGCGGGAACGTTTTCACAGCTACAACGTAACAGCGGGGTACCGAATACATTGGATCCTATGGGAGCTATGCCGGGACCGGACGAAAACGACGTAACAGCCGGGAAAACGCAGCAGCGAGGAACGTAACAGCGGGGTTCTACTGTATATCCCACAGCGACAAAAACTGACATTGTTGCTCACGTTTTGTCGAAGAAGCACACAATGTTGAATGCCAAGAGAAACAGCATCGAATGCCGCAGTTTTTCGGCAGGCAGGATGGTGACAATGAAGTGCGAAATGTTTGTTTATCGATTTTCTACTGGAGCAGAACATACCATTGAGCGTCTCCGACCACATGAGGCCCTTGCTGTGTGAAATGTTCTCTACATCTGATGTTGCGAAGCGCTATGCCTGTTCTAGAACTAAGACAACAACCATTGTCAGCGAAATGGCAGGCCATGCACAAGAGTGTATGGGGAGTGCCCTGAAAAGATGATTTTATGCGGTTGCCACCAGCAGCTCTAACGACAGCCAGTGTAAGAGTTGGAGTCTGGCATGTAAAAGTGATGGCTGGCCCATGCTGTCATCCGACTCTTCCACGCTAGGGACATCGTTGAATGGAGGAACATGTTGTCATCGAGAACTAGGAGTACGGAATTTATTTGCAATATTTACATGAAGACAGGAGAATGTTAGTCTCGTCAGTCTAGTATGACTGAAAACGAAGCACCTCAAGCAGCCGAAAACGGCTGCTTAAACTCCCTATGTCCTCCCTAGATCCCCAGGCGAGGGAAAACTGACATCCAACCTTCGTCCACTCGGGGCATCCAAAGTCTTCAATGTACCTGCCTTTGAGGGCGAGGGAACACACACTCATCCCCGCACTTTTGTATCACTGATGACACCGAGGAGAGAGGGCCCTCATAGACGGGGGTTGTCACTCTTTACTCAAGCTGGGGCATCTTGATTTCAGAACCGACTCCGCAGTTAGCCTGTCAAATGATTGTGTCTCTCAAACGACTGTGACATTTACTGGGGCCCTTGAGAAAGCACATTTCTCTTGCTCCAATTAAACTGTGAAGGCGACAGCGATCCAACTAAGAATACTCGGTCTGCCAAACATGGGCAGCCTTGCTGGTGCCGTTGGGCTGTCCGAAGTAGGCGCATTGTTGGTTTCACGAAATGATACGTCACAGCGGGTTGGGAGAGGTTCGAAGGTCATTACCCCCGCAGGCTGATTATAACACCAGGCACAGCTGTACCCAATCGTGGTCACCTTCTTTCCTGAAGAATCTGGCCTTGTCGAGAGTGGACTGCTTACCTTAAGCACCCTAGAAGGACCTTTAAAGAGACACAACATCATCAATTTAACTATAGACAGGCTTGCGTCATTGGATGGGCCGCTGTCGATTAGATAGCTTTTTGTTCAGATAATGTCTACATGATGATGGGGAAGAAAAATAGCGTAACGGCAGTGCTAACGGCGGCCCACGAAAGCATTCTAAAACTTGGATTCCCATACCATTTGATAAACATTGCTGCTGAGAAGGTAGCGTCCCGTCTCCCATCGAAGGTGGACGAAGTCATTGGGCACATTTTTTTTTTGGAAAGAAGTGCCAAAATAAAATGTGCACTCAAGCATTTTCATGAAATTCACAATAAGGAGTTTTGCAAGATCTTAAAGCAGGTTCCAACCCGATGGCTTTCGTCAGGAAAATGCCTGGAAAGGCTCCTGAATCAATGGGTGCCGCTCTTGAGTTTTTTCCTTTAAGAAGTGAAAAAGGACGTCCCCCATTCTCGACCTACTACAACATCCCCGAAATGCCAGCAGCATCAGCAGAAGTTGAAGACTCTGAGCAGCACCAGTTCAGGCAAAAGAGATAGACATCTGTTGGATCTACACATGTGCCTGTGAAAATAGCAGACTACTGATGTGTGCAAGACTGGATCAACTTGTACAAGACACGAGGAGCGGCTGTTTTCTATTCTTTAGCTCAGAGTTGAACAAAGCTTGCTGTCTGTTTTTGAATAACATTATTCCCTTTTTGTGGCAGTAAACTGCCACCTGCAAGCACAAGCACCTCTAATACACAAGCTACAGCCTATACTTTTTGATCTTCTTGAGGACATCCTTTCCAGGTTTGTGAGGTCAGCGCTGCTGAAGAAGCACAAGGACATCCATCTAATTGACTACCAGAGCGGAGATACACAAAAGGACAACAAAGACATGGTAATTGGGCAACAAGCTAGGTGCGTTAACTCCAGCCGAGTGAGAAAATATAATTTTTTGAGGATGTTAGAAAGTGTATGGTTTCTGCTTGCGACTACATGGCCTCAAATTTCCTTTTGGCAATGGTGCACTGGTCAACGCAAGAGTTGTGGATACAGAGGCCATTGATAACGTCATTTAAGAATGTCCTTTTCTTTGTTAAGCGGTTCCCAGCGTTATTGTCGCAGCAGGAGCAATAGACCAGAGATTAAACTATTAATATTCTGGAAATGGAATTTGTAAAGCTGCAGGATTTTGGAATTCCTCCAAATGTGCTGCAAGAGGAAAGGCCAGATATGCAGTGGAGATCGATCTCGCCGCTTAGAGGCGCCGATGCACTTTTGAAATTCAGCCGTATTGCTCAAGTGGTGCTGGGAATTCTCTCAATCCTGCACAGTGGTGCTGAATGCGAGCAGCAGTTCAGCATTGTAAGGAAGACTCGCACTGAGTTCCGTGCTTCTATGTCGAACAAGACACTTGGACAGGTTCTTCAGGCCAAATGTCACAGGCGTGGACCATGCTATTGCAGGTGTATTCCGAGAACTTCTTAAAAAGGGCCAAGGTGGCCACCACAAGAATTTAGCAGCAGTGAAATAAAAATGCAACGGTGGATTTGCGTAGTGCGTGATGACGAGCCTATGCCCCTGCGAAGAGCAGCAACATGGCAGCGCTCTTGCAGTTGCAGATTTCAATGCATGCGCGCAATGGGGAGCTTTTCCGCGAGAGTTGGCTATATCAGCTCTATGCTTGTATGAGAACAACAGGAATGCCAGGAGGCTTCATGCCTCTTTGTGCCTTTATAGCCTTTATTGCAGTTACTGCCATGCATAACACCGCGCTGGTTGCGTGCGTTCATAACTGCATGGTCGCCATTCATGACTGTCAATAGCGCCCACTGTCAAATGTCCATAATGGTTGCGGCATGCAGTAGTTTCGTTTTGGTTCGGTGTGCTTATCAGCCGCATGCCTTCATAACTGCATGGTCGCCATTCATAATTGCATTGATGCTGACTGCATGCTTTCAGAACTGCGCTGTCGTCCATGAACACATCGAAAGCGACCACGGTTTCTCCTCCAACAGGCAATTTGCCGGACCATCCGAATTATTGGTCAGCGACTGTAACAAAGTTTTCAGAGCACATGTGCATTAAGGAATTCTGTTTTGATAAGGAAGACATGGAAGACCTGAACTTTGCGACTCCCAAGCACGTGTACTCCAGATACTGAATTATGCACACTACATAAAGCTTGTCTCAGGAGAAATTCTATACACAATGATACAGGGCTGTAATTCCAAAACTCATCTTGAAAGGAAGAAATTGTCATCCACCCAAGTGTAGCATGAAGCTACAAAGGTTATGGTTGTCCCAGAAGAAGGTTTGCTGTTGAAGAAAAATTTGTCGTGGTCCAGAAATTGAACCTCGGACCGACACCTTTCCATGGTCAGCTTACTAGGAGGCTAGCAAATCACAGAGCAAGGGCAAGTTCATTGACTACTCGAAGCACAGGGACACTGAATATGGCAAATCAGTTCTTTAGAATCTCGCAAGGTAGAGAGAGATTCATGAAAGAAAAAAATTGGTTTGATCCCAAGACCAAGGCATATTTTTCTTCAACTGTGAAGCTTTTTTCTCAGGAAACAAGTGCTCTCTTTTTTTTTTTTTTTATAGATGAGGATTTCACAGGAGCTCAGTAGGCTTTTGTGGGTATCAGCATTACCAAAGGCTACTCACTAGTGGTAACTGCCGGCCTTGTTCACTTGCCTCTTGGTGTTATTAGTTTTGTTTGTCTCCATCAAACTACTTGAAGCACTTCAAACCATTCGGTGGCTGCCATGCATCTTACTATTGGCTGTGAGTACTTTTGTCATGAGAATTTCCGAGAGGAAACAGTTGACCACTACTTTCACTCATGCAAGGGTGCAGCTTTTAGGTTTTAAAGACCTTCGCCTGTTTTCTGATGAAGTGGAACGTAGCCGAAAGTGCACCCACTGAGCTAGCTGGCTCTGGTGATGGCACCGGTTGTTTCCATGAGTGCAGCTGAACGGCCATTGGAAAAAAAAAGTGCTTTTTGTTAGGTTATGCAATATTACCATATTTACTTGTGTAAGGCTCACTTTCTACCTCATTTTGGAGTGCAAAAAATTCTGAAAGAAAGTTTGACTAAGCGTCGCGTGCGTACCTACATGCTGGTTAATTTCTGCCAGCAGCAGCAGCTAGATGGCACTAGTTACTGTCCTGCCATGGGTGGCATCATCGTCGTCACCATATCCTGGCAAATCATGTAGCACAGATTCAGTGCATGTCAATGGTATCGACTGTGTTACGGTGTGTTGCATCATGCTTTTGGCCGAATACAGGGGCATTGCTTCAAAGAATTTGCACATGGATGTTCAATCGGGGGGCATGCGATTTCACTCGAGACTGTTGTCAAAAGGTGATGGGAATCTCAAACACTAAGGATGGCATGGAGGATGACGAGCTTTGAAAGGATGCCATTGAGGCATGCTCTTTAAACGACGAGCACAGTGAAAGTGACAACTGAGTAAATGTTGGTTGCCACTGGTGGTTGTGTTATTCTGCATAGAGCACTTTGAGGCTTCAGTGTGTAAAGCTTACACCCTGCTAAAAAAAAAAAAAAACTGGGCCTTACAGGAGTAAATCTGCAAGTAAATAATAAAGAAAATGAGTGCACTCCTGTGGATTCTAAGGAAAACATTGCAATTGGTTGAAAGTGCTGTGGTTTGTCGCCTTGCTGGCAGCACACCTGTTTTCCAAACAATCAGATTATTTGCTTTCTTTTTCTTCTTTCTTTTCCGCACTAAGTCATCTAGCAGCAGATATCCATAAAATGTCATAATGCTCCCAAATATCCCAAAATGTCAAATTCTATAATGCTTTGGTTGACAAACTTGGAAATTACTGTATTTACTCGAATCTAACGCACACTTTTTTTTTATAACACGGGTCCAAAAATAGCGTGTGCGTTAGAATTGAGTATGGCTCTAAACCTGCGTTATCACATTGCCATCAGCATTTCAAGATGGCCGCTTTGTACACGCTTCGAACTTAGCTGCCGTAGCTTCCTCCATGTGCTGTAGTACGTGTGCTTAGGTTAGTACACCGTCCATCTTCCGGTTTGCTACGTTTGCTCTGTCAGCATGGAAGTGCCGACTGTGAAGACACGCGATGTCGCAAATAAAAGTAAAGTGATCATGTGTGTGGAGATGGACGGAAATCGGGCCGCATCACGGGCGTTTAGAGTTCCAGAAACTGGCGTGCGGGACTGGCACAAACAGAAGAGGCGTTCTACTCCGGTGGCTGCTGTGTGTGGCGCTGCCACGCGGCCTCTACTTTGAAATCGATCTACGACGGAGACAGCAGAGAGCTTTAGTTTAGGGGACGCAAGGCGTTGGGGCCCCTATCGCTTGGGTGCGTTTGCGTACGCAAGCAGAAACACGTTATAGGTTAGCGGCCCCAAACGCAAGCCGCAGTGAGGTCGCATGCGCTCGCAGCGCCATCAACGTCTGATCTTTGCTGCGTTATCATTTTTTAAAACATGAAATCAAGCATATGAAGTAAAGCAATAGAACTATTCTTATTAAAAGCAGTTAATAGAGAGGTTTAGCGTGTCCGGTATTCGGCTAAACGCAGGCTGGGGCGTTGGGGCGGAGCCATGAACGGGAGCGGCCTGCATGGTGCAGCCACCTCGTGGCGCAAAGCTCAAACAGACAAAAGCAGCTAATATTCCAGTAACCAAGTGTATTTTACTTTGCTGCGGGTATAAACTTTTAGCAGCAACACAATTACGCCAGTGCCGAAAATTTACACCAGCAGCGAAGTAGAATAGACTTGGTTACAGCAATATTAGCTGCTTTTGTCCGTTTGAGCTTTGCGCCGCCAGGTGGATGCACCATGCAGGCCGCCCCCGTTTATGGTTCCGCCCCAATGCCCCAAGTGCGTTTATCCGAATACCGGACACGCTAAACCTCTCTAAAAACGACGTCTGTCGACACTTGGCGAAATATTTATTAGATTATCTACCCGCTAGCTACTCGTAAGTTCTCCTACACCGCGAGAGTCACGTGGGTAACGTGACTACTTAGGGGCAGCGATGTTTTCGGCCGGCCAAACAACCCAAGGACGCAAGTAGACGTAGCGGTCTGCGCATGCGCAGTACCGTTGCCCCTAGTTGCATACGCAAGCCGCTTGCGTCCCCTAAACTAAAACTCTCTAGTGTCTTCCCATCTAGGTTCACTGCGCTGCGTTCTTGTCGCTTAGTTCGCGTTGAAGCAAGGGGCCGCACAAAGGTAAATTCGCTCGCTCCTGCTACAGCACTTCCCCACTCCAGTGTTTTGATAAGTCATTGTGTAAGACGTGTTCATGTCTTCTTGTGTGTGTGTGATGCCATGCTTGTTAATTTAGTTAGTAAGCGAATATTTAGAAGTTTATACGGCCGATAAAACAGCTATCTTTCCATATAGCTTTCTACTAATTGGCTATCGCAATAGATGCTTTGCCTTTTGGGCGAAACTGCAACTTTTTCTATCTATCGCAGCCTTGGTGTATTGGGAATAAATCTGTTTTTCCAAATGAGAGAAAGTTTTATTTCCGTATGAAAGAATGAGGTGCGCGGTGAAGCACGTTAGAATCGAATAAAAACGGGGCATAGTTTCTGGTTGATAATTTGATATTTTCTGCAACATGAGTCGTCTCATTTTCTTGGTCGGTTGTTTCTGCCTCGCAGATGAAGAAAATGGAGATGTGGAATCACAAGCCATGGACACAACGTGATGGCACCAGAATCGGCACATCTAAGGGGAAGGGGAGGGGAGAGTCACTTATAACAATACATCATCTTTATGTAGAAGGTGTAGAGCCTAGCAATGTACAGAAATGAACCGACATAGCATTGTTTCAAAAATAAATGTGCTGATATGAAGGTCTTCCTTTTCTGAGATTCCCATTTGGTCAAATGAAATTTACAACATAATATGCTGAAACAAGCTAAAGGGGCAGCAAACCTGATGTCATAAGCATTTTGTGAACTTTGGCATTTAGAAAGCGTGACTCAGATATGCTTTATTTATTAGTATTACCCTCAGGGCCAGAGGCATTGCAGAGGCGAGTGGAACATACAGGAAAAAAGACACGCGACAGGTTTTGTTCTGTTAACGCATCTATACAATATTTCACACTTGGTAGGCAATACTGCCACAGCGGATAGTGCTATGCGCTTTAGCGTAGGGGTTAGCAGTATTCTCCCTTAGCAGTCAGCCTCCTTCTGCACGTTTGCCGTGCAGTTCTTATTTGCTTCACTTATTCAGGGTGTCTACCAAGTTGACATTTCCAAATTCCCCGAGTTCCAGGTTTTCCCCGAGTGCCTTTGTAAAACTTTCTGTAAAACTGTTTTGTGTCCAGACAGGCTGACGCCATGTCACCCAATGCTGTCTCTAATAAGCATGTTAAAAATATAATAAAAGCTACTTAGCCCAGTTTGAATGGTAAGTAGTAGCGCTTATTTTATTCAAAAAGAAAACAGAATCGAGGTGTTACTAATATGCACAGCGAATAAAATATACTCTAAAAATGGTAAAACCCATTGCAAATTTAGTTGAACATTTTCGAAGGTAATGGAACCGTTTTCTACCGTTGCTGCAATGGCGCGTAGCGATAGAAAGCGCCACAAGTTTTATGCAATGCGTCTCAGTTTCAAAAAAGTCTATTGCGAACAGCATAAGCCCCAGGATAGTCCCTATGCAAAGGAAAGTAATGCAACCATTTTCTACCGTTGCTGCTATAGAGCGTAGCGATAGAAAGCGCCACAAGTATTATGCAACGCGTCTCAGTTTCAGAAAAGTATTGTGAACAGCATAAGCCCAAGGATATTTTCTATGCAAAGCAAGATAATCCAACCGTTTTCTACCGTAGCAGCAATTGCTCATAGTGATAGAAAGCGCCAGGAGTGTTATGCAACGCGTCTCAGTTTAAGGAAAGTCCGTATTGCAAGCAGCATAAGCCCCAAAGGATTGCCTATACAAAGCAATGCTATGAAACCTTTTTCTGCAGTTCAGGCGATGACACGTAGCGATAAAAAGCTCCCCGAGGGTTTTTCAGCGCGTGCCAGTTTCAGAAACGTCTGTATTACGAGCAGCATAAGCATCAGGGGATCCCTTACGAAAAGCAAGGTAATGCAACTGCGAGCAGCGTAAGCCCCAGGAGATTCCCTATCCAAAGTAAAGTAATGCAACCATTTTCTACCGTTGCAGTGATTGCGCGTAGCGATGAATAAGGCCCCGAATAGTATGCAACGCGCCTAAGTTTCAGAAAAGTCTATTACGAGGAGCGTAAGCCCCCGTAGATTGCCCACGCAAAGCACGGCAATGAAACCGCTTTCTACAGCTGCAGCGATGGCGCATAGCGATCTAAAGCGGCCCGAGTGTTTTGCAATGAGTCACAGTTTCAGAAAAGTCTGTACTACGAGCAGCATAAGCACCAGGGGATTCCCTACGCAAAGAAAGGTAATCCAACTGTTTTCCACAATTGCAGCGATGGCGCGTAGCGATGGAAAGTTCTGCGAGGGTTATGCAACGCATCATTTTACCCCTGTCAAGCGGGCAAATTATACGCCTGTCAAGCGGGCAAGTTAAGTGCACTTACGGCAAGCGCCCTCGGTTTTTAAGTGCACTTTCCCAAATCTTAACGTCGCAGCGGAGTGTACTCTCAGATGAGTGCACTCAAGTCGGAGTACGTTCACGGAACGCACTTTGCTGGCCGAGTGCGTAGCCTCGCCGCCAACGGTTTGAAGGAGTGCCTAGCCTCGCCACCAACGCTTTCAACGACGCAAAATGTAATGCATAGAAAAAGGACACAAAAGTTCATTTCAGTTATTGGACAGCTTTTAACAATATAATTTGTGTTTGGCCGCCGTTCCTGCGACCCGGTCGACGGAGTGGAAAGGGGGGTAAGCGTTATAGTGCCCTGGTCGTTCGAACGCTTAGGGCCCGAAAGCGTTAGGTTCACCCAAATAGACGCTAAATAATGGTTTGGCTTGGCTCCGTTTATTATTTTTAAATAGGTGGCGCTAAAGCGATGAACGCGACGAGAGCCTTGAATCGGTGCTTCCGTTCTGCCCGTGCGGTATGGTGCGGTCTTCGCTTGTGTCCGTGGCTGTGGAGAAGTGATTTTAGCTGTTTGATGTCGTTAAATGTGAGAGCTTGTGGTGAAGTCATTGAGTATGGCCGTAGTAGTTCTGCCCATGTAGTGTTTTGCGGACTTCACCTGTGCCTGTGACTGATCGTGTTGCCCAATAGCTTTGTGGAAAGCGACGTGGTTTGTGTGGATGTCATCGCAGCGTTTGCCAGCTCCTGGGTGGCCCCTGTGCGCAGTAGCTTTGTGGAAGTTGATGTACCTTGTGTGGATTTCGTTGGCGCTTATGACTGCCTTAATTATAGGTGGTCACACTGCGTTTTGAAGCGCGTCCGAGCGCGAGAAACTTCACCGAATTTTTTGTAAACAACGTGGACGTCTCGAAATGTTAACTAGAAATCAACCAGCAGCAACCAAGTCTGTATTTTGTGGTTTTTCGAGCTTATGCTCATGCGAGCAGCACAAGGACAAAAGATCCGTTACATAATGTCAGTTCCATAAAATCAGCTTTGCCGCAATACAGTCATGTTATGCGGTGAAGCATACGTAATGTATTGCGGTAAAGTGTATGAAAAAGAAGGCAGGGACCACTGCGTTACTGGGGCGATTTTCTTGTATTATGATCATGGCCGTGCGCAAACAAGGAAAAATCACAGTCGAAGCGCATGGCACAAACCTTGCCAATGCTTCAATTGGAAAAAAAAAAGAAAACGAATTGGAGTGGGTGATGCCAAAAACAAAGCCTTGACTTTTGTATTCTCGAAGCAGTTCCGAGAATAGTCAATCATATTCCAAGCTCCTGCATTATTTATGATTGTTTAAAGTATATGCATATATTGTGCACCAGCCTTAGCACCAATTCTAATGTACTTTAATGATGTAAGTTTAATAACACGTGGCAAATATATAATTTGTGCTGTATGGTGTTGTGCTGTTTATAAGCTGCTGCTTTCATGTGATGCATCCTCCTTATAGAACTCATTGAAAGGTGAACCACCTGTCAAGCCATCATTGTTCTTGCGGTTGTACACCAGATTACACGAACATGGGGATAGTTATATAGAAAGAGTAGCTGAGGCTTAACATATCCACATGCATGCACAGGAGTGCGGGAGTCGACCATCTATCTCTCTAACTAAGGTTGAATGTGCATACTTGAGTAACATGTAACACTTCTTGGGTGTCAGGTTTCTTTTATTGTTAGCCTAGTTTGTGTTTTTTTCTCCCATTTGTAGGTTTTAGTGTGTGTTGCTGTGTATGTATATAATTGCTTCCAGAGTGGCTTTCTTGTTGCTAATAAATTTAGAGAAGGCAGCGTTCTTCATTTTTGTGCATCAGACAGCAAGTGAGCATGTTTCAAAGGATGTTGGATTTTGTTGCCATAAGCAACAAAAAAGTCATAAGCATATAGACTGCTTGCTAGAGGTACTCTTTATAGCATTAAGGATATTATCATGCTGATAACTCTGTGCACAATAACTAGAAAGATCACATCATGTCTGACATGTCTTCTTGCCACCATGAAATCTTGTCAGATGCATAACACGGGACATACACCACAGATCTTGGCCAGCCATTCTCATTTGTGGTCTCGACCTCCTACCACTGAGCAGACTGGTCCAAGAGACAAAAACATGCAACTTTTATCTGATTAAATGTAGTGCATGTTGCACAAAATTAGATGTCAGGTGTTATTGTTGACACAGATACATATCTGTGAGCCTCATAAACTAATGTCAAAAGAAAGAGAGTAATACCCATGAAATGCACTCTTGGTAGGATGGCAGGACCATTCTCTTGCAGAGGTAAATAACAACCATGCAGCAGTATCATGATATCAAGCTGAACAATAATTCACTCCAAGAATAGGTTTCTTCATGCAACGTTGCACTGATAGTCTTGGAATACAATACCCATTGCTAACAGAAGGCCTTCCAAATTATGCATGACAGGAGGACATATTTTAGGAAGCAAGAATGAAAACGGAGCCGGTTAACTATGAAAGTTGTGAATGCAACTCTGCAGAAGTTAGAAAAATGAACCAAATGGAATAGTTTAAAAGTAAGTGGTTTAGAGACAAAAGGCTGTTTTATTCCATGCCAGAAAAGCAAGCATAGGTTGAAATGCTTTCCACATACATACCTTCAAGGTGCATGTACAGGGTCTGTCCTGAGAGTAGTGTCAGTAAGGCGATTAAAAATCATTTATTGAATTTGTTGTTACAAAAAGTTAAAAAATCTTCAAAATACTCTCCTTTTGCATCAATACATCGGCTCCAGCGAGACTTGCAGCTCTCAAATGCGTTGCGGTAGTCCTCCTCCAGAATGGCCTTTAATGCTGTGGTGCTAGCTGCTTTGATCACGTCCGCTGTCCCAAAATGATTGCCTTTCAGGGGTGTTTTGAGGCATGGAAACAGAAAAAAGACGGGGGGGAGCCAAGCCCGGGCTGTACGGGGGCTGGGGGATCGTTGGCACCCCTGCTTTAACCAGGTAGTCGGTGACGATGAAGGCACTGTGGGCCAGCACATTATCGTGGTGCAACTTCCAGTTGTGTGCGATGTCCGGCCGGATGTGTTGAACCCTGCGTTTCAGTCTTTTGAGGACATCCACATAAAATTTGGAGTTCACAGTGGTTCCAGGTTCTTCAAACTCATGATGAACCAGTCCGTGGATGTAAAAAAAAAACGATGAGCATGATCTTGATCTTTGATTTGCTCATCCTGGCTTTCTTCTGGGGAGGGGACGAGTGTGTGTGCCACTCAGATGATTGCCTTTTGGTCTCCAGGTCATATTCAAATACCCAAGTCTCGTCTTCTGTAATGACGTCCAAAAATTTTCGCTCACGTTTGCACATGTTGAGATTTTCTTGGCACGTTTCAACACGGCGTGACTTTTCGTTTTCAGTTAGCTCTTTTGGAACCATTTTTGTGCACGCCTTCTGCATGGCAATATCGTTTGTAACAATTTCATGAACTTGAGTTTTCGGAACGTTTGACATGTCAGCCATTAAACGAACACTTAATCGTTGGTCTGAGTTCAACAATTCCCTCACTCGTGTCACATTGTCAGTCGTAGTGGTCGTGGATGGCCATCCAGCGCAGTCCTTGTCGTCGCCCTCTTCCCGGCCTTCCAAAAGGCCTTGTGCCACCGAAACACTTGCCGATCTGACAGGGCATGTTCTTTATAAGCAGTCTTGAGCATAGTAACAGTCTCCGCAGCGGTATTGCCAAGTTTCACACAAAACTTGATCGCAAATCTTTGTTCTAATGAGCGCTGCATTTTCACTTGCACAAGAATAAAAACAGCTCTCACGGACAGGCCCGTCCAACACACTCCGATGTTCGGAGCACAGTGAGTGACGGACCGCTGTGTGATGTGTGGTGCGCGACATGGTGCTTAGATGGATTCTGTCACTACTAGTTTCAACCAGTTAAACCGCTCTGACATACAGTCACATCACAATAAATTTACTGACATTACTTTCAGGACAGACCCTGTATGTGGTGATAGACAAGCTTTTTAGATATAAATGTTGGGAACCTGGATGGAGGTGAGGGACATGTACAGTAAAAACAAGATGTACTATAAGGTCAAAAATTAATTCTTTTAGTCAGAAATCGGTCAGTGGTGTCTGGCTTCTCTTGTTCCCTGGCCCTGGATGGTGAATACAAAGTATATATACATATATATATATATATAATTGTGTACACTCAAGCATAGAATCATTGCCTTCTACCTGTGCTAACGTATGGGGCAGAAATTTGGAGGTTTCTTGGAGACAAAAAAGGACATTGTGTTGTCATGTTGGAAAGAACTTTTCCGGAGGAGGGTGTGTCAGCCACTGACATAAATTTTAATGAAATTTATACCAATATAGCTGACAAAATGTTGAGCTGTCACAAAGTTGAATCAATTTAGTTTGACAACAGTCTCAAATGATGTTAAGGTAGAAAAAGGTCTTCTTTTATGCGCCTTCTTCAGTGCAAAACACACAAGCTTAGGGAATCCGTTTCAGAACCATTTTGTCGGAATATAAATCATGGCTTCATGTTTCAGAATTTCTGCAGACACACCTTGACAGGCTGGGAATCAACGACCAATTTCTTGCTGCCAGCTCTCAGACTGTTGTACACTTCCTGCAGGAGCATAATCTGGGAAAATGGACAGGCTTTAGTATAGATGCAGAAGATCTATACAATTCTTTGCCGCAGGTGCGTCTCTTGCAGTTTGTTAAGGACTGCATACACAATCAAACAGGTTAACTGGAATTTGCTGGAAGGTGTAAAATTCTTGTTGCAAACTTTCTGGAGCTTCTTGATTTCTATTTAAGGTCAATTTTGGTCTGGTGGGAAAGTAAAATATGTGTCCAGAATGCTGGCATCTGCATAGGTTCCGGTGTTGCACCAGTGCTCAGTAATATTTTAAGTTATGTTGGTCAGAAAATAATCAAAACCTGAGTGGGCTTACTCTTAAAATTTTCCAACACGTGGATGATTATTTGTTTTTCATGAGCAAATGATAACTTTCGCAGAGCTGTCATCGACGTACTGAAGCTATTTAGAGAACAATAGCAAAGTTTCAACTTCACTTTAGAAGTTCCAGAAAAAAAATGTGCTGCAACTTCTTATATCAGGCTTACTTTTATGTGGGATCACATATGCTGGGGATATCAGTAGAGAACTTCTAAGCCCCTTCTTGATTATAGGTCTAGCCATTCAAAACTTATTAAGTACAGTATTGCCACTCACACAATTAGAGATGCCCCAACCAGGAGCTATCCTCACCTTATCCTTGAAAGTGTAAGGAATCTGGTGACAAGGCTTAATGAGGCAGGTTATTCAGTTTCAGTGGTTTTTTTATCTTGAAACACGTTAATTAAGGAACTTAAAGTGCGACCAGGGTGGAAGAAGCTTAAGCAGCAAGAGAGGATCAAAGTTGCCATTATCCCCTCTATTAATTGTCGCACAGGCAGAAAAAGGTGGCTTCCAAGTTCCAGGAGAGGATTGGGTTTTCATTTAAAGATAAGCTGAAGGGAATATGTGAAGCAATAAACAAGCACATTCTTCACAACGGGTGTCTGAGCAGGGAGGACTGCAAAGTGAAATATAGCATACAGTTTGTCTCTTGCACACGAAATGTTGTTTATTCGATTCCTTTTTCTTGAAGCCTACAGAATATATATCAGTGAGACTGGAAGGTGCTTAAACATTCAACTAAGGAAGTACCATAGTTTTTTTAAGGGTCTTTGCGCATCTACACCTTCCTGTGCATTGTTGCAGCATTGGGCATCATGCAGTTTTTGAAAGTACTATTCTGCTGTTCACGCACTGTGAAAAGCTCTCACATGATATAATGGAGGCTTATCACATTAGAAAGAAAGGCTCACTATGTGTTAGCCAGCCATCCATCTCGCTGCAAGATAGCGAGGTTGCCGTGTTAGATCTTAAGTAAAGCCACTGAGTTGCATTGTGCCTTAGTAATTGTTTTTTTACGTTGATTAATCAGCCGTGACATGTGTGTTGCCGTCAAAACGTGCATTCGGTGATGTGAAGGTTGTTTGGTATGTTTCTGCATATGCTAGGGGGCCGGGTGTTGGTCACGTGATGTGTGTTATATATTGGTTGTTTTCTTTCAATAAACTTCATTTGATAGTGCTGTATCCTGTCCCGTTCTATTACTTTTGTCGGCATCTGTCATGCAGTAACTGCCATGAAGCTTCAACAACTTGCCCAATTTTCTATCGTATTTTCTATCGTATGGAGCATTAGAGTTACGGAATGGATGCCATGGTGTGTGTGTGTGTGTGTGTGTGTGTGTGTGTGTGTGTGTGTGTGTGTGTGTGTGTGTGTGTGTGTGTGTGTGTGTGTGTGTGTGTGTGTGTCTGAAGGTAAAATGGTGGTAAGGTGGGGTGGTAAAAGTAAAATGAAGAGATTTTCACATCATGACTAGTCCTTTTAACACATTTACCTACAAAAGTAAACACCCTGCTCTTATTAAGCACCTTGTACATAGGTATTCATATTACGAATAATCTTTCAATGCAAATGCATATCAACTTTTTGAGTAATGCTAATAACTGAACACATGGCTTTTTGTGCTGCAAGTTTTCTTGGACTCCTGCTTCCCTTAAACTTATACTGTATAATATGCTTGTAAGATCAAAACTGGAGTATGCTTCATCAATCCGGGATATACCTACAAAAAATACAACTCTCATATTTAGTTGAAGCCATACAAAACCAACCTGTACATTTTATTGTAGCTGCTTATTCCTATACCGCAAGCATATCAACAATTAAAAGTTGCCTTGATTGGCTAGGCAACAAGAAAACTTACCTGTTTATTTCACAAATTCTAAATTGAAACATGTTATTATTACGTCCTTGTAGCTCATTGATATATACGTGTGTGCGTGTGTGTTCTGAGGCTGCCTTTTACAGGAATAGTAAAGATTGGTTTGGCAAGTTGGCACCTGTACCTTGAGGTTGTAGTTCATTCTCAATGAGATACAAGGAGGTAATAACATATGTTTCAATTGAGAATTTGTGAAATAAATGGGTAAGTTTTTTTGTTGACAAGCCTGGCCAATCAAGGCAAGTTTTAATTGTTGATATGCTTGCGGTATGGAAATAAGCAGCTACAATAAAATTTACAGGTTGGTTTTGTATGGCTTCAACTAAATATGAGAGTTGTGTTTTTTGTCGGTGTATCCCGGATTGATGAAGCATACTCCAGTTTTGATATTGCAAGCATATTATACAGTATAAGTTTAAGGGAAGCAGGAGTCCAAGAAAACTTGCAGCACAAAAAGCCATGTGTTCAGTTATTAGCACTAGTCAAAAAGTTGATATGCATTTACACTGAAAGATCACTAGCAAGAAATCTGATAGGGCAACCTAACAAAAATATCAGTTTTTTTCTATTGCATTATGAAACGATACAACTGATACACTGATAAAATTACTTTTAGTTCTATTCTGGATGTATTTGTGCTATTCTGCTTGTACCAGTCTACTAGTGTATTCTTTTTATTAGTGCAATAATGTATTCATATTAGTTTGCCAGATCTATAGTCTATCAGTATCTATATGTGTTGTATAGGAGTAATGTGCTTCAAGGAGAAGCAAGCTTCCTCATTTGCCTAAAAAATGAGTCAGAAATAATGCATTTATATTATCACCAAAGACAATACATACAAATCAAATATGAAGCCCAGGATTCAGAAAGGAAAGATTGTTGGAACAACTATACACCATACAACAGCTTAAAAAGAATAAAAATGTGATCACATTTAAAAGAGAAAAGATGTTTACATTGGTTCACAACAAAGTTTAGCCTCTTTAAACAGGAGGTTATTGGCAGTCAAGCCACCGAATTGATTCACACGTACACCACGAAGATTATCAGACTTCACAATCTGGAAAGCTAGTGAGTGGAAGTGGTGGGTTCTTCATTATTCATTACCATGCCTTCATGGCTTTTTGCCGGATAAGTATGTCAGACATTCCAGTTTGCTTGTGGAGGGTGTCTATATACTTCTGCTGGACACCGTCGCTTCAGATGACCATAATGAGATCATCTGATCTTCTCTCGGAGTTTGTTGTGAGAGCACAGTCTTTGTATGGATTGGGTGCAATGACATACAATGTACACCAAATCCTGCATCTTCTTAAAAGTGCGGCTAAACTAGGACCTCATTGGTCGCATTCTTCATTTGTATTTGAAGGCGGAAATGAACTTCTTGTGAAATTGGTACACGGAGCTAATGATGTTCCTTTACAAATATTGGAATGCTATGTACTTGCTCGAAAGTTACAGGCAGCTAAAGCTAGTTTAAATCTTTCACCAGAAGCAGTGAGTTTTTTTGGTGTACAGGAGAGGAGAGCTGGTCAGCAGACAGTTTTGTTAGGCACTGGAAAGCTGTTCTTGAACATGGATGAAAGTGAAAAACAGGCTGTAGTCCACAACCGTGGCGGTGACTCAACAAGTGTCACTGAATATTACCGAATGGTCGTCAACCAACAAACATTCCACTCTCTCCAGTACACTTGAACTATAAAGACTAAAAACAGTGCATTTGTCAGCTTCTCAGGTGCGTTTTCTCTCATTTGTAGAATTCTTACTGGAGCGAATTCTTGTATAATTCTGAAATGCAAGAGTTCCGAGCAGAGCAGTCGCGCACCCCGGAGTATCACCCACACGCTTGCGAGGGAGGATTCACAGAAATCTTAAACTTATACAGAGGGACGAGAGCCAAATATCCCCCACCGCACAAAGCTCTAACGAAGGAGGAAGCAACGAGTTGGCGCAGATTGCAGACAAACTCCTTCCCAAATTTATACATCCTAAACAAAATGTACCCAACCCAATACAGAGACACCTGCCCATGGTGCGGCGCCACACCCACACTATATCATGTCACATGGGAATGTAAACACAATAAACCATTCCACCAACACAATAACCCGAGTGCAGAGCAATGGGAGAGTCTGCTTACCAGCTGCGAGCTCACGGTCCAAAGGGCCTTAGTGCAGCACGCTAGTGAGGTAGCTAGGCTCAGTGGAGCCCTGGAATGGGGCCCACCCTTGCCGGAAGAGGCTCCAAGTCGCCGGCGCCCAAGACGACCGAGACCTCGAGACGCTAAATCCTTGAAGGAACCAAATAAAGTTTCTCTCTCTCTCTCTCCTGTTGAAATTCTCCATGCAAAGCACCTTTCAGTCTGCGTCAGAAGAGAGGAGTCACTAGTTTACGTAACACCCAGCGAAGTTATGCGCCTTTGTGTTTATAGAAATAGACAACAATATTTTTGAATGAAAAATATGAAACCATTATGAAAGAGACTAATTCCCGTGCTCAAGACATGGCAACGATGAACAGTATGTCTTCAGCCATGGTACATGAATGTCTGGTTATAACAGGTTATAGCTTTAAAAAACAACAGTTGGTAACAGTGCACCACGCTTTATGGCGTTCTGTAATAATCAGCTTTTTGATGTTTGAATATATTACACAAGCCAGAGCCATCAAAATTCTAGTGTGTTTATTTTTTCTTGTGATAGCTTTTTGTTTTCCTAATGAACCAGCTAGCCCAATTTGCCACTCTTCATTATTGTACTCTTGTTGATTAAGTGCTTGGGGAATTGCATGGTCTGCATGTTGGCAGTAGTGATGCAGCTGCTGATGAACAGTTGCAGTAGCCAAAACATGACAATATTTTACAGGACTTATGCACAGTTTCGGGTCGGTGTCCTTGCATGTAGCGAAGGGCCCTACTTAACCACGTGACTGCCTTGAGTGGGTGATCACAGTGAACAAACAGTGCTTCACTAGCAGATGGTGAAGAGGTAAAGCTTGTCAGTCTGTATGCAGAGGCATAGAAAGCAGCTGAATGTCAAGTGAGCAGTTATGCTACTTGATACAACAGCAACATTTTCACACCATGCATCTGTCTTCCTCACTTTTTTTCTCCTTTGACTCAATGTAGCTGGTGCAAGTTAATCCGTTAACTGTGGCGGCATGACTAAGACACTATCTTTTTTCTGAATGAAACAAGCAAACTCTGAAATTTTATTTTAACAGTGTATTACGGTTTGAATCAAAGACTCCAAGCACTATATATGAAGCCTGTTCTGATAGTCTTCATGCTGTCGCGTGCTGAAAGCTACACACGTTAAACTACTTTTACACATTTCGACGTGCGGTGGTTGAACTAGCACCCAGTGAAGAATTGTGTCTTCTGATTTTGCAATATGTGCACTGATGTTTAGCTGTTTTTGTTCATGAATATGTGGTTTTAAAAATGGTAAATAAATTCTCAGATCTGTACTCACTTTTGATTAAATAATATTGCTGTATTGTCATGTTCTGATATATTGCTGTAGATCTTGTACCAATAGCGATGCTTGTCCCGTTTCCTTGCTTCCTGTCAGTGTGCCATGCCAGTTTGTTCTTTTTGCACAAGCTCACTTGTGTTCTGTCACATATCACAACACTTTTGGGATGAATGCAAAAGTGCATAGTCTAAAGAAAATAGCTTCATATGAAGTTGTAATATGATAAAGCATGTGCCAATTAGACCTGGTGTTCTATCCAGCATCTGTGAGCACAAATGGGCATGGTGAAGTTGGTACTTCAGTCTGTGTTCTTCCTCTTATGTGCTTGTTTAAATGTGGCTAAAGTTGCTTGCTTATTCTTTAGATAATGGAGTGTGAAATAAACCCTAGTCATGTTTGTAGTCATGTTGCTTGTGTCTTGTCCTTGTTCCTTTGTGGATGGATGCATTAGCGTTGTCATAATTTTCAAATCAAGTATGCACCAACTAGCCCAGAAAGTAGCTTTAATGAAATCACGTTGGTAGTGTCTAATTGATGGCATTCACAAACTCAGCCTGACATGTTAGAGCTACAGTTACTATCCACAGTCTTGAAAGTGCTTTGTTTTGCTTTTGTAAATAAACTTGATTACAACAGTAGGAAGATACCGATGAAGAAAGGAGTCAGACAAGTAGACACAATCTCTGCAATGCTATTCACTGCGTGCTTGGAAGAAGTATTCAAGCTATTAAACTGGGAAGGTTTAGGAGTAGGGATCGACGGCGAACACCTCAGCAACATTCGGTTTGCCGATGACATTGTTCTATTCAGCAACACTGCGGACGATTTACAACAAATGATTGAGGACCTTAACAGGGAGACTGTAAAAGTGGGGCTGAAGATTAATATGCAGAAGACAAAGATAAGGATAAATAACCGGGCAAAGGAACAAGAGTTCCAGATCGCTAGTCAGCCTCTAGAGTCTGCGAAGGTGTACGTCTACCCAGGTCAACTAATCACAGGAAACCCTGACCATGAGAAGGAAATTCACAGAAGAATAAAAATGGGCTGGATCGCATACAGCAAACATTGTGAGCTCCTGACTGGGAGCTTACCATTATCATTGAAAAGGAAAGTATACAATCAGTGCATTTTATGGGTGCTGACATATGGCGCGGAGATTTGGAGACTGACAAAGGAGCTTGAGAACAAGTTAAGGACCATGCAAAGAGTGATGGAACGAAGAATGCTAAGTATAACTTTAAGAGACAGAAAGAGAGCAGTTAGGACAAGAGAGCAAACGGGTATAGATGATATTCTAATAGACATTAAGAGAAAAAAATGGCGCTGGGCAGGTCATGTAATGCGCAGATTAGATAACAGTTGGACCATTAGGGTGACAGAATGGGTACCAAGAGAAGGGAAGTGCAATAGAGGATGGCAGAAGTCTAGATAGTGCGCCAAAATTAGGAAATTTGCGGGTGCTAGTTGGAATCGGTTGGCGCAGGACAGAGGTAATTAGAGATCGAAGGGAGAGGCTTTCATCCTGCAGTGGACATAAATATGATGATGATGATGATGACAGTAATCCTGTTTTGGATATGCATTAAATGTTGCACATCCGTCTCGCAAAATTTGTAAATGTAATTTTGTATAAAAGAACTGGAGCACACCTGCTACAAAGATGGACTGATACTTTTCTCATGCAACTTCCCCAATGTAGTTTCACAGGCTAAGTAACGCTGCTGTGCTTTGAAAACGTGTGCTTTAATTTATGTTGAAACATGTTTAGGATAATATATGTGCATACAAGCTGTAAAAAGTTTTGATAATTGTACAGTTTACACGCTTCATTTTTATTTGATACTCTAATATCCCAACTGTGTTTGTTAATCTGTTCATGTGGCAGGCAATGCATTCAGGGTTGTATATTCAGTCACGACTGAGGCATAACGACTTTGGGATGATGAGTGCATGCATGGCAATGACTGCGTATCTACTACACAGCGTGAAGGCGGCAGCATCCAACGGCGTGATATTACAACTAATTTGAAATGACAATGCAATGATGACGACAGATTGAAGACTGTGAATGGTGAACAATGATGCGTCCACTTGGCAACTAAAGAAAAACATATGAGGACAGCTAAGTATGTCTTATCTGAGTTGTGATTGCGAAAGCATTAATGCCCAATCGAACGTCGCTGAGCAGTCCTTCGAGTTTTACGCTGCAAGTGATGCACCCTAGAGCTACATTGGGCCCGAGCTAGCAAGCAGCAGCAGCCTGCGGTGCCAACACCGCATGCGACCGACGAGCTGCACGACCAGAGACCAGGAAACAGCAGTGGCCACCAAGGCCGGCAGGCACGCGCAGCAGCTAAGCCCAGTGGAGGGGGGAGATACGGACCGGGCAGCGGCTTGCGAGAGCAAGGATGACGTGGCATCGCGGCGATGCCCTCTCCCCTCACGCAACACCTGGTGCACTATAGCGACAGCAGGTGTACTCTTTCACCCGCTCTGTTTCGTCGAGGCGCGCTCGTGACGTGGTCGCAGCCAATGGGATTTGAGGCGCTGTTTCGCTGAGACGACAGACGCCGGCTTTTTTGCTCAATGGGCCATTTGACGCTTTCGCATAAATAATCGCTACAGAATAATGACGACGTGGTTATGTTGAGCTCGCGTTCACGCTTCATCTGCACGGACCGCCCTACCTGTGTACTTTTGGTACTGTGGCCAATTCTGTACCATGCAATACACTCAGCCATGGAGCACCCGCAACGATGATGCGATAGGCAAAAAACACTGTGCTTTAAACATGCACCCATAGAGTGCCCCAATATTGCAACCAGCCGATCCGCGCATAGTGAAGTGTCCGCATGGCCGCGTTTGCCACGTGGCCGTGCTATGCGAGTGTGTGGCTGATATATTAATTGAGTAATCGAAAGACTGGTTCCGAATGTATTTACTAACCAATTTGAGTCCGCGGCACTTTTATGTGCTGCTTTGAATAACTGCGTGTGGTACCGCGGTTCCCGCAGTTGCCCAATGCATGTGGCACATACTTTAGCAGCAGCGCTTGGCGTGTTTCGACTAAAGCAATTTCATTTCAATTCTGCTCGCCACTCATGGCGGCTGTAGCTGCTTATGGTTATACAGTACTTTGGTTATAAAGTACAGTAAGTCTAGTTAATAAATGTTATTGGGATGTGAGGTTTTATTATGTTAAATCGAGAACTTCGTCAACTTGAAACCACTTGATTAGATCACGCAACATGCCATAAAATTGATGCAAGGGCCAAAAATGTCGTTTTTGCCTACGTTCACACTTATTGTAGCAGTTGAGCATGTACTCTGCCTTAACGGAAGAAACGACTAAACATTCTTAAAAGCTATATGTCAGTGATACTAAAATCCCCAGAACTCAATTAGACCTACTATACCCACATTTTTCTTTTTAATTATGACAAATCAGGCAAGATATTAGTTGATTCTAGGTTTTCAGAGCTCATGAATGTGACAGTGAAAGTATTGAATGTCATGTTGTGTAATGCAACGAAAACAAGGACACAAGAAAAAGGAAAACGCAGACATAATTAGGCGCTTGTGTCTGTGTTTCATTTCTTCTTGTGTTCTTGTTTTTGTTGCGCTACACTACATGCCGTTCCATGATGATCAACGAACAAGCCCACATTGCCACCCCCGTGTAGAGAACAGGAAATTTCTTTATACACTTAAACCTTGATATAACAAAGTAGGTAAAATCGGCAATTCGCTTCGTTATATAGAAATTTCCTTGTATTGAAATTCGATCTGTTATGCAAATGTCAGTACAGTCGCCGATCGTTTTTGTTGCACGGAAAGGGGCCATGCAATTTTCCGAATTATTGGGCAATAAAAAAAAGCAAGTTTGAATGAGAAAACATTTTATTTTGACGAATATAGGAGTCGGCGATGAATGATACGGTTTCATGCCACGTTGATATCTTTACATCAGCGGTGTAACGCCATTGAGTGGCGCCATGCTTTCGCGTGCACTCCGCCCCCAAAGCGTCGCCCGGTCGCACTGCGACGACGCTATCATGAAAAGCGCCGGCAGCTGGGAGCGAATGCTTCGTCTGCTTCTCGTTCCAACGGGTCATCAAAACTCGAGATTGCGCAACCTTCAATATTAAACGTGCGGGAAAACAGCTTACATGGTGCCACGCCGTCTTGACATGCCCGCTCTTTCCACACGCAGCAGATTACCTCTAGAGCAGGGTGCGCGGCTGCGTAAGCACTCAGCCGCGTCTCGGCCAGTCATGGCCGAGACGCGCGCCAACTTACCCCCCCCCCCCCCCACTCCGCCCCCTCGCGCGCGCTTGATCGCGTTACCGCGAGCTCGCTTTCCTTCCCCACGTTGCCATTGCTCGCGTGGGAAGGCCGCACTTATGAAGCCACCATCTTTCTTGTCTCACCCTCGCACACTTTCACTCGCACCTAAAGCACAAGTGCGCGGGGCGCGATAGGATCTGATCGCACTTGGACTTAATTTATACGGAACATGATGCGGCTCCAAGCTGTTGTTCTTGTCGCGCTGCACGCAGTTTGAGAGGTGCGTTTGCAAGGAGCCGCTAGTAATTCAGTCATTTGACTATCTGCGTCCGCAGAAGTTACCATTGATTGTCTCAATTGGCACTCCTCTGCGGCAGAAGCGAAATTTCGTTATATTGAAATTGCACACAAACACACTTCTTTATATTGAGGCTCTAAATGCATGGTGTTCTATGGAGAAGAGGTTATGAAAAGTTAAATTCTTCGTTATATTGAGAATTTCGTTATACTGAGGTTTAACTGTATAGAGATTTGAATTTATATACCTTGTTGTGCAGCTCCTTGGGTCATGGTTTCTATGACTAAGACTCATATGACTCTGTATCTGTTGCGTAGGAAACCTCTCTCACCCCGTTTCCCTACGGTTCTCCTTTTGGAGGAGGCCCCCTTTTGATGCTATCCTTGTTCCACTCTTGGCCCACATCATTTCATAATCGAGGCATCTAAGGCCACAGTTCCTTATGCTATGCAGCTCTGACATCATGCGTACCATACAGAATTGTACATGAGCCTGAGCCCATGCATAACCATTCTTCTGATCAAATGTTAATTTTTAGACTGACGTCCTTTCCTCTTGCATGACAGTTATCTCTGCTGTATTGTTGCTGCTCTCTCATGTACGTATACCAATAAATTATCTTAGTCAATTTCTTCTTGAACATTGAGTCCAATCTTTGCCAACTTAAGTGTGTGTTGAATGTTAATTTTTTAAGACCTGTGTTCACAATCTGCCTCCACCTCATCCATTTTAGCATCCTCAATTCAGTCACTTCTCTATCCTGACTTCTAGGTGACTTTATTAAAATTGTTTAGGTTCCATACAGTATTGCTGGTCATGTAGTGTCTTATAAGTTTATTAGACAGTGAAAATCTTCAACTTGACTGGAACCTGTGTAACATAAATATCATAATGCATCTTTTCAGTTTTTCCAAATTATTCTGTGGGTTGTCCAAATTTTCCATGTTGGTGTTTTCAGTTATCATTGAACCAAGGTATCCGTCTTCTCTATGGTTTACCCTCAAGGCTTCCCTTTCATCTACTCTGAGAAATTGGCATGCGGCTACCAGATGTGGGCAGCTTGCTTCACAACACATGCACATGTCCAGCAACTTTTGCCTAACCTTTGTGCTAGATGTCAATCAGCATGAGCGAAGCAGTGAGAATGGGGAATTATGAAATTAAGGCAGAGGTTCGAGCATTAAGGGCAGTCATACTTATGAGGTGAGTACATGTGAAGAAAAGTATTCAGAAATGTTGGGAATTTGCAGTTTCCTGTTTATTGGTCTATTAAACTCTCCCTAGCTATTTCAGTTATTTCATCGTGTGTTGCAATTTTTAGTTGCAATATGTTTTTCTTAAGTGCTGCCACACTTACTACTAGAAGTTTGAGAACTTATATTTCTTATTCACTTGGTTCATTCATGCCTACAAGCAGCAGTCTTTTCACTTTACATCAGCTATTGAATGCAATGCCCAGATATGTTCTCAGTCTACTTCAGTGGGAGTCACTAACACAGTGAATGATCATGAAGCATGTGTGTTCTTAGAAAGTGCCTTCGCGTGATGCAGCTGTAAGTTAAGGTAGGGGATGCTTTGGAAAGCATGTTATGTGGCTTACAGGATAATTATTTTATGCCAGAAAGCACACAAACATTCGTGTTTATTTCTGGTGTTCTTCCTTAATTACCTTCTTGATTCAGCGCATATATATGAAGCAAGAGATCCTGGCTTGTTCTTTCTTTACATTAGCAAATTACATTAATCATATAATAGCACACTTTACATAATTGAGCACACTAAAAGTCACTTGGCGAGCAAAACATGTACTTGTCTTTTTGAATATCCCAGCTTAATGTTTTAGTGTGTGCAGTTTGGACGAGATTCTTCAGAAGCACTACATCTGCTTCAAGTATATGAGGTATAATTACTTGTGCTTAAAAATAATCCTAATCTTCCTTGATAGCTGTCCTTTTTTTACTAGACAACATAAGCATGGTGCTTAATTCCAAGATAAATATGCCTGCTGTAACTGTATGCATCAGTGTTTGACTATTCGTTACCTACTATTCCTATTAGAAAAATGTATTTGCCAACCTCCAATTATTTGCATTGAAGTAGTGAAGAGTTTGATGGCAGCCTGTCTGGTTTGGTCAAAAGAGGCACGGTAAGTAGTTTAAAATTAGATGCCAACCATAAAAATGAAAAATAAGAACTGGTTCAACTGGAGCTTTGTTCACAATCTTTGTGAACAAGGCTTTCAAGTGGGAGCCGAAACATCTATCTTGTATGCCCAATCTTCATTTGCTTATTATTATTATTTGAATTCATCTAGCCCTAAAGAGGTGGCAATTTATTTCGAATACTACTCTTTGCATTTTGTTTCCATTGCCGAGTTGTTGTTTTTTAAAGTAACTTCATGCACCACACAATTACAACTCAAACATTTTCATTCTTTCAAGGACGTCACAACTAGTGGAAGGTATTCTGCACTAACATAATTATTTTGAGATTTCCAGTAAATATGTAGTCCTCATAAAAAGTATCTAAATAATTTTGGCCTAAGCGGTTATACATTAACTATGTAGGCTTCATCAACTTCTGATATCACTTGGTCTTGGCAAACTTGTGAGCTGACAAGTTTGAGCGTGCAGTCACTTCCCTCCATATTATTCGATGAAGGCTTGCCCTTTGGTGCTACTCTGGATCCACCCCCGTTTCCTGTGATTACCACTACGGGCTTCAAGGCACCCACCCTCAGGAAAACTTTTCATGCACAAACCTGGCTCTTTCACACTTTTACTAAGACAGACATTGAAAGCAAGGATGGCATAGCAGGCATGTTGGTTACAGAAGTACTTTATTAAATAGCTTTGTAAGTATTCATCTAGTGGACATGTCCATATCCTCTTCTGCTGAAGTGCAAAGTAGGTGGGGGAGCATGTCTCCTTCTCATGCATACGCCAGCCCAGCCAATCAGAACTTCAGGAGCGGATGGAATGGACATTTCCACTAGGTGGACACAGAATACATCCCCTGTTCTCTGTCCTATCTTTCCAACCTTCTCCATGTATTTTACTCAGTAAACTACTGGTTCAGCATGTTGGTCACCTTAATCAATCTTCCAGTAGTTCAGCACTAAAAAGGTATACAATACAAATAAGGCACTGTAAACCCAAGCAGTTAGGCTGGCGATTGCTGCTGTTATGCACCATACAGGCTGAAGCAATGGTTTCACCGTAGCTTTCTAAGTTAACTTTACTGAACTTTGAATTTAGAGAAAACAGAATATAAAAACAGACTAGCATTTTTTTTATGTGCTTCACCACTCTGCCTTTTTGTGTTACTAAAATAAGTATATTGAACCTAAATGAAGCAAAAAGACAAGGAAATTGTGTTACTAATTTCATTTCACTGTCTTTTTAAAAGTATAGCAAGATTTTTTAATTGCATTACGAGTTGTTACTTATGTTTCGATCTTAATGTTCACTTCTCATGCTCCAAATAGGGCTACAACTGTTCCCTCATCCACAGCTATCAAGGCCTTATGGCAACTTTGGGAGCTCTCTGAACTGAGTAAATGCTATGCATTGCATAATTTCTTAATACATTTCCATGGCTGCCTTTAACCTCTATAGTTCCTCATTAAAGCCAGCATCTCTCTTGTGGCCACCTTTAAAGACCTTGTAGTAATGTGTGCCTAACAAGAAAGATGGGTGCTTTGTAGTGCTAGTATGCTCTAAGTAAATCGTTTTATGCAAAAATTGCTGACATAATTGTCTTACAAATACTGCATCATGTTTGCTATTTTGCCTTCTGTTTCAATTTCACTGCATCTATACATTTTACCAGTGCATGAGTAGGGTTCAAGGCTGTTCTTTAAAATGCTCATGAGCACTTATCATGATCAGTTCCCCATATAAGTGGTTTTGCTGAAGAGAATACAGGAATATTTGCAAAATTGACATGGAACCAACATATAGATAACGTCTGCATAAATGCCTATCAAAAGTTATATTTTCTTAGAAAAAAAAACTGGAATGTGCATCGCGTAATGTAAAACTTATTGCATACACCGCCTTCATTAAGATGATACTAGAATATTCAGCGTTGTTTGGAGTCCCCATCAAGTGACGCTTAAGAGGAAGGTGGAAAGAGTCTGGCGGCGCGTTTTATTTGTTCGACATACCGAAGGAAGGAATCGGTCACGCTTATGTTACAGCATTGCAACTTCGATCTTCTTAAGGTACGTAGGAAAAAATATAGGCTGAAGGTGCTTTATCAAATAATGCAGGATCAACTTAAGATTGATAAGCTCAAATATCTACATGCTCCAGGCAAAAGATACCCGCGAACTAACCACGACTACGTCATAAAGCCGGACCATACCAACAGTGATACATATCGATACTCATTTTTCCTGGATGCGATAGAAATGTGGAACCAATTGCCAAACGCTATTGTTAGCCTAAAAGATGTCACCGACTTTGAAAATGCTGCTGAGGCATATTTATGGGAGTTTTCGATTTAGTTTTGAAGTGCCAAGTGATATGTGCGACTTGATATTCATTGTACGTATTTTGATAAATGGCAGAAGTGTGCTGAACAGCATTCAAGTGAACATCTTATTAACTGTGAATTATTGACAAGTGTTAAGCAACTTTACGTACATTGACATTGTCCATATTTGATTTATGTAATTGTATTGTCCTCTCTGTTATGACCCTCTATGAGAGTTGACAGTATTAATAAATAAATAAATAGACGAGGAATGTGGGTAAGAACACTTTATTTTCAGCACACATGTTTTTTTAATGAACTGCTGTTATACTGCTAAAATCTGCACATTTAATAAAAGTACACTGCTCTGCTTCATCACTCCATGCTAAGTGCAAGTATCCTGTACCAGGAAGTCAAACCAAGACGTGGGATGTTCAGTCTGTGAAAATAAAAACGAGTTTGAAACATTAACGTGCAAAAACTAAAGCACACTAAGAAAATAAACACAGCACAGGAACATATCCAATGAATCAGAATTACCTTTGAGAGCAAACATATAGTTTCTATGGCACAGTGAAGAAACCTTATTCCTCCGGCTTTTTTTGTGCGCGAGAAAATATGAAAGTGCATGCATTCTCCCCATATTGTATATCTGTCACCTTTTCACACACAACAAAGATGTTGTCTCAATGTGCCCAATTGTCTTTGCATATCCATTTCTCTGCTCTCATACCATGATACCTACAGTTAAAGGCTGTAGCAATGCTTAGCTTGAATGAACCAACACAAGCTACATGCACTGTGCTGTTGAATATGGCATTGTAAGTTAGATTCATGCACCGCACATTCATGTGCCATAAACATTTGATTGTGATTGTAGGCGAGATAAATAAAAAGAAGGTATGTAAATAAGAATATTCCCTAATAAGCTGTGCAGAAGTGCTCTCCCGTTTGGACAGAAGCCGAGCACAGCTGCAATGAACAAGAAGCCAACTTATACAGCATTTAAAATCTAGGTTCTAAATGTGCTACAGATTTTTCTGAATTCATGGTCGAAAATCTAGGTGTTGAAGGTGACAAACATTTAAACAGGTCTCTATTCGAACTGGTAATGCTATGTGTCCCCTAGTTTGATAAAATATGCCATATCACTGGTCTCCCAAGCTACGGCTGCTGTCCAGTTGCAAGTGCAAATCACTCAATTATGTCTAGGGCACGTTTGAGCAAAAGGCAGCCAAGATTACTGTGCCATTGAGATCTATTTCCTGACATCTGATTTCTTCTCAGAAAGCTACCTGTCAAAAAAAACCTTCACAACAACATAACCCAAACCTTTCTTGAGTAAAGCCATCACACTGATCCTTGAACACTAATTACACAGTGGCTCTTTGTGATGTAATGTTATGTACGTCAGCACCTAACGAAGTACAGGAAAATTTAATAATGGCAGCGTGACAGGTACACAAAAAAGTAAAGGGATAAAACATCACACAGGCTGCCATCAGTGTTCATATCTCCATTTCAATGTGGATGTTTTTAGCAGTGAATACATGTTCTCATTAAAGTGAGTCATTATTACAAAAGCGAAGGGCAAGGGTCTTTACATTCTAAACTGACAAATGTGCTTTATTACGATTCACCGCAATACAGGAGGTGTTTTGCAGTGAACCATCACATAAGGTTTTGGCTAACTACGGCGGGCGTGTCCTGCAGCGGGGCCTCTTGTGTATTGCGGTAAAGCGTATTATTGTGACAAGAGCTAACCTGGCACGTATGGCTTTAGCCAACAAAAGTTCTCAAGACATCATGCATCCTGCCAAGAAAATCTGCTTTGTTGAGAGTAGAACATTAGGTTCGTCGCTGACAGAAACCATACATTCCTGATTCACGTAAATCTTTCCCAATATCGGCATGCTTCACCGCAACACACAAATATGTTGTGGTGATAACGGTGGTCGAACAGGCTGGTGCAAATGTTTCGACAGGGGAGCGTGCCTTCATCAGGGCAACTGCTTTCCTTGGCAGTTTTCATATACGTGAGTCCCCCCCACTCCCAACAGGGGAGATTTAGCTGGACCTTTGCCAAGAGATGTACCGACAAGCGTTTGGTAGTGGTTGGTAGAGATGCAGGAGTCTAAAAAGCGTTGCGAAATTCGGTTCCGTAAGGTTAGCTTCACCGCAATACAAATATGTTAAGCGGTTAGACAAACAAAACGTTTTGCGGTGAATCATAGCAAGGGTACCTGGCCTTTGATGCAAAGCAGCTTCCCAAGAGGAACGCTAATCCCGTGGCTAGTTATGCAGTTCCCCGCATGCGATTGAGTTCCCTGCGTTCGGCGGTTTCCCAGTGACATACAAAATGACATTGATTGAATGTGTTGTAAATGGGCGACGGCACTATATGCTGATGCAAAAGCGTCGTTTCGCTTTCGAAAACTGCGCTTGGCTAAAGAGAACAACCTTGACTCGCAAAGCAGTTGAACAGGAAACTACGAAATTACGTAGCTATTATGGAAGAAATCAACAGCTCAGAAAAAAATGGCCGTGTAAACATTAACTGGCTTACGAGGTCGACAAACCAACGGTTCAAAGCATCACAGCCCCGTCCGAAATAGCGCTGAAGGCCGGCCAGTACACTTAGGCGCCTCGGCGCGCGTAATGTAACAGGAGACGGCAGGTGCACGCGTACATCATTAAGGAACACATATTATTTATGTCGGTGAAAGCGGTCACTCTTCAGTTCTGACATGCTTCAGCGCGTAACACTAGTATAGCGAAGCTGACTTCAGGACACCGACTTCTTCAACTCATCTAGCGAGGCAGGTCCGTTTATCACGCTTGGCAACGTTCACATTTTCTGCCTTAATTTCGTTTGCTCTTTTCAATTTTCTTATCACAGTGACCCTGCATCACGCAGTAGCAGAGCTAGTGCCGCGTCTTAACTGCGTTAGGAAAGGCAAGCGTGTATGCAGCAGGCACGGCGGCATTGGCTCTTGTTTGGAAACTTCAAGAGACGCTCTTCCGCGCAGCGATGTCATTTGTATTATTACAAGAATGCAGGTGATGATTAAATGAGCCGCAGCAAAGCTGTAAAAAAGCAGTAGTAATGCTGTTCTACGATCCTCTCGCTCGAGCGAGATGGTCTTAAAAGAAAGCGCGATGTAACGCGATCTGACGGAACAGCTCGTCATGCCAGTGTTTTCTTATGTCCTCGTTCTTTCGCGCATCCTCCCCTGAACCAGACTACTGAATGGTTCTGTGCACGCACTGACGATCCCGACGGAGGCAATACCACTCACATGAGCAGCTCCATATAAGATGCCACGGCCCATTCCACATGCCGGCTGCACTTTGACGCGGCCAGGAGGCAAAATATGCGCACAAGGTACCTAATGGTAACGCATCAAACTGCTCACAGCCCCAATCCTTTATTACACGCATATAGCGTGGAAAGATGAATTACTCACGCTAAGTGGGCACGGAATGCGGACCGTTTCGCAGCGCAGCCGGCTCCGTGAGACGGCCGCCATGGAAATGAGCGGATGTGACATCATGGGTTATAGCGGACGTGACATCACGGGTGAAGGTAGACATTTCGGGCACCTTTCGTCCATAGAGTTAGTAGAACAACTCTAGAGGAGAAGCTGGGCCGAAAAAGTGGGAACCTCTCGGGCGCCGCCCTGTTGCTACTGGTCAATGTGGCCAGTGCAATTACTATTGAAAGAGCTGAAAACAAGTACAGGTCACCTTGGGCTTTGTCATCTAAAAACGCATACCTGATGGCTTGATGAAGGTGGTGCGTTAATAGTAAGTTTACAGAAAGCGATCGCTAAGTCCGTGACTTACGTAAATCACGATGTACGCATTTATGCAATAAAGAATGACGCGGATTTCGGTTTCGAATCTGTTTTTTGGATGCGTTGTAGTTTCGTACAGTTTAGGTTTGACATGCGATCGCGCGTCGACATCGGACGCTATGGCACACTCGTGCCTTATGTGCCACCGAAGCCCCGACGTGCTCTGGCATATACCTTCACATGTAAGTAAGCGAATGTATCTCCTTGTTGAGAATATCACGCGAGTAGGCAGCTCTTGTGGTGCATCACAATCGATCGTTTGAGAAGCGTCACAGTAGAGCATTTTTCTACATGCGGAGCGGTCTTTTTATTTGCAGGTTTCCCTTCAGTAGGAAATTGCTGGACAGGCGGACCAGCGCACCGGAATTGTACTGACGAAGCCACAAGCAACTCAAAGAATCTGTTTAATTGTTGCACTTTGAACAATCATGCTTCTACAAAGGCCACAGCAGAAACACAGCCTGATGCCGATTTCTGTGCCACGAAGTAATCAGGAGGCGAGTGTCTAATGCGGACGAAATCGAGTGCATCGAGACTTATAACGACAGAAAGCTGAGCTAGTTGGTAAGGATTCATTATGCAAAACAGAGGTGAGGCGTGCAGACAGGACACAAGAGTAGAGAAGTGGGCGGCGCTCGTGTTGTTTGCTTGTAAATACTCTACTCTTGTGTCCTGTCTCACAGTACGCCTCACCTCCGTTTTGCATAACGAGTGCATCAACCCACATATATTAATAGCGTAGGCGTTTTATTAACTGTGCAATATTTTCAACACTTAGTTGCATGTCATTTCATGTGGAATATCTTTTCTGGTCAAAAATTTGTGCAGCGAATCTATTTGCATGATCGACTCCGGGCCTGTGGGACCGTTCACTTGCACTTGATGCTGAGTCTTTTACATGTACCCATAAACTGCAGATATGCACATCGGATCCATGCGAGCATTTTCAAAATTCAATTATTTTAGACAACAGGCACATATGCAATACTGACATAATCTCAACAGCTGGGACACATTTTTGTTGACCATACTCGCAGGTAAAATAAGTAGATCATGTGGACAGCTCCAGCTTATTTTCCTTAAATCAGTGTGTACAAGGGGTATGCAAAATATTTTTTTTCTCGCGCGCCAATTATTTCGCTGTATAAGCAAGAGAACCCACCACGTTAGTGTAACGTATCTTGTACATCACACTAATATGTGCTTTAATTTACCAAGTGAGATGAGTTACTTTTATGGCTCATTCAGTCATATCACACTGCAAGCTGCATTCATCAATCTTCAATTGGATTTTGCAAATGTTTAATGAAACATGTTTCCCTTTTATGCAGATATGCAATGGCAAGCCCTTCCATGTGTTCAAAGGTAAAATTTAAGCTCTAAATTAAAGAAGACATTTCTAGTCAGAAACAAGCAAAAATGGTGAATGCAGAGTATCAGAAGCCCAAGGTACAGAAATTATGAGAAGTGTCGAATGATTTTAAGGAAAGACTCGTATTTGAAAATGCAAGACTCTTTAGTGGAGGTCAAGCAAGTCAATATAGGTAGAATACTCTGCAAAATTATGCGAGTGAGGGGATGTCAAACAATGGGTCAGGAAATGCATTGTTTTTCTGCAAAACAAAAGCTGATTGCCATTACATAAGTCACTTCAGCATCATGAGACTGCTGCATGATAAATTCAGAAATAAACCAAAAAACAAGACGCAAAAATAAAAAACAATTTAATGATGCTCTCTCCACACTGCGATAAGTAAAAAAAAAACACATCACATCTAATGTGGACATATCAGACGCCTTGTGAAACACTAAAGGAAAAATTCAGTTTTGAGCTATGGCACTTGCCACATAGATGTGGGGGGGCATTGCGCTAATAGTGATAGTTACCACTGCATTTAGAAATTGAAAGCATTCACGCAGACAAGGATGATTCTTTATATTTTTGGCTACCACTTCAGATGCCTCCACCAAGTGTTACTATGCTGCACGCAGCCATACTAAGGATCTCGCCGCAATACCTGCAGGTGAAAAGCAGAAGCAGTCAAAGTGCTGGTGTGTACTAGGCACTATGTTTGAAAACGTTTAGGCAAGAAGAGTGCAAGAAGCAGACATAGCAACTGCATTTATTTCCATGATTCCCCATTTGAATGGCCTTTTCTTTTTGCTTAGACAATGCCTACGCCTAGCCACAGCAGCTCCCTCATACAGACTCCGCAAGCCAAGAGGCCGTGGAGGCAAATGCAGGTAAGAGGCAAGAAACAATAGCACTGGTATCGACATTCACCTAATTTCTTTCTATTTCTTTCGTTTAGGCAGCCAGCACACCGCGAACAGCCACCTTGACTGCAGGTGTGTCACCCTAGTCGCCAAGGAAACATTTGAGGGAAAGCGACAGGCAATGTGAACAGCCACTTCTCCATGTAAACGATACTCTTTCTCTCGGATGACTCCTACGCCTCGCCACGCCAGCACACTTGTGCACAAAGATGCCACGGAAGCACGTGCAGGTCAGAGGCAAGAAGCAGTGGCACTGGTGTCGACATTCACCCATTTTCTTTTTCTTACGCTGAGGCAGCCAGCACACCTCGAACAGCCACCTTGACTGCAGGTGTGTCACCCTAGTCGCCAAGGAAACATTTGAGGGAAAGCGACAGGCAATGTGAACAGCCACTTCTCCATGTAAACGATACTCTTTCTCTCGGATGACTCCTACGCCTCGCCACGCCAGCACACTTGTGCACAAAGATGCCACGGAAGCACGTGCAGGTCAGAGGCAAGAAGCAGTGGCACTGGTGTCGACATTCACCCATTTTCTTTTTCTTACGCTGAGGCAGCCAGCACACCTCGAACAGCCACCTTGACTGCAGGTGTGTCACCCTAGTCGCCAAGGAAACATTTGAGGGAAAGCGACAGGCAATGTGAACAGCCACTTCTCCATGTAAACGATACTCTTTCTCTCGGATGACTCCTACGCCTCGCCACGCCAGCACACTTGTGCACAAAGATGCCACGGAAGCACGTGCAGGTCAGAGGCAAGAAGCAGTGGCACTGGTGTCGACATTCACCCATTTTCTTTTTCTTACGCTGAGGCAGCCAGCACACCTCGAACAGCCACCTTGACTGCAGGTGTGTCACCCTAGTCGCCAAGGAAACATTTGAGGGAAAGCGACAGGCAATGTGAACAGCCACTTCTCCATGTAAACGATACTCTTTCTCTCGGATGACTCCTACGCCTCGCCACGCCAGCACACTTGTGCACAAAGATGCCACGGAAGCACGTGCAGGTCAGAGGCAAGAAGCAGTGGCACTGGTGTCGACATTCACCCATTTTCTTTTTCTTACGCTGAGGCAGCCAGCACACCTCGAACAGCCACCTTGACTGCGGGTGTGTCAGTAGTTGCTGTTGTACATATGTTCATAATAAACTTCAGTAAACTTGAACTTGACAATAAACTTGAAGGCAAATGGGACATTGATGCATTGTTTTTTTGAACATTTATTGTACACATACGTTATACTTTGCAGTGCTACAGAGCGTCTTTTGAAGCTTCCCCCTATATTTTGCACCTTTAATTGCGTATGTGTTGTGTGGCCCTGAATGCAGTTCATGTTGTAGCAGCTACTTTGTCTGTGTATCGCACATTGGCTTAAGCTCGTGATATCCACATACTTCTCTCACATATACAAAATAAAGTTCTATGTAGTCCTCAGTGTTACAACAAAAAATGAAAGTAAACAATCCGATCGTGGAATTGTGTTTATTACAGTGATTCCTATGACAGTTACTGACAAGTTGGCAACTTGAACTGGTCAATCCGTCCATTGCCTCCTCTATTTTTCAAAAATAATGGAGGCTATGATCCGTCATGGCAAGGAATTGTATGTATACATAAAAAAAGGGGGGTGGGGTATGTATGTGTGTGTTTGTAGTGGGGGGGTATAGGATTAGGGCTGTACGAAAAAATGTACCAACACCGTCCTCTAGACCAATTCCGTTAAGGTACCGTAACAAAGCGTATTATGCATAAAGTTCACACAACCAACTCTGATATTACTACACACGCCAGGCGACGCGACCTACATTTGCCATGACGCATTCGCGACTGCACCGGATGCCCTCCATATTAATCTCGTTAATCGTGCTCACTGCACCGAGGCAAATGAAAGATCATGGGCGCAGGTGCCTATAAAGTATCTCGACCTTGCGAGGCACTGCTGCGCGTGCCAGGGGAGCTGTCCGTGCGAACACTCCCTGGCACACACCTGCCTCGGCGGCCCCAACCTACGTACCGTTCTGCTTCGAGCTTTGATCCTACCACTGTCCTTTGGGTGCCCTGGAGTTCCTCCGCCGCCTGCTTTATTATAATCTCAGGTGCTCTCCTGAGACCCGTTTGTCGGTTACATGTGCCCTACAGCTGGATCAGTACTAATAATAATAAAAAAAAACCCGCTCTAGCGTCGCGACGATAGATCGCGAAAGCGGGTTTTGCAACATACCGCGCCCGTGCGAAGAGAATTACGGAACGCCAACGAGGAATCTGACAAAGTAAAGGAGGCATTGAATCTGATCACAGCTTCGAGCTCGTAACCTCGTCGTGTGACACTCCTGCAACAGGCGTGACCGCTGAAAACCGCATACCACCGGAAACTTCAACAGGGTCATCCCTCGGTTGCATAACTGCCATCTGTACGGCCAACATGAACCACACCCACACCGTTCCGAAACATAGAAAAAAGAACGAACTTGCAAAGCCCAAACACACGGCTGCACGCACACATCACGACACTACAAGCGAGACGCCATGCTGCCATAGAATAAAGAACAACTTATGCTGCTACGACCACAGAACACCTATACAAACTTAGAGAAGGGAAACTGTACCTTCCACAGTGCTACGGAAATAAGCATAGCGGTGGCGTCGTGAACTAAAGTATGCGACCACAGGTGGCGCTGTACAACAGGAAACGGAAACGGGGTTTTGCACACGCTTTACCAGGTGTTCTGTTGCTTTACTGGGTTCCTGGCTGCTGCGCCTCGATCGTGCTCCCGCCAGTTTGGTTGCTGTGTGGCAAACGTAGCGCCTACATATGTAGGCGCTACGTTATTACAGCAACCAAACTGGCGGGAGCACGATCGAGGCGCAGCAGAATACATGTAGCGCTGAGTCATATCGAGTTAAGGCACACTCTAAACTGACTTTTATCCCGAGCGGTTTTTCGTTTATTACGCCGCCGTTACCCTGAGTTAAATTGTGCCGCCGCGCTCCAGCTGTTGCATTTCGTGTAGGGCTACTGACAGAATGCGGTTTCCAGATGGCACGATGGCCTCGACTGGAATAAACGCACACGACACCAAAGATTGAGTAAGCCTGAAAATATTTTATTTGCATTTTACAAGTACAACAAAAAGCACACGTCTACGCATCCACACAAACGCGGTTACATAGTCAAGAAATGGCTCATTAATAAGGGTAGCACAAACGCACAAGAAAGAAGACCTAAGCTACAAAACGTACGGTCGGCTGCTAAGTATAATAATTTCCCTGTCACCGCGTGTCACTTTTATACAGCATCCTTACAGCACTACCAGGCCGGGTAGTTTGGCGGAAAGAACGCAACCGCTTATACGGCCGTCAGCTGCCTCTTCCTTACGGGTGTCATAATTATCCTAATCTCCGCATCAACGTCGTGCAAGTTCGCATACAGGTATCTGTATCTGAACCATATGTGCCAGCTTAATACACGTGTAGTGAAATTATGATAACCACTGCGTCTCATCAAACGTATTGGTTTTGCAAACGCGCATTACAGCTGACGGAACGACATACTGTAAGTGAAGCACAAGAGAGCAAGGACAAAAGGAGGATACAACACTTGAAGAAATGAAGAATTAGTAGGCATACAGCAAACAAGCGATGACGGAGAACACACAATGATGCATCGGGTGTTCTGTGACATCGGTTTGCGTACTTGCGGTGTTATGGAGATCAACGGCATAAAAACGTACCTTCAAGCGTACTCCCTCAACCTCCGCCGCATTCATTATGATAATCAACGCCTAAACAAAATGAGGCACTATTCTTTGCCAAGAGTAGACCTTTTTACAGCAAGTCTATGTAATGACTCGCAGACGAAACCAGCATGCTTTCGAAAATGTTTTACCGCCGTAGTATTCGAACGCCAACGGCCAGGAAACACATCGATACCAATAGGCTGTCGGCTGTCGGTGGTTAATCGAGCACAAAAACCTTGACGCTATGACTAAAAAGCAGCTTCAACAATCAAATTTCTAAAAAATCAACTGCCTATTTGCCTGAGGTAAAAAAGCATCCTTAGACACCTCGATTGTTCATGTCAATGGTTTGTGTAAATTAAAAAATTCAGCATGTTCAGCGCCCCTAGCAGAGAAAGCACAAATTAAAGTAGTCGACCAAATTACAGTAGCTCCACTTGCGCGCTTACGCTGAAACGCGCCTCGATTGATTTTTCGCCCTCTGTGGCCATTTGTTGAACTTGAGAGTGTGCGGGGCCTGCTACGACTGGCTACGCTGCTACGGTTGCCGGATTAAAACTGACTACTGTCACCAAGTCTAGCAAGCGTCTCAGGAGCTGGCAACCTCGGCGCGAAGCAACATGGCGGCGCTCTTGCAGTTCCCGATTTCAATGCATGGGCTATAGTGCCTAGAATATACTGGCTAGTGTGCCGTCCGCGGCCTCCCGGGTGGCACCGGATGCAATGAATGCCGGCGGCTGTCGCTAGGAGCGCTGCAGTGCAGGTGGGTGCCGCGGCACCATCCGGTCTTCGTAGGCCGCCGTGTTTCCACCGCATCGGCAAGCGGGCTGTTGCGCTTTTTGTTTTTATTAAGCCGTAGCAGCAGCAAAGTTCAAATGTGGGCAGCTGATTTATAAATCATGGTTTGTTTTGAGAACAACAGGCTTCTCTAGCGCTTGTCGCTTGTGTGAAAAGCGTGCGCTATCTGAGCTCGGCTTCGAGCGGGGAACCTGATGTGTTTCTATGCTGGCGAAGAGAAAACGTAATTTTTAAGGCAAATGCCTTAGATCTCCATGTTCCAAGGCCGTGTTGCGAGGTACAGAACATATCACACGATCCAAGGAAGGCCAGAAACGAACCAAAGCATGTCCAGCCGTGTATAAGAGATGCTAAATGATTAGCAAATTTAATTATTGATTATAGTGATTGGATTAAGGGGTATTAGGTTGAATTAGGGGGATTAAGGTGTATTAATTAAGGAGGATTAGGGTGGATGAAGGAGGATTAGGGTGCATTAAGGTGAATTACAGTAGGCTTTACAAGGCGTTCGCCTTCGTACGTGTCTCTTCGGCGATAGCTAAGGACACTTGTTTTTTATTCTAGCCATGATGGCAGCGTAATTTTTTTAAGGGTAAGTTTTAGGTTACATTTATCGTTCTAATAAAGTAAAGGAATTCTAAGGTTACGTTACTGTTCTATTGATGTTATATTAATGCATAACCATTGAAAACCGCTGTAACCGATCATCCATTGAAATGACTTGAATTTCGCTGTCCTCTCTTTTTATTTGCTGCTATTTCTGCATATTATCGTATTGTTGTCCTCATAGGTCTGAATGTCTTTTATTGTTTGTAAACCATGTACCCATCTTCTCATAATGCCCATTGGGCCACAAGGATAGGATAATAAGTAAAAAATTTTGCCTGTAAAATGGACTGCATGCGGTGTTCTGTGTACTATACATTCTTTAATACCTGGTAAACACGTGCAGATTTCTTTTTATGTCTGATATAAGTGAACGAAAATGGGAAACAGATCTTTCATTTAAGCGTAACAAATATTTTATTCTCGCGTAACAACAGTCAAACGCGGGCATATAAGACAGCCCTAGATGAGATAATGCACACATACATGAAGAAGATAGATCTAGTGGCAGTGACGCAGTTTAAAGAGCTTCTGCCGTTGCCTTTGCGCTTCCCTCTCTTTGTTGATGCCTTTTACGAAAAAAGCGAAACCTCAAGAAAACGTAGAACTTCTTCTCAAAGCTGGTTTTTCATGCTCTGGGCACCCTAGTTGGGGAAAGGCCAGTGTCTGCAGCTGACCTGAAAAATCGGCTAGACTCGCTACATGTAACTTGTTTTTGCTAAAGAACACAGTAAAAGCATCTTCCACGGCCTTCACAGCGGTTGACAAGGTCTGACTAAGATAGACAAGGCCTCCATTTTCAAAATGCGTAGTGCAATAGCGAAGCAGCGTCGGCACTAGCTTCAGCTTTACTTACGCAAAGAAGCCTGCACACTGTGGTCAAGAATTTTGGGCAGTGATCTTTCGTGCAACATAACAGTATAGTAGATCAAAGCACTACTGCTCCTTTTTTCTTGTTTTTTTTTTCCCTGGTACTCACGAGAAGTAAGGTGCATGCCTAGGATACTCAGGAAATATCGTGGGTATAGCGTAGGGTTTCAGGCGTGGTTTATCGCGGGGAATCTCGTGGACAACGCCGTTCACGGTGATAGACAACGCGCGGTCGACTAAGCTGTTTTCGAAATGTTTTTTACAAACCACAGCAGTTGGTGCCGGCCTTCTGTCCACTCTCCTGATCATTCTTGCCCATTCTGCTGCCGCTTCGTATCAGTGGTGGAGTGAACAAGGATACACGCCCTTTGTTCGAGCGGTAGCCGCTTCGACACAACGGCACAAAGCAGGTCCTCTCCTTGCACTGTCTCTTCGGCATTTTTTCATCGCCGCCGCATAGTTCTCGTAATGACAGGCACACGAACACAGCAGCGACGCACTCACTCTTTGACAACACCAAGAACAAACACGCAACGCTGTAATAACACTGATAACGCCAACATAGAAACCGACGCAACAGCTGCGAAACTGATATGCGAAGCAGACGACACGCGCAGTCTGCACCCACCCGTGTGGCAGCGACCTCTGTCGGCCACCGTGGGCATTCATTGCAGGCGGCGCCACGCTCCTCCATTGAAAAGAGCGTGTGCACGGCACACTAGCCAGTATATTCTAGGCACTGTACATGGGCCCACGTGCATGGGCCCTATGGGTAGCTTGTCCTCTAGAGTCAGTATAGTAACTCTATGTTTTTCGGCCCAGCTTTTCCTCTAGAGTTGTTCTACTAACTCTATGCCGTAAGACGGCCGCCATGGAAATGGGCGTCTTGCGCTGGAGTTTGAGGTATAGCAGCGGCGCCTGGTGGCGGCGCGGGAAACGACATCTGGGTCGTACCAGCTTGGGTCGTATTGAGCCCTGGCTGTGGCGAAGCACGTTTCTAGGCCGAGTTTTGCGTCGATTCGCACTTTTTTCTGCCCTGTTGCGAGTGCGAAAAGGCTCGTCACTTCTCACAGACCACGCCGACCACGCTGCGAGCTAGCCGCAGCCTATAGTTTCACGAAAACGGACTCTCCGTGAGACGTAATGCTGGAAGCAGAAGGAATCGGCGACGCCGATCCGGAGGGACCTAGCTCAGCATCGAAAAAGCGTCACCATCGATACTGCTGCGTCGTGGGCTGCCATGAACAAGAAGGCCTGAATCCCAACATCCGATTCTATCGTTTCCCTTCAAGGCCTCACGAAGCGGAGCGTCGGGCGCGCTGGGTAATTAACTGCAGTTCGTCGCGCTGGGTAAGCGAAACTTCGCGCCATGCTGACTGCTTCACCTGTCTTGAAGCTTGCTTGATTATAGATCTGCGTTCTAAAATTCGGTCTTTTGCACCTACAGTCCCGACGGCAGACCGACATAGCAGCAGGCATGGCTGGTGATTCACGATTCGAAACCCGGCCACTGTGACAATTAACAATTCGACCGGTGCGAAGTGGTGAAGTGCCCAGGTGTGTGCAAATGACCACAAATAGCCGGGCTGATTAGGTGACAATTCACTACCCCGGCCACTACGAGCAGCACAGGTTATAGAGAGTTAAATGTGCTCATACTTGACCTCAAGCCAGCATGTTGAGGCATCGCAGCTAGACAGTATTGAGTACAGCAGATCGATGTTCGAGCGTTGTCATTAAAAGCTACATCAAGCGAGCAGCGCACAAGCTCGCGCTGCAGCGCGATTCGCACGTACGTGCGAGCTCATATGCATTGCATCAGTTATTACCAGTTACTAAAAGGGACAGATGGCCGCTACTACAACGCAGGCATAACTACTTGTTTAGCGACATGCAGTCAACAAAGAGTGCAGGAGACCCGCCGTTTCGCGGCATGTCGAAAGACCGCTGCCGTCGCGGCGCGTACCGTCGTGTGCTCGAGCAGTTCCGTACACATGATGTCTGCTTATCGCTGCTGTGGATTCACTTATAGCAAGCATTTCCTCGCGTTTGTGCGCCTGAATCTAGCAGCGTGCAAACCTTACCTGAAGTTCCACTTCGTACGCGACTCGCTTCACTTGCGATTGACACCGCGCTAAAACTTCGCCGCTTAATTCTTGAACGGCATACACGTATTCGGCACTGCATAATTTCTTGCCTTTACGCAGCGTGCCACCCCTGAAAAATATCTCCGGCGCCCGATATTCGCTGCAGGCCGTGATACAACACAACCGAAAGTGGCGGGTCCATATTGTAAACGTGCTTTCCGAAGCAGACGACCGAGCTTGGTACGACCCATTTTAGGACAGAGGGCGCTTTTTAGCACCTTTTTCGCAGCGCCCCCTGGGCAATGCAAGAGCCCCATGAGCGAATGTGACATCATGAGTTATAGCGAACGTGACGTCATAAGTAAACGTAGACGTTTCGGGCACCGGCCGTCTGCTGTGCCCAGGGCACAGCAGACGGCCCTGTCGAAATTGCAAGAGAAGCGCTGAACAGATCGCAGAAGCAAACGACAGCCAACAGGTTATAACTAGCGCCACTCTGCTCGTACGTTCTTTGCCTAGCGGCAAAAGAGGCGAACTAGACTAGGCGTGCTGGAGGAGGGAGATCTGTGCAGGTCTGGAGTTCAGTTGGTCGTGGATTCATGCTGGTTAGGGGAAGTGCTGGTGTAGGCGAGGTTATAGAGCGAGGTGGGGACCCTACCGACCGCGTATTCTATGTATGCTACGATGTTAATGCATCTGATTGTACATTGCCAGCAGTGCGCATAGTTGTTTGTGCTCCGTAATATTTGTTGTTTTCTGTCTGCATCGCGTCTCAGCCGCGAACTTTATCGGCGCTGCCGTGTCGTGCTTTGAGCAACGGACCGTGATTTCGATGGAGCCAAAATGGTCGAGCCCATCTTTGACTATCAGTTCCGGCTAATACTGATCGGCGACAGTACTGTCGGAAAGAGCACGCTGCTCAAAGCGTTTACCGACGGCAAGTTTCACGACGTCTGCGATCCGACTGTCGGCGTCGACTTCTTCGCAAGGCTCATCGAGGTGAAGAAGGATGTCAGAGTGAAACTTCAACTGTGGGACACCGCCGGACAGGAGCGATTTCGGTAATGTGTGCTTGCTCGGATTAGGAAGGTTAGCGGGACGCTTTCTTGATTGCGGCCGTGCCTGTTATTGCGCAGAATGGGAGGCGCTTAAAACGACGGAACGCTGAGCGGATCCATGGGAAGGTAGGCGCACAAGAGCAACGAAAAGACTGCGCATACGCATACAGGAAGGAATTGCCAGTCCGTAAATCATGAAACGCGCTTTCCACAGTGCTTCAAATTTCTTACCGAGGGACCGCTTATATGCCACGCGTGGACATTGAGACGCTCATCCTTATGTCCCAAAGAAATTGCAAATTTACGAACGCTCTTGAAATCGTAAAAGCACATCAAAACAACCGATTAAAGATCATTTATGCTAAATCTCTGATTGATATAACGACCTAAAAGGAAGCTACAGGGAACTTTATAGAGTGCTCTTGTATGGCATTCTAGAAACTTGTATGCTTTAATTACTTAACATCTGTTTTCTTTTTCTGTTCAACTGCTCTTTATATATCTGCATGGTGGCACATGGGTTTTCTAACTTATTGCCAGCAGTAAATACAATGTTGACCTCATATCGAATACCTACTTTTTAGTTCTATTTAACAGGTAGTGAATGTAGGGTATCACTTGATGCTCCTCCTCTTGCCATCTATGCTTTCTGCAGCCATGTAAAGGGATATACCTAATGTATATCTTGAAGCATGTTGAGATAGTGGCCATGGAAACAACAGCAAAGCCTGCTTTGATTAGATTTGCCTGCTGAAGTGAATGACCACCTTCTGTTGATGGACACACAATGTGGATTTTTTCTAAATTTTTTTTTTTTTTGGCAGCTCTAAAATGCTTGGAGAGAAAGTTCAACAAGGGTGTGAATGATCTCGGAGACGATCTCGCAGGGTGCAAGTTTGGGCTAGTTGGTTCAACATATTCTCATGTTATAGTGACGGTCAAAAACACGGTACCAAAACTGTGAATGACGAAGCTAGCTCTTTATTGGGCGAACTTGTGCCCAGCAAAACAAGTAACATTCAGGCACAATGACAGCGGCAAGCAAAGTCGTCGATCGTCGAAAATCTGATAAGCAGGTCACGCGCATTGGTTCTTATACACGACTAATCACAGGTTCTAAGGTAATTGCTGGTGCCCGCGTGGCTTCCAGAAAGTACTACACAATTTGCATCGTGCATGCAGTCAGATTACAAATGCCTTGGTGACAGCAGCCAACGGATAGAACTATCGATAACATTTCAGCAACCTCTGATACATGCAGGCATGTCCTGCCCCCAGCTGTAGCATTTAACATTTGTTAGCTGGTGAAAAGTGGTTCCTGAAGAAAGATAAAGAAGTATGTATCTCAATAGTTATGCTAACGACACAAAAAGCATTCTTTGGAAAGAATAAACATGTTGAAAGTCAGTCCCATGTTTCATCCCTTCTCTTGTGTCCAAGTTCTACATTTGTGAGAACATCTCGGGCATTACTGCCAACATGCATGATTGTCCAGGAAAGTCAAGGTAATAAGCTAGGAAAGACTGCCGCCATGTAGAGGAAGAAACATCAGTTGAACGAAAAAGATCAGACAGGTGTTACGTAAATTACATGAACAAGTTCATAGACTGTCGTATAGGAGTAGCTTATTCACTTCCTTTTAGCTCTTGTTACCTTTATGTTGGGCAGACAGGTTGTTGCATTCATTGGAAATTATTCGTGCTCAAATGGTTCTTTACAGGTGGAATGCCATCTAACCTTTCAATGCACTGTCACAATTGCAATCATACTACTAAATAAGAAGATAGTGATGTTTTATTCAAACTTAGGAAGAAGTGCTGGTAGACAAGACATACCACTAGAAGCAATAGCACATAGTTAAAGGGGCCCTGCATTAGTACTTTGTTTGAGGGCAGCATTTTTAATTTAGATATTGTTAGTGGAACCAGACAGAGTCAAGACCGAGGATGACATCATAGGAACTGTAGGGGAGGACGGCGAACAAAACAGAAGTTTGGCGCCTGGCAGAGGCCAGCTACAGGAGACATACCAATGTTCGCCACATGTACAACACGTGATGGGGCAGGGGTCCTAACTTTCTTCAACTGCTGATGGCGTTGAGAACGCATTACGAAAATGGGTGCCGGTTTGGTGTTGAACAAAGCTGAAACAGGTAGGCCATCCACTTCAACATTGATCAGGTTCTGATTGGTAGGGAGTGTTAACAGAGGAATTTGAGGGCAGGTCGTAATAGCAGCGTCACCTCCAGGAGCTGCAGCTGTCAGTTTCCTGAAGGAAAACGCCAGGAGTAGGGTGGCGATTGAGGTGGCATGGGGAGGTGAATGACAAGGTCGGCGTTGTGATGGGGACAAGCGGCTGTACTGGGTCGCAGTGTTCTCAGCAGATGTCTCTGGTTCAGCTTGGGTTGGTACCTGGTGCTAACTTCGAGGTGCATAGCGGAAGCTGGAGAAGCTTGTTCGAGAATGCGAGGGCCAAGGACTTCAGCAATATCGTAAAATGTGTCTTGTGCCCCCGGCACATGGCAAATCTAACATAAGTTACAAGGAATGACATTTGTTTATAATGCCAGTTTTTTGCTTCCACATGGTAAGATGCAACGACATTAATTGAAAATGACATTTCCAAATGAATGGGTTGGCCAAACTCATTCGCATTTGTTTTGGAACTGAAAGTGTATCCTCGACACCAGGAGCTTGCTGATTTTTTAATTTTTAGAAGTTTTTTAAATCAGATAGCGCGATTACAGAATGCAGGCTTTCCCAGTTCTGTGATCATTTCAGTATGCGAGACCATCTTGCAGAAAGAGAAAAGAATAAGTTCCGAAACATCACAAACAGAAAAGAATAAAGACAAGAGACAAGCGCACGGGGTGTCATACTTGCACACGTTGTCACACAATCTAAAGAAAGTTTCTAATAGACATAATATTAATTTGCTTTTCAGTGCCCCGTGTAAGCTGTCCTCGATATGTAATCGTATGAAAATGCACGAAAGGCCCCTGTGCACCACAAATCATAAATCCCGTTTCACTGACTGCAGGCGCAACATTATCCATCAGATACGGCTGAGCCGTGGAAAAACTTATATAGGTCAAATGGGACAGCGTTTCAATGAAAGAGCTCGTCAGCACAGCAGTAACTTAAAGAATGCCTATGGCAGTCATTTAGCAGGACATTGTAACAAGTGTCACTGCATTCCCATATTTGAAAAAACATAATTCATAGGGAAAGCAAAAGGTAAGAGGAAAAGGGAAATAGAGGCTTATTACATTAGAAAGGAAGGAGATAAATGTGTAAGCACTCCCTCTCTTGCCTTGTCGGGAAAAGAGATAGCCTTTTTGGATGAAAGATTATGATGTTGCTGATTTGCAGATGTTTTTGCGACTGGTGCAAGCATGCCTATGCTGAAGAAAGTATAAAATGGCTGGAGAGTTTTAAATAAACTTCCAGTTGGCAGCGTCAGTGCTTGTCTGTGGTATGTTTCCTCGTGTCCTTGTTTTATTGGTGCTGTTTAACCTCAGTTCTCATAATTTTCAAATGACACTAGTTTTCGCTGTGTGACAACGCACGGTGATACGACATTAACCGCAACAAATGTCATTCGCTGGAAATGACGTTAGATTTTCCGTGTGACAGAGGTATGACACATCTACATCAGAAGCAAATTTGCTTGTCATCAGGTGTCTTCCACGCATTCGGATCGCGATAAGTGTGAGTAGGACAATGGCGTTGGAGTGGGTTGAAGGTGGCCGAAAGGTAAACGTCAGGACGGTTCACAGACCTGATGGTTTGAAGGCCCACGTTTGCCACTTCTTGACAAACAACAGATTGTATAAGTGATATGGTCAGTTGGGGATAACTGGGTTCCCCTCGCTTTAAATCTCCAGGGGATGCAGTTTTAATTTCGCGTCAAACAATTCTGGTGATAATTAATAAAGGGAAAATCAGACATCCACCCGTCCCGGACCAGGACAAATTTTTCTTCAACTCTGAGGCTTTTCTTTCAAGGAACCCATATAGGTTTCCTTTGTAGCAATTGCTGCGAATGGGTGGATGTCTGATTTTCCCTTTATTATTTACTTCTCTCCACCTTGTGGGTTTCCGCAGAACTACTACGTCAAACTCTGGTGATAGCCTCCAACGTTGAAGGCTGAGTAGCCATTCGACCATCCTCACACATTGATGTTGCTGCCGTGTTCAGAAGGTGGGCAAAGTATTGGTTGATGCATTGGCTTTTATCAGCTTCGAAGCATCTACATTCAGTAATAATTTTATTGGCTGTCGTAGATTCTTTAAATAGGATCAGGTTAAACTCATCGTCCACCGTACCTTTGAGTATATGCGCAACCTTACCGGCTTCTGTCATCTTGCCATTATTTTTTCAGCAAAGGGCCAGCACATCTTGAATGTGCGTCAGGTTCGACTCTGTAGATGTCTGCACATGCGAGGCAAGTTCTTTCTTGATGATGCACAGGCAGCCTGCAGGTTGGCCAAACAACTTGCAACGTTTCGTCTTATATACGCTCCATCTTGTGAGCTCCTCTTCATTGTTATCAAGCCAGGTCTTCGTAGTTCCCTTTAGATAAAATACGCTTTCCAGCATCGAGGTCAGGTCCCACTTGTAATGTATGGTTACATTACAAATAGAGTCGAATCCAGTCGATGGGGTTGCCATCAGTGCCAGATAAGGCCCCAGGACCATGGGGTGGAGCCAGGATGCTGGATGGCATGGCTTAGTTTGTTTGTTGGCGCCACTGACGCAGTTTCACCGCTGGTAGAATGCAAATGCCTAGAGTGGGGACTTGGTGGCTGTTGCGGATCCCCATCTTGTGTCGGACCCCCAGCAGTTCCACCAATATGTTACATGAAGGCAACAAAAAAACGTATTCACAATATATTTACAAGGCAATCAAGCACTGAACCTTATGGTCGAGAGCGCGCACCAGATCAAAAGCGACTTCAACGCTCCTCTAGAGGAATAGTACCATTGCAATGGCATCACACCGTGCCGCGAAGTAAGAGCAGAGGGAATTATGATAATTAAAGCACACAAGTCAAAATTATAAGTTGCGGTAGCTTCAAAATACAAGCAAAATGAGAGTTACCCTCAACTGAAATTTTTGTGGCTCTGGATGCCACATTCCACTCTCCCATTATGTAAAACTGGTGCCCAATAGCAGCAAGGCATTGAAGCTCTGAAGTAGAAGTTCAGGTGCTATGTTTGCCAAGCCTGCTCAGCTTGTTGATGGCTTGTATCTGTTGTTACAATAGCTTTCACATAGTGGAAATTAGCATGCCACATGCTCAACGTGTTGATACCATCATTTTGATGGCCACAAAACCTTCTGTGCAGCTAAAGGGGCACAGAGAAGTGGCCAACAAGCTTTCTCTGGTGCATTTATGGACTCCTTTACATTAGCCTTTGATTACCTTATATTGCATAAGGAGACATTGTCATGTGATAGCTGACATCTGTCAAAAATGCATGTATGTTTCCTTGACTGACAGGTTGGTGTTGCCTTCCCATGAGCTTTTGTCTTTCTTTGTATCTGTTACTGTGCGACTTTTAAGCTTATAGTTGGCGTTTATATTGTACTTCTCATTACATGGTCATGTTTTGTATGCTTATGTAATCATACTGTGAGAATGGTGCACTTGTACCATGTAGATTATAAGTAGGGCTGTTCAAAATAGTGAAAATTTCTCCTCCGATTTAGTATCAATATTGCAAAAACTGGCCTCAGAATATCTAATTGAATGCCTTCTTAGTTCTAGTTCATGAATGAACTGAAATATGAACTTTGCTGGAATTTGTTCAGTAAGAAAGAATGAGGCTTATGTACATTATTTGGCATTTATATCTCACGCTGTTTGCAATGGAGTGTCTGAACAACTCAAGAGCTTCTGAGTGACAAACACCTGCGTTCAGTTGGCACCTGGCAGTACTAATGAAACAAGGGGACAGCATGTCACAAGATACATGTGCGGTTTGTTGAAGGGAACATGTTTGATACCACAGCAAATCCATAGTTGGGCCCCATTTAACTGTAGCTACCTGTTGCAAAGAAATGATTACATGGTGAGATTGGTCAAACAATAGGGACAACATATTTGTATATAAGCTGCCTAAAAGCAGGCCATTCTTATTCAGTACTGGAAATTATTTGTCATGATTTACCCATGCATTTGATCCTAGAAGTGGCGCTGCAACTGTCTTGCAGCAGAATCATTCAGAACAGTCCTTCCATCGTTCTCTCTCCTTTGGGGCTGCAATAAGTTTTATATTTAGAAATGAATATTCAGTAATTTCGAATAGTAGATTCTTGAAGAATCGAATACAAATTGAGTAGCAGAGACTATTTGATTTGTATTTGAATATTTGCACACTCCTAATCCGATGCCTTTCTGCATTGTGCTTGTGTTATGTGAAATCTGTCTTTGGATGGCCGTGGATTTGTCATTCCCAACATTGTTGTGCAGCCCCGGTTGTCATCACTGTTGTGCCAACTCGTCTCGTGACTGCCTTTCAGTTCCATCACGCGCTCCTACTACCGCAACTCTGTGGGTGCCCTTCTTCTGTATGATATAACCAGGAGAGCCAGCTTTGAGCACTTGGTCGACTGGCTGTTCGAAGTCAAGCGGCACATTGAGCCGCACAAGGTCATCTACCAGGTCTGTTTGTTACATGTTGCCATTCCAATTTTAGACCAGCATCACATGTTTATTCACACTATGATTTGCAATCTACAGGTCAAGGAGAGCTCTTTTGTTTAGCCAGAGTGCATCCATATTAATGGGAAGAGAGCTACAAACAACTTGCCACTAGTGAGATCCCAGTCTCGACACAATTCTCTGCCAAGTAGTAGTTTATTGTATTAAGGACAGGTATGGGGCGGTGTGCTGCTAGGCTCAAGGTTGCAGGTTCGATGCCCGATGCGGTGGCCACATTTCAATGGGGCAAAAATGCCTGTGTACTTAGATTTTGGTGCACAATAAAGAGCCCCTGATAGTCAAAATTAATTGGAGCCACCCACTACAATGGGCCTCGTAGTCTTATTGTGGTTTTGCCTCATAAAATCCCAGAATATTTTTTTATCAAGAACAAACAGGAGAAAGAAAATGATTGGCCATAGGCATCGTAATTGTTGCACTTCCCAGTGGACACCTGAACTGTCCAGCGGCTGTGGGGAAAGATGCAGGCTGATAGAAAATATGGGGGAGCCACAATAAAGTACATGCAATAAAAATAACAGGACATAAGTGAAAAGGGGATATGACTATTAATATTATTTAAAAGGAAACGGAGAGAAGTAATCAAGATACACAGAAATATATGTGTAACTACAATGCTCAACATGGTGCTATGTCAGTCAGTCACCTTAGGTGCCTCCAGGAAGACTGGCCTGGGCCCTTTTACGAAACCATGTGGTGGGAAAGAGCAGGGTTGTCTCGATTCCCAAAGGTATGCCACTGTTTGGCCATATCTGTCCCTTGTGCCAATAAACACTATGCATAATCAAGTTTCTGAAGGTAGACAAGAGGGCCACAGAATGTAAACTATTATTTCTGACATTTACACGAGGCATACTAAACTCACTGCAAACAGTTTCTCATAATAGCGTCTCCAATCCCTGTGTTGTTTCAGGTATAACCATGCACCAGTCAGTTAGTACTCTTTTATTTTGTTTCTGTGAAGTGATAGGTGGCAATTTCAATGTCAATTTATTTATTTATTGGTAAAAATACAGAAAAATACATGTGCGTAGTGTACATAAGGAGGTCCCATAGTTAAAGACTGTGTCGGGACCTGCTGTTAAAGACACTTAAGATGGTATACAATGTTTAAAGCAACAGTAGTACAGATGAGAGCTAAGAGTAATATCAAAACATGCTTATGGCATATGAGTAATAAGAACACTTGTTACAGCATGACAATATAAAAAAACAGAACAAAACTAGAAAGAAAAGGACAATATCAGTAAGTATTTATTATGTGTGCTTTTAGTTCTATTTTAAATTGGTATAAATTTTTTGCATTTTTGATTATAGGTGGTAGAGTATTCCAAAGTGATATCGAGGGAAATCCCGCAGTCTGTTTACCATAGTTCGCACTTTAGGTAGACGGAAATTATTATTGAGTGCAAATCTAGTGTGACTATGAGCTATCAGGTCACAAGGTGAGAAGCAGATCGATGGTAGTTCCTTAGTCATATATTTGTAGAATAAAATCTCTAGAATATATTTGGTGAGTTCTGAAGTGGTTAGGATGTTGTTTTCATGTAGTAGTGATTTTCCATTTGCAAAGCGTGAACTGCTTGTAATAATTCTTATGGATTGGTTCTGGATTACCTGGAAGGATGCCAAGTGAGTGTTATAAGTGTTACCCCAGCATATTATGCTGTAGTTCATATGAGAGTGAATGAATGAGTGGTATAGCGAGATTAATATATTATGTGTAAAGTAGGGATAAGTTTTAATTAGGATGCGAATACCATATGCTATTTTCTTTTTTATGTGAGAAATGTGATCTTTATATTTCAAGCTGCAGCCTAGAGAAATCCCAAGGAAAGATGAGTAAGGACTGGGAGAAATAGAGTGTGAGCCAAAAGTTAAAGGAAGGGTGCCAAGTGTTGTTGTTGTGAGGAAAATACAACAAATTTAGTCTTGGTGGCATTAATAGATAATAGGTTAGCATTACACCAACTTAAAACAAAGGAAAATGCAGGCAATGGTATTAGATCAGACAGGTGCAGGGTGGTGACACATATAAGTTGAGTGGGTAGGCTGCTTACCATATTAAACATAGTGAGAGTCGGAAGATTGAAATGCTCTTGGTAGCTTCCTGTGCTGCCATTTTTGAGTCCTAGCCAAATACTGTTGCTGAGTGCCATCAAGAGGCCAAAAATTCAGATCCATGCTGCTTTCATGGTGCTGATGCGCATGGCTGATAATGGTGCCACAGTGAAAAAACAGTCCCGTTAAACACTGTTACTATGTCACAGGACGGATTAATAAAGCCATCTTTTCAAGTAATAAGTAAAAATATGAATCAGCAGGCTCTCTATTCCAAAATATTTTTGCATTCATTATTTCTGCTTTATTAATTTGTCAACTGAAAAGATTCATTATACTGTCACATTGTGACGGTGAAGAATTAGACCGTGGCACAATGGCAAGTCACAAAACAAACTTTTTTTAGGTGAAGCTATGCCCACGAAAACAAGTTACACTCGGGCAGAACGATAGTGATGAGCACATTTGTCAAGCACATCAGCTATTTATGCATGACTTGAAGATTCCCGCGTAATCGCTGGTGTGTTCTAGAATGTGCAGCACTGTTTGCATCTAATTCAGCATGAATTAAATGCTAATTCAGGATTATCTCGTTAGAAAATATCCCAGTTAATTTGCTTCAATGCTATTTGGAATGATGCCAAGGGATGTTCTGGAAGGAACATTTCCATGCAAGGCTCCCTCGCTTGAACTAACACAAAAACATGTATATGGTCACTTATAGCAATACTCAAAACAATACTTAAAATACACAGCAGCGAGTAATTCGTTATAAGCAAATCAATAATGCTTTCAGTAGTTTTTAATCTGGCACTAGGTGAATTGTGCTGGTGCCCCCCTTTTTGGACAAATACTCTCTTTACGTCAAACCTATGTGGAGTATGGGAGGTCATATTAACATTAGCTTGATGGATCCTTTAGACGACTATAGTTTTCTGCAGAAGTGATAAAGTATTTGTTAGGATTCTTAACTCTGATCTGCGTTTTGTAAACCTGTTCTGCCTCTTTCGTGTGACCATTTAACCTGTTATATTCTGCAAACGTGTTCTTGTATCGTCCAAGTTTTATATTGACCCACCCCCTGCTATGTCTCGTATGGAGGCAGCAGTATCTGTAGATAAATAAAATAAAGTCTCTATCAAGTATTTAATTCAGGCTGTTTTCATTAGTGAACGATAACAGATCATAAAAAAATCTAGAAATGGGCGAAGAGCAGGGGGCTGTAGCAAGCAAGAAGGGGACTTACTGGGACACTGAGAGAAACACTGAATCTGTTTAGATGGATAAGTACTCTTGAAGAATTCTACCTCCCTTGGCTTGTAATAAGTTGATTCTTAGAGGTAAACAGCTGTCAAAGCATCATTCTTTAATTTTGCACCGGAACCCCAGGGCTGGTATGTCAGTGTAACGTCACGGATTTCAAACTATTTTTTTTGTGTTTCAGCTTTCGTAGTTCAGTAACAGTTCTTGAAACTTCTTAATTTCATTTCTTGGCTCTTTTATAATTTAATGTAGTCCATTTCTGCAGATAAAAATTTAACTAGGCCAGAGCAGGTGGCACCAAAATCTGATGTCATAGCAAACTGCTGCAGAAAATTCAAGGCTGTGTTGCCACCAGTCTTTCATTTTTGTGTCTTTTGCTGCTGATGGGGAACAGCAATTTACCAAAACAGTTAAAATCGTTTTTCTCTGTAGGGCCCCTTTAACACACTGCACTTCGTAATCTGCCGTTAAATGGGAATAGTTAGCTAGTATATCACAAGATATGTGCTCAGATATTAATAAGGACACACCTCCCTCGTGTGATGACCTATTCAGATAAATGTTTCCTTGTGAGGGAGCTGACAGGCATCATTATTAATTGTTTACCAGGTTTCACTTATCATTCTAACGTTGCACAGCTTATTGATCGCTACTAAAAAGCTTTCAAGTTATGTTTTTCTATTAACAGATTGGGCATTCACATGAACGCAGCTCTTTTGCTTATCCTCAGTGGGGGCAAATAATTTCTGTTTAGTGAGTAACCCTAAGTGAGTTGTGGATCTGTTCGAAAATAATAGCGGAAAATGGCAAAGAGGTAACAAAAGCTACTAAGTCATATTGCGAAGCTGATCATCATTTTCAACTCGTCAGCATAAATTATAAAACTAGAATTAAAGAGTTCATGTTAACAATGCCATGAATGTGCTTTGGGAACAATAGCAGGCATAGAATGCTGCCTTGATGTATACCACAGGGAAAATTTCGCATTGCTGACGTGTTTATTTAATTGTACATATTGCTGCATCCATGACGAGTAGGACTTCATTAAAAGTAATGCTTTGCTTCGTATTCTGTAATACTTAAGCTTTCTGAACAGACTATTATGATTTAGGCAATCAAATGCTTTCATAAAATCTAGAAATATCCATAGAAATATGTTCCCGCGCTCCAAATTACTTATTATATATATATATATATAGTTGTGGAAATTATGACAGGTCAAAAAGAACCGACTGCTTCGTTGGAGGTGAACAAAACAACTAAACTTTATTTTGATAGTGATGCCCGTTGCCGAGCGAGTTCGGAGGAGCACAAGGTTGCCCGTTGACGAAAAGGATGAGGCTAAAGTTGGCAGTTTCTTCATATATATATATATATTCGGTGTAGCAGTGCAAGTTCTGTTAATTGGTTCTTCTGGGAGCCATACTGAGAGCTGGTAATAGCACTGTGTTTGTCTAAAAAACTGTTCAGATCGTGTTAGAATGAACTTTTTGAAAAGTTTTCAGCATAGTGGCGTTTAATTACCTAAAACACACTTATCTTTTTTTTTTATGAATAACCACAGCTCTTGCAATTTGTATTTTTGGTAGAAAGAATGGCTGTTTCTATGCATAAATTCATAAATATACTTGAGGGGTGTCAAAATTGCATAAATGACATGCTTAAGAGGACATACCTGTATTTTGTCTGCATCGCATGAGGTGCTATTCTTCAGCTCTAGAAGTACTGAAACAACTTGGAATGCGGTGAGAGGCTCTAAAAACAAAGAAGGACACCTATTGATTTTTATGTCAGGTATACGAGCAGTAGGAGTCAGTTTGTGTGTGATAAACTTACTAAACTCATCAGCCAGATGACTATCGTTGTATTCATCACCAATAATAATTTTGTCTAGTTTCTGGTGGGGCTGTAGCTATCGAGAGACCAAAGTTTGCTCCAAATTTTGTCAGAGTGGACGAATGCGGTCTCAAAGTACATTTCATAATATTGCCTTTATAATTTTGCAGATCAGTGTTTAGTTTATTTCTGTATTGCCTGAACAGCTTGAGGATTGAAACGTCTCTAGAGTCCACAAATAATTGATTCAGCTGGTTCTTTTTTTTATCCATGCATGAAGCCCACATGATATCCATGGTTATCTTCTTTTCTTTTGCTTTGCATTTCAATTTTGGAAAGAAGCATTTCTTGTTAGTGAGGCAAAATATTTGCCCTGTCCGCATCTTTTTCCAACAAAAAAAACATTGTCCAGCTAACACTAAGGATAATGGCATGATGTTTCGTGGGGAACTTACGGTTATGTGTAAAGACAACCAATATTCTGGACAGCTGTCAGCTCCACATTCGATATTTAGACTCTGTCTGTGCCTGTAGTGTACGCTGACTCTGCCGACATTATCTCCTTTGGAAACCTCGACAAGATATCAAGTATGGCCTCAGAGATTACATGTTAGACGGTAATCCCTGGGGCCTTGCCTTGACCGCAGCACTACACCTCAGAGATTTAATTGCAGATGCCGATCTTGAGGGCTTTGTCTGAATTATAGGTTGTGTCAACATCGCAATCATCACATCCTATTCTGTCAACCCTGCACATGGCCTGCTCTCAACTTTCTGTTTGTTGAGTTTGCCTTTCGGACACCGTTCCGCTATTCTGTTCTTGTTTGTTTAGTTTGCATTCCAGACTGCGCTCTGCTGGCTCCAAGGAGTCTTTCTCATGAAATTATTGACAGGCTGCGTCAAATGGCACCAACAGTGCCCCCACAGTCAGACTCGGAATGAGTGTCAAGTCGCAGTCCAAATGACTCCAAAACTGAAGAGCGTGAACCCACCGCTTACCATAACGTGCTCAAATGCGAACATCATTTATGGCTGCGGGTTGCTGATTTTTGCCGCCATTACATTTGAAGACTTTGTAGACGTCGATAGCGTGGTCTTGTCATGTGCCGAACTGAACGATGACGATATATTTGAGCATGTTCTCCCACTGTTAAACAGTGACTATAACTTGGATGATGATGATGATGTCCCATAGGCTCTGAAGCCTTCACGTGTGGACTCGAGCCATTGCAGTCCTTGCATTGGCATACAGTGACAGCACGAAAGTGGCAGAAATGCAGGCATACTTGGTTGTACGTAAGTGGAAGTGCATGCAGCAACGAATCAACCTCTTATTCGTTGCACAGGGGCCACCTTAAAACATAAATAGAACTAACGTTTTGGGATACATTCCCCACGGAATCCGAATGATTGGTCGTCGACTGTATACCTTTCTTTTTTCGCAAAAAACTGTCATCGAAATTGGTTTGGATGCTATGGTCACACGAAGCATACTGAGTTGACGTCCTCTGGCAGTTGCTACTGTTGTCTGCACGCTGTTGCGGTACTGGGTTCTTCTCATGTTAGAGCTGCCATACGCCATGCGAGAAGGATGGAGCAGCAACGCGAGTGACGGCTGGCCACCAACTGCAAGTTGAGCGACCCTGAAGTTGTTGTATCTGCAGATTGCTTTCAAGATTACTTTCAAGATTGCAGTTGCTACCAGAATCATTTCTTCGTGCGTTGCCTTCCCGCCCGCTTTTTTCCCTTGTGTGCAATTTGGTTCACTGTCACACGCTTTCACTCGCACATACAGCATACGGTGCGCCGGGACGTTATCGCCCTTGGACTTCATACAGAACATCATGGCCACCATGACAGCAGAAATGTGTCTGGAGTGTCCATATCACTGCTTGCGCGTGACCTGCATTCACTAAGGGAAACATCACTGTATTCATTTTAAATCATCGAATGAACAGGTGCATCTTAAACACCGGTGCGACTTGTATACATTTTTTTAGGAAAACTGCCGTTTTGAGGAAGGTGCGACATATAGACCGGACAATATGGTAGTTAAAATCTGTCATCAGTTGGCCAAGTTTCTGATACCATAATAGTTTGGTTCTTGCAGCGCTGGCAATGACAGGGCCAAAGAGATGTGCACTGGGCAGTTCATGTCCAGTGCACTTCTTTGTCCTCGTCGTTGTGAGCGTTGCAAGAACTGAAAGATCGATGCTTATCAACTTGCTCAATTTACAATTTTAATACCGTAATCACATCAAAAGAAAAGTCAAAGCAGTCTGAAAGAGTTGTGAACTCATCTTGCTTTTTCTTAATTGATTGTGCATTTATATGAAAACACTTGAGTGACCATTGTTTGTCTTGTTCAACAGAAGCACTGTTACAGATCTCATGAGGGGGTCGGTATGCATTAAGTGCCATTAACTCTTTCGTTACCACAATATATGTGCTCACATTTGGTGCCTTTATCGTTTAACATTTTATTTCAACACATAGTAGTTGCAACATATAGCACAATACATAAAATTATAGCCTGAACACTGGTGTTTTGAATGCATGTAAATGAATAATAATTGCTCACACAGTTTTTGAGAATTCTTGTGCGAAACTTCAAAGAAGCACCTCAAAGAACACAAATGAAAGTAATAATTTGCTATTTTTAGCATAAGTACTGAGAGTAAAAAAAATTTGAAATATGCAAAATCTGCATCTGGCTTCTGGTTTCCAACTTTTGTAAGTCAAATCACGCAAAAATATTATGCAGATTTGTTTGCATCAATAATAGCCATAGTGATGTCCATGCTTTGTGGGAAAGCAGTAGCTTCACAAATGTGAAAACAAGCAAGTTCTTATTGTACAGGGAGTGTTTTGTTTTTACTCATTGCAGCAGTCGCCTAGTTCATCTTTTACAGCACTCTTTAGGCTTGCAAAGCAATGTTTGTCAGGTCAGGGAGCATGGAGAAACATCCTCATACTTGATTATTACATTTGGTTAGATTTTCTGTGCATGCAAGGTGGTCTAGTGTGCGTTCAACTGGCTCTGGAGCCTCCATGTGCTTTGTTCAGTTCCTGTACAGTGCTGTACATGAATAAGGGCACTTGAATAGGCGGGGTTCGAAATGTGGAACTTGTAAATATGTAACTTATATGTAACTAATATGTAATTCACGACTGATTTTAACATGAACAGTAACGATCAAACCGATTGCCTCTTTCTTGATTTTGCTGAGGCGTTCGATATTGTACCTCATTGCCGTTTGATTTCCAAATTGTGTGCCTTTTGTATTGAACCATTAATACTGTCTTGGCTACATTACTTCTTGTCATCGCGTCAGCAATTTACAGCGGTCAACAACATTTTGTCTAACCTTTGCGACGCCATGCCTGGTGTCTCTCAAGGCAGTGTGCTAGGCCCATCACTCTTTTTACAGTAAAAGCTTGTTTATTCGAATTCCACGGGGACGCTACGAAAATTGGAACTAATGAAAGTGAGAGAAAAAAATCGCTCGGTTAAATCGCATATATAGCCTGACGTGGCGTGAGCACGTGTGCACACATGCTATGTCACACTGGCACAGCCAGCGTAACCAGACGCTGCCAATGCGGTCCGACGTGCCCGACGTTGAGATGGTTCTTGCTCCAGCCGCGCGTTCCTCGCGCTGAAAAAAGAGAAATGTTGCAGATTCGCCCGAAATGCGAAGCACCGATTGCGATAGCAAATTAGTAGATAGCTCTACGAAGGAAGGATAGTAGTTTTATTGGCCATATAAACTTGTAAGCATTTGCTTACTAACTAAATTAACTAGCACAGTGTCACGCGCGCACAGGTAAGTGTGAATACATCACGCTCAATGACTGCGGCAACTCGCTGAAAAATGCTAGAGTGAGGAAACGCAGCAGTAGCAGCGAGTGAATTGACGTTCGTACAGCTCTCACTTCAATATGAATGAAACGTAAAAAGCACATCGAATATGAAACTACCAGCCCTAGCTGCACTATGCGCACTCTGCAAACATCGCAGATCACTTTGAAGATGAGGCCCATGCAGGCACACACTTTGGCCACGTCGCAGGTCGCTTTCAAGACACAGCACCTGCATGGCCGCCCCGTAAGCAGCAGCCGTTGGAGAGGAACGTCCCTTTCTCACCTCGCCACTGCGCACGACAGAGAGGGCGCGCTCTGCCCCGCCTTGCTCGCTCGCGCATGTGAGATTGAGCTGCATTCGCTGGCTCATTCTCGCACGCTTTCGCTTGTATGCAAAGAACACGGCGCGCGGTGATGAGGTTATCGTCCTTGCCGCTGATGGGTAAAGCAATGCTGCGTGGCCCGCGCGCCGACGCCATCGTCACCAACGTGTTCCTGCACACTAGCACTCTCCCCATTCATGATGGCACAGAGTTCAAATTATCGGTGGCGATGCGGACTTGAGTGTGAATATTGGGATGTGTTACATACTGCTTTCAATACATTGTTGGATGGACTGCAGCAGCTACTTCGAATTCTCCGAAATTTCGTATTAACGAGTTGTGAATCAACGAGCTTTTACTGCATTTTACATCAACGACTTTCCGGCTAAACTTTCATCCTCGGTTAGGTTGTTCGCTTCATCTACCACAATATGAAGTGTTTCGATGATCATTCTACTTTCCAAAATGACCTTGAACTAACCTATAGGTGGTGCGTAACTTGGCAGGTGTCCCTTTTATTTCTTTTAGACGAAACTGCACTAACTCTGTGTTTCACTATTCAATTAATAATACCGTAGTTTCGACTGCTCCATCATACAAATATCTCGGTGTTTACCTTTCATCGGACTTATCCTGGACAATGCATGTAGCAACTGTCTCATCCAAAGCTTCTCGATCTCTTGGCTACCTGTGTAGAAACTTGGCAAACGCACCTTCTGATGTACAAAAATTAGCATATCTTACTTATTTTTGCTCACAACTAGAATACCCTTCATCCACGTGGTCACCATATCAAGATGACCTAATCTGTATGTTGGAAGCCATTCAGAATACGGCAGCAAGATTCATCTCTGGCAACTACAACTATCATTCGAGCATTACCAAAATAAAGCAATACCTTGCATTTCAGTCATTGGAAGATTGCCTCATCATTGCTCTTTTATGTATGTTTCATAGGTACATTTATAGTAATAACTTTCACTGTTTGCCACTTCATGCTCTTGTGCACATATCTATGCATTCACAACGCACTGAGTTTCATGCGCATTCATGGTCAAACGCAGGCATTTAACTCATCACCTTTATCTTGAGCTATTGCACATTCGAATGGTCTCCCGGATCACATTGCAACCATCTCTAATCGTGAAACATTCCGTGATAACCTGAATTCGTTGCACGTTAATATTGTATAATGGTGTTGCACGTTGCTATTTTTCTCTCATGTAATTACTGTTGCCTCCCTTACTCAATGCCTTTCAATGGCCTGTAAGGTATTTTGAATAAATAAATAAATAAATAAAATGGAAGTGGGGAATATTTACAAGTTAGGTGGCTGCTGCATAACCACCATTGCGGGGTGTAGGGCATTCGGGGACACAAGTTAAAAAAAGTTATCTACTTTATCAACGATGCACTGGCCCTGCACTGCACTGCACATATATATTATGCTTGCCTGCAAATAAAGATCAGTTGGAAGTTAGCGCTCTTTACTCTTCTCTGTCCTTCCTTCTACATTTGCGCGCTACCGAGTACCACTGTTGTGAACTGGAATTTGCATCACCGAGGACCACTTTTCCAAAGCAAGAAGCTCCTATTTTACACATTGGACAGGTAAATGCCCTGCAAAAGGGGGCAGTTCTGAATTTTCCTTGTGGCTCGGTTATTCCGGAAAAACCCTGTACATGAGATAAATTCTGAGATTCTTTGCATTTGATAAGGTCATGTATATCTGTAAGTCTGTCACGAGAGGCAGACGTCTTCACCCTGGGTGTCTATCAAGACTACTGCATGTATACAGCATGCGGGGCAACAAATCTGGCACCCAAGTTTGGCAGCAGCAGCAGCGGGGTTGCAGTAGCTACAGGAGAGCCTATGTAGCAAAGTTTCACAAACCTGGAAAACGTGCAGAAGTATGTAAGCTGCAGTTTGTTGCTCGCTGCTACTGCTGTCAAACTGTCCAGAGTTGGCACGTGGCTGGCTATCACTTTGTGGGCATGCAGTGCACGGTTGCCTGTGCAGTTTCATGACGGCCTATAAATCCTTGGTGTCGAAGAAAGAAAGAAAGGCTGCCAGTCGGCGCCGGCGAGTAGGGCACTGGTTTCCACATTCAGTAGGATGTGAAAGTCATCAGCCCAGGAACGAACCTGGAAGTAGTTCAGAAGCATCTAAGCTGTGATCCATCGCTCGCTGCTGTCGCTGCGAAATTGTTCAGAGTTGGGGCTTGGCCGGCTGTTCAACAGCGATGAAGTGAAATGCCCCTGGCTGTATAGGTCATGTCATTTGTTGCAGAGTCTTTCTTGAGTGGTTGCAGTGCAGGTGGGTGTGGCAAGTGTAGCAAGCTGCCAAATCTGCCAGGAGCATCAGCGAGCCTCGCGTAATGTGGAAAGCACCCCCTGGGCATTCCTACAGAGACCCTAGTCCCGCCTACATGTGGATTTTGGGGGCTCTGGGGGTGGTGGCAGAGCAGCCTCCCTGCGCTTGGAGGACCTGCAGAGCCAGCTCGAGGAACAGCGGGAGCTGGCATCGGCACGGCTGCTGGAGCTGGAGCAGCTTCAACATGACCACAAGGAGGCCTTGAAGACGGTGGAGCGGCTGCGGCTAGAGCTGCAGTCGCTGCCCGAGAGCCTCGTGGTGAGGACGGCCGAGTACAAGTGCCTACAGAGCCTGTTCTCCGTGCTGTACAACGAGAGCATGCAACTCAAGACTCAGCTGGACGAGTGTCGCTCCTTGCTGTCGACAGCCAAAAACTCGCACCTTCGCCACATTGAGCAGATGGAAAGCGAGGAGCTGGTTGTCCAGAAGAAGCTTCGCTCGGAGGTCATCTGCCTCGAGGACAACATCGCGCAGATTCGTCGAGAGTACGAGAATCTACGCATTGAGTTTGAGGCGTCGTCGGTGTCCAGCGAGCAGGTTCAGCCAATCAACCGTGAGATGCGGCACATTATAACGAGCCTGCAGAGCCACAACAGGCAGCTCAAGAGCGAGGTCTCCCGCAGCAAGCGCAAGCTGCGCGAGGCCCAATCAGAGACGCAGAAGCTGAAGCAGAAGCCGGCTGCTGACCAAGGATGCCGTCCCGGGCCTTTGCCAGAGTCGGGAGCTCCAGTTTTCGCCAGGAACTTCCGTCCTGGCCCACCCCGGTCTGCGGGACAGGTGGTGTCTCATGCCAGCACCTCATCACTGCTCGTGCGCATGCCAGACGGGGCCATGTGGCATAGACACGCCGACCATGTCAGAGCTCGCCTCGGGACCTGGCCAGCACCCCCGACTGCCACTTCTGAGTTCCAGCCCGCAGGAGGACTAGCGGCAGCACCAGTCGCTCCCAGCAGAACACCACCTACCTCGGAGGCGGCAACCGTAGCCAGTGGTGTGGCACCCGTGGGACTGGTGTCAAGCCCGGCACCACTCACAAGGCCGACCACTACGGACCCTCCGGATAGAGCGAGGCTGGCCCAGGCAGCACCTGGCATTGCCACACCCGATCCGTCGACACCGGTGCCCAGGCGGAGTACTCGACGGCGGAGGCCACCAGACCGTTACTCGCCTGGATAGCAGGCAGCGTCGAGCCAGCTAGGATGGAGGCAGAGCCTCATATTGTGAACATGGACGTTTGTTTTTCATTTAACAAACAAACTGGGGGTAAGGGGGTGTAGCAAGTATGCGACGCCCCCTCGGGCATAATCTTGGTTCGCCCGCCAGGCTCGGTGGCCTGCTAAAGCTCGGCAGGCAACATTGGTCACCGCACCACAATAAACACTGACGAGCACGGCTGCTCGCCGGTCCGTCATCGTTCAGCAGCACCACGCTGCGGAGCGTCCGTCTTTCGGAGGGTGCCAGAAGCCCTCCCTTGTTCACGACCCAGGGTGGATCGTGACAGTGGGCAGGTAGCCTTGAGAAGGTGTGTAAATTCAACTCCAGGTTTCTCTGGAATACAGAGGACCTTTCATTGCTTCATGTGCAGCGCCAAAATCGTCTTATCCGTTTATCATGGCATGTAGAGCCTGGAAAGAGCATCTGTGTCAAGGAGCTTATCACCAGGTCGACGGCTTACATCGAAAGTGAACTGTTGTATTTCACTGATCCAACGTGCCACCCTGCCCTTCTTTGTCATCATCATCAGCAGCAGCCTCGCTACACCCACTGCAGGCCAAAGGCCTCTCCCATACTTCTCCAGCTACCACAATCATGGGCTAATTGTGGCAGTGTTGCCCCTGCAGACTTCTTAATCTCATCCGTCCACCTAACTTTCTGCCGCTCCCTGCTACTCTTCCCTTCTCTTGGAATCCAGTCCATAACCCTTAATGACCACCAGTTATCTTCCCTCCTCATTACATGCCCTGTGCATGCCTATTTCTTTTTCTTGATTTCAACTAAGATGCCATTAACTCGCATTTGTTCCCTCACCCAATCTGCTCTTTTCTTATCCCTTAACATTACACCCATCATACTTCTTTCCATAGCTCGTTGCGTCGTCCTCAATTTAAGTAGAACCTTTTTCGTAAGCCTCCAGGTTTCTCGCCCCGTAGGCGAGTACTGGTAAGACACAGCTGTGATACACTTTTATTTTGAGGGATAATGGCAACCTGCTGTTCATGATCCGAGAATGCCTGCCAAATGCACCCCAGCCCATTCTTATTCTTCTGATTATTTCAGTCTTGTGATCTGGATCCGCAGTCACTACCTGCCCTAAGTAGATGTATTCCCTTACCACTTCCAGTGTCTCGCTACCCATTGTAAACTGCTGTTCTCTTCCGAGACTGTTAAACATTAGTTTAGTTTTCTGCAGATTAATTTTTAGACCCACCCTTCTGCTTTGCCTGTCCAGGTCAGTGAGCATGCATTGCAATTGGTCCCCTGAGTTACTAGGTTAACCCTGCCCTTAGGCTGGGTTAATCCCAAAGGTAGGTTAACGCTCGGTTGTCAGTGAAAAGCCGGAGATGATGACCCTCTATGTAGCTTCTGAAATACCGGAGTGCCATCACAACAGCCAGAGCCTCATTTTCTGTGGTCGTATATGTCACGATCTGCCCGAGTTCGTGAACGAGGGAGGGCTCCAGGCACCCTCCGTTAGACGGACGCTCCACAGCGTGGTGGTAGTGAACGATGACTGACCACTGAGCAGCTGTGCTCATCAGTGTTTGTTGCAGTGCGGTGATCTTTGTTGCCTACCGAGCCTGGTGGGCCAACGAAGATTATGCCCGAGGGGGCGTCACATGCTTGTTACACCCCCTTACCGCCAGCTTGTTTGTTAACGGCAAAAAAACTTCTAAATTCAATGTACAAGGCTCTGCCTCCATCCTGGCCGGGTCAACAGTGCCTGCTACCCAGGCGAGTAACAGTCCGGTGGCCTCAGTTGCTTCGGAGCACTGTGGATCGGAGCTCCGGATGCAAGATGTTTAAGGGTGTCTTGACTATCCGACCCAGCAGGAGCTCACAGGGGGCACGGCCAGTGACATCGTGAGGTGTGGTCCGGTACTGAAACAGTGTCCGGGCAATCTGCGTCCGGAAATCCCCAGTCTGGCTCTTCTCGAGTTTGTCCTTGACGGTTTGCACCACCCGCTCGGCTGCACCGTTTGAAGCAGGGTGGTACGGCGGAACCATCATCTGGCAGATTCTGTTCTTCGTCAGCCAGGCCAGGTACTTTGTGCTGGCGAAAGCAAGACCATTGTCGGACACGATGACATCTGGCAACCCGTGGGCGGCGAAGACCTGTCGTAGCACTGCCTGCTGATGGAGTGGTGTAAGGTAGAACCTCCACCCACTTTGAGAAGGCGTCCACCACCACCAGGAAGTAATGGCCTTTGAAGGGTCCCCCAAAATCCACATGTAGGCGGGACTAGGGTCTCTGTGGGAACAGTCAGGGGGTGATTTCCACATTGCATGAGGCCTGCTGATGCTCCTGGCAGATTTGGCAGCTCTGCACCATGTGAGCAATGTCCTGGTCCAGGCCAGGCCATCCAACATGGGACCGGGCCACGATCTTGGTCTTTTCCACGCCAGGATGACCCACGTGCAGCAACTGCAGGACCCTGTATCGGAGACTTTGTGGGATCACCACCCTGGAACTCCACAGTAGGCAGCCCTGCTTTGCAAGCTCAGCTCAGCGGCCTTGTGGCTATAGACCGTTTTTTCGTAGGCGCCGCCATATTGTGAACGCAGTGGCGCCGCCTATGAGCAGCGCCATATTGGCTTGGGTGAAAGCGGTCTTTTGATGGCAGGTATACGCTCGGCGGTAGGTTTCGGCGTTTGTTTTCGCGGTCGTGCGGTCTGTTGAGTATGACGTGCGTCTTCTGTGTGGTAAACGGTTCTGTGAGACGTGCTTAAGTGGTTTAAGGCGTCATGGCCGGAATTTCTGCTGGCGTTGAGGTGGACGGAACATGCAGCGCGATGTGTGCGTGCCTATTTGAGCCTACAATCAGCCTCGGAGATCAATTGTGTATTTCTGAATGTTCCAATCACTAATGTGACCTTATTGCAGTATTATCCTTTATTTCTAAGCTGCGTGCGATACGCGACAATTGTTCTGCTACGATAGGAGCTGTGCTGTTATACTTTGACAAGCGTTCAAACCGTTCGCTGCAGATTACATTGCGTGACTACTTGGTTGGATGGATCAGGTTTCCACCCATGAATAAAATAGTTTTGGCTTGTAATAGCAGCATACCTTACAGTCTGAATTAAGCTTGTCCAGCAAAACGACCGTTTATGAACTGCGCGAGCGTCCTAACAGTAGTAGGTGCTGGATTACAGATATCTCTGTTCTATATAGCGCATGGTCCAAGCATACGGCATCAGTGGGTATATATTTATAAACGTTGTGTGGCGTTAGCCCGTTTTCTCTTGCTTTTTAGAGAAAGAGGATGATAACCGAATTTTTTTTTTTTCGGTTGTGTTCGTTCATTTCTCTACGACGCACTGACACTTATTACGGAAATTTCTCGCTAAAAGATAGCCATCGCAATCTTTTTATGCGAACCCTCTCATATATTATGGCTGCATACAGGCCAAAAAGGCAATGCCGAAGCATGCAGCTTATATATGTATCGTGCTAGCTCACCAACCGCAGGGATCGCTGTGTTGAGCAGCGCCATGGGCCTCATGCAGCAAGGCTAGCGTAGACATATGGTAGTGTCAAGCATACTAGACTCGAAATGCGTGAGAACGATGCCAATGTATCACAAATATTTGATAGCGCCTGCCGCTCAGATGTTTCGTGGTTGCCTTGGGTTGGCCGTGCACAAGCATGCACTCTTATGTTTTATGGTTTACTCCCTACGCCAATCGATCAGACAGTGAGCTGATTTACCACTTAATGCTGGTAATACAGAGACGCTGGTTTTCTTTGTTGAATTAAAATCGATATAAGCAAAATAGTAAACAACATATACACGCACCGTGACTGATAATGCGCGTACACTGCGGCTGATCATGCACGTCACATTTTTACGCCCCCAAGACATATTTCTGCCTACAGTAGTTACCGATGCACCGAAAGGCTTCCCTGACGACCTTATATGAACGAACATGGCGTAAATTTCACGAAGTATGATCTAAAACATCTCGAATTCGTTCCGCAGCACACGAAAGCAATACTTTCAAGCAGCGCTGCGCTGGATTGCCCAAGCCAGAGAGGAGGAAAGGCGCCCTATCCTCCTCGCCCAATGAAACTGTCTATAGGCCTGCTGAACCAATTTCTCCACACAGGACACCGCCTTGACCACCTGAGACAGGACTGGGTCCCGGCTGGTTGCTTGCGATACTGCAGATCTGGAGAGCACCTTCGGGTACGCGTACTCTAGCATGAACATTTCAGCAGGTCCTGGAACAGCATCAGGCACCCCTGGCAGGGGCAGGCGGCTCAGGGCATCAGCAGGTCCCAGGTCCTTTCCCGGACGGTAAACCAGCTGGTAACTGTAAGCTGCCAGCCTCAAGGCCCAGCGTACCACACGAGGTGATGCCTGCACAGGAACTGCCTTGTCAGGCCCCAGCAGCCCTAACAGCGCCTTGTGGTCCGTGACCGCCTCGAACTTCCAGCCCCGCAGATACTGGTGGAAGCGTTCGACACCAAACATGAGGGCCAGGCCTTCCTTGTCCAGCTGGCTGTAGCATTGTTGTGCAGCATGAAGCCGACGAGAAGCAAACGACACAGGACGTTCCGGGCCATCTTTGTCCCAGTGCGCCAGGACGGCTCCCATGCTGTACGGCGACGCATCTACTGTCAGGACGACAGGCTTAGGAGGATCAAAATGTACAATCACTGGAGCCTTGGTGATAAGCTCCTTGCTACACTGGAAGGCCCGGTCCTGCTCCTTCTTCCAGACCCATTGCTGACCATCTCCAAACAGAAGATGGAGCGGCTGTAGATGCTCCAAAAGGTTCGGCAGAAAACTTCTGTAGAAGTTGATGAGGCCAAGGTAGCTCTGAAGCTCCTTCTTGTTCTGGGGCTTAGGCACCTTGAGCATGGCATCAACTTTGTGGGGAGCCGGGGCTAGGCCATCTTGGGAAATGACATGTCCCACGTACTCAACACTGGGGGCCAGGAAAATGCACTTTTCCAGCTTGAGCTTGAGGCCGGCGTCCTGTAGTCGTGCCAGCATGTGCTGGTTTTGCATGTGGTCCCCGTCATCGCTGCCAGTAACTAAGATGTCATCCAAGTGCACTGCCACGTGCCTCATGCCCCTGAAGAGGTTGTCCATCTCCCTCTGAAATATGGCTGGGGCTGAGGCCACACCAAACGGTAAGCACGTGTACTGGAAGCCCCAAAGCCCCAAAGTTGTCGATATTGTGACATACTTCCGGGAGGCATCCTGGAGCACCAGCTGCTGGTAAGCATCCCTGAGGTCGAACTTGGTGAACTTCTGTCCACCGGACAATGCTGACCAGAGATCTTCAATCCGGGGCAACGGGTACTTCTCGACGGTAGCGACGGGGTTGATGGTAACCTTAAAATCCCCGCAGATCCTGACACTGCCATCTTGCTTGAGGACTAGTATGATGGGAGCGGCCCATTCAGATGTCTTGACGGGCACCAGGATGCCCTCTCGCTGTAACCGTTGCAGCTCCTGGGTGACCCCGTCCTTCAGGGTGAACGGCAGTGGGCGAGGCTTGAAAAAACGTGGTCGGGCTCGCTCAGGTAGCTAGATGCCAGCTGTCGTGCCGGTGAATGCGACCAACCCTGGTTGGAACAGGGACTTGAACTCTGTCAGGAGCCTACGGACGTTTTTCACCACATGCAGGCTGGCTTCCCGGTACTCTGGCAGACGAACGCCTAGTGCATGAATCCAGTTTCGGCCCAGCAGCGTCGGTGACAACCCTTTGGTTAAGTAGAGGGGAAGGGTTGCATCCCTGTCGCCAAAGCAAACGCTGACCTGTGCCTGACCCTGGACCTGGGAGAGCTGCCCAGAGTAGCTGTGTAGCATCACACCCAAAGCCTCGACGGACACACCGGGAAAAGAGCACTTGAAGAGTTTCCCGGACATTACTGACACGCTGGCCCCTGTGTCCAGCTCCATGGAAATGGGGTGCCCGCAGATTTCGACGGTCAGCATGTACGGCGGCACTGACGATGGTACAAAGCCTGTGTGCCACACGTCGAAAATCGGGGGGTCCTCGGCCACGACGTAGAGCCTGGCCGCGAAAGAACTTGAGCCTGCTGCAGCACACCCCCAGCGCGTACCCTTGCAACGGCTACCCTGGCTGCGGGCTTGTGTGGTACCTGAGCTTGAACCAGGCTGCTGCTGCTGTTGGCTGTTCGTCCTCCCCCTTCGGCATACACGTGCCAGGTGCCCAGTTTTCCTGCACGAGAAGGTTTGTGCTTGAGAGGACTGGCACTGTAAGGGGGAATGGGCATCACCACAGCGACTACAGATACTGCCCTTTGTCGCCAACTTGTTGACCGCCGCTTTCGACAATAATGAGCCAGTCGCACGGGAAATCTCGCCAGTGTCCTTGGCGACAGCTTCCATTGCCAGCGCTGCCTTCATGGCGTCATCCAGCGACGGGTCGGGAAGCTCCAGCAGTCTTGTCTGCATGGCAGGGTTGTTGATACCGCAGATGGAACGGTCCTGGAGCAGCGAGTCCAGCTGGTCCCCGAAAACGCAGGCACTCGCTAACCCTCGTAGCACAGCAACGAACTGCCCGAGGGTCTCTCCTTTCCGGTGGCTCCGGTTGTTGAAGCGGAAACGCTCCATTAGTGTTGACGGTGCTATGTTTAAATGTGAGCGCAGTATGGCGAGCAGCTCACCCAGCGTCTTAACGTGCGGCGTGGCTGGCTTGTGAAGGTCGAGCAGGAGACTGAAGACACGGGTCCCGCAGCTGGCCAGGAAAATGCCCCGCTGTTTGGCCTCGGGTGTGTCGTTTGCCCGGAAGAACACTTGGACTTGTTCCTCGTAAATTGGCCAGGTGGACCTATCTCCCTCGAACGGCTCGAGCCTTTTGTACAGCGACATGGCAGCAGCAACGGGGGGCAGTGTTTCGCCGCTCGCGGCAGCGAACCGTGGGTACTCGTCGCCAGTGTCACGATCCGCCCGGGTTCGTGAACAAGGGAGGGCTCCAGGCACTCTCCGTTAGACGGACGCTCCGCAGCGTGGTGGTAATGAACGATGACTGACCGTAGAGCAGCTGTGCTCGTTGGTGTTCATTGCAGTGCAGTGACCATTCTGGCCTACCGAGCCTGCGCGCCAACGAAGATTATGCCCGAGGGGGCGTCACATGCTTGTTACAGTATAATGTTCTCGAGCTTTTGAGGATGTAGAATAATAGCCAATCACTTTGAGTTGCCGTCCTTGCTTTGGTCTCGTTGATATAAAACGGCCCCTATACCGTCTTCTGAAGCACAGCTTGAATGGCTTGTGGAAATACAGGATCCGACGACATAGCTTCAACAAGGTACTTGTACACTTTCTCGCACTCTTCACTCCACATAAATGGCACATCCTTTTGTGCCAGCTTGGTGAGACATCGTGTCTTCGCAGCGTAATCTGTGAGGAACAGATGGAAATGACTGGCGAGTCCAAGGAAAACACTGAATGAGTGTAGGTCATATGGCTTGACGAGCTTCTTCATCCTTTGTAGAGACTCCTCTTTTGTTGTTTTAGTTTTGCCATCAAAAACTCTTCCTAGAAAACAACATTCGTCTGAAAAAATTCACTCTTGTTCTTGTTAATCTTTAACTTTGACTTGCTGAGGGCTTCTAACACGCACGAAAGGTGTTTTTCATGTTCTTCTCTTGTATGTGAGTATATGATGATCTCATCAATGTCTACGTTACAAAACTTTCCCAGGAACTCATCAAGAATGCCATTCATTGTTTTCTGAAACCAAGCTCCAGATTTCTTCCAAACGAATGGTAAGCAGTTGTACTCGTACACATCGAAAGGTGTTACAAAAGCAGTGTACTGCTTGTAATCTTCTTGTAGGGGCACCTGCCAGTATCCTTTACAGAGGTCAATCTGAGAGAAAAAATTTGATCCACCAGTTTCATTGATGATCTCGTCTATTCGGGGCGTGGAAAAAGAAAGCAAATCAGTCTGGCTGTTTATTTGCCGATAATCTGTGCAGAGGCGAAATGAGCCATCATCTTTCGGTACTATGGTCATTGGTGACACAAAAGTGGACGTTGAAGGCCTTATAATGCCGGCATTTAGCATTTGCTGTAGTTCGGCCTTGAGTCAGATCTTTTTTTCATGGGAGAGACTGTATGGCTTTTTACGCACTACTGCGACGTCACGAAGCTTAAAAGGTACTTCGAGGACAACTGCTGCTGGCGGGTACGTCTCAACACAAATAATTTCGGGAAAATTTGTCGGTATCTCATCAGCATTTCTAACTATTTGATGTGAATTTTCAATCCCACACAAATTAGCCTTAAATGATCCATCAATGGTGACTTCGTCTCTCCAAGAAATATTAAACTTCAATCATTTCATGTCAGGTTTAGATAAAATAAACACAAAGTCAACATTCTGCATGACAAGGGCATCTACTTTCAGGTGATGTCCACCAAATCCAACTTCTGCTTCTGTCCAGTGTTGCAACCTTCTAGTTTTTCCATCATAGCTTTGAACACTAACTATTCTTCCTTCATACACTTTGCTTGGTTGGACGAGTTCCTGATTTAGCAGGCTTACGGATGCTCCAGTATCAACCACAGAGTCCACACTTTTTCCATTTACCATCATTTTAACAAATAAAAGATTTGATTTCAAAAGGTATACATTTTTCATTGTTTCAATGGTCGGATTTGGTATTAAAATAAGCTACCGTTTTGGCATGTGCGTCAATGCTCTGTGGTAGAGTACTATACCTTTTGATGGGACCATTACCATAATCAGACAATTGCTGGACACATATTTAAGGCAAGCAAGTAAGTCCTCTGTGGAGGTTGGACGGTGTACACGAACCTCTCTTTGCGATTCGTTAGTCATGCATTGAATTATCAGCAGAAGGATTGCAGAGTCTGGCAGATTAGGGTCGGCAATCTAGAGTAAACGCCTCTTCTCGAAAAAATAATCCATTACTGTCCCTTCTCTGTGTCTGAAAGCTGTTGTGTTGTCCTATCTGTCAACCGGATTTCGCTCAGAAGCGGAAAGAAAACTATCTTTCCATTTGTGCCATGAATCGCGGCATTGACTTGTGATTCGCATGTCCCACCATTTTCTGGCATTGCCAGATAAAAAACGGTGCATGTTACACACTTTGTCGTCCAATGACGTCCAGTGGTTTTGTGCACATACGTATTCATAAAATCTAAACCACAAATTGGCGGCATTGGACGCCTCATCGAAACTATCAGGCTTAATCTCTTCTCGATGTGGTTTCTGTGCTCTTAGTGAGTCGCAAACTGCTTTGAGAATCAGTTGCTGTTGCTCATACTGCGTGGTCTGCTGCCACACCAGCGCTTGCAACAAGGCGTTATTCGTTTGCTCACTCTCGTTCTTGGAATCTATCCTTGAATGTCCCGGAAACATAATCTCAAATTCAGACATAGAAGCATCGATTCGTACCGCACCTTTCTCACTGAGGGCCGCTTCATTCAGTTGACTCTTCTCAGTGATGATGTGAAGCAGTTCCGATGAAGTCGCTGATTCCTGAAGAAGCACTGGATCTTCGCCATCAAGCTGGTAGGTCTTCACAGTCGCCTGCCCATCTGTTCTTCTTACCAACGTTACTTCAAGCCACATGGTCGGCCGTGCTAAATATAAAATACGAGTTAAAATACACTAATTTAAACAACATAATCTCAATAATAACATAATATTAATAACATTATAATAACAACATTATCTCAAATTCAGATATAGAAGTATCGATTCGTACCGCACCTTTCTCAACGAGGGCCGCTTCGTTCAGTTGACTCTTCTCAATGATGATGCAAAGCAGTTCCAATGAAGTCGCTGATTCCTGAAGAAGCACTGGATCTTTGCCATCAAGCTGGTAGGTCTTCACGGTCACCTGCCCATCTGTTCTTACCGTTACTTCAAGCCACATGGTCGGCTGCGCCAAATATAAAGTACGAGTTAAAATACACTAATTTATTTACAGGGGTCCATGTTGACCACTTCTTTCTTTTCTTCCCCCTCCTGTTCTTGTCTCTTCAGTCTTCTTCGCTGGAACATCACATAAGTCCTCAATGTCCATACTGAACGTATGGCAGTTTTCTGGGTCATTTTTAAATATCAGACCAGTTCATCTGAGTTTACAACACAAAAATGGTCTATGGTGTTAACACAGGCATGTGACTCTAAGAAATCTGTTACTTTGACTTGCCATTTGTCCCTTTCTATGATAATTGCACTGAAGTGTATGTCAGCTTTGTGTGTCTGTAGTGATTCCAAGCTCCCTCTTTTCTGTCACATCCATGTCTTGTGCTACCTTTCAAATATAAGTATCATGCTCTGTACTGTATCATTGATGCCACCTCACCTGTAAATTATATTGCTCGGCTTGTGTTATTGTGGGCGCATAACAGTGGCATCTTAGCTGCCTGAAGCCATATTATGATGTCCTCACTTGTCTGTGCAACTGAGTCAGCACAATGGCTACTTCTCACTTCTGGGCCATCATAATGAACCAGATGTGCATCTGTGGTTTCAATGGCATGTTGGAGAAGATGACGACCGTGATTGCCTGAGAGCTCGTGTTGCAAAGGTGTTAGTGCATTACCTTTCAGAGGCTATTATGGTTGTGAATTAACCCTTCGACAATATGCATATATTAACCCACACAGTAACTATTATGAACATTTAGAGGATAAGTTGGCTGTAAGCTGTTTTAACAAGCTGATATACTTCCTTGACATCACAAAGAAAGCAGCACACAGATACACATTTGCATCTAGAGCTGCACATGGGCAGCAACTATCTAGATCGGTGCAGTTATTACACTAAACAGTGTTGCAGTAAAGAAAAGTTAATAATGACAGCACCAGTTTTACACCATAAGTAAAACCATATCCCAACCACAGCATTGATGGTCAGAAGAGGAAGCTCTGTGTGTGCTATTGAGTAAATTCAGCTGCTTGCAGTGCCTAGGTGAAATTGCAGGGTTGCTGCAACGTATGTAGCCACGAGGGAGGTCTCACAAGATACTTGCATGGTTGCATTTTCTGCCTTCATTTCAGGAGTCAATAAGCAAAAGACAGACTGATGAAAAGAGGGAAGCAGCTGCAGTGAGGAAAACGTTTATTAGTATAGTAATTGTAGTGCCATGTCAGTGTACAATTCTGTTCGAAGGTTTATTGCTAAGAGTGAAATGAAAAACATGGCACCCAGCAGTACAAATAATTAGAAAAATTTTGACAAGGCTTGTAATGTGGCAACACGTATCGCAAAATTTAGGCCATCAGGATTTGATCTGTGCTGGCACAGCCTCAACCTGCTGAAATTGCTGTAGCAGCAACATGTTTTGGCATTCCTGCACCCTGTTTTACCCTATGCCATATGAGCTCCATTTTTGCCCCAATAAGGAAAACTGTTGTCACAAGATATGAGCTAATGGATGAACTACTGTGAGCACAAATGGAACTCACTATGGCAGAGGTTTGTGTAAGTACGTACAGAGCACTTATTCTCTTATCTTGTTTTACCCTATGCCATCTCGAGCTCCATTTGTGCCCCAATAAGCAAAACTGTTGTCACAACAAATGAGCTAATGGATGAACTACCGTGAGCACAAATGGAACTCAATATGGCAGAGGTTTGTGTAAGTATGTACAGAGCACTTATTCTCTTATCAGGTGGTAGCATGCAAGGCAGACATGGAGGTATCACGGGAGGTGAGCACCGAGGAAGGCCAAGCCTTTGCCGAGTTCTATGGAGCCAAGTTTATTGAAACATCGTCCAAGACGGGCCTCAACGTGGAGCGAGCTTTTGAGACAATTGCACGCGACATCTATGCCAAGGTGGAGTCGGGCGAGTTTCAGCTTGAGGATGGCTGGGATGGTGTCAAAATGGGCTTTTTACGGCCTGGACTGCCTGGATGCTACATTGACTTGCTAGAAGCCAAACCAGAATCCCCAAGCTGCTGCTAGACCAGTGGGCTGTTACCGTCCAGTGTATTTTACTAACATAGTGATTATAGAGTGTAATATGTGCAAACTCTGGTGAAGTGGCTGTTGAATCTAGTGAGATGTGTGTGCTAAGCACTTGGCATAGATTCTCAGGTGGTGTCTGCAATGAGCAGCTTCTTAGAAAAAGCTGGAACATGGCCAAGGGCCAATCAAGTCTCTCTTCTTGGTAAATGACACATGCTGTGCTGTTAATGTTGGCTTAAGCATTTATCAGCCTTCAAAGGGCTAACTGGTGTGTCCCCTGCTGCGTACATTACAAGCTCTCACCATGTTCTGGAATGTGGAAATGTGTCTGTGCTAAATTGCAGCCTTTCCGCTAGCTTGTGCTGTCTTGAAATAGCTACATGGCCATGCGCCCTGAATTTCTGGAGGATAACTGGACAAACAGAATTTTCACAAAGCTTTTCATTTTGTTTGACGTCTCTGCCCCACTTCTGTATTCAAACTAGGTCTGATTACCTTCATTTATTTAACTTGCCACAACTGAACATCAAAACACCAGTGACAGTTGCTCTTTCTTGCCATTATGTGTGCAAATCATTTTACTAAAAGCTTGAATATCTATGGCTAAAGACGAACATTTGTTACAATTGGGAGGAATGAGGGACAGATCCAAAACTTGACAGAAATTTTGTGCACTAGTGTAAAGCAAACAGGAGACAGTACTGTGTGCTAGCCACAACAGAATGAAGGCTGCATTAATATTTGTGAGTGCTGTGGGGTTTAATGGTGGGAGCATTATATGTGTAAACTTAAGTTGACAGCAAGTAAGATTGACATGAACTGGTTGCTCCTACAGAACTTTACAAATGTTCGCCGTTTTATTCTTGTTCATATTTTAGTTGAATCGCTCCATGTCTCTTCCTTACCAAATTGTACTGTGTGAAGCAAATGAAGTGTGCTCACTGAACTTGGACGCTTGGAAGCTGTGCGATGTGTGTGGTGTACATTATTTGTTGTGATTTGTCACAGCCTGTTGGGCCTTTCAGTGACACCTGACCTTGATTTTTTCAGTTGCATTAGATGTACTGTAGCACATGCTGTGGGGCCCGCTATTGTTGTAGTGTAAATTTTAATTTGGGTCAGGTGTTGCTCCTAACTGGAACATTCTTGAATGCAAAAGAACATGAGCTGTTCAATGGTGTGCAAGCAACACCTGCTACTGAAGCAGGCAGCAGCAGCTACACTGGGCAGTGGCAACTTACACGAGGCCATTAGGCTACCTGAAGGTGTAGACTTCAATGAGTGGGTAGCTGTCAACACAGTGGACTTCTTCAACCAGGTCAGCATGATCTACGGCACTGTTGCAAAACTCTGCACTGAGAGTAGCTGTGCTGTGATGTCGGCTGGTCCCAAGTACGAGTATCGCTGGGCTGATGGCCGCACCTTCAAGAGGCCCATCAGGTGCTCTGCCCCTGAGTACATTGACTGCCTTATTAAGTGGGCCCGGAACCATTTGGACGATGAAGCACTCTTCCCCTCCAGGGTTGGGATCCCCTTTCCTTGCAACTTCATGCCTGTCGTCAAAACAATTCTGCGACGGTTGTTCCGAGTGTATGCACACATCTACCACCATCACTTCCATGAGGTGCTGTGGATGAAAGAAGAGGCACACCTCAACACCAGTTTCAAGCACTTCCTCTTGTTTGTGCTGGAGTTCGGGCTCATTGAACACGATGAACTGGCACCTTTGTGGGAGCTTATTGGAAAGCTCACTGGCCTGGCATTAGTTTCTTGACCCAATCAATGTGACTCTTTCATAGCAAATCAGTTCAGCCGAATCTTGCAAGGTAGGGAAAGGTTCATGAAAGAGAAAATTGTCATCATGATGCTACATTTGGGTGGATGACAATTTTCCTTTCCACATGACTCTTGTCTGGCATTTTCTGTTCGCATTTGAGCGGAGGATGTTCTTAAAATTAATTGTTTGAAGAGTATGCCATCACTCTTGGACTGGTGGAAGGTTGAGAAAATGAATCGTTGCTTGCATCTCGTCTGTAGGATTGGTGCAATGCTTCAAGTTCCACTTTTTATAACTGCAATAAATTGCGAATGTGAAAGCTAAGGTTCATCCACATAAAGCCAAGAAATAGCGACAGGCCCTGAATTAGCTTAGGCCAACATGTTCCCCAAGTGTTTCACATTGCTGGCACTGGTTGGGTGGCCCCAAGTTGGAGTTCTGAACTAAAGATACTTAGTTATGATGCTGCTGATGGCACCAATGATGCTTTGGTGCAGTTACACAACTTTGAAGTTAGTCGTGACTCTCTCTTATTGTTTGATTTAATGTGTGGTAGTGGATGGTGAGATTATCAGGATGTCTATTGGGCCGAGTTGGTAAAGTAACATAATTGCATGTGAAAAGCAGATATGGACAGACAAGGAACACTGCGCTGAAAGTAATGGTGTGAAACAGTTGGCTAGTCGGGCTGTTCTTGCATTGCCCTGTTATTGTAGCTGTATGGCTCAGTCATTGGGAAGAATGTCTGGGGAATTGTAGCAAGACTGATACAAGGATCCTTCTGCTGGGTGCCTTTTAAGCTTGCTTCTCAATAGCCCTGCTCAGAATTTGGTTGTCCTGAGGTCTTATTTGGCTACCTAAAGCTCATGCAAGTGTGCTTGATACACTTATCTGTGGTGAGCACTTGCATGGACATGCAACGTTGGCACTGCTGCTTCTTTTATTACTGTCTATCGTCTGTATTTATTTTCACAGGCGTAATATGTAATTTGCTAATTTGCTTGTCGCTCAGCAGGAAGAAAGCAATTTACTGAAAATGACTGTTCCGAAGTGAAGCCCAGGAATGAGGCAGGCTGTAAAGAATTTGTCAGTCTGCTAACGTGCGAAATATGTTGTTCTGGACACCAGAGTTGTGACCTGCTTAAAAACATGACAATGTTGCCCGACAATTAGAAAGAAGGATGCCTGACAAGGAGGGTAATATAAAAGTAATGGTTGCTCACAAGAATGGATATCACAGCTTTTTATCAAGGCATGCATGATAAGTAACATTCCGCTTACAAGCCTTCTGCATGAACTTGTATTTCACATGTCTCTGCAGTGCCTTTAGGGCCTATGTTCTAAGTTCAGACCTTGTTACTGCAGTGACAGTGGTTTGCACAGAAGCACTCACATGTACTGCACTGTGCAATCACTGTCCCCATAAGGCAACTGTTAGCACTACACTGTTCTTAAGCTGTGTCATATTCCTCCTTTCTGGAAACCTTTAGCAATGCTCACATTTCTGAATAAACACTTCATTCCACTTGCTTTCCTGCATATACATTCACACACATAAATGCACACAGCAACTGCAGTTGACGACTTCAGTGTCACCGAGAAGTATGGCTTTGCTGTATTCTTTTTTTTTCTTTCTCAAACAATAGACTCTAAAATTGACCCATAATGGAGCACTGGCACTAAGGTTCAAACTTGAGGTGTTTGTGTTCAGTACTTGTACAGCTATAAGTACCTCTGACCAAATATGTCTGGTGAAAGTAGCTGAGAACACGTTTTAATGTGTTGAAAGACCATGCTGATGGCTGACTTCAAACCACAGCATTCTGCAACATTAACATTTAATTGCCTGTTCTTCACATTCTAGGTTGACTGTGCCATTCCATGAGTACTGCTGACATGACTGATTGGGATGCTCACATGTGTGGAGCACGACAGGAAAAAGCTGTGATTTTCTGGTGATACTATGTATCTATCCCCATTGCTTTCACATGAGCACAGTCTTGAACAGCACTTGCTTGCATTTGAAAACAGACTGGTATTATGGCATAATGACATGATTACTAGTATAACCAGACAGGGACTAAAGAATGAACACAGGACCACTCTACACTTCACCCGAATTTATTACTTGCACAAGTAGCCGTATATATACATAAAGCATCCACTTAACACATGTGCACTCAAGTCACATTATCACTGTACACCTTAAGACCATATGTCGGTTTACTCTGTCTTGCAAGTAATCAATTACCTTGTCTGAGAGTGCCGAAGAAGGACTGCTAACGCAGGCGTCTGCTTCTTTTACAATTGTTAAAGCCTTTAAGATTTCTCTCCTTGCATTGCGAAATTGCGAAGCACACTGGTCTTATCGTAGTAAGGGTGACAAGGGCACCTCCTACAATGGTCGGCGAGGTGCCCACTCCCCCCTATAGCCTGTACTGCATGGCACCGCTCACATGACAGCGGAATCCTGTAAACCACTGCAGTTTTGCACTCAGCAAAACCCGTGGTGTGGTTTATATTGCATGCCTTACCTTTACTATGCCCATTTACTATGCCGCACATGCGTGCAAGTTTGTTGGGTGACGTAAAAACGACAGAAATGCTGCACTTTCCCGCCACCTTTTTTAGGCTGGTGTACGTAAGGGATGGGAACAGGATGTGTCTGTTGCATGCCGTCCATCCTCGCGTGTGACTGCATGCTCGCCTGCCTTCCTTTATAAGGCTCTCTTCAGTTAGGGACACAACCGTCACTTCAGAATATCATGCGGCGTTCAGGCATTTTACTTGACTTTGCACACTGTTTCCTACCAGGTGCTCGCACGACTTAGAAAATGCAACTGCCTTCTTTTTACAGTTTATTTAATGAACGGAATTATAGCTAAGTATTGGTTTCTACGAGTGAGCTCGGTATTGCCAGCAAATTTGATCATTAGATACAATATGTAGATCCAAAAACTGCAAGCGACCCTCACTTGGCACCTCAGGCATGAACTTGAGACCATCACCACAAGTTTCAAATAAATACAGGACATCATTTGTTGCTGTAACCCCCCTTGTGGCACATTTCTTAGTAAAAAAAAGGTAATCATCAACATATCTAAACATCTTTGCAACAATAGCAGTGTCAGTAGAAGATGCTATACGATTGTCAACATAGACTAAAATATATCGCTTAATATCGTTGCTATACAAGAACCAATGCAAAGGCCATCCTTTTTCACAAAGCTGCTATTGTCAAAGGTCGCCACTGTAGATGAAAGATATAACTGAAGCAATCCTAAGAAGTTGTTGGCCGGTACACCAGCCATGTTCATAAATTCCACAGGGCCTAAATTATCAAAATTATGCCTAACAGTGCAAAACAGTCCACTCATTGGAATTGAATAACAAAGCTTCTCTACATCTATGGAAAAACCAAAAAATCGCCTCAATGACGTCTCCCGAGTTCCGTATTGTATATGGATCATCCACCTCGATTAAAGCTAGCTGCCTCTGAAGGAACCTTGAAAGAACTTGCCACGAGCCTTTTTCAGTGATAATTGCCTGTAATGGCATACCCCCTTTATTTCATTTCATTTATTCAACCTTTCAGTGCACATTGATTGTAATAGGTACAAAAAGTAGAAAATAAACAAAAAAGAAGAAAAAGGAACGTATAAACAGTACCAACGAAGCAATCAATAAATATTAAGACAAGTGTGGTATTTAGGTGGTTACGTTGATATTATCAAAATCATTTAGTTTCTTGCGAAATGTTTTGCAGTCGCTGCACGAAACAATATTATCTGGGAGTGCGTTCCAAAGTGTTACAGCATGGGGGAAGAATGAGCTGCTCATCGCCGTCGTCCGGCACTTTATCGCCGCCAAGGGGCGAGCATGAGATAAACGGAATGATGTTCTGAATGGGCATTTTAAGAGGGCGTGTCCTGACTAAGTGAAGTAAAAGGAAGTGTGAAGAAGGCAAAGACGAGAAGTTACGCGCCGTGAAGCATGCAATGGAAGAGACATAGTTTGTTTTGAGGCAGTTACGCTGATATGTCTTGAATATTATGATGTAATGAAGTGAGCAGTGCGGTTTTGTACGGCTTCTAATTTATCGGTGAGATAAGCTTGCGAAGGATGCCAGATGGATGATGTGTACTCAAGTTTGGGTCACACATATGTTAAATATGCTAGTTTTTTTTATTTCGGATGATGCAGATTTTAAGTTACGTCGCAAATACCCTAGTGTGCGTGAAGCTTCACAGCAAATTGTTTGAATATGTTTCACCCATGAAAGTGATGGCATCATATGAACTCCTAGATATCTGTAAGTACACGTGTGGTCAATAGGAACAGAGGTAATGCAATAAGTGTGGCGTATAGTGGTGTGTTTGCGTGTGAAGGATATTACTTTGCATTTAGTGAGGTTTAGAGGCATATGCCATTTTTTGCACCAAGAAGCAATAGTGTTAAGGTCATGTTGTAGGGCGATTGTGTCGTTAAGCGTATCAAGGGGGTTATAAAGAAAACAATTGTCTGCAAAAAGCCGCAGGTTCGTTGATATGTTAGTGGGAAGGTCATTTATGTAAATCAAAAACAATAGAGGAGATAAACCTGCACCTTGGGGAACACCGGAAGTTACACTGGTAAGGGTTGACTGAAAATTGTTAGCATAGGTAAACTGAACGTGTCCTGTTAAAAACTTTCCATCCATTTAATAATCTTGGGGCGGATACCAAGGGAGGATAATATTGCACAAGGAGATGGTTGTGAGACACGTGTGTCTTTGCTGTAAAGAACAGATTTGGACTGTTCTTTTTGACAGCCATGAGATATTTCCTAAGGGTGGGGAGGTTCATATCTTCACAGAACATTAATGCCTTTTTCTTTACATCTGTTGCAGAGGTCTTTACAGCAAAGAAGTTCTTAGACCTTCCTGTGCTTTTTTACCATAAAGGCTGTTGGGTAACACGACGAAACCAACTTACTTGTCTGAGACTAACAGCGCTTGATTGCTCTGCTTTAAACATTCTATAACTTCCTTAACCGTCAAGCCTGGGTTAGACCTAGGCCTCTTACTGTTAAGACAATCAACACCCTCCAATATAAGCATATTACTTTCATTTTGTTATGCCCGAGGGGCAACTTTCCTAACCATAGACAGAAGGGTTACAGGGCTCTCATTAGGATCCATGCAAAACTTCAGTCCACACCACAGAACCGCGTCCACCTTTCGATGCCCCATGTTACCATGTCCAGCTTATGTTACCTTTGGTGTTGGTGCTGAATCCTTCTTCCTGGATTTCCTCCATAGACGCAAAGTCAGAAAATGCTTCACCCACAGGAATTCGGTCACAGATGATGCCTCACGCAGGAGAGCTCGAAACACATGTGCACTGTCTTGGTTCCCAACAACAAGAGAAGCAGAAAGCACTGGTAGACACTTGTGAAGGAAGTGCTCTTGATGATGGTGTTCCATACGGATAGACCGCATAATGCGTGTTGCAGATTTATATGATGTGACACACAGGCTGTACAATGCCTGCACTTCAGAGGTTACTAAATGAGTGTTCAGCGAGAAGTTGTACAACCTTGGCATTGAAGGTAGAACCACACTACGTGTTTTGTTGAGTGCAAAACTGCAGTGGTTTACAAGATTCCCTTGTCATGTGGGCCAAACTGGCTGGTTCATAAATATAAGATGTTTCAGCATCGCGCGGTGGTACAGGTGATAGCGGGAAGTGGGCACTCGCGGACCATTGTAGGAGATGCCTTTGTCGCCCTTACTATGTGAAGACCAGTATGCTTCATAGTTTCACAATGCAAGAAGGAAATCTTCAAAGCTTTAACAATTGTAAAAGAAGCTTGCGTTAACAGTCCTTCTTTGACACTTTCAGACAAGGAACTTGATTATCTGCGAAAGAGTAGACCGGCACATGGTCTTGATTAATGTGTACAGTGATACGTGATTTGAGTGCCCGTGCGTTGAGCGGATGCTTTATGCTTGTGCAAGTAATGCAGTTAGTCTAGTGTGGTCCCATGTTCTTTCTTTAGTCCCTGTCTTCTTATGTTAGTAATGATGTCTTATTATGCTCGTTATCAATTCGCACAACTTTCTGCCTTCACTGGCATTATGGACCATTGATATTTGAGTAGAAGTGATATGGTAAACATGGCGTTTCAGTTTAACATGTAGGGTCATCCGTAACAGTGTACACAAAGAATGTACCCCGATGCAGTGCAGCTGGTTCATACATTTTCCTTTGGGACAGCTGCTTTTCCATAGCTGCCTTCCTCACGAAAGCAAAAAAAAAAACCCAAATAATTTATTTTTTCGTGTATAAAAAAAAGTATGACGCAGCTGCTAAAACATACTTTTACAAACAGCTTGGCTATGCGACTGTGTCTGTATTAGCAACAACAGAAGGCACATCAAGGAATCAAGATACAAGATAACCGGCCACTTCAAGAAGAAAAAAAAGTTACATAAAGGGCATTTTCTAAGCTCAATGAAATGCAGACAAATTCAAGCACATTAACTGAAGAAGGAAATACTATAACATTTAAAACTCTAATCAAATTATCACAGAGTCAACTTTATTCCATGAGAGGAAGATGCCATCTAATGTTTTCCGTGGTAGTTGGATGAGGTCAGTACTGTTCTCCGAAAACTTCTTAAATAAGCAGGAGAGTGTGTGAGTTATGGATTACAAGCAATGATTGTTGTGTGGGAAGAGACCATGTTTCTGGACAATGCGTATTGTAGATATACTGTTTTTTCTTTAACATTGACAGGTTAATATGAGTTATTGTCCTTATTAGCTTATTATGATGGAGTATGATTATGCGAGATGGTAGTTTAGAGGCAATTGATTTTTCTTACTTAATAGTGTTGTGACACGGAATCGAGAACTAGAGGCGAGACTCTTGAAGCGGACAAATAGGAGACGAAAGGAACATGGAACACGCCAGGAGACAGCCGTGAACGCGCCATGACTTGCTCTATAATTCAACAGACCTAGCCAAAATCTTGCTTCTGTGGTCTTTTTAAGGATCCTTTTTGCAATTCGCACGCCCTTCTCAGCTAATCCGTTTGAGCACAGGTATCGTGGACTTGACGTCACGTGCTCAAAGTCGTACCGTGTAGTGAACTGGGTGATTCTTGGCTTGCAAACTGCGGGCCGCTGTTGGTGCATACATGTGACGGGATGCCGTATCTTGCAAACATGGCTCTAAGTTTAGCGATGACGGATGTTGTTGACAGGTCACACAGCTGGTCCGCACCTGGAAAATTGGACGTCGCATCGTAAGCACTCAGGTAGTGTTTCCCACCATACTGAAAAATATCAGCTCCCACGCGATACCATGCCTGCGGCGGCGTCCACCGGAGTGTATGTGTACATTGCTTGTCTGTGGAGACATTGAGAAAACCCAGGCTCTACAGCTGAAGAAATATTTGAGCCTTCAGTCAGGGCAAGCAAGCATATTAACTGAGCTAACTGGTATTCGGGAGCGTCTTACATCGAATGAACAAGTCGTTGCCACTTTTAAAACACGATTGAATGCAATCGATAAGCTATTGCTAGACATTAGCAAAAGAACCTCCCAATTCAAACACTAGAAGACGAAATTCGGGCTTTCGATCAAGTGGTTATGAAACAAAACAAAAAACTAACTGACCTCGAAGACCGCAGTCGCCAATCAAACTCAGTTGTTTTCAGTGTCAAAGAGCAAGACGAAGATGATTAAACGTTACGAAAAGCAATCATTGATTAAATTTTTTTCAAAAAAACTGTAGCAATCATGCAAAAAACTGCACCAATCATATGGATACTATTCTTGATATAACGCTTGCTTTGAATGTTGAACAAATTGTATGTGATTTTACTAGAGAGCAAGCACTCCTGGACCTTTTTTCGTCAGTGAATCTTTCCCTAACTGTACTATTGCTGTTGAGCCGGGTATTTAAGACCATAGATTATTGTTTTTCACCTGGTCGTGCCCCAGGGATGCTAGATACAGTTGGTCTAGTGCGACAAATCATGGAGGTTTTGAACGAAGTGATGATACCTCAATAACTGATTATTTAGAAAAAACACTAGTTATTGATGCTCATTTTGGGAATGTTCATGACCTATGGTGTCATTTTAAACAAGTAGTGTCATTCTGTACTAAAAACTTTGTACCTATGAGGAAGGCTACTAAAAATCGCAAGAATGCGTGGGTTAGTCGTGAAATCATCTACATTAAATGTAAGCTAAAACGATTAAGGAAGAAGCAAAATTTGTGTAAGAAGACCCTCATGGAACTGGGGAATAAATTCGCAAATAAGGTGCAGCAAGCAAAGCATAATTACTTCACTTTTTCATTTCCAGAATTTCTTAGAACTGATCCATCAAAATTTTGGCGTTACCTCGGAAAGACAAATGAATCTATTCAAAAGATTTCAGTAAATGATCACCTTGTTGAAAACGCAGCTGATATAGCTCACGCATTTAATCTATATTTTCATAGTGTTTTTTTTCCCCTAATGACAACTACAGCATGCATAAGGAGCTCTCGAAGACAGATGTACCAGTGATAACAAGCGAGGGTGTTCTATCTATGCTACATAAATTGAACTAGAAAAAAAGCGCAGGTAAGGATGGCATCCCTACTGCGTTCATGAAACGCTTTGCAGCGCAGATTGCAGACTACTTGGCAAATCTTTTTCAGCTTTGTTTAACCACTAGTTAGCTTCCTGATGACTGGAAGATAGCACGCATTGTGCCAATTTTTAAGAAGGGGGACAAGCTTAACATAACAAATTATAGGCCCATGTCGATTATATCTACTTGTTTGAAACTTATGGAACATGTCATAGCTGGATATATAAGGTCTTGTCTAATAATAATGTTTTGTCTCCTTATCAACACGGATTTACCAAGGGAAGATCTGCTACGACTCAGTTACTCACCACTGTACATGATTTCATAATGGTGTTGGACCACTCGGGGCAAATAGATGCATCCTTTATAGACTTTAGCAAGGCGTTTGACAAGGTGTCGCATACGAGACTAATACATAAGTTGAGATTAACTGGCCTTCCCATCTACTTAGTGAATTGGGTTGAAGCATATTTACACAGCAGAAAACAATTTGTTGTAGTGGATGAGTGTGTGTCTGATATGCTCCCTGTTTCTTCTGGTGTGCCTCAGGGCAGTGTACTTGGACCCTTGCTTTTCTTGGTTTATGTAAATGATCTCATTGAATGTTTATCTGATACAGTGTGTATAAAATTATTCGCTGATGACTGTACTATATACAAGGAGATATTGTGTGAGAGTGATCACATTGTATTGCAGGACCAATTGTTACGGATTGAGCAGTGGTGTCGAACTTGGGACATGGAAATGTGCAAAAAACAGTCTTATTTACAGTTACACGTAAATTACAGCCTAGTTATTATTCCTACAGTCTCTGTAGCCAAGAAGTAGCAAGGGTCATAAGCTATAAGTATTAAGGCGTTACACTTACTTCTAAGTTATCCTGGTCAGGTCACGTTATAGATATATGTGCATCAGCATTTAAAAAGTTGTGTTTCCTAAGAAGGAAACTAAACAAAGCTCCAGCAAAGTTAAAGTTACTAGCGTACAATACTTGCATAAGGTCGAAATTAGAATACGCTTCCGTAATTTGGGATCCCGAAACTAAGCAGTACATATATATAAACTTGAGATGTTGCAAAGAAAAGCAATCTGATTCATTTTTGGTAAATATAAAAGGTGTGACTCCCCTACTAAACTTATGCAAGAACACGGGATTATAACATTACAAGTACGTCGAAAATATGCTCGGATAGTGTTCTTGCATAACCTGTTGAAAGGTAAATTTGACATGTCCATACCTTCATATGTAAAACCCTTAGACACCAGAAAGACTCAACACAATCATGACCATGCACTAAAACCGATATTTGCTAAGACCAATTCAATTAAACGCAGTTTCTTTCCCCAGACAATTTAAGACTGGAACACTCTTCCTAAAACCATTTTTGAGGGCTCCGATTTTCAAACGGCACTGGAAAAATTGTTCTAGTTTTTTTTGTTACCAAGTACGTATTATATGTGTAGTGATGTAACCCTGTTTCATTGTTAATGGCGTTATTCATTTGTAATCCCGATTTATACTAATTATGTTTTGATTTCCCACTCCTGCTTGGGCCTGTCATGGCCTGCAGTATTGTGAAATAAATATAAATAAATCTATCACGCATATTCATCGTCTTGGAAGACAGCCAGGAAAACTACCTGTTATCATATATTTCCAGGACTTTTCGAAGAAAGAGGCTGTTTTCTGCTACGTGCATAAGCGGAAGGGTAGTGATATATCTATCCAGAATGATTACATCAAAGAAACTCTGAGAAAATGAAAACTTCTTTGTGAAATTGTCAAACAGGATGTCGGCTATGGAAAACATGCTTTTTTTATCAATAACAAACTGAAATTTGGTGGCTGCGTTTATGCTTGGGAGGACAGTATATCTCAACGAGTTGTCGTGAGCCGCGAAAACAAAACTTATAGTAATGCATGACAGAACACGTGCGCCATTTCTAAAACCCTGCGAGTGCTAAATTTTAATGCCAGAAGTATAATAAATAAGGTGGAACAGCTTGAATGCCTTCTCTTCAGATACGACCCCCATATTGCAATTGTCACGGAAACCTGGCAGTATGATGGTGTTAGCAACGAAATGCTGGTATCACCATCACATAACATTTACCGTCGGGACTGTGGATCGAGGGGAGGAGGTATTGCAATTATTCTAAAAAGCACGTTTTCCGCAGAAATAGTTCCTCAGATCGAAAAACCATGAGAGTCTGTTTTTGAAAGTTAATTGTTGGGGACATGTAGTTGTGCTATGCACGGTTTATAGGCCACCATCATCCCCTCCCGAGTTCTTGTCCTCACTCCCTGACTACATGACTGTGCTGAAACACCGGAAAATTATCATGGCGGACGATTTCAACCTACCTGCAGTTATTTTGACTGCACAGGCCCGAGATGCAGCTGGCCGATAGCCCTCTTCTCGACATAATGTTTGCATGTGACAGAGCAAGTTGTGCTTGAAAACACACGTGACCACACGTGGGGACAAAAGGAGAGGCTCACACCACAGCGACTGGGACATGCTGCACGGGTTGTCTATAAGTTCCCTCTCACGTGCGAAAGATTTTACATAGGCAAAACCGGTCGATGTATTAATGACCGCCTGCGTGAGCACCACTCCTCCCTGCGGTCAGATAACAGTGCAAACTTGCCTCGCCATTGCAATGAGTGTGGTTGTTACCCTTTGTTCAGCAATGTGACGATTCTTGGTAGGGGCAAGGGCAAAGAAGAGCGAGAAATCTTGGAAGCGTACTACATCAGTTTATTAGGTGACGACTGCATTAGTACAACCTCGGTGCGCTTACTTGAAAAAGAATTTGAATTTCTAGGTCGGTCACGATAGAAGCGGTTCTTGTCTTTTCATGCTCTGCGATTAGCGATGATGCAGTTGCGCATGCTCTGCTGGCCTTTCAGGGACTACACCGATTTTAATAAAGCTCAGTTGATAGCCCAGTCACTGTGGTGTGAGCCTCTCCTTTTGTCCTTTGTGTTTTTGACTGGTTTTTTCGTTCAAGTATGTACCAACTGGCCCAGATTTCAACCCGTCCACACGTGGGGGCACGCTACCGCGCAGGCACCTGTCATGACTGTCCCTTTCTTGATGCAGGCCTACCTTGTGTTGGTCTTTCGAAGCCTTCCCGCCTACCTTGCAAGCATTGAGGGCACAGCATACCGCTGCTTCACAGTTTCTGGCCAACTTTTCAACGGAACAAGGACAGGAGCTACGTGGCCGCTGATTCCCGCCATTACTGATGCTCTCATCTGGCAACCTGGAGCCACTTTGTGCGCGGTCAATGCCGCTGGTCTATTAAACCCGCCTCCGTTCCACTGCCAGTCTGGGCACGCTACTGCGCAGGCACCTGTCATGACTGTCCCTTTCTTGACCCAGGCCTACCTTGTGTTGGTCTTTCGAAGCCTTCCCGCCGACCTTGCAAGCATCGAGGGCACAGCATACCGCCGCTTCACAGTTTCTGGCCAACTTTTCAATGGGACAAGGACAGGAGCTACATGGCCGCTGATTCCCGCTATTACTGATGCTCTCATCTGGCAACCTGGAGCCACCTTGTGCGCGGTCAACACCGCTGGTCTATTAAACCCGCCTCCGTTCCGCTGCTAGTCGGGGCACGCTACCGTGCAGGCACCTGTCATGACTGTCCATTTCTTGACGCAGGCCTACCTTGTGTTGGTCTTTCGAAGCCTTCCCGCCTACCTTGCAAGCATCGAGGGCACAGCATACCGCCGCTTCACAGTTTCTGGCCAACTTTTCAACGGAACAAGGAGAGGAGCTACGTGGCCGCTGATTCCCGCCATTACTGATACTCTCATCTGGCAACCTGGAGCCACCTTGTGCGCGGTCAACGCCGCTGGTCTATTGAACCCGCCTGCGTTCCGCTGCCAGTCGGGGCACGCTACCGCGCAGGCACCTCTCATGACTGTCCCTTTCTTGACGCAGGTTAGTTACTGGATTCCTCCGAAAAGGGCAGCTTGGAAGACGAAAGGCAACGAACCTGCAAGAGAACAAGACACAATAAAGATCAAGATGAGCAGTGGTCACATGATCCCGGTTGTTGAGAAGATCCGTGTGCTGGGGATGCTGATTGAGCGCAAACGAGTCAACGGCGAGACGGTCAACCGTCTGGCGGCCAAAGTCACCACGGCCATCCGCCTCATTAAGAGGGTGTCGCACAGAACAGCAGGCATGAAGGAAGAAAGCCTCACCCGGCTAGTGGAATCCTTCGCTATAAGCCACATTACATACGTTGCTGCTTTCCACAACTGGAGGCAGTGCGAACGAAATAAGATCCATGCACTCATACGCAAAGCGTACAAGGCTGCACTCGGACTTCTCGACTGCACAAGCACCGACAAGTTCCTGGCCCTGGGAGTGCATAACACCCTGGAGGAAATCGCCGAGGCGCAGAGGACCGCTTAAATCACGCCTCTATCGGAAACAAGAACGGGCAGACAAGTGCTGCGTGACCTAGGCCTGGGACCAAAGGAAAGGGGACCCGAAAATACAGAAGTGCCTGTACCGGACGCAATTAGTAGATGGCTGCGGGTTTGTCCAGTGCCAAGAAACATGAACTCTGAGTTCCACAAAGAGCGGCGGGTGGCGAGGGCCAAGGCACTCATCGATCTCCATGCCAAAGACAGGGGTGCCGTGTTTGTGGACGCGGCAGAGTATCCACATGACAGAAAGGCATTCGCCGCTGCAGTCGTCGGGGCATCGACCGGTGCAACGAGAACAGCGGCGAGTGTGCGGACTCTAGGGGCGCATCAAGCCGAGGAGGTGGCCATTGCTCTGGCCATCGCCGACCCCGAGTGCACGACTGTGCTCTGTGATTCTAGGACGGCAGTGAAAAATTACGCCAGAGCAAGGGTGTGTGGTGAAGCCGCGCGTGTGTTGCGTGTGGTCGATCTCGCGAGTGAAAGTCGGTGTGTGGTGATAAAGTGGTTTCCAGCCCACCTGGGCAGTGATGTGTCGGATCGCGGCAACGCTAACCACAACAAGACGGCGAACGCGGTGGCGCGAGGACTAACCAACCGTGCCCGCTGCTACTACAGCCAACCCGTCGTGGTGGTGGGAAACCAAGGACAAAATGACTTCCTACAACGAAATTGTGAAATGGTACCGACTAGAGTGAAGGACTATGCCGCCACCTCATCCGGGCTTGACCCGTAAGGAGGCGGTTTTATATCGACAACTTCAAACGGGGTCGTTATTCACCCCGGTGCTGATGAGGCACGTGTGTCCAAGTGTTTATGAAAGTGATCTGTGTTGTGTGTGCCGAAAGGAAAGAGCCACTGCAGCTCACATCCTTTGGGACTGTGCTAAGAATCCGCACGAAGCTGCAACGATAACAACAATCCCGCCGCAGCTCGAGGCCGCAACGAGGTGCTATGACCAAGATGTCCAAACCCAGGCCGTCCAGCAGATCTCGGCTGCCCTCGAAAGGCAACGACCGAGCGAAACCGGAGGGAGGTTGCCACTCCAAAAGAGGGGCAGGCGCGGTCGACCAAAGGGAATAGTGCAGCCGCGGCCGAAGTAGAGGCGCCACACGCCGCGAAGACGTCATGGCCGCGTCACGGTAACGCCTCCCTAACAGGGGAAGGCTAACCGTTCTGCAGGCATTCACAACAAAGTTTCTTCACTCACTCACTCACTTACCTCATGCTGCTTCATTTCGTAGCAGCAACCCATTCTTGCTTGCGGTATCGTGCCTCCCTGTAATGCATGACTTTTGTCGACGTTTGCTGAAACTGGTTTATTTGTATGCAAGTGCTGTTGTCATGGCTTTTACGCTCATTTTGTCTGGGGACGTCGAACTTAATCCCGGTCCTGATCATAACACCGCACCGTCCCTTGAATTCATTTCTAATGCCTTGTCGCGACTTGAAGTGTTCCAAACTACCTTGTTATCTGAGGTAACATTGATTCGGGTTGCCCAAAGCAATATTGAGCACCTGGTCAACAGTCTTTCAAGTCGTGTTGATGCCTTAGAAAAACTTGCTGAAAATAACCGTTACGCCTCCTCAGAGTCAGTCTCCTCCCCAAATGCTGAAATTGCCAAACTTACTGCTGAAGTACATGCCTTAGCTGGAAAGTGTGACGACTCAGAAAACCATCAGCGCCAGTCAAATCTGCTATTTTTTGGAATTCCGGATAAGAATGGGGAGAGCTGGACGCGATCAGAGTCGCATGTTGTCTCATTTTGTGCTAATAAGCTAGCTATTACGATTAACAGCTTTGATATTGAAAGGGCACATATACTAGGACGTTACCAGGTTGGAAAGAACCATCCGATAATTGCAGTTTGCAAGATTTAAGGATAAAAGTTCAATTCTTTCTGCAACGTCAAAGCTGAAAGATACACCCTTCGCTGTTTGCGAAGATTACTCGGCACGTGTCAGAATAGCCCGCCAAAAACTTTTTGCACATGTGCAAGAGGCTCGGTCCTCTTCCTTTGAGATTTGTTTTGACAAGCTAGCAATGAACAACAAATTATTTATTTACGACTCTCTGACTGACGCCGTTAGAGAACTAAAGTCATAGCATTCACCGCAAACTCGCTCGCTGTTATCCTGCCACACTACATGGCCAGATTCACACCAGCCTAAAGTCCCAGTATACGACAGTATTTCATTTCTTCTGGGAAACGTACGAAGCTATCTTCCTAAAAAAGACCTTATAGAAGGCGTTATTGATGACAGTTCTGCCGACATTGAAATATTTACAGTCATGGCTTACTACTGATATAAACACACAAGAACTTTTGTCCAGTGACGTGTTCAATGCCTTCAGGTCGCAGTGGGGGTGGTGTCCTCTTACTGATTAAATCTGATCTGTCTTCCTCCGCAATACCAATCAACAATGAACAAGAAATTCTTTGCGTTAAAGTGTCTTTTCGTTTTTGCACAAATATTATTATCGCGTGCTACCGTGCACCCGACTGCGATAAATCTTTTACGAAAGACTTACACAACTTGCTTTTGCATTTATTTGCTACATTTCCCAAAAGTAACTTCATCTTCTGCGGTGATTTTAACCTTCCTGACATTAACTGGGACAAAATGACAGCATCTTCTCAGCTATCTAAAAAATTTCTTGATCTTGTTCTAACATTTAACTTCACACAAATGGTGTCTACGCTGACTCGTGGTGCCAATATTCTTGATTTAGTTTTGGTTTCCAACCCCGATGCTGTTCATTCATTAACGTGTATTGATGGCCTAAGTGATCACAAGATGGTGTTATCTTACCTGACCTTTCAGGTACCAACCAGTCAGCCTTCAACAAAATATATCCGCGATTACAACAAAGCAGACTTCTCAAAAATAAATCGGGAATTGGATGCTTTTTTTGTGTCTTTTGAGCAGTCCGCTTCCTCGCGAAGAGTAGAGAGTAATTGGCTACTTTATAAAAAGAAGATATTGTCTCTTGTCGAGAAATATGTGCCACTTGTCCCCATTCGGGGCGATGTCGATAAACCATGGTGCACCAACTCCCTTAGGAAGCTCGTAAACAAAAAGAAGCGCCTTTTTCAGGCAGCTAAACTCTCGGACTGCGATTCCAAATGGGAAAAGTATTTCACATGCCTCCGCCAATACAATAATTGGTTAAGGCAATCAAAAAAGAAATTTTTCGTATCGACCTTCTTAGTATCCTTTGTGAAAACCCACAGAAGTTTTGGAAACTTTTTCTCACAATATAACTTTGTCATATCCTGATGGATCACTTGTCTCTACTGATCATTGATCCAATGTCATGAATTCTTATTTGTCTTCCGTTTTCACTCAAGAACCCGCCTTAGGTAACAGTACCCTTCCTGACTGCAACTCTTCCTGCATGCCTTCAATTGACGTCACATCAGAGGGCATTTTGGCCCTCATCGATAATATCAAGGTCTCCAGTGCTCCCGGCCCACATAACATTCCCGCTAAAGTCGTCAAAAGCACTAAGGTGCTTACTAGTAAAATTCTACAAATCATCTTTACGCAGTCCATAACTACCAGTACCATTCCTAACGACTGGAAGTCAAGCAAGGTTGTCCCGGTTTTCAAACGTGGCGACAGAACTGATCCATCGAATTATCGCCCGATATCACTCACCTGTATTGCGTGCAAACTTCTTGAACACATAATCTATTCTCATGTTGCCTCTCATCTTGAAGCTAACTTTTTCCTTTTCTGTAACCAGCATGGCTTCCGACCAGGTCACTCTTGTGAAACTCAACTATTTGAATTCACTACTGACCTCCATTGAAACCTTGATTCTCTCTTCCAAACAGACGTAATTTATCTAGACTTTTCGAAAGCCTTTGACCGTGTACCTCACGAATGACTAATGATCAAAGTGAACAGCTTGTGTCTCCATCCTCTAATCACTCCTGGATCCGGTGCTTCCTAATTGGCCGATCACAGTTTACAGTGATTGGACACCGTCACTCTACAGTCACCGAAGTATTATCTGGAGAACCGCAAGGTTCAGTCCTTGGGCCCCTTTTGTTTTTAATTTTCATTAATGACCTCCCCTCTGGTATTTCGTCATCCATCTGGCTCTTTGCCGATGACTGTGTGCTATACCGCCGTATAAACTCGTACAATGATCAGTTGCTTTTACAACGTGACCTCACTACAATTGAAAAATGGTGCACAGAGTGGCTCATGCAGCTAAATGCCAAAAATGTAAGTTCATGCGCGTATTGCGGAAACACTCTCTCATGTCATACTCTTTGCATTCCCTTCCTATTGAGCTGGTTCAATCATGAAGGTGATACCTTGGGTGTCACCTTCACTAGCAAGCTTACATGGTCAGAACATATCCAAAATCTGGTTACTGCCACTAATCGATCCCTGGGATTCATAAAACGATCACTATCATCATCACCCACCAGTGTGATCCGTCAACTAGCATATGAAACATTTATCTGTACTAAACTGGAATTCGCGTCGGCAATATGGAATCCCCATCAAGCATACCTTGTTGAGCTACTGGAAGCTATCCAAAATCGCGCAGCCCGGTTTAATACATCCCAGTACGACTATCGGCTAAGTGTTAGAAACATCAAATCATCCCTCCATATCCAATCATTAGCACATCACCGAAAAATCTCACGCTTGTGCCTCTTTCAAAAGCTCTATTACAATTTCCCGCACTTACGCGAGACACTTCTCTTGCCACCCAACCGTACTTCACCCCATCTCTCAAACAACCTCAGTATTCAACTTCTTCACGGCTCTACTAAATCCTTCAACAGCTGTTTCTTGCCAGTAGCCATTACAGAATGGAATAGTTTACCGGACCGCGTAGTAATCGAACATAACCCTACCAAGTTTCGAAACATACTAACGAACTTTCTGAGTATTGATGCTTAATGGATTTCACTTATTTTTACTACATCACACTTTTTTGAGTGCATTGGTTATTACTTATTGTGTTTGACATTTATTTCATTGCACCTTCTTTGCCCTTCTGAATGTTTATTATTATTGTTTCTTACTTCAGTCATGACTGTTTGTACGTTTCTTTTTCTTATGTATGCTCACCCCTTAAGTAATACCCCAACAGGGGCCTTTAAGGCTCAACGTTTTTGGCGTGTAATAAACCCGAACAGCTATCCCGATTTAACGCTAGTTGATGAGCACGGTGATATGGTCCACCACTCGGAATGTGCTGATTTATTGAATAGCGCATTTTCATCTGTATTTACACAGGAAGACACCATATCTTCACCAACCCTTGACAATCTCATTAACATATCAATGCCAGAAATAATTGTTAGCGAAGCAGGTATTTCTTCTTTACTAAATAAACTTAAAGTTTCTTCTGCCCCTGATCACACTGGTATTAATAATAATGTGTTAAAACATTTGTCACCTAGTTTATCACCTACATTATGTGCACTCTTCTCGCAGTCTTTATCAACTAACACTATTCCGCACGATTGGAAGGTGGCAAAAGTCGTACCCATTTTTAAGTCTGGAGACCGAACTCACCCATTAAATTACCGCCCCATCTCCTTAACTAGTACTAATTATAAATTACTTATTGTAATTTGTAACACATCTTGTATACTGAAATCATTAACTACTTAGAAGAGCACAAAATTATTGTTGATTACCAACATGGCTTTCGTCGTGGTTATTCATGCGAAACACAGTTAGCCGGCGTTTTACATGACATACATTCATACCTAGACTTAGGGTTTCAAGTTGATGTTATCTTCCTGGATTTCTCTAAAGCTTTCGATCGCGTTGCTCACCATAGACTAGTACTGAAGCTAATGAACCTTAACATACACCCAACCGTTATTGGATGGATTAAGGATTTCCTCTCATCCAGAGTACAATATACGTCTGTTAACAACAGTGATTCCTCTTATACCAAAGTAACCTCCGGTGTTCCGCAGGGCAGCGTTCTTGGCCCTTTACATTTCTTAATCTATATTAATGACCTGCCTAACTGTGTGTCTTCCCACATCAGACTTTTTGCCACTGACTGCGTAATATATCGATTAATTTCACGCGACAATGACAAAGATATTCTTCAAACCGATCTTAACACTATTAACACATGGTGTTCAACATGGTTGATGACTCTTAATACAGCTAAAACGAAGTTATTATCATTTACTAGGCGCAACCACCGTATTCCAACATCGTATGTAAAATCTAACAATGTAATTGAACTTACAACTTCATATAAGTACCTTGGTGTTCACTTACAGTCTGATCTAACATGGCATCATCACATCCGCCTGACGTTGGCATCAGCTAACCGCTCTTTAGGCTTCCTCAAACACTACCTTAAGCATGCTCCAACTAAACTACGCAGACTAGCATACATCACATTAATACGCCCCAAAATCGAGTATGCATCAGCTATCTGGGATCCTTTTCAAACATATATCACCCAAGAAATCGAATCACTGCAAAACCGCGAGGCCTGTTTCATTTTTTCTGATTATTCACCCTATACTAGCATTTCAGCACTAAAAGCTCGCGCTCAGCTTGACGACTTATCTCATCGCCGCAGAATTGCCCGCCTCTTACTGCTGCACAAACTTTATCATCATCTGCTCCTTCACCGTATCTTCGAACCAGGGACAGCCTTCTTTCCATGCACAGACCATATCTTTAAGATAAAACGCATCAGTTGTCGCTCAGCTAACTATGCTAACTCCTTCGTTCCCCGAACAATTGTTGCATGGAATAACCTACCATCACACATTGCTACTCAAACCGATTTCGCAACCTTTCAGGAACTTTTACGCAATAGTTACGTGTAAATATCCATCATGTACTATTTCTTCATACGTTGTTCAGTGTATGTATTGTTTTCATCATTTGTCTTACCGTTCTGTGTGCACATTGTACAAGTGTATTGTACAATGTATTCATGTCTCATTAATTTGTTAACGTGACAACTGACGCAGTTTCGAGCAACACCCCATTTTACTTCTTTTACGTTGTGCCTATTTAATTGCCTTAATTTATTTTCTCAGACAGTTTTGTATTTTCTGAGTTTCACTTGACTAATGTATTTCGTATATTGTTTTACTTGTGTATTTTGCTAGATATCGTATTTTTGTATAACCTTTGTGTTTTCTTTTGTAAAAATTTTCTATAACTTTTGTGTACTTCAGTTGTTTTTTCCGCAACGCGCGAAGCTCACATTTTTTCATGTATCGATTCCCCCTATGTAATACCCCTTCGGGGGCCTTTAGGGGTATTATGAAATAAATAAATAAATAAAAAATAAATTATGATGATGATGACAATGCCAATACAGGTTCAATTTTGGATCTTCTATTTCTTAGCAAAAACATGACAGAGCTCGAAGTCCGAGTGGAGGAGGGCATATCTGACCACAAGCTTGTGCTGGTCAGTAGTAGACTTGATAGTTGTGAAAGGAAGCACATTAAGCCCTGCAAAACTGTTAAAAGACATTAATAATGCCAATTATCAATCTATCCTTGAACTTTGGAAGCTGGTTGACAGCTTACTAAAAACTGATGTTGCTTCACTGTGGCATGTGTTTGTAACCTGTGTTAACTACTTTATTGATGCCTTCGTGCCTACTAAACACATTAAACCACAACGAAAAACCCATGGATTTACAAAAAAAATTATACATATAAAACGCACATTATAACATGCCAAAAAGCACCGGAACAAAAACACTGAAGTTATTCGCCACCTGCAAGGCCAGTTTTCAGACGCATTGTCTTGTGCCCGACAAAAATATTTTTCTGATACTTTGCTGAATTACATAAAAAGCAGTCCCGATAAATTTTGGCGATATCTTGGCAGTGGAAACATACATTTGCAAGAAATAAGGCAACGCGCCATTGTGGTCACCAATCCTCAGGAAATATCAAATATGATGAATGAATATTTCCATTCTGTATTCACCCACGCTGATAGTCATGGAGGCTTCGTCTTCTCCGTGCCAAGTGTCGGACTTCGTATCTTTTGAAGGCATGTTTTCTTTATTGCTTAATGTTAAAGAAAAATCTCCTGGGGGGCCGGATGGCATACCAAATTCTTTTCTTCTGCGCTATGCCGAGCCTGTTGTACACATCTTAACAGCTGTCTTTTCTTTATCTATGAGCACAGCAACTTTCCCTGATGACTGCTGTGTGGCTCGTGTCATCGCAGTCCACAAGAAGAGTGATCGCGCCTAAGCATTGAAAACTATCGTCCCATTTCGCTGACATCCACATGCTGTAAAACACTAGAACACATTGTCGCTCATTACATAACTAATTTTCTTGGAAGTAACAACTTGCTCTCTCCATTTCAGCCTGGCTTTCGAAAGAAACTGTCGACATGTAAGCAAAACAACTGTTCACGAAATCGCTCTAACGCTTGATTCTTCCGGACAAGTTGATCTTATCTTCCTTGATTTCAGTAAAGCCTTTGATCGCGTCCCTCATGGTGAACATTGAAAACTTACTAAGCTCGGCCTTCCTACATTTATCCTAAATTGGATAAGAGCCTACCTTTCAGACCGTAGTCAGTTTGTAGACGTTAAGGGCCATGCTTCTACAGCATTATCAGTTTCGTCCGGAGTACCTCAAGTAAGCGTACTTGGCCCGATTCTTTTCCTAATCTGTGTTAATGATATAACTAGCACCATTCATCCACACGTTACTGTCAGATTGTTCGCAGATGATTGTCTTGTCTTTAAAGAGATTACTTGCCGTGATGATCAAGTTCAGTTAAGCACTAGCTTAGTCAGGCTTAATGAATGGTGCACCACCTGGTCTATCACCCTAACTACTGACAAAACTGTCTTACTTCGTGTCACGAACAAAAAGCAACCTATGGCATTTACATATTGCATCAATAGTACATAAATAAAGGAAGTCTCCGAATGTAAATGCCTAGGCATAATGATTACAAACACTCTATCGTGGTCGAAACACATTGCGAATATTTGTGCATCCGCCTCTCGAAAGCTTGGCTTTCTGCGTCATAAACTGAAAACAGCACCTTGAAATTTAAAACTTCTAGCATACAGAACTTATATATTGCCAAAACTAGAGTACGCCTCAATAGTATGGGACCCCTATTACATAAAGGATAAGCGTAAGCTTGAAATAATTCAGAGGCGAGCAGTATGGTTCAAAAGGACTTCTTAGGCAAGTTGGTGCTTAGATTTCGTAGGTATACTTTGTGGTGCAAAATACATTTCTTGAAAAGGGACAGAAGAAAGGAAGACAGTGAAGCGCCAAACTACCAACTGTTTAATGACAGCCTGAACAAACGTTTAGAAGAAAAGACAACTTCCGCTCATGCGCAGGAAGCCAAGGTGTGACAGAAAAACATGGTCATGATAACCTACTTTGGATAAAGCACATTTCTGCGGAATATAATACGTTAGATGTATCGCTGACACAATCAGACCCGTTCTTTTTAATATATATTAAATAGAAAGGGTCTGATTGTGTCAGCGATACATCTATCATATTGTAACGGATACGAAAGGCGCGGACAAGAGGAGAGAAAAGAAGACGAAGAGAACGAAGAGTTTGAGAGGCCGGGCTGCCCTACGATCACGCTACGATCACATCCATAGCCTGTAAATAAACCCATTTCTTCGCAACTCTTCGTAACAGTTGTGGTGGAAGGTGCGGGGTAATCGACAACCGAAGACGGAGGCTGAAGCAGAAGTTCTTCGACGGAGCCGTCGCCTTGCTGGGCTCCCACCGAATCTACCGGAGTTGAATATGTCCCACGACGCAGACGAACAACGGCCCATTCCAACAGCTGCGCCGACAAGTTCCGTTCTACAACTGAGAGATGCGCGTCCCTTCGCCGGAAGATCGGACGAAGACGTCGAGGAATGGCTCATCCATTATCACCGGGTGAGTGCCGCCAACAAGTGGAACAGTGCTTCTCAGCTTTCGAACGTCGTGTTCTTTCTAACGGATACTGCGTTGTTGTGGTTCGACAATCACGAGGAAACGTTTACAACATGGGGAAGATTTGTTTCCGAAATCAAAGAGCGATTCGGCGACTCCGCGACGAAAAAGAAAAGGGCAGAACAGACGCTACTGCAACGTGCGCAAGTGCCAGGCGAAACCTGCACGACCTACATTGAGGCGGTAATAAAACTGTGTAGGATGGTGGACTCTGGAATGTATGAGGAAGACGAATTCGGGCACATCCTGAAAGGAATAGCCGAAGACGTTTATAATTTCCTCATCGCAAAGGACAACCTGGCTTCCGTCGCTGACATCATTCGGCACTGTCGCTTTCGAGCAACTGAAGACGAGGCGCATCACACTGAAGTTTGGCAGGCTAGCCAACGTGACGACAGTTGCAAGCGTGGTCAGCAACCAGCCCCTCGATCTGGCATCAACGATACGACAAATAGTTCGGGAAGAGCTCAGCCTGCACGCGCAAGTGACACATCCAGGCACTCATGGCTTCCGCCTACCACAAGATATCGAGCCAAACGTGGCATCCTTCTCCCCGTATCCTGCGGCGAGGGGCACTGAGGATCATGGACTCGCGCCCCGACAGCAGCCGCGTCTCTACGACAGAGGCCCTACTTACGACGCTCGGCCACAACGAGAGCAGCCGCGTTTTTACCCCCGAGGCCCTGTGACTTTGTCAGGCCGCGACAAGAACAGCACCGACGCGACTTACGAGCAGCAGAGACACGTTATCCACATGACAACGAACTTTCTCGCCGCCCGCAGCAGCCTAGCATTCGTTTCGAGGAAGATGCTGTGAACCGCGACCCTCCCGTGTGCTACAACTGCGGTTCCACAGGCCATATAGCTCGGTATTGTCGCCAAGGCCGTCAATCACGAAGGACACCACCGATGTTCTCGCCACCCAGAACCCGTACTTCATATGACTTGCGGACGACCGATTTGCTTCCAATGGACCACTTCTCACACGCGACCAGACGCAGCGATTCGCCAGCTTCTGAGCGGAGTTTGACGCCACCAAGTAATCGTCCCCGTCGCTCTCCGTCCCCTCGGCGCCGTTCTTCGTCACCGCCGCCGGGAAACTAGCATCCGCGGCCAATGGAGGTGTGGTCGCCGGACGGTCTTTGCAAGAAATACTTCTGCCTGTTGTGATGTTCAAAAAAAAAAAACAAAGTGAATGTCTCGATTGACGGAGTACCGACCATGGCATTAGTTGATACTGGGGCGACTGTGTCTGTGATGAGCGTCGCTTTCAAAAACCGTCTAGGCCACAAAGTTATGTTTTCTTGGAACGACGGTATTAGCTTTCGTGGAGTAGGCGGCGAGTGGCTTCAACCCCTTGGTGTTTGTGCTGTGAGTGTTTTGTTGGCTGGGAAAGTGTTTGTGTCGGAATTCCTTGCTCTTTCTCGTTGTTCGCACGATGTTATTCTTGGTATAGATTTTCTTGAACAGTGCGGCGCTTCCGTGGACTGTGGTTGTGGCGAAATATCATTTAACAAGTTATTTATATCAGCACAGTCCGAACAAAGCTCGGGTGGTGAAGACAGGGACACAGACACTCTCAGTGTTCTTGATGAAGTGATTGCACCATCGTGGTGCCTGACGCCCGTTCGTGTTTCTGCAACTACTGTTGATGATTGTGTTGACCTTGTAGTTAGGCCTCTCCGCATAAACTGTGTTAAAAAAGATATACTTGTGCCCTGCTCTGTTGTGTGCATGACGAAAGGAGTCGCCACATTGTGGGCGCTGAACTGTTCCGCCACGCCGGTTGTCCTTCTTCGCGGTATGAAAATCGCTCTCTTCGATAAAGCCGCATGTAGCTCAATAGCGGCACTAACTACGGACGTTTCTACAGCTTGCTCTCCTTGCGGTAATCGCAATTCTGAAGAGCTAATGCTCGGCATGATCAGCAAGGCTCTCGGCACATCGGAACGGCAAGCACTGGTACAGGTCCTTGCCAGACATGAGGCTGCATTCGACTTCACGCATGGAGATGCACCCCTTCATTTACCGTCGTCGCGCGCTCGTCACAGAATAGATACTGGCTCAGCACACCCCATCCGCCGGAAGCCCTACCGAGTGTCATCGTCCGAGCGCAAAGTTATTGCAGAGCAAGTCAAGGAGATGATGAACAAAGGTGTCGTTCAAGAGTCGTCTAGTCCATGGGCAGCCCCAGTAATCCTGGTACGAAAAAAAAGGTGGCTCCTGGAGATTCTGCGTGGACTACAGACATCTAAACGCAGTGACGAAGAAGGATGTATATCCACTACCGCGAATCGATGACGTCATTGATTGCTTACACGCTGCTTCTTACTTCTCAACACTTGATTTGCGATCGGGGTATTGGCAAATACCTATGGACCCTGCCGACAAGGAAAAGACCGCTTTCGTGACTCTAGATGGCCTATTCGAATTTAATGCTATGCCTTTTGGCCTTTGCAATGCTCCTGCCACCTTTGAAAGATTCATGGACACAGTACTACGTGGTCTAAAGTGGGAGATATGCATGTGTTACCTCGATGATGTTGTAATCTTTGGCCGCACGTTTGAAGAACATAACGAACGCCTCAGCCTCGTTCTCGACTGCATTGAGAAAGCTGGACTAGTTCTAAACTCAAAAAAGTGTCGGTTCGGCGAACGTCAAACACTGGTCCTGGGACACTTAGTCGACGAGGATGGCGTCAGACCCGATCCTCGTAAGATTGAAGCGGTGAGCTCCTTCAAGTCACCGCAGTCAGCACGAGAACTCCGCTCATTCATTGGCCTATGTTCGTATTTTCGTCGTTTTGATCCTCGGTTTGCCGACATCGTTTACCCGTTGACAAGTATTTTGCGAGAAAATGCATCCTTCAATTGGACGCCAGAGTGTGACGCATCATTCTCTCAACTGAAGTTTATACTAACGTCAGCACCCCTCTTGCGTAACTTCGATCTATCCTGCCCGACTGAAGTTCACACTGATGCTAGTGGAATCGGGATAGGAGTGGTCCTTGTACAACGTCACAGTGGCGCAGAACATGTTGTCGCATATGCCAGCCATTCCCTGAGCAAATCTGAACGCAATTATACGGTTACGGAACAGGAATGCCTGGCAGCCGTTTTCGCCATACAAAAGTTTCGGTGTTATCTTTACGGTAGACCATTCAAGATTATCACCGACCACCATTCTTTATGCTGGCTGATCGGTTTGCGTGATCCCTCTGGTCGTCTCGCACGTTGGGCGCTGCGCCTCCAGTAATACGACTTTGTGGTATCCTACAAGAGTGGCCGTCGTCACGCTGACGCAGACTGCCTCTCTCGGATTCTTCTTGCGACTACCGACTGCGATGCTGAGAATTTTGACTACTGTCTCGCTGCTGTTACTTCTACGTTCCCTGACGCGGCAGACTTTCAGCGAGAACAACGGAATGATGTTACCCTCGATCCGCTTTTTGTCGCCGCCCGTACTTCTAATGGCAGCGGTCGCTTTACTGTCCGTGATAAATTGCTCTACAAAACTAATTACTCCGGGCATGGAGCAGTTTTCTGCTTGTTGTCCCCGAGAGTCTCCGCTCCGCCGTTCTACGCGCCATGCATGACGATGTGACATCCGGCCATTTCGGCTTCGTACGAACGCTGCACCGCACGCAGGAGCGCTTTTACTGGCCCAAGATGTACGAAACAACCAAGCGTTATGTCGCTAGTTGCGAAACGTGCCAACGTCACAAGCGACCGACCACCGCAGCCCCGGGTCCGCTTCGGCCATTGACACCGCCCAGTACGCCGTTCGAGCAAGTAGGCATTGACCTTTTGGGTCCATTCCCGTTATCTAACAACAAGAACCGTTGGATAATTGTCTGCGTAGACCATCTTACACGGTATGCAGAAACCGCAGCCATACCGTCTTCTACCGCTGCTTGCGTGGCGGTCTTCCTGCTGCGTTCTGTGGTCATTCGTAATGGCTCACCACGTGCCATCATCAGTGACCGTGGTCGCCAGTTCACTGCTGATGCCATTGAAGGGTTACTTCGTTTGTGCACTTCACCTGTCCGTCATTCCACGCCGTATCATCCACAGACCAATGGCCTCGTTGAAAGGAACAGAACGCTGACAAACATGCTTGCCATGTACGTCTCCTCCAATCATAAGAACTGGGACGACGTGCTTCCATTCATCACTTACGCATACAACACTGCGAAACACGAAACCACGAACTATAGCCCATTCCATCTCCTGTATGCAAGGTTACCGCGAAGCCCTGTGGACACTTTCTTACCCTTCGTACTGCACAGTGACGATTCAAGCACTGCTACAGGTCCTTGCCAGACATGAGGCTGCATTCGACTTCACGCATGGAGATGCACCCCTTCATTTACTGCCGTCGCGCGCTCGTCACAGAATAGATACCGGCTCAGCACACCCCATCCGCCGGAAGCCCTACCGAGTGTCATCGTCCGAGCGCAAAGTTATTGCAGAGCAAGTCAAGGAGATGATGAACAAAGGTGTCGTTCAAGAGTCGTCTAGTCCATGGGCTGCCCCAGTAATCCTGGTGCGAAAAAAAGATGGCTCCTGGAGATTTTGCGTGGACTTTGTGTCTCGCCGAAGAAGCCCGTCGAATAGCTCGTCTTCGTACTCTGGCCTCGCAAAGTCGTTCGAAAGAGCGATACGACGACCGTCACGTACAAGTATCGTTGGGAAAAGGCACCGCAACGCAAGCGTGGATTGTGCCAAAAGTTCTTGTCACAATATTCAGGCCCATTTGTAGTCGTGGACCGCCTGAGCGAACTCACGTCATAGCTCGCCTCCTGTGCAATGGTCGGTGATCAAGCAGAACTCAGCTGACTAATATTGCTCCATTGAAGCCTTTCTACCCTGCTTGTCCATCCTGACTCGCCCCACGGGCTTCGTCTGCTTGCGGGGAAATGTAACGGATACGAAAGGTGCGGACAAGAGGAGAGAAAAGAAGACGAAGAGAACGAAGAGTTTGAGAGGCCGGGCTGCCCTACGATCACGCTACGATCAACATCCATAGCCTGTAAATAAACCCATTTCTTCGCAACTCTTCGTAACAATATTATATTCCGCAGAAATGTGCTTTATCCAAAGTATGTTATTATGACCATGTTGTTCTGTCACACCTTGGCTCCCTGCGCATGAGCAGAAGTTGTATTTTCTTCTGTACGTTTGTTCAGGCTGTCATTACACAGTTGGTAGTTTGGCGCTTCACTGTCTTCCTTTCTTCTGTCCCTTTTCAAGAAATGTATTTTGCGCCAGAACGTAAACCTAGTATGGTTAATTTTCAACAAGTTTAGGTCCACTGATTCGCCGTCTCAACTAATGACTGAAAACCATATCCCTACCTTAGAACCATGAAGAACTGTGGCAGGACTAAAATTTATTTTCAGGATGTACGACAAGTCGCTTGAATTTAATGGACGAATATACCTTCAACCTTGCTGTCACGCGCGTCTCGACACCGTCATCCTCACAACTTGCTCCCATCCCGCGCTTGCACTAACCTGTTTAAAAATTCATTCTTTCCTCGTACTGTTTGTTGTTCATTGGAATGATCTACGCTCAGAAATTTTCTCTGCTGATACTTTTGAGCAGGCACTACTAGTGTAATTTGCACAGTAATATGGAATGTTGTCTTTTCCCACTTTTTTCATGTTATTTTTACTATCGCCCATGCAAGTGCATCTTGTTCCGGTGTGAAGTTCTGCAGAAACCCGAACTTATTATTTTGATATGATATTGACTATCCCAGTGCATCTTTCTGATGGCATGAATATCGTCCTTTACAGTACAAGATGGCCAACTTGTTCTTTTAACGCGACAGCGTTAAGGAGCTCGTGTCGCAGAAAAGCCGGTGTCGGCGGCGTTGGCCGTGAGCGATAAATCCCAGCAGGCACTTCATGAATAAAAAACAACTTGCAAGATGGGCCGGGTGGGAATCGAACCAGGGTCTCCGGAGTGTGAGACGGAGACGCTACCACTGAGCCACGAGTTTTTTTTCTTTATTTCCAGCTTGGCTACAAGCCTCAAAAGTGTTTGTGATCATAGATCACACTCGTTTTATATATGAGCCACGAGTTCGATGCTTCAAAGCGATACAAAAGCGCCTCTTGTGAATGCGGTGTTGCCTTAGAAACGAGCTGTTTCTAAGGCTCAGGCGTGCGTCGCTTGCTCATGCGCACATTTCGTTGCCGCGCCGAACGGTGCGTTGCTCGACGCTCACCGCGTCCGATGCGGGGCGCGTAGTCGCTGCGCCGTAGCCCATTGTCTTACACCCCTTGGCGGGTCGACGGGAACGCTGTCGCCAGTGGCGTAGCCAGAAATTTCGTTCGGAGGGGGCTCATATTAAGCTCGGCCTCCTCCTAAGAGGAAACATTAGGTCGGATGCTCCTATCTAAATACATGTAGAAAGAGAATTCGTTTTTCTCGGCAACCACTGCGCCAAATTTGATCAGGTTTGTAGCATTTAAAAGAAAAACTCATATTCTAGTGACTGCTTGTTTTAAATTATCGATTTAGGTCGTCGATATATTATTAAAAAGTGGCAAAAATCGAAAATTTTCAGAAAATGACACAATGAAGGTTACAACTCTGGAAATCAGCAATGAAAATTGATATCACAATTCTGTGAATTGCACATTATAGTACATCTACAGCGGACAAATTTGATATGTTACACATGAGCCTCAAAAAATGAAGTATTACGGAAATACGGCTCTTACAGAACCCTTGTACATAAAATAACCAATTCACGTAAGATACAAAAGGACATATCGAATTTGTCCACCTTGAATGGTGTAATGGATGCCGTTTACAGAACCGCGATCTCTGTTCTTGATGCAGAGCTATTAGTTTGTGAACTTCGTCCCTATATTTTTTTTGAAGTTTCGAATTTTTCTAAATATTTTAAACAAAGTTCCGACCCTAAATCGAAATTCCGCTTCCAACAGACACTAGAATTTAACTTACTCTCTCAAATGCACCATATTTCATTAAGAGCGATTCAGGAGTTATCTCAGAAAAGCGTTTCTGCGTTTTACTTGTATCTGAATAGACCGCGTCGGAGTGGGGCCAAGCTAAAGCTTCCTCTTAAACAATTTGCCTAGGGATCAAATACATGAATAATAACTGCATTGCCATTGCAAAAGATGCTGCAAACGAATTCTTGAACGCTACGCACTGTCAATAAAAGTAAAATATGTATTTTCTCATAAAATATTATACTCGTATGTGCCAAAAGTTGTGCCCAACATAACTGATGTCAATGCTTCCATGTTTTTGTCTATTTAATAAGTGAATAAAATATCACACGAGCTTCAGAACTACATCAGTTAGATACCAACAAAGCAGTGCATGCCACTGATATGAAAAATGTAAAGACCATAACATGAACAAGTTGAGCACAAATATGTTAATGAAACTTTGTCATTCAAGATCCTTGTTTACATTCTTGTACATATGCAACGGCCAGTAAAAAATCTAAATGACGCTGTCATTTGTTCCACTGTATTAAGCAGGAGCAGCTGTCACCGGTCTTGTATCGTGAGTAATTGCACCGAAAGTATAGTCGCAGCAGAGAGCACGTATAAAAAGCAGGAGTTCTGCAGAATATACGAGGGCGAGTCAAATGAAAGTGAGGCAATGCGAATATATGACAAACGGGGTACTTTATTTAAAAGTAGCCTCCATGAGCATTTAGACATTTGTCCCATTGACTCATAAAGCTCCTTGGGTTGCTGCTTCAAAACGTCTGCAACTGACTTTCACGTCATCGTCCGAGACGAATCTGGTTCCCTTGAGCTGTTTCTCCGGTTGCCCCAAAATGTGGAAGTCGCAAGGCGACAGATCTGAGCTGTATGGCGCATATTGCAGCGTTTCCCACTTGAACTTCGCCAGTTTCGTACTAACCACATCAGCGACGTTGGGACGGGCATTGTCGTGGAACAAGATGACCCCATTCGTCAATTTTTCACGTAGTTTGTTCTTGATTGAGACACGCAGCCGATCCGGCGTTTCACAATATGGGAAAGAATTGATAGTCTTTCAAGATTTAGCAAGTTCTATCAGCAATGGCCCCTGACGATCAAAAAATAAAAGTGAACAACACCTTTCCGGCGGAAATGATAGCATTTGCTTTCTTGGGGGGTGGTGAATTCGAATGTTTCCATTGTAAGATTTGCCGTCGTGTTTCAGGCTCGTAGTAGTGGCACCATGGTTCGTCCCCGATCACAATTGCAGACAAGAAATCGTCACCCTTATTGTGATACCGGATCAGATGAGTAAAGGCAGTACCGAACTTATCCGTATTCTGGCGGTGGTTCAAAATCTTGGGCATCCATTGGGCACACAAGAGCCGATAACCGAGATGTTCATGAATGATGGCGTGAACGGTGACGGTGAACAAAACCGTGACTGATGTTCATCGATGCTTATCCTCCGTTCTTGTGTCATCAGTTCATCAACTAGTGCAATTTCGTTAGGGGTGATTGCACGATGGCTTTGGCCCGGTCTGGGATCGTCTTTGCAACTTTCACGTCCTTCTTTGAACCGTTTGTTCAAACGCTTCACAATAGCCAATGAAATGCAATGTTCAATGTACACGGCAGCCATACGGTGACTAATTTCTTTTTGGGAAACCCCCCACCTTCAGCTGACAAAAACCTCACGGCACCACGCTGCTCAACTTCTGGAGCGTCCATTACGTCACGCAACCATGTTCAACCCAGTGTACGAGCGCATTAAAGAACATTTATCCTCATACCTGCGAGCCACTTTTGTAAATGAGAGTTGCCTGCGTGCTACGCGCAGGCCTTGCAGATAATGAACAGAACCATAACTGCGCGGGGTGGGTAGGCTCACTGTCATTTGACTCGCCCTCGTACATTACAAATGCGAAGATACAATGGAATATACAAATGCGAAGATACAGCTTGATAAATGGCAAAAAATTGCCACTGGAGACAAAGTTCACTGCACGTATACACAAAACCTCGCGACAAGATATCCAAACATACGTATAAGTCTCCTATAAATCTACGTATCTAAGAAAAAGTCGTGGCATATAATGGGTCAAACAAGGCAAATAAACCATGTTGGGCAATCACAGGTTCACAGAATCCTAGATCCCGCCCCAATACCATCCACTCCCCCCTGTGCATTGCGCGCGACGGAAGGCGGCGCGCTTGCTCCCCGCTTTTCTCCTTTGCGCACAAAAGACTAAGCCACCATCGTTGACTCACCCATTTCCCCCCCACATCCCCCCCCCACGCTTTCACTCGCACATACAGCATGCGGCGCGCGGTGACGATGTTATCGCCCTTGGACTTTATGCGGAACATGAGGGCGACGGCGACGGCAGGAATGCGCCTAGAGTCTCCATATAATTGCTATCGCAATAATATAGTAAGTGTGTCTGGCAGCTGAAGCGTCCCATGGCCTATTACTTTCCGCAAAAGATGTAACAAAATAGAACTTACACCATGCGACAATTCGCTGCGCCGCAACGTTTCATTTTTTTTTCATTCTTGGGGCGGGGGAACCATAATGAAAAAAGAAAACGCAAAGTATGTTGGTCACAATCGAATGCCTACTTTGGGCAACTAATGTGGCTATTAAAGGAATATCGAAGAAAACACGAGACGCTTGGTCCACCAAGAACAATGCGCATACTGCTCGGTATCCTACACCGGCGAGACAAGACTTTCTGGAGAGGTTGTGCGCAAGCGAACGCGGTGCAATCCGTCGAGTCCCCACAGTGGTGGCGGCGAGCGACCATTGTTTATTTTTCTCGACTGCTAGCTAGAAAGCGTCCAAAACTCTGCCAGGCAAAAATGCACTCGGCCAGAGAACGCGCACCGAAGTGCGCCGCGCGGTGGTCGGGGCAACACTGAAAAAACGCATGCGCTCTGGCTGGCTCTGGCAGCCCCCGGGTAGGTGAGCGAGAACAAAAAAAAAATTGAAGAGGCTCAATGTGCCCTCCCGATTAAAAGTCGAAGTAGAATAAATAAATAAGAACATAGTTACCTTGGCTGGCTTTAGTGTCTTCACTGGAGGCTTTGGCGCAGGTGAAAAAAAATGTTGATATTTTTTTATGTGACACGACGGCACGAATAAACCATCACAACGCTTCGTCCCATCGGGCCTCACTGTGGGCTTTGACAACCTGTCTGATAGTGCGTTGTAGCTTGTCTCATTGTATGGCCCGTTGTACGACTTCGGAAAAGTTAATGCACCTTTGGCATCAAATATTTATGGGAACATTAAACTTACAAAATTCCGCAATTGAAAATCTAAAGCACACGTTTGGAAATGTCAATGCACCTTTCACATCAAAAGTTTATGAGAACTTTATACCCATAATGTTTCGGAATTGACATCCACGCGCTTCGTAGATTCCATGATAGAGTGTAGATTCCGCGGCCTCCGCGAGAGGCCATGGCGAGCCCCTTTGTCATCAAAACGCCACTGAAACTTTGTGCTCGGATGGGGCTGATTGCGTTATGTGACTCCCGGTGCATGGACGTTGCCGCGAAATCCAACCCGAGTTCGCAATTTTCGCGGTGAAATGGCTTTTCGAGCGTGAAAAAGACATTCTAGACCAAATCCAGAATGATTTCCTGCGCCTGGGGTTGCTTTGGTCGGCGGTGCATGGACAGCACGAAAAAATTTCGGGGGGGGGGGGGCTGAAGCCCCATATGCCCCCCCCCCCCCTGGCTACGCCCCTGGCTGTCGCGTTCCACTCTTGAAGGCGAAGCAGAGTAACGCATGAGTTGTTTCTTCGTCTAGCCGAACCAAATATAGCCAAGCAACAGCAGTTCACCAGGCTAAACAGTGGTTCAACAACTAAAATAAAGGCTAGTATGCTTCGCATCCTGGCCTTAACCTTAGCTAAGCCACAGCCATTTTTTTTTCTATTTTGTTCTCGTCCTTTTTCTGTTCCATATGTCTAGCACAAAAGCACATATTATACTTGTCTTAAATGAGTGTTTGCAGAAATACGCCCACCTGCTTGGACTGTATAGACTGCAGTATGTACAAATAAATAAATAAATGAGTCGTTCGGCCGGTTGATTGTAGGCATGCCGCCTTCAGATAGCGCACTTTTGTACAAGTGATTCTATATCATGGTTGTATCAGGCCAGTAGACTAATTGTCTCGTCCCTTGCCTTGCATTTTTCCGTGCCCATGCCCTTCATGAATTCTTCGTAATTTCTGCTTGCATTCTTGCCGGGATTACGAAGTTGATGCCCTTGTGAAGTATACCATTTACTACTGACACCTCGGAAGCCTTTGAAGCTAATGGCCTTTCCACCGCTTCTCCTTGCGAGACCCTTCGCAGCACTAATTTAAGAAATGTATCACTCGCCATTTCACGTACAAGGCGTCGAGCAGTCCTTTTGGAGATGAGTGTCGACACCACGCTGATAGAGGCAGCTTGGTACCCTGCCAAGACATCTTAAGGACGTCTTGGCAAGGTATTCAGATAGATATAGAGAGATATTTAGGCAAGATATTGATTGAATTTATCAGATCTAGTGACCACAAAAAATCAAAGCTTTTTCTGTTGACATCGAGGACTTGTTTTATTCATTGCCGCACGATGGTCTGCTGTCCTGTGTTGAAGCCGCAATTGATGAATGTGGTGCCGTCCATTTCCAGAACGCCTGTGGTATTGGTACGGCGGGCTTTCTAGAGCTTTTACCCTTGTAGTTGATGTCAACTTTTGTTGCCTTTGACAATAACATTTACCTGCAAAAGCAGGGTGTTTGCACAGGATCATGTATTGCACCGGTTTTAAGCGATTTGTTTTTAGCTTATTGTGGCAAGGCTTTTTTTGAATGGCTAGATGATCTTAGGAAGAGGAGGAGGAATAAACTTTATTTGTGCGCAGCAGATTTGAGACCTAGGCCTCTACCTAAATGACGGCCTCGAGCCCTTGGGCCCTGGCGGCATCTTCGGCCTGCTGGATTGCCTTGAGTTGGTCTTCCAGTGCACAGCTGAGCAACGCGGTCTCCCACTGCTCTCTGGTCTTAATTATTTTATTCTGTATAGGTGTACGAGGACAAGCCCAAAATATATGTTGTAGGTCCGCCCTTTCTTCACAGAATCTACATCTATCCGTGTAAAGGTCCGGGTAGTAGCGGTGGTAGGCCACCGGGTTCGGATATGTATCTGTTTGTAAGAGGCGCCATGCCGTCGCTTGCCGTCTATTTAACGAGGAGTGTGCCGGGGGGAAATGGGCCCTTCCCAATTTATAGTGTTTGGTGATCTCGTTAAAGCTGGTCATCCGGTCACTCTCCGTTCCCAGTATTTGTTGCGTGTCACCTGCTCGGCCTGTCAGTTCTCGAGCCAGGTTGTGCGCTATTTCGTTCCCGGGAAGGGAGGAGTGTGCGGGTGCCCAAATAATCTTAGGGTTTTAAAAATATTTCGGTATGTTGATGACTTCTTAATTGTTTTAAATGGACCGTTTTTTTTTTCAGACTCTATTGCCGCTCGTATTTTAGACTTTCATCGCATGCTTTAGACTGTTTACCTTTACTCATAAGTTTCCCGTGCAGGACAGCATTAGGTTTTTAGATCTGCGACTGCGTTTTAACAACGATCATGCTTGCTGGGTGTATGAGCCTAGGGCTAACAAGCCTCCTTTGCCATTCAGCTCTGCTTGCTTAAAGCTCGTAAAGAGAACCATTGTTCTTTCCTTTTTGTCGAGCGCGCTCTGCAAGTCATGCGAACATGCCATCGAAGAAAGTGTAGAAAAGCAGGTAGAGCGTTTGGAGGCGGCGGGTTGTCCCAAACATATTGTTTCCGTCGCCGAAGGCTTGCATCGCAGAAAGAAAATTACATCACGCATGAATGACGAGCAGAGAGCGGAAGAGAACAAGCATCATCATCATCATCATCATCAGCCTGGTTATGCCCACTGCAGGGCGAAGGCCTCTCCCATACTTCTCCAACTACTCCGGTCATGTACTAATTGTGGCCATGTTGTCCCTGCAAACTTCTTAATCTTATCCGTCCACATAACTTTCTGCCGCCCCCTGCTACGCTTCCCTTCCCTTGGAATCTAGTCCGTAACCCTTAATGACGATTGGTTATCTTCCCTCCTCATTACATGTCCTGCCCATGCCCATTTCTTTTTCTTGATTTCAACTAAGATGCCATGAAGTCGCGTTTGTTCCCTCACCCAATCTGCTCTTTTCTTATCCCTTAACGTTACACCTATCATTCTTCTTTCCCTAGCTCGTTGCGTCATCCTCAGATTAAGTAGAACCCTTTTCGTAAGCGTCCAGGTTTCTACCCCGTATGGTGAGTAGTGGTAAGACACAGCTGGTGTACACTTTTCTCTTGACGGATAATGGCAACCTGTTCATGATCAGAGAATGCCTGCCAAACGCACACCAGCCCATTCTTATTCTTCTGATTATTTCAATCTCATGATCCGGATCCTAGGTCACTACCTGCCCTAAGTAGATGTATTCCCTTACCACTTCCAGTGCCTCGCTACTTATCTTAAACTGCTGTTCTCTTCCGAGACTGTTAAACATTACTTTAGTATTCTGCAGATAAATTTTTAGACCCGCCCTTCTGCTTTGCCTCTCCAGATCAGTGAGCATGCATAGCAGTTCGTCCCCTGAGTTACTGAGCAAGGCAATATCATCAGCGAATCGCAAGTTACTAAGGTATTCTCCATTAACTCTTATCCCCAATTCTTCCCAATCCAGGTCTCTGAATACCTCCTGTAAACACGCTGTGAATAGCATCGGACAGATCGTATCTCCCTGCCTGACGCCTTTGTTTATTGGTATTTTGTTGCTTTCTGTATGGAGGACTACGGTGGCTATGGAGGCGCTATAGATATCTTTCAGTATTTTTACATACGGCTTGTCTACACACTGGTTCCGTAATGCCTCCATGATTGCTGAGGTTTCGACTGAATCAAACGCTTTCTCGTAATCAATGAAAGCTGTATATAAGGGTTGGTTATATTCCGCACATTTCTCTATCACCTGATTGATAGCGTAAGCATGGTCTATTGTTGAGTAGCCTTTACGGAATCCGGTCGGGTCCTTCGGTTGACAGAAGTCTAAGGTGTTCCTGATTCTATTTGCGATTACCTTAGTAAGTACCTTGCCGAGCACTTTGTAGGCAACGGACAGTAAGCTGATCGGTCTATACTTTTTCACGTCTTTGGCGTCCCCTTTCATATGGATTAGGATTATGTTGGCGTTCTTCCAAGATTCCGGTACGCTCGAGGTCATGAGGCATTGCGTATACAGGGTGGCCAGTTTCTCTAGGACAAACTGCCCACCATACTTCAACAAATCTGCTGTTACCTGATCCTCCCCGGCTGCCTCCCCCCTTTGCATATCTCCCAAGGCTTTCTTTACTTCTTCTGGCGTTACTTGTGGGATTTCAAATTCCTATAGACTATTCTCTCTTCCATTATCGTCGTGGGTGCCACTGGTACTGTATAAATCACTATAGAACACCTCAGCCACTTGAACTATCTAATCCGTAGTAGTAATCATATTGCCGGCTTTGTCTCTTAACGCATACATCTGATTCTTGCCTATTCCTAGCTTCTTCTTCACTGCTTTTAGGCTTCCTCCGTTTCTGAGAGCATGTTCAATTCTATCCATATTATACTTCCTTATGTCAGCTGTTTTACGCTTGTTGATTAACTTCGTAAGTTCTGCCAGTTCTATTCTAGCTGTAGGGTTACAGGCTTTCATACATTGGCGTTTCTTGATCAGATCTTTCGTCTCATGCGATAGCTTACTGGTATCCTGTCTAACGGAGTTACCACCGACTTCTATTGCACACTCCTTAATGATGCCGACAAGATTGTCGTTCATTGCTTCAACACTAAGGTCCTCTTCCTGAGTTAAAGCCGAATACCTATTCTGTAGCTTGATCTGGAATTCCTCTATTGTCCCTCTTACCGCTAACTCATTGATCGGCTTCTGATGTACCAGTTTCTTCCGTTCCCTCCTCAAGTCTAGGCTAATTCGAGTTCTTACCACCCTATGGTCACTGCAGCGCACCTTGCCGAGCACGTCGATATCTTGTATGATGCCAGGGTCAGCGCAGAGTATAAAGTCTATTTCATCTCTAGTCTCGCCATTCGGGCTCCTCCACGTCTACTTTCGGCTATCCCGCTTGCCGATGAAGGTATTCATTATCCGCATATTATTCTGTTCTGCAAACTCTACTAATAACTCTCCCTTGCTATTCCTAGACCCTATGCCATATTCCCCCACTGACTTGTCTCCAGTCTGCTTCTTTCCTACCCTGGCATTGAAGTTGCCCATCAACATAGTGTATATTGTTTTGACTTTACCCATCGCCGATTCCGTGTCTTCATAGAAGCTTTCGACTTCCTGGTCATCATAGACCAGGAAAAAATGGAAATGAAAAAGAAAATGGAAGGAAGAAAAATTAGCCGTGATACCTTACCTGCATAAGGTGGCTCACAATCTAAGGAAGGTAGGGCAACGTTCTGGCGTAAAAGTGGTTGTCACGGCGCCAAAAAATCTGTTGAGTGTCTACAAAAAAAAAAAAGAGCTGCCCTACTCGAACGCACAAGCCTGAATGCACAATTAAACACAGAGATGCCTATGTGCCTTGCAGGATGGGGGTTGTGTACAAAATCTACTTGTGTGGAAGGTACTACATTAGCCAAACAGGCCGATGTTTGAATGTGTGTCTCCAAGAGCACAGTAATAAGGTGGGCAATATTTCAACAGACGGTCATCTGGTGGCCCATTGTAAAAAATGTGCTGCACAACCACCTTGCCATGCTGTGCTCGATAAGACCGCCATTTTGTATCGGCACCATAATGACCTGACAAGGGAAATCAAGGAAGCATCCGAGATTTCACGGGCAGGTGATCTATGCGTCAGCAGGCCGTCTGTGGCATTATCATCTACAGAGCTTGAATTGATGGCATGACCGCATGTGGCGTTTTTTGTCAAGCTTTTATGTCCTTCTTTCCCTTAGCAGAATCAGTTTCGTATATATGCTCCTGTTCCGCAATAAACGCTGTGTTGAAAGTTAGCGGTTGTCTTGTCTAGTCTTTTTGAATCATCCTTTGCGCGCTATGCTTTTAGTGCAACTATATTTAGGACTTTTTGAATATGTCTTAGCAAAACTTTGTCGGATGTCTTAAAACGTCTTGTAGCCATCGTGAAGACCGTCTAATGCACTGCCAAATAAGGGATATAAGACGTTTTGCAAGATATCTTGTAGCCGTTTTAAAAATCCCTATAAAATATTTTGTGAGATGTCTTGTACTCATTTTAGAAACGGCTATGAGATGTCCTGCAAAACGACTTATAGCCGTTTTAAAAATGACCGTAAGAAATTTTGCGAGACATGTAGCCGTCCTAAAAGTGTTTTCCCAACAGACTGAACAGACTTGACGAGCAAGGTACGATGCCTTCTAGTCAATATTTGTGTAACGTAGCCCTATAATTTAGTAAAGTAATTAATTGTCAGGTCATTTAAGGCCCCAAGGTAACGAAAGTACAAACCATTGAAAGCTCTTTAAAAAGTGGCGGCACTTCTAGTAGGGAATGTTTAAGATTCATTGCAAACATCAGCACCTTAACATTGTGTCGAAAAGTACCACTTCTTCATTGGGCTAGGGAGTAGTTGCAAAAATGACGGCAAAATCTACCAAACCTGTAAATTTACAGTGGGAACACTATTGTCAGGGGAAGCACCAGTGCAAGTGACATTTTAAGTAGTCTCGGCGCTAAAATTCAGTCATAACATTGCGATCCAGTGTCGGTTTCTTTTCAGATCAACTGTCCAACGAAATGATGCTGGGTCAGCGATCTGGCTATAAATGGAATCATCATCAGCCTATTTTATGTCCACTGCAGGACGAAGGCCTCTCCCTGCGATATCCCATTATCCCTGTACTGCGCCAACCGATTCCAACTAGCACCCGCGAATTTCCTAATTTCATCGCCCCACCTACTCTTCTGCCATCCTCGACTGTGCTTCCGTTCTCTTGGCACCCATTCTGTAACCCTAATGGTCCAACGGTTATCTAACCGGCGCATTACATGACCTGCGCAGCTCCATTTTTTTCTCTTCATGTCAATTAAAATATAGTCTATACCCATTTACTCTCTGATCCAAACTGCTCTCTTTCTGTCTCAACGTTATGCCTAGCAATCTTCGTTCCATCGCTCTTTGCGCGGTCCTTAACTTGTTCTCAAGCTTCTTTGTGAGTCTCCAAGTCTCTGCCCCATATGCCAACACTGGTAAAATGCACTTATTGTACACCTTCGTGGGCTCGGTGGCTGCGCCACGACTGTCATCTAACCCACTGGTTTTCGCCATGCAGATGATCGCCGCTGCCCTTTCGCACGTGCTGCTGCCCGCACTGGCGGCTGCTTGTTCTCGGACTCCCTCGGAGCATGCGCCCTTTTGCCACCGGTTTTCGGATCAGCGGGGCGTCGCACATGACTGCGCCTTTCCGGTTACCTATGTACTGCCAACACAGCAATGGACGCTCGATTCATCGTGGGCTCCTGCATCGACATCGACCCTCTCCAGCTCGTCCACTATAAAAGACAGCCTACTGCTCCGGCCTGTGGGGACTCGGCGGCTGCGCCACGACACTGTCGTCTAACCCACTGGTTTTCGCCATGCAGGTTGGTACAAGGCACAGCCTTTTTGCTAAGAGGTGTAACGACTATTGTCTGGTGCAACTTCCGAGCCCCCATTACTGCCTTGCTCTTATTGGTGAGTGTGTGAGAGGGATTCGCTGCTTGCTAATACTCTCTGGCGACGTTGAAACTAACCCGGGACCCGACACGAACGTTGTGTTGAAAGAATTGCAGAAGATTTCAGTGAGTCAGAATACACTAATCAATGAAGTTCAAGGCTTAGAAAGTCAGATTTTAAACTGATAAAGTTCTAATGGACTTGAACAAACGAATGACCGAACTAGAACATTATTACCAGGCCATGATACCACTTCAAAATGAATTAGAAGCTGTCAAATATGCCGCTGCTCAAACTGCCAGCGTGATATCAGGCCTCGAAAATCGCCTAGACGATGCAGACAACCGGTCCCGAAGGAATAATCAAATTTTCTATGGCCTTCCTGATACTAACCCAAAAGAAACCTTTGCACAATCAAAAAAGCTGATCATTGATGAAATCGCGGATATCATGAAGGTAAACCTTGAGTCCAAAGATATCGAACGTGCTCATCGCCTTGGACGCTATTCACCTAACCGGCACCGTCCCATCATTATCAAATTCGCGTCATATAAAACGAAAGAATCATTCCTGTCTAACGGCCGCAAACTGAAAGGCACAAATTATAGCGTGAGCGCAGATTTTTCACCTGCAGTTCGGAACGCCCGCAAACATCGCCTACTCTAAAACTCAATCTATGCCTTTTTCCATGCGTTCCAAAACGCTCGTTATGGGTTCCCAGCGCTATGAATATGACGATTCGACGAAATCAGTTAAACATATTCAGTATCAATCATTGCACAAAATTCGTGCAGTTAATAACCGCCCTTCCGCCCCAAAGAAAAACCTTTCCTTATTTGTTGTTTACACTAATGCCCGCAGTTTCATTCCCAAACGTGGCGCAATATCAAATCTCGTGACGTCATCTAACAGCAACTTGCTAGTTCTAACGGAAACGTGGCTCACAAGGGAAATTAGGGACGATGAACTAGTGCAAGACTCGCCAAACTCCGATGTTTATCGCTGCGACCGTCAAGGGGCACGCGGGGGTGGCGTTCTTATTACTTGGAGTAGTGAATTATCCTGTACCCCAATTATTATTTCTTCCAACTTAGAAATACTATGACTTCTTATTCGCTCTTCCCCTCGATATGTCCTTCTAGGTGTGTGCTACAGGCCACCTACCAGTAATTCAAACTTCTCACCAGAACTTAGCAGTACTTTATGCCAGATTACAGCAAGCCATCCTAACGCTCATATACTTCTGTTCGGTGATTTACCCGCCGTGGTTGCTCAGTGGCTATGGTGTTGGGCTGCTGAGCACGAGGTCGCGGGATCGAATCCCGGCCACGGCGGCCGCATTTCGATGGGGGCGAAATGCGAAAACACTCGTGTACTTAGATTTAGGTGCACGTTAAAGAACCCCAGGTGGTCGAAATTTCCGAAGTCCTCCACTACGGCGTGCCTCATAATCAGAAAGTGGTTTTGGCACGTAAAACCCCATAATTTTGTTCGGTGATTTCAACTTTCTCATTATTGATTGGAATAACCTAACTTCTACTATAAACAACACAGAGGCGAAGGACTTCATCGATATCTGTTTGAATTTTAAGCTTATCTCAGAGCCGACACGCGTAACGCGCGACTGCGCAAACATTTTGGACCTTATACTTGCTGACCATCCAGAGACATCATCATCGGTTACCTACCTTCGTCCTATCAACGACCACAGTGTAATTCATGCCACATTTGACTTTGCCCCAGCACCGCGTGTTCTTTCCAGCAAAACTGTCAACCTGTATGAAAAAGCAAATTTCGAAGCTATAAATGAAGAACTGCAGTCTCTGAAACCTCATTCAATGAACGATCTGTTCAAGACAACTGGGAACTGTTTAGAAATAAAATGAATGAACTAACAAACAAGTATATTCCGAAACGAACATGCCGTGCGAATCATCCGAACCCCTGGTTCAATAACAATTTAAAGAGGTTGGAAAATAAGAAAAAAAAAAGACTTTTTCGTAGTGCCAAGCAGAATCCAAGCCCAACTTCATGGGCTAAATATTACGCCGCTGAGAGAGAATACTTACGTGCTGTCCGCAATGCCAAATGGTCTTTTTCCATTGACCTGCCTAAAATGTTAACAGACAACCCAATAAATTTTGGAAAGTTATCAACCCAAGTAACACACGCACTGTAACTCTTGTTGATGATATGGGTGAAATCATGCCTGAAACTGAGTGCGCACTCATATTTAACAACGCATTTTCGTCAGTATTTTCTAATGATAATAACGTTCCATTGACTAATGTCCCCTGCAACATAGCTTCTAGCATGCCGAGCGTGGTGTTTTATCCTGATGGTGTTTCGCGCATAATCGAAAACCTTTAACTTTCATCCTCAGCAGGTATAGGTGGTATAAACCCTAAACTGCTAAAAAATACAAAATATATTTCTTCATCATTTTTGTGTCTTATATTCTCGCAGTCACTTTCTACAGGTTCCATGCCTCACGACTGGAAGGTGGGTAAGTTCATTCCAATCTACAAGTCTGGTAATAAGAACACACCGTTAAATTATCGAGCCATCTCTCTAACTAGCCTTCCGTGCAAAATCATGGAAAACGTCATCTACTCCCTGATCATGAATCATCTGGACGCGAATCAATTTTTTCATTCGGCACAGCATGGGTTCCGTAAGGGTTTCTCTACCGAAACGCAACTAGCTCTGTTTCTGCACGACTTGCATGTAAACGTTGACTTTAACCAACAAACTGACGCTATTTTTCTGGACTATGAAAAGGCCTTTGACAAAGTTTCTCACCGCCACTTACTACTAAAGCTTTCTTTTTTGAACTTACACAGTGACGTACTGAAATGGCTCGAAGCATTCTTTGCTGATCGTTACCAATTCGTTTCTGTAAATGATAAATCATCCACTCTTCTTCCTGTAACTTCTGGAGTCCCTCAGGGATCAGTTCTCGGTCCTCTTCTCTATTTAATTTATATTAATCATTTACCCCAACACGTATCTTGTAAGATACGAATTTTCGCCGATGAATGCGTGATTTACCATCAGGTTTCTAATGCTACTGACGAAAACACCTTACAACAAAGTCTTAACAACGTGCAGTCTTGGAGTGAAGATTGGCTGATGACTCTTAATCCCAACAAATGTAAACATATATCTTTTACACGTCGCCGTAGCCCTTTCCTGTCCTCTTATACAACAGTAAACGTTCCCTTAGAATCAGTAGAATCATTTAAGTACTTGGGCGTCACATTTTCTCGTGATCTCAGTTGGGGTACGCATGTTTCCAACATACTTTCATCAGTTAACCGAACTTTTGGCTTCATCAGACGACACTTGCGTGACGCCCCGCAGAACGTAAAACTCTTAGCTTTCAAATCCCTTATCAGACCGAAAGTTGAATACGCATCACCCATCTGGAATCCATATGAAGTCTATATAGTTAACGAGCCCGAGTTCTTTCAAAACCGCGTCGTCAGATACATCCATTCATCCTACTCATATGACGTAAGCGTATCATCCTTAAGAGCAAAATCTGATCTACAGCCCCTTGCACGTCGCCTCTTTCATAAGTTCTTCTACAGTTCCTTATTTCACGAGCCATATATCACACCACCCGCACGCATAGCTACCAACTGGGCACCCATTACAAGTCTTACGCCCACGCCCCCCACACAACTACTTTTTTCTCGTATTCTTTTCCCGCACAGCATCAGATTGGAACGCCCTTCCCCACCACGTCGCTGCAATCACTTGCCCGACATCGTTTTTCGAAAATGTGTCATTGTTGGCTGGTGGAACGCCAGGTAGCGTCGAGGAGTGAGGACGTGTTTACGCCGGCTCCGCGAACAACCAAGGATTCTGGTGGTTTTTCTGGCAAAATGATCTGCGATAGTGCTACAATCGATTTTCGGAAGTGACAAGGACCCTGTGGACAGAATTGTTTGTGCCTGCGAGTCGATTTTTAGTGATTTTACGGCTAAAAAACTGTAACCGGAGCACAACGCCACGCTAAGCCTCACCTCGGCTTCGGCATGGCCCCGGCCGTGGACGGCGTCGACGGACAGCTCCAAGCCAGCGGCGGCTCCCAGAGAAGCGGCGACATGGAAGTCACGGTGGAAGGCAACGAAAAGAATCCTAAGGTCTAGTCCCACGCTCCACTATTTAAACATAGTTTGGCTTTACTTCTAAGCATACGAAAAACCGCCTGCTTCTTGGCCAATCCCCCATAGTGGGTATGCGCCATTGTCTGGGACACAAGACAAGACAAGACAAGACCCGACAACGAAGGATGGTTCACCGTTTTGGCGAAAAGGAGGCAGAAGACCGTGCCAGCTGGCGCGGAGACGACGCTCGGACGCTCGGCGGACGCTCGGCGCGACGCGCTCAAGAAGGGAGCAGGGAAGAAGGAAGCGGAGCTATCGGTAGCATCGAACCTACCGAGACTGCCTGCCACGGGCTGGAAAGTGACTCTACGACTACGAGAAGGCCTCTCGGTGCTTCAGAAGGCACCGGAAGTGAGCCTCGGAAGAGCAGTGTGCGAAAGCGCGGGCGTCAGCCTGCAAGAAGCCAAGGGAGACCGCTTCGTGATAAACACCAAACAAGGTACGATTATCTACCACACATTATCGATGGAGAATGCTAAAAAATAAGCAAGATAGAGAAGATCAGAATCGGAGACAAAGATTACGGGGTCGTCACGTACGTGAACGCACCGGAAAGCTGTGGGCGTGGAGTCATTCACGGCATAGAGGAAATGTACTCCGACAAAGATGTCCTACTCAACCTCAACGAGGATGAAGACAACCCGACAATCCTAGAAGCAAGAAGAATGGGCAAAACCAGAACTTTCCTCCTAACTTTTGACGACGAGGAAGTTCCACGCAAGGTTTTCTTCATGGGCGCTATTCTACGGTGCTTCCTATACAAGAAGAGGTACGAAGTATGCTACAAGTGTGGCGGACTCGGGCACAGATCAGACGTGTGTGACAATGACGAACCGAGGTGTAGAGGCTGTGGGGCAACCAGACCGCAAGAAGGACATCAATGCGAGCCGCAGTGCCAGCTCTGCGGCAAAAACCACGTCACCGGGGATAAGAAGTGCAGGAATTTATTCCGCACCCCGTACATCGTGAAGAAGAGACGATGGGAGCAAAAACAAGCGGCCGATGAGGCGAACCAAGAGGAACTTCGTAAAAGCAGGCCAAGCGAGAGATCGAGCAGCAAGACCAGGAGCCGCTCGGAGTCCTTCCCGAGGCTACAGACGCCGCAACAGCAGACAGAACAGAAGGAAACAAGTAACAAGGTGAGCTGGTCAGGCAAAGTCTCCCAGGATTCAGAAAAGGATAGAGAAAACCAGGAGCTAAAAGAGCTTATTAAGAGGCAGGAAGAACAAATCAGAATACTGATTGAGGATAGGAAAAAGGAGAGGGAAGAATTTTTAAAGATAATCGAGGAGATGAAAAGAGAGAAGGGCGGAAACAGTACGAGACAGGAAGAGAGTGTAGGGGACAAAGAACCTAAAACAGATCGGCCCCCGCTCAAAAAGAAGAGAATGGGAGAGACAGACTCAGACAGCAAGATGGACAAAGTTACTCAGGATATTACCCTGATGAACGGAGCTATGATGCAATTCATGGAACAAACTCGAGCGGAATTTGAAAAGCGCGACATCGCCCTCAAAGCAGAATTTGAGAAACGCGACTTCGCTTTAAAAGCGGAATTCGATTGGTTTAGAACACAATTAATTAACATTCAAAATGCATTGGCAAAATAACACGATCTGGCAGTGGAATTGTAGGGGCTTCCTGAAAAAGAGAGCAGTCCTACAAACATTCCTAACTAACATCGATAAACCAGATGTCATTGCGTTGCAAGAGTGTGGAAAAAATGCAAAATTGGCCGGCTACACAGCCTACACTGGGCAAGGAGAGAATCGGCAGACAGCTATTTTAGTTAAAAGAAACTTAGCAGCAGTACTACACGAGACTGACACAAATAAGATTGATCACGTCCTAATTGAACTAGTACCGAGGAAAAGAAAAGATAGAAGCCTATACGTTCTCAACGTATACAGCTCTCCTAAGCAAAAAAAGAATTGTGGCTTCGATCAGCTCATCGAAAGGTCCAAAAACATTGCAGGGAACAGCCCCATAGTCATAGTCGGAGACTTTAACGCACAACACACGGCTTGGGGGTACAAAACCTCGCAACAAAAAGGCAGAGAATTATGGGATACTATCTCCAAGCATGAACTAACTCTACTAACAGATCCTCAAATCCCGACTAGAAAGGGAAATAGTGTTTCCAGGGACACCACACCGGACCTTACTCTCATAGGGGGACACATAACCGCACGATGGTGTAACACGGGAGAGGACTTGGGGAGCCACCACAGAATAATAGAGACGGTGGTAGAACACGGCATACCAACTCCCAAACCCAAGCAGTTCGAAGCGGTAAATTGGAACCTCTTTAGGCAGAAATGTGCCGAAAAAGTGGAGCTCAATGATTTAGGCAGTTGGAGCAAAGCCCTCTTGGAAGCGGTTGAAGAGGCCACCGAAAAGGTGGAGGCGGACGAAACGCAAGAGGTAGTAGACCGGAAAATGGTCGGATTATGGCGGAAAAAGAGGCAGCTAGAGCAAAAATTGAAAGAGAATAGAAGCAATAGAAACATTAGGAGGGCATTAGCGCACCTGAACGGAGAGATTGAAGAATACGCACTCGAACTCACGAAACGAAATTGGAATAGCATATGCGAACAGATGGATCACAAAATTGGTAAATCAAATACATGGCAACTATTGAGGCACCTACTAGATCCCCAAAACAGCAAATCAGAGACGCGTAGCAACATGCAGAAACTAGTGTATAAATACGAAGGGAGTAATGGGCAATTGTTCGCTGAAGTTAAGGATAGATATCTTAAATGTGGTCCGCAACAAACGCTGCCGGACTACAAAGGCGAAGAGAACCCCCTCTTGGACAGCCCCGTCACGGTAGGAGAAGTCAGGGCCGAGTTGAATCGACTCAGAACGAAAACAGCTGCAGGACCGGACAGAATCAGCAATCGGATGTTGAGGAACCTAGACGACAAGTCAATAGTAAACCTAACGAATTTTATGCAAGAGTGTTGGGAGAAAGGTAAAATCCCCAAAGAATGGAAGGAAGCTAAATTAGTCCTAATTCCAAAACCGGGGAAAAAGCTCAGTCTCGAAAACCTCAAACCAATATCCCTCACGTCATGCGTCGGGAAACTAATGGAACATGTGATACAATCTAGAATCAGCAGATACTTGGGAGACCAAGACATATACCCTGACACAATGATAGGCTTCAGAGCACACCTATCTGCGTGCGATGTCATGCTACAGCTTAAAGAGCAAATTATCGACCACAAAACGAAGGACACGAAAGCCATCGTTGGCTTAGACGTGGCCAAAGCATTTGACAACGTAGACCACAGGGCAATCTTAGAACAATTGAATAGCCTAAACGTAGGGAGACGTACCTACGAGTATATAAAGGACTTTCTGACTGACAGAACAGTAACGGTCAGTCTAGGGGGTAACGAGGAGAAAGGGATAGTGCTCAGTAATAAGGGGACACCGCAGGGCTCTGTGCTCTCACCCACTCTCTTTAACATAGTAATGATTGGACTCCCGCACAAACTTAAGGACTTACAGGGGCTAGAACATACGATCTATGCGGACGACATCACCCTATGGATAAATAGAGGCAGTGACGCCCACATAGAAGAAACGCTGCAAAAGGCCATCAATATAATTGAAGAGCACTTAGAAAAAGCCGGACTTAAATGTTCAGCTACGAAGTCGGAGGCTCTCTTCATCAGTCCACAGAAAATGCGAAGGAAAATCCCTAACCACGGGATAAAACTCACTGTTAATGGGGACGCGATTCCAAACGTAAAAGCTATACGTGTGCTAGGCATGCACATTCAGGACAATGAAAGAAATACGGAAACGATTAGAAAGCTTGAAATGAGCGTAAGCCAAACATGCAGACTCCTCCGAAGAATAGCCAACAAGAAGGCAGGCATGAGGGAGGCTAACCTATTAAGGATAATACAGTCCTTCGCGATCAGCAAGATCACATACGCAACACCGTACCTTAAACTAACAAGGGCCGAGAAAAACAAAATAGAAATCCTCATTAGGAAAGGAGTTAAAATAGCCCTAAACCTGCAACCATGCACATCTACGCAGAGGATACTAAACATGGGCATTTCAAACACCCTAGAAGAGTTGATCGAAGCCACACTAGTCTCCCAGCAACAGAGACTAATGCGAAGCAGAGGTGCTCTGAGAATTCTAGCGAAACTAGGATACAAAACTAACAACAAAGTAAGAAACACGGGAGCCATCCCGTCACAAATCAGAGACAGGATACGCATGCCACCACTCCCGAAGAATATGCATCCCAGTCACCACCAGGACAGGAGGAAAGACAGGGTTAAAGCGTTACAAAAATCACTAGATAAACAGCAAGGGGTGTTCTACACGGATGCAGCAGAATATGAAAGCAGACCAGGTTTTGTCTCAGTGACGACACAGGCTAACGGTGGGAACTCAAAGAGCTGCAGTACCCCGCAAAACAGTGTGGAGGTTGCAGAGGAGGTGGCCATAGCCCTAGCTTTGACTCAAAAAGGGGTGAAAATCATAGTGTCAGATTCCAAAACAGCTATCAGGAATTATACCGCAGGGAGAATCTCCAAGGAGGCGCTCAACATATTGGAGAAAGGACCAATTCCAGAAGAATTAGTGAACCTTATATGGACTCCTGCCCACGAAGGCTTGCCCGGCAATGAGAAAGCGCATGCATTGGCCCGAGAGCTTATTTACCGGTCCACCAATGCAGCCTCTACAGCCAGGGAGCCCCTACAAAAAGAGGAAGGTATAAACACTTACAGCGAAATTCTCGATTATTATAGAATGGGAAGGAAAACACTGCCAGAGGCGCATAAGAACCTAAGTAAGCAAGAAGAGATAACATGGAGGCAACTCCAAGCGGGGGTGATCTGCAACCCCTACATTCTGAAGAGATGGCACGATAGCATTGAGGTCATGAGTTGCAAACAATGCGGGGCAAAGGCGGACATGATCCACATACTATGGACATGTCCTAGATACAATAAACCAGATAGGGATAGACAATCCTGGGAGACTTTAATGACCAGCTCGAAGGAAGATGACCAAAGAGAAGTCATCCGCATGGCCCTGGACACCGCTGAGCTCCAAGGAGCATCAGCCAGCTGAAAGGGGAGGAGTAAGCCGAAGAGACAGGAAGACTCTTGCCTCTTTTTGCGGGTGCAAATAAACGTTATTTCTCTCTCTCTCTCTCTCTCTCATTGTTGGCTAATCAATAACATGCTTTTTCACGCATTATTCTTTCTGTTTTTATGCACTTGCGAAAATGTAGCTTTCTTGCACAAATTTTTCTGTATACCTGTGTTTATATTTGCACTATCCACTGTACCCACCCCTTATGTAAAACCCCTCGCAAAGGGGTATGTAAGGAAATAAAAGTGAACCTTCCTCCTTTTCAATGATAATGGTAAGCTTCCAGTCAGGAGCTGGCAATGTCTGCTGTATGTGATCCAACCGAACAACACAGCGTTCGTGTTGTCGACTTGTGTCCTGTCATCACGTCTCACCTTTTAACGCGATAGCTTTGAGGAGCTTGTGTCGCAGAAAAGCCGGTGTCGTAGGCGTCGGCGGTCGTGAGCGCTAAATTCCAGAAGGCACTTATAAAGGAAAATGGCTGTGGCTTAGCTAAGGTTAAGCCCAGGATGCAAAGCATACTAGCCTTTATTTTAGTTGTTGAACTAAAGCCTGGTGAACTGCTGTTGCTTGGCTATATTTGGTTCGGCTAGACGAAGAAACAACTCATGCGTTACTCTGATTCGCCTTCAAGAGTGGAACGCGACAGCGTTCCCGTCGACGCGCCAAGGGGTGTAAGACAATGGGCTACGGCGCAGCGACTACGCGCCCCGCATTGGACGCGGTGAGCGTCGAGCAACGCAGCGTTCGGCGCGGCAACGAAATGTGCGCCTGAGCAAGCGACGCACGCCTGAGCCTTAGAAACAGCTCGTTTCTAAAGCAACACCGCATTCACTAGAGGCGCTTTTGTACCGCTTTGAACCATCGTACTCATACTCATGGGCTCAGTGGTAGCGTCTCCGTCTCACACTCCGGAGACCCTGGTTCGATTCCCACCCAGCCCATCTTGCAAGAGTTGAGCCAAAGCCACCTAGAAAATCAGTCTCTGTAGGACGCCGCAACTTTCGCTTCTCATTCCAACGAGCAGCTCTGTCTCCAGGAGGCATCTCACCTCGTGAGTGTCTAGCAGAGGCAGGCGCAGCTGCTTATATACCGCCGCGCCGCCGCGAGCGACGGCGCGAGTTGGAGCCCCGTTTCTCCTCTGTCGTGACGTCACGGTGTCACGTGGTATTGAAGGCGACACCGCCGCGCCTGAGGAGCTGGGTTGAGCTCTCGTAATATGCTTCGCATAAAAACAACTGGCAAGATGGGCTGGGTGGGAATCGAACCAGGGTCTGCGGAGTGTAAGACGGAGACGCTACCACTCAGCCACGAGTTCGATGGTTCAAAGGAAGACAAATGCGCCTCTAGTGAATGCGGTGTTGCCTTAGAAACGTGCAGTAGAAAGTTATACTGCGGTGTATATCGGTAATTATGAGCATGTAAATTACAGAAGTCGCAGTTACACGAGTAGCGAAGTACGTTTCGGCTACATTTCTTCTGCGCTCAGCGCACACGCTGAGCCATCTTGCGGCAAACACAGAAGACCCCTCCTCGATATGTACGGTGCTGTCCCGGCAGGTGGCGCGCCACTCGCCCGCGCGACGCGGCTCCTCTTTCCGCTCACAGCGCTATCCCTAGGTACAGTGTTCGATGCGGGACGCCTCTGACGTGATCGCAGCGCCGTAGTGCGTCTGAGCTCGAAAAAATCGACCGCGCGCTGCTGCTAACAAAACCAGCATGGTAAGATCACTTCGGGATGCTTACGTTAGTTTCAACATTTTCCGCTAGAGGTGCCGTTATAAGCGCAATTTTATCTTGCAAGCTTTCTCTTACAATTACCGAAGCATTTTTATTACATAAAAAGAGGGCCAAATTATCATTGCTAATTAGATATTGTACTCTTCGTAAGTAAGTTTGTTGTTTCTTTGTCACTATAAACGCAAATAGCGTTCAGCATCATCGATCTTCCACGTGACCTCTGGCCTGGATTTAAAATTTTTACCGGTATTTTCGAGTGCATGGCGGCACGGATTCATTCGTTCGTGCACTCAGACTGGTTGCTTCTTTTTTGCTAAAGCTAGTTTATTGCGCTTCGATGTCTCGCGTTATTTAACCTGGGGTGAAGTGACGTGTTTGCAAGCGGACATGTAAGCCCGAAAGTTGGGTATCGGTCGTGAGCCATTCGGAACACGTCTGCATCGAAACGGGAGCTGGATTCTGGTGCGGCTGACAACGGCAATAACGGTGAGTCGTTTAGCACCTCTGCTTGAATCGTTATATAATATTCGTCTCATTAACTTACAGGCGGAGACAAGTCAACGGACTAGATCCTGCACAACATATGACAGTCGAGATCCTACGTTGGTGTTTCCTAAATAAACCGTTACTTGCGAGGCTGTCGTTATACACACACAATCAGGAAAGAAAGAGAGAGCGATATCGGAACGCGCGTCGCATTTTTCATCGCATTGTAGCCGCGGCCATAGGTGACTGGGTAGCCTTAACAATATACATATAAAACTTTTTTTCGAGTCCGCCGGCAACTTCTTTCGTCCACATAACCGAATAATCCTTTGGTAAAATGATGTGAAAGTACAGAATTCAATGTATTAAACAGTTGGAAGCGTGATAATTCACTACTATTTCGCATTTGTTGGTTCCAAATGTTCTTGCTTGTTCAGTTTGGTTTACCGTAGGGCATTTATTTTTGCAGTAGTGAAGCAGTGCATAACGTTCGTGCAGAAAAATAATGCATGAGTTCTAATAGCTTCATGACTTTCATGCATTTGCTTGTGGAACCAGCAGTGTGATCTCTTCCAGTGTATAATTGAACATACAAGTGTTCTCATTTCTGATCTTAATAATACTTAAGCTGTTTACATGCATTGTATAGCTAGGCAGACATAAATTTATGGGCAATAGCAATATTTATTTAACGTGCTGCTTAAGCACCCTAGAACAGACAGGGTACATTTTCACGTGTTCTGTAGTCGCAAACGATTACAATATATATGTCACACCTTTTTGCATTTCATATTGCAAAATTGTGCTTTTTCAATTTCTGATTCAGTCAAAATTTCTGTTCCAGACATGCAGTAATGAGGATGGCACCAGTATAAAGCAACACACTCCACACACTAAACAGAAGCCGCTACCTGCTACAACAAGGTCATTGTGTGGACATTGGCTGCTACTACAAGGTAATCAACATGTGGTTCAGAAATAAATATGCTTGATATATGCTGTATTGGCTTGCTAGTTTTGAGATGCAGCAGAAATGAATGTTTGTTCATGTTTATGGTTCAGTATAACTGGTCCGAACATAAAAGAAAACACACATGAGTTTGGCTAATCTGTGCTGTATCTCATGTGTCACCGTTCTGCCCCAACAGAGTCCATGCCAAGCATATCTTGGTCATCACAGGAGCTCATATCCACACCAACAGAAAGAAGCATGGAGCCGAATTTGCAAGGCTTTTACACCACGAACAAAGAAGCGCATGCAGAAGAATTTGCATGAGATATCAAGTCTGCAGAGCACTGTGCCAAGACTGAAAAGAGCTTCAGCCACCATTCCACCAGCACGGACAAATTGGCTGAGTCATCCAGGTAACTCAAAACGGACTTTATAGAAATTCTTCGTCTTCAGATGCACCTGCAACTTCTGATCAAGCACGGACGACGCTGGCCAAAATAGTTCCATCAGTTTGCCCTTAATCAGCTTCCTGGCCATGTCAATTCCATTTGTGCCAAGTGTAATTTTTCTTCTATAAATGCAAGCTTTTTCATTGCCCATTCTCGTTAGAGATCATTCATCCTCATCCAAACATAAAGGTCAACCGATTCTTCGCTGATACTTAATACCAGTCACTGTCTAGTAGCATAACATATCTGTAGCAGTACCTTCTAGTGTACGTTGTCATGCACAATTCCTCTCATGAAATAGCTGATGCAACATCGACATGTGTCTTACATTAACCTACGCACCCTTCGCTATGCACCATTTTACTTTTCTTAATGTTTTTTGCCTTCAATGCTTGCAAGAGCAGAGTTGCTTCTCTCTTGAATGCAAGCTTTCTCATTTTCCATATTCCATATTCCTAGTCTCGTTCATGATTGCTCTTCCTCGATAGCCTGGGTCTTTGCGCAAGTTACACTAAATGATTGATTGCAGAATCTCGTTTTGCTGACCCACTTGGTTGTGTTCGCCGTGTTACATTTCTCGGATGTGGGGGCCTGGTCAGTTGCATTGGTAAGCAGTCTCTCGAGATAAGCATTTGCTCCTGCAGTCCGCACAGCGACATAGACTCCCAGTATACACGCATCGTAACTGGTGCTCCCATTTGTTCCTTCCTGCTGCAGCCATAGGCAAATTGTACTTGTGGCTTACCTCGGCCATGATTTGCTCAGAATGGAGACCAGCATATCTGCTTACATGGTTCGAAGTATATGAAGTTGATAGCCGTATGGGTGGAAAGGCCCGCAAAAATGGCGGCCGAAGGTGATTCCCACGAAAGCGACTTGTCCATATTGAGACAAAGTGGGACACCAAATGTGAGCCACGCATTGGCGGCCCTCGACAGAAAAGGAACGTGCAGGTTGGAAAGGAGTGAACGCTAAAATGCCGGATAGTCCATTTCGCTGTGTTGGTTGCGGCAGCAGATGCCTGCGTCACCTGATTGCTTCGCAATGGAAGTTGCTCATCTTCAACGGCAACTGTCGGTTCAAACAGGTGCGACGCTCTGTCCAATCTGTTTGTACTGCTGGTTGTCGCTCGTTACCAGAACACCACATGCGACGAAGGCAAGCATTGTGCCTGTAAGTAGCCGGCTGAATGTATCCTAAGAGACCCGTGAGTGTGAATGCTCACTGTTGCCATATGGTTCGTCACCAATGTATAACGTATTCTCTGGACTTCATGCATTGATTGATTGCTGTTTAATTTCGCTGTTACCTTACTTGGTTACGGTCGCCGTGTTATGTTTTTTGAATATGGCGGCCAGGTCAGTTGCATTGGGAAGCAGTCTCTCGAAGTAAGCATTTGCTCCTCCTGTCCACACAGCGACAGTGGCTCCCAATTCCACACACCGTGATTCGTGCTACCCGTTCAGCCTTTCCTGCTGCAGCCATGGACAAATTGTGCCTGTGGCCTTTCCTCGCTGCGATTAAGCACGAACAGAGACCAGCACACGTGCTTACATGGTCCGACGTGTATGAAGTTTGGTGGAAAGGCCCGCGAAAGCGACTTGTCCATACTGAGATAATGTGGGACACCAAGTGCGAGCCACACATTAGCGGCCCCCGAAAGAAAAGGAACGTGCAGGTTGGAAAGGCGTTAATGCTAAAATGCCGGGTAGTCCATATCGCTGTGTTGGCTGCGGCAGCAGATGCCTGGTTCACGCGATTGCTTCGCAATGCAAGTTGTTCATCTTTAACGGCGACTGCCGCTGCAGACAGGCGGGACACTCTGTTCAATATGCTTGCGCCGCTGGTTGTCGCTCGTTACTAGACCGCCATGTGCGACGACGACGATGAGCCGTTTACGAGCTCGCGCCAAAGATTCCAGCGTATCTCGACATACAAATTTTATTTCTGCTATTGCACGAGAATGTACACTTCTTGTCTTCTGCCAATAAAGTCGCACGTTTTGTTCACTCACTTGTGGCTTGTTTGTATGGGCGTCAGTAGAGGCTCTTTTGTCTCCTGGCAATTAGAACGCACCGGCTACGCGCCAGCCGAGGCATCGAGGCATGCCGCATAGCCGGCGGGGCGAGTACGGCGCGTACGAGCGGATACAAGCGTACACGACCGGCGAAAAGCGGCCATATTGGATAATGCTCTAAAAAAATGCGCATTTCCGCTTCCTGTTTTAGCAGCGCCATCTGGCGTCCACCTAGGTAAGTTCCATGCGCTGCCGCTGCTTATTTTGGAACCACTGCGGAAGGTAGTTTCCCTTCTCTAAAGTTGATCTTTATTCTATGGCGTCCCCTGCTATATGTGCCGTGCTGCTGGCGAGGAGCCATGCGTCTGCGTGGTGCTCCCAAGCGAGGTAGAGGACGATCCGATCGAGGCGTCAGCCCCATGATCGCGTCCGCCTTCATGGCGCGCCGCGGCCCGGCTGTCCGTGCCGATTACGACGTTTGGCTCGCGTAGATCGTTTCTCCCTCCGAGACACCGAGTTCTTTGATTCATTCCGCTTGCTCAGGCGCTCGTTTCGTCTTTGTGTGACTCAAGAGCATGCCGAGCGAATGAGTGGGTGGTGCGAACGGGGTGCGATAACGCTATCGTGGTCCACTCTTGAAGGCGAAGCTTAAAGGGAAGCTGAAAGGTTTTCCAGAAAAAATGACTGAGGAGCAGTACGCCGTGGTTTTCAACCCTCTGAATTCGAATATCGCATCGAAATTGAGTGAAAGAAAGCGCAAACATATTTTATTTCGATGAAAAGTGCAGCAGCGGACACGCCCAGCTCGCGCGCCTCGTTTCTGCCTGTGATTGGTCGGGCGCCTCGTGACGTCAACAATGGTGTTCGTCCGGACCGACTGCTACCGCTACACACGAAGCACGGTGCAAAGTTGTTTGGTGGTGTTTTGCTGAGACGGTCATGGAAATTTTCGAGAGCTTGCGTTTCTCTGAGGAGTTCGGCGTTAAGTCCAAACTCTACGAGAGCGATTTTGCGCGCGACGGTGACGGGCGACGGCTTCGAGCGACAAAACGGGCCGTCGCTTGAACAAATCGCTCGGTGTTGTCGCTCGATCGCTCGTTTCTAGAAATCTAGAACTCGTCGCTCGTCGCCCGGAAATGCTATAAGCGACTAGCAAATTGTGCGAAGCCGAAACTGGATGTACATTACTGAAATACTGCTGTTTGTCGCACGGAACGAGTAAACTATTGAATTTTACACATGCAAGAATAAGAACCTAGTGCAAGACCTTCAGAAATACTTTATGCTCCTTCTTCAGTAAAATACATCAACTTAAATTGATAAAGCATGCGTCACGCTAGTTTCGGCGCGTATATTGCTGCCCTCATTCCGGGAAGTCGTCGCTCAACGCCTTCGCTCGCGTGGAGTTCGGCTTGCAGACGACGAGTGAACGCGACAGCCATCGCCTCGCTTGTAGCGCTGTCGCTGTCGCGTGCAAGATCACTTGTAAGGGGTTTATACTAGTACATACTACACGTACGTACATACTTGTACATACTACATGTACGAGCCGATTGCGAAGAGCCGGCCTCTCCAAGAAGCGAAAAATGCTGGTGCAAGCACTGCTTTCCACGCGAACGAAGGCGAAATGTTAGCATCTCCTTGTGTCGGAAATGTTCTTTGGCGAGTATGTTTTTTTGCTAAGCTGCATTCAGCGTTCCAGTGAGTGCGTTTCCGGGCAAACAACTGTAGTGTTATGTTCCTGCATTCTCCTCGTAGAACGTAAGCGGTGATGCGATCTTCAGCATTTGTGCGCTGCCCCAAAGCTGTCGGCAATCTACACAGACGGTTTAAACGCGGGAAACGTTTACCGGCTGTTGTAGCCCGTGTAGTATAGAACCTTCACCAGCGCGCCATCCGCACGCTACTCGTAACCGGCGAATTCCGTCGGCTACGTGAGATGGTCGGTTTCTTATGTGTGCGAGAGAAGGGGGAGTGCAGCGTCTTGGCGTGAGCAGGCTTTCCAACACATGCAAACTTTACGCTTGCACTGCGTTATGGTAGCTGCATGCAGGCTGTTTCACAACACACGTGCGAATAGAAAATTCGCGGCGCTTGGCGATGAAACCTGCGTCAAGGGTGGGCGATAAACATGCACCTTCCGTTCAGCGTGCTATTTTTTTTAGGAGAACCCAAAGCACGCATTATTGATAAACTCCGGTAGTAATCGTCACGGCAGTGGTTAGAGCACAACACTTGTTCTTGAGCGCTTGAAGTTGTTTCGCTTCACAGCAGCCTCCCACTTAGCTGAAAGCTTCTTGTCTTGCAGGAACTAATGGAACATCGGAACATCGTCGCGGCCGCTGGTGTTCGTGCAAGCGTAGGCTGCACAGAACGCCGGCGTGATCGGCCTACAAGTTCAATTGATGCTGCGCACGTCAACTACCAGTCCTATATGCACACAAATAAAGGAATGTAGGGTGACCCACTTGGTTGAGCGGGCGAGCCATGCTGCCACGTAGTTCCGGTGCTCAACGCTATTTTCATGTGCGCCCACCTTCTCTCCTGGTCTTTTCCAATCAGAAAAGCCGTGCATGGTGAAAGTACTGGGGTTGCTTGAAATCGAAAATAGTTTGCACATGAAACAGTAAACAGAACCTTTGGACTCCGAGTACATTAATTAGTGTCGCTCGTACGCCTCCCCATTTACAACCTTTCGCACGAAAAGATGAGGTGACATATAGCGTTTCTGAGTTTGGTATTGCCTTTCGGAAGACGGAAAATTTTCTGCCCGACTTTCAAAATACAATGGCCCTTTCTCAAGGCATGCACTCCGAAAGCTGTCAGTAATAACGTCTGGTCACTTAGCAGGGTCACTTCGGAGAATCTCGCAACGTACCTCTTGCTGTGGGAGTGTCTGTACTTCTCATTATTGGAATGCATCATGTAACCGCACAAAAACAAGGGACAAAGAAGGAACACACAAGACAGGCGCGGATTTATCTTTGTCCCTTGTTTTTCTGCGGTTACATGATGCATTCCAATAACGACCACCAACTAGCCCGCTTATCCCTGTTAAATCTGTACTTCTCTCTTGCTGCAACGAGAAGCCGTCTCATTTGTCATCTCGAGGCACACTTTGTGGGTGGTAACATGATTATTTGAAGCCAAACTAACAGAAAACAAGTGAGTCGGTTCTTGGAGTGTTGTTTCCTGGCGCTCGTTAGAAGGAGGCTCATCGGGGAGGTTTGGCACCTGTTGATCAGCAGTAGTAGAAATCGGGCTTGGCGGACCGGACACCTGGAGCTCTGTGGCAGGGGCCCGGCCGAGTAGCATACACGTTGCTGACTCGGGAACTGGACAGGGCTCGGTTTGCATCGGTTGCTCAGAAATATAGATGACCGAGGTTGCCACCGTTTTCACAGGATCCAGACAACCAAGATGAGTCAAACCTTGCTTCTTGCCAGGAAACCGTGATGATGGAGTTGGCAAGTCCTCCACAGAAGCACAGCCGGTACTATTGGGAGTGTGACACGGACTCTGGGTAGAGCGATCATACTGCTCTGCGGAAGCTGCATTCAGTAGGTACTTTGTCATCTTTGGTAGCTTCTTTTCACGCTCTTCTCTTTCTTACTTCGCCTTTCGTTTAGACGCACCACTTTGATGCTTCCGACCGAGCATTTTCGCATGAACGGATGTATGAACCGGGTACTTCGTCAGTCCGACGTTACCGCAGGTGTCCAACGGTGGCCGTCCCGATGACTGGCGCCTGGATGGTCCGTGGCTGGCCGAGAGTGGTGCGTCCCCCGGGAGCTCCTCCGCGGGCGGGCTTATGCAAGCTTAAACGGCGGCTCGGGGTTCAATCGCAGCCCGCGATCAACTTCCTTTTATAGACGCGCGCCACATCTGTCTGTTACTAGTGCCAAAGCAGGCATTCGCATACGCATTGAATTCCTTGTACAAATTCCCTCCTCCGTACAAACTCACTCCTTCTCCCGTTCCGGTCTCATCTTCCTATTGGCTAGGAGCGATCGTCTGTTCTGGGAGCCTCTAGATTTTTCTTTTGCCCTGTCAAACCGAGTACAAGAACGAACGGAAGAGGGCAACTCCTAGCGCGGGCGAAGTTACGCGCCCTCAGTCGCCTCTGAGTAATCTTTTTCTACTTCTTTCTGGAAAATTCGGCCTCCAGTGTGATCTACTTTTTTCGTCGAGCGCGCGCGAGGGTGCGCAGCCACTAGGCAGGAATGGGCCCTGGAGACAGGCCTTTGTGTCCCCCTCCTTTAATCCAGCGCTGCGTGGGCAGGACGAGAGCAGTCGGGCTACGGGCTCGAGTTCTACGCCCAGCTGCCTGGCCAGAACGCCGCCGCCACCTGCTCGTGTCGCCTGCTGCCCGAGGCCGACCAATGCCTCCTTTACTAGATGCCCGCCGCGTTGCTCGCTTTCCCATTGTAGCGGCGGTTCCCTTAGTTGAAGTTAGTTCAGCATAAATTCCGTGAGGCGGCGCTCGTTGCCTTTTCAACTTCTGCGGGCAGCCGAGAATGTCGGGTCAGGACACCAAAGCGGTGGCAAAGACTCAGAAAGTAGGGTAGACTCTACAGGCGAAGTGGGAGGCAGGGAGCCAAAGCAAGCGGTCGCCAGCTCGCCGCCGGTGAATCGGCGTAGCTATAGTGAAGCAGCGCAACACGCCCCGAGTGAGGCGACGCTGCAGCCACAGGAAGCTGGAAAGAGCGGCACCTACCTTCAGGCCGCCACGCGGAAAAAGCAGGAGCCCAGGGGACAATGCCTTTTGTCGCGTCCGAATCACGCGGAAAAGGACACAGGGAAGCAGGGAGAGGTAGGAGAGAGTGAAAGGGTGATTATCGCTGCCGACTCAAACATGGCTGGGTGCTCAAAAGCAATTGTGGAGAGGGTGAAAGGCGACAAAAGAGTGGCGGTAGGGACATTTCCAGGGCGGACACTGAGTTCTGTCATGGAGCGAGCAAAAGAAAAGCTCACGGAAAATGCCCACGTGCGCAAGCTTGTCGTAGTAGCAGGTGGGCTAAATGACGTCCTAAACAGGAAAGGGCCAGGACTAGCCCAGCGCTTGGCGAAGGGGGTGGACGACTTGCGCGAGCTATCCCCTCAGGTGCAGATCGTGGTGTGCACGGTGCCGGATGTGCCTGTGCGTGACAGTCACGTACAAAGAGCCGTAATGGCTGCCAATTAGGCAATATGGAAAATGAGCCGAGAGAAAGGCTTCCAGGTTGTCGAAGTAAACAGGGAAGTGAGAAGTTGTGGTGGTTTTAAACGAGATGGGATCCACTTCAATTACAGGCTAGCACGAGAAGTGGGCTGGCGACTTGGGGGTCGCGCTGTTGCTTTTTTAGGGGGCCCGCGGGCGCTCAGGAGGTTAGAGTAGGTAGTAATGAAGAAGGTCCCCTAGGGGAACATCAGCTGAGCATCGCCATGGATAACAGAAAAAGGTGGAAAGCAAGAACAAGAGCTCGCCATGCAACAGGCTACATAAACATGCAGGGCGGCAGAAGAAAGGAAAAGTGGACAGAGATTGAGGAGCAGTTACATAGAGAACAAATAGGGGTGTATGCGGTTAGAGAAACGCACCTTAGAGACTCAGAAGAGCCGCCAGTTATTGAAAATTATGTATGGGAAGGGTGCAACAGAACTAAGTCGGAAAGAAAGGGAGGGGGATGCGGAATGCTCATCCATCAGGGAGCCAAATGGAAAAGAGTAAATTCACAATGTAAAGAGCATCTTTGGTTATCAGGTACAATGAGTGGGAAAGAAACTTGGCTGGGAGTAACGTATTTGTGGACCGGAAAAAATTGCACAGAGAAGAATAAAGAGTTAGTGGAATGCATAAGCGCTGATATTAAGCGTTTCGGGAATGGTGCTGAGATTGTCCTAATAGGTGACATGAATGCCCACATACAGGATTTAGATGGCTATACCGACAGTAACGGGAAGTCAATGCTAGACCTTTGCGAGCAACCTAACCTCGTGATCGTGAATACAGGGGCTAAGTGTGAAGGACAGATCACGTGGGAAGTGGGAAACCGGCAATCGACCATTGATTACTGTCTGATGACAGAAGGAATTCATGATAAGTTGAGAGAAATGGTCATCGATGAGGAAGGGTTTAACAGCATATGGAGTGACCATAAACGCATCATTTTGAACATGCGATATGTAGTTGGGAAAGAGAGCAAGGAAAGCACAATGGCCAGTCCAAATTTGAACGCTGAACAAATAGCAAATATAGTCACTAGAGTTGAGGAAGAACTTGGCAAGTGGCCAAGTAAGGAGTGGGAATATGGTGAGCTTCTAAGTGTAATAACGACAGAAATACGGAAAGAGAAACAACATGTTCGTTGGAAAGGAAAAAAGAAACGGAAAAGCTAGTGGAACAAGGAGATACGAGAAGCGATCGCCGAACGACAGAAAGCATCTCGAGAGCGCAGGCAGGCAAAGAAGGCGCAGTTGCCACAGGATGAAGTAACTAGTAAATTGGTAATATACCGGGAGAAAAAGTGTGTGATTCAAATACTGGTGCAAGCAAAATTAAAAGGTGAAAGTGAACGTTGGTTGTCAGAAATACGTGAGAAAAAGAAGGCCGCACCTAGAATATCTTGGAATCACATAAAATTACTAGGCAGGAACTCAACAACAATACAACAACATATCCTAGACGAAGATGAAAACAGACTGGAAGGAGAAGTGGCAATAAATTACATCCAAAAAGTAACAGCCGAATCTTTCCAAGGCAAGGACGAGGTTGTATTTCAAGAAAAAAAGAGCATGAAAGAGACCCAAGTGGAAAAGGAGCTGAGGCTGACAAATTTAGACCGGAAGAAAGCGGAAGAGAAAATTCCTAAGCGCACAGCCACAGGGCTAGACGAGGTTCCCGTTAGGCTGATAAATGAATTGGGACCAAAATGTAAGGAAGCTCTGGTGAAAGCAGTGGAAAAAACTTTAAAAGATAGACGAATACCAGACATTTGGCGACAAAGTAGAATGAATTTAATTTATAAAGGTAAGGGGGAGAAAGACAGAATTCACTCGTATAGACCGTTGACCATTACATCGGTGATATACAGGCTAGCAATGCAGGCAATCAAATTAAAGCTTCAAGCATGGGCAGAGAATAATGGCATTTTGGGAGAGCTTCAGAATGGCTTTAGAATAGGTAGGCGTTTGGATGATAAGTTGTTTGTTCTTACTCAGTGTATTGAAATATCAAAAGCAGAAAGCAGACCGTTTTATGTGGCCTTTTTGGACATTACAGGAGCCTACGACAACGTAGACCGCAACATTTTGTGGGATATTCTGGAAGGGGAAGGCTTAGGTAACGATTGTCTACAGCTTTTGAGAGAGATTTACCTAGAAAATACCGTTTGCGTTGAATGGGAAGGGATGAGGAGCGCGGAGAAAGTTCATATCAACAAGGGACTGAGGCAGGGGTGCCCTTTATCCCCGCTGCCGTTTATGATGTACATGGTGAGGATGGAGAGGGCGCTAGAAGGAAGTAATATCGGGTTTAATCTCTCATACAAACAGGCAGGTACAGTAATAGAGCAGCAACTTCCAGGTTTATTTTATGCGGACGACATTGTGTTGCTCGCTAACAAGCAAACCGATTTGCAACGTCTGGCTAATATCTGTGGACAGGAAGGCAACAATTTAGGTTTGAAATTTAGTGTTAGAAAATCAGGTGTTATGGTATTCAATGAAAACAGTGAACAGACAGTGGAGATACATGGCCAAGAAATACCTCGGGTAACAGAATATAAATACCTTGGTATATGGATAAACGAAGGCAATAGATATATGGAAACACAGGAAAAAACCATAACAGTCAAGGCGAAGAGAAATGCAGCCATAATGAAGCACAGAGCGCTATGGGGATACAATAGGTACGAGGTCCTCTGAGGTATGTGGAAAGGGGCAATGGTTCCAGGACTTACTTTCGGAAATGTGGTTGTTTGCTTTAAATCAGGGGTACAATCAGGACTCGGCGGGAACCAAAGGTCAGTGGGTCGCCTCGCATTGGGCGATCACGGGAAGACTACAAATGAAGCTGGGCAGGGGGATATGGGCTGGACTAGTTTTGAAGTGAGGGAAGCTCGCAGTAAAATTGAGTATGAAGAACGGCTGAGGAATATGGAAGAAAGTGAATGGGCTGGGAGAGTGTTCAGGTATCCGTACAGGCAAAACATTGATTCACAGTAGAGGAAAAGAACTAGGAAGCTTACCAGCAAGTATGCGGCCTGTGGGGTGGGCAACACAGCAACAAGGAAGGTCAAACGGAAAGTCAGAAAGGCTGAATTAATCTCATGGGTGGCGGCAATGGAAAAGAAACCTGCCATGAATAACTACTTAAGAGGAAAAAACGAAATCAGGAAAGAAACCATTTATGATAAGTCAAAGGGAAGCTCATTACTTTTCGAAGCGAGATCGGGATGCCTTAGAACACGCACCTATAAAGCGAGATATAAGAAGGAAGAAGAAGCATGTGCTTGCTGCGATAAAGCTAGGGAAACGACGGAGCATATTTTATTAGAATGTGAAGACGTCTACCCAGCGGTCGATTTAGGCACCACTGGCCTCCTTGAAGCCCTTGGGTTCAGCGGGAGCAGTGGTAAAGCAAACAGGTCCGCAATAGACATTAGTAAGAGGTGATTGGAGGATTGGTGGAAGAAAAGTAGGGAAACGACAAAAGACGGAGACGTACAAAAGCACAGTTCGCAATAGGGGATCAGAAAGTTTGGACGTGGTAGTTCATAGTTTTCTTTTTTTCTTTTTTTCATTGGTTAACCTTGGTAGGATATTAGACAGCATAGTAGCAAGAGCTTGGTGGCGCAACCCACCGCCCCGTTTCAAAGGGGACGCTCATAACATTCATCCATCCATCCACTTCTGGTGGATGTGGCAGCGGCGGCTGAATGCATCCGCCGGCGCGTTATATGCGCGCATAGAGTTACTATAGACCGTTTCATCGGGCGAGGAGGATAGGGCGCGCGGAGAGCCTTTCCTCCTCTCTGGCTTGGGCGATCCGGCGCGGCGCTGCTTGAAAGTATTGCTGTCGCGTGCTGCGAAACGATTTCGAGGTGTTTTAGATCTTACTTTGTGAAATTTACGCCATGTTCGTTCATATAAGGTGGTCAGGGAAGCCTTTCGGTGCATCGGTAGCTACTGTAGGCAGAAATATGTCTTGGGGGCGCAAAAATGTGACGCGCATAATCAGTCGCAGTGTACTATCGGGACAAAAGTCTCCGGACCGCCGCGCACGGCCGCCGGAGCAGCAGCGAGTAGAGTCAGTGAAAAGAAATTTCAGAGTACCGCAAAGGTCGGGATTTGACTGGCAACACTGAGCGGCCACCGCCATATACCTTCCAAGCGGACTGCGTCGCGGGAAGGCCGCCGTGTTGGAAGAGCTTGATATTCGGTGACACATCGGGTTGAGTGTTTACTGAAGTACAAATACTTTGTGCCCGGAGATAACCGTTGCTAAGAACGAAAATAAAATGTTATTTTGTGCGAAGTAATGCAGCCGGTGGTTGTTTTGCACGCTGATCATGTTTATTGCTGGAACTGTGCTACGATTGTGGGCAGCAGCTTAGCGCTGCTATCGGGAGCTTATGCACGCGTTCTTTTTTTTCCTTCCGCGGAGCGAGCTACGAAGGAAACATTTCGTCACTTCGAGCCGGAATGAGTCAAGCTTGTGCTTTTGGGCATGAACATCGTGGACCGCTGTCGGCTTCTATTGAATGTTTCTAAGCAGGACGAAACTAACACCTGACACTGTCGCAGGCACGTACGTTCATTGTATAATTTCGCAAGCTAAATCGGATACATATAATTTAGTTTGTAAACGGATACCGTGCGTTCTCGATTCTGCCGGGCGACTTCGTCGGGCGTATACGCACGACACACTGCGACTGCCGTGTGCGCACTGGTGTTTGGCCGTGATCGTAAGACGATCTGTGCCCAGCAGGCCTAAAAACCAACTTGGATGACCATTTTGCGCACTAAATCTTGTGGAAGGCCAATATGAGCCATTTGCGTGATTACAGCAACGTATATGTACTTCTCTACACTGATAATGAGCGAGAGTGTGCTACATTGCGATTTATGAACGGGGCTGTCTAGTGCGTGCATCAGCGGCTACTCTTCCCAACTTATTTATGACTGTTTTCTTAGACTGCCAAGATTTGCTGCCTGTGTAAATAAAAAAAAAAGCAGGAACGCCCATTGGTGACGCAGCACATTTTTTCTAAGTTACTTAGGCGATGTATAACATTCTTGTGGTTTTAGAGCGGTTTATGTAACATGCATAGTGAGAGTGAAACTAAAGCTACTGGGTGTTCTGTTGTTTTGTATTTCTTGTTATGTATCAAGCACAACGTTATTTGGGTATGCGCCGTAGCATTTCAACATAGAACATAATATATATGCTGACTTCAGTTCATTGCATGTGCTCGGCTTACAAGCTGAAAATTTGAAGCATGTGTTGTGAATATCACCTGGCCATTGGTTTCAAGCTCGAAATGCGTATGTATAAATGAGGAAAGGATAAGCGGAAAAAAGGAAATATCGTGGGCCTCGTATTGACCATGTTTTTATTGACAGCGATCGTCACGATCTGCGAAAAAGAAGTGCCATATATGGGTCAAGTGACACGGAATTCTCGCGTGGCAAGTGTGCCTTCACGTGCCACGAGCACGGAATAACCGCGTGTGTTGAGCAACAAACGCGTACACGTGTACCCGCGTCAAGCGTGCAAGACGCGAACGATCCCTGCAATGAACTTCTATTTTCGTAGCATCGCTAACACCGCGTGCACTTCGCTTAAATATCTTCTAAAACAGTACCGAAGAGCACAAGCAAGGTGTACATATACCTCGCACACGCGGGTGTTTTTTGTAGGCTTCAAGTTCTCCCGGCCGATTCTGTGTAACCACGCAGAACGACGCTCTCGGTCATTTTTTCTCGGTCGGAATCGAGTAAAAAGTCTTTCCAGACTCGGTTCGGTTGCTGCGTCCGAAGACGCAGCAGCCAGGCATGATTTCCTTGCAATCAAATGCGAGCGCGACAATCGGAACATAAAAAAAACGTAGGGAACCTGCGCTGCCTGCGCTCTAACTCAGCCGTGTTGCCCGGCGCTTGGAAGGTATATGGCACCCCAAACTCACGTGGTACGGTTGGGCCAATGAACGCGTAGGCGGCGCGGGGAAAACGAATGCGGTACTCTGAAATTTTTTTCAGTGATTCTAGCAGCGAGTAGGGTGCTTCGATGCCTGCCCGCTGCGCCGCCGTTCCAGGGTGGTGACAGCCTTTGTACCGCTCCGCGCCGACGTTCGGCAGACGCGCCGCCATTTTGGTTCGACGTTGCTGCCCGCTGCACGTGTCTCCCGTGCGGTCGACGAGTTGGTGAGGCGGCATTTTCGTGCTCTCGTGAGCAACCAACATTGAAAACATTTTCGCACACGCTCTTGCAGTGTAACAGTATTCTTATCGTTCACCCGTGGGTGGGTGAACAAGATAAGAGAATGACGGGCTGCTGCGTTCCGCTGTGCACCGGCTCATGGAAAAAAGGACTGCGGACTTTTCGGTTTCCCCGAGACCCTGAGAGAAGAAAGAAGTGGGAGGCTCAAGTGAAGCGGGAGAAGTGGAAAGCGACTGACACATCTAAGATATGCGAGGTATGTGATCGAAGCTTGCTTGTGCCTCGGAGTTTGATAGGGAAGTTGTCTAAGTTGGTCGGTCGTCGTTTAACGCGTAGCATTTCTTCTTCATACGTGACGCGTACAGAATGTCCGCGGTGACTGTGCAGCCTATGTTTAGTATACAGCCGCAAGTGTTATATCGTTGGATAGCTTATGTCCAGTATAACTACGCTGCGCTCATTAGAGGTTTCAACTAATTACTGCTAGTTAATTGTAATTAAATTGCTGTTTACGCTGCATTATTTAGTCATATATTTTTGGAAAACCTATGTAGGGAGACTTAAGTGCCTTCGGTAGTTTTCCCTTTACTGTTCTGTCTTGTTTGTTTGCAGCTGCAGGTGCGCATGCTTATGTCGCTCTACTTAGTGCGCGCAACGTGTCGCGACTTAGTGCACCTTAAAAAAAATTATGGGGTTTTACGTGCCAAAACCACTTTCTGACTATGAGGCACGCCGTAGTGGAGGACTCCGGAAATTTCGACCACCTGGGGTTCTTTAACGTGCATCTAAATCTAAGTACACGGGTGTTTTCGCATTTCGCCCCCATCGAAATGCGGCCGTCGTGGCCGGGATTCGATCCCGCGACCTCGTGCTCAGCAGTGCCGGCGCGCCCCAGACAACCGATCAGCGGCGGCTCCCAGCTAGTAAACCGACATGCTCGCAGGTAAGAAAGGATGCGCGCAGCGTCAGTCTCGTCACAAGGCGCGTCACCGCGAGAGCGCGCGGCGCTCACTGCTGCTCCGGCGGCCGTGCGCAGCGGTCCGGAGACTTTTGTCGCCGATAGTACGCGCATTATCAGTCGCGGTGCGTGTATGTATTGATACGTGTACTTATCTTTATCGGACGACCACGTTTCGCCGCTTAACAAATGCAATCGCACAGCGCGGGACGCGCCTGCATGTATCCGACGTTTCTGGAAAGTTATCGATGCTTCTACCCGGCTGTCTGTTGTCGCCGAACCTTGTGTTATCTGATTTCATCGCGTAGCGCGAATGGTGTAGAACTTTGTGGAAAGCACGCGGGTCCAAACGATTAGTCTGGAACATTCGACGACTGCTCTATAAAAGCCGACGCGCTTGACCCGCTGAGCAGATTTCCGACAATCGCCGACTGTGTTCGCTGCTTTCGTTGTGCTATAAGTGTAGCCTGTTTTGTGGGCACAGGTTCGCCAATAAAATCTAGTTTTGCCTTTCACAGTATTGCTACTGTGTTCTTAACGTCACCACCACGTGACATCTGGTGGAGGTGCTAGTGCGTTCATGTACCGAACGCCCCCGCAAAGCCGCGATCCAAGCCCGAAGCCCGAGGACAAAACCAACATCGCCCAAGACCAGCGTGCTAGCCGCAGACTTCAAGGACTGCCCCCAGAGCACGGACTTCTACCTGAGTCGACAAAGAAGATCGTGGTCAAAACAACCCCAATGGCTGCCCCAGCGTCCCCCGTTATCCTACAACAACCTCGGGACCCACCAACCTTCCATGGAGCAGCGACTGAAGACCCGGAATCATGGCTGGAGACCTACGAACGCATCGCGACGTTCAACAACTGGGACTCCGACGACAAGCTGCGGCATGTCTACTTCGCTTTAGAAGACGCCGCCAGAACTTGGTTTGAGAACAGGGAATCGACCTTGACAACGTGGGACCTGTTCCGTAGCGGCTTCCTGCGCACCTTTACAAGCGTCGTGCGCAAGGAAAGGGCTGAAGCTATGCTGGACGCCCGAGTGCAGCTACCAAACGAGAACGTTACCATCTTTACGGAAGAAATGAGCCGCCTATTCCGCCACGCCGACCCGGAAATGTCCGAGGAAAAGAAGGTCCGGCTACTGATGCGTGGTGTAAAGGAGGAACTTTTCGCCGGTATGGTACGAAGCCCACCGAAGACCGTCGACGAGTTTCTTCGCGAGGCCACTAGCATCGAGAAGACACTCGAGATGCGCAACCGGCAATTCGACCGCCGCACCAACTCTACAAACTATGCCGGCGTTCAATCGCTGGCCTCCGACGACCTGCGCGAGGCTATCAGGGCAGTCGTACGAGAGGAGCTCCAGAAGATCTTCCCGTCGTCGCAGCCTCAAGTGGCCTCGATCGCTGACATCGTCAAAGATGAGGTTCAGCGGTCGCTTGGGGTTCCGGAGGTGCAACCTCAATTACCGCAACCCCAGCCAGAAGCGATGACCTACGCCGCCGTCGCACGCCGTCAAGGTCCTCCTCCGCGACCGCGACAGCACCCTGTAACGCCGCAATTCCGTCGACCACCCCCGCCGCCAGCACGCCCACCCGTCGCCCAGCGCAGCTACCCGAGGAAGACAGACGTATGGCGCGCTCCTGACCACCGCCCGCTGTGCTACCACTGCGGAGAAGCGGGTCACGTCTACCGACGATGTCCATACCGGGTGATGGGACTGCGAGGTTTCGCCGTCAACGCTCCGCGCCCGCAGCAAGGTGAACGCCCTCGCGATATCGCTGACTACCTCGCGGCTACTCAGTGGAGCTCTCGACGACCGTCGCGTTCGCCATCACCAGGCCGCTACCTGTCGCCGCAGCGCCGACCATTCACTGGCCCAGCCCGGGGCCGGTCAGCAAGCCCATATCCGGAAAACTAAAAGCAGCAACCGATGGAGGTGCGGTTGCTGTCCGTCGAACTGACGAAGACCCTCCGCCGCCGACGAAGACGCCGAAGAAACTACCTCGACAACATAACGACACGCCGCCGTCCCGACGAAGTCTGGAAAGAAAGAATGCGACGACGAAAGACGACCTGACGACGTCACATACCAGCCACAGGTCAACGCGACGCAGCCGTGATCCGACGCCAAGACCTAACTGCAACGCCAGACAAAGAACCACCGACCTCGAGGTGCTTCTGGACGGCCACGCAGTTACCGCCTTAGTGGACACAGGGGCTGATTACTCAGTAATGAGTGGACACATCGCTGCCCAGTTGAAGAAAGTTAAGACCGCATGGGAAGGCCCTCAAATTCGGACCGCTGGAGGACACCTCATCACGCCGACTGGAATCTGCACGGCAAGAATAACCATTCATGACCGGACTTATCCTGCCACCTTCGTTATCCTGCAACAGTGTTCACGAGACGTCATTCTCGGCATGGACTTCCTGAACCAACACGGCGCAATCATCGACCTGAAGTCGCAGTCAGTAACGCTGTCGGAAGATCAAGCGATACCGTCGGAGAGCCCTCGTAGTCACCACGCCTTGAGTGTGCTCGAAGATCAAGTGAGCATCCCGCCTCGCTGCAGCATCGTTATTTCGGTCGGCACCGAAACACCCGCTGACGTAGAAGGCGTCATCGAAGGCGACCAACATCTACTGCTCGACCGTGAAATTTGCGTCGCAAGAGGGATCGCTCGACTCCACGGAGGAAACACGAAAGTGTTGCTGACAAACTTCAGCCAGGAGTTCAAGCACCTCAACAAGGGCACGACGATCGCGTACATCGAGGAAATTCTGGAAACAAGTAATGCGTTTGTCCTCTCGGATTCCGCCGCATCTACCCCGACGACCATGGTTCCCGAACCAGACTACGACATTAATCCAAGTCTCCCAGTGATTAAGCAACAGCAGCTCAGAAGTCTGCTCCGACGATACAAAAGCTGCTTTTCGACGACATCGAGGATTCGACAAACACCAGTCGCCAAGCATCGCATAATCACCGAGGAGTACGCTCGACCACTCCGCCAAAGCCCTTACCGAGTTTCGCCGCGAGAACGCGAAGCTATAAGAGAACAAGTCGACGAAATGCTGCGCGACGACATCATCCAGCCGTCGAAAAGCCCATGGGCATCCCCTGTTGTCCTGGTGAAGAAAAAGGACGGAACCCTACGTTTCTGCGTCGATTATCGTCGTCTGAACAAGATCACGAAGAAGGACGTATACCCCCTTCCACGGATAGACGACGCATTGGATCGGCTCTGCAACGCTAAGTACTTCTCCTCGATGGACCTCAAGTCTGGCTATTGGCAAATAGAAGTCGACGAAAGAGATCGCGAAAAGACCGCCTTCATCACCCCAGACGGCCTCTACGAGTTCAAGGTTATGCCATTTGGACTGTGCTCGGCGCCTGCAACGTTCCAGCGCGTGATGGACACGGTTTTAGCGGGATTGAAATGGCAGACCTGTCTCGTTTACTTGGATGACGTCGTTGTATTCGCCGGAAATTTCGACGATCACCTTAGGCGGCTTGCCACAGTACTAGAGGCCATCAAGTCATCAGGGCTCACTCTGAAGCCAGAAAAATGCCGCTTCGCTTACGACGAGCTTCTGTTCCTAGGCCACGTCATCAGTAAATCCGGAGTACGCCCCGACCCCCAGAAAACAGCTGCCATCGCAAACTTCCCGCAGCCCACCGACAAGAAGGCAGTGCGTAGATTCCTTGGCATGTGTGCCTACTACAGGCGCTTTGTCAAGGACTTTTCACGCATCGCCGAGCCGTTGACACGTCTAACTAAATGTGATGTTGAGTTCAAGTGGGAAACGCCGCAGGCCGACGCATTTGAAGAACTCAAACGACGCATGCAGTCGCCGCCGGTACTTGCGCACTTCGACGAGTACGCCGATACAGAAATCCATACTGACGCCAGTAGCCTAGGCCTCGGTGCCGTTCTAGTCCAGAGGAGAAACGGAGTCGAACAGGTGATAGCTTACGCTAGCCGGTCGCTGTCAAAAGCGGAAGGCAACTATTCTACAACCGAAAAGGAATGCCTCGCCATCGTTTGGGCTACACCTAAATTTCGCCCTTATCTTTATGGCAGGCCATTCAAAGTCGTCAGTGACCATCACGCGTTGTGTTGGCTAGCGAGTATAAAGGATCCTTCAGGACGACTGGCACGGTGGAGCCTCAGACTACAAGAATACGACATCACTGTAACCTACAAGTCAGGACGAAAACACTCCGATGCCGATTGCCTATCACGCGCCCCCATTGACCCGCCGCCGCAAGATGACGAAGATGACGCCTTCCTTGGCATGATAAGCGCGGAAGACTTCGCTGAACAGCAACGGGCAGACCCGGAGCTAAAAGGCCTGGTGGAATATTTGGAAGGGCACACCGACGTTGTCCCCAGGGCATTTAAGCGCGGATTATCTTCCTTCACGCTTCAAAACAATCTCCTCGTGAAGAAGAACTTTTCACCAGTCCGCGCCAACTACCTTCTTGTTGTCCCGTCAGGACTTCGTCCAGAAGTATTGCACGCCCTACATGACGATCCGACCGCTGGACACCTCGGTTTTTCCCGGACACTATCGAGGATACAAGAAAAGTATTATTGGCCGCGCCTGACCGCCGACGTCGCCCGTTATGTCAGAACATGCCGAGACTGTCAGCGACGCAAGACACCGCCGACAAGGCCAGCCGGATTACTACAGCCAATCGAGCCTCCTTGCCGACCATTCCAGCAGATCGGGATGGACTTGCTGGGACCCTTTCCGACGTCAACAACCGGAAATAAGTGGATCGTCGTGGCGACAGACTACCTCACCCGCTTCGCTGAAACTAAAGCACTGCCGAAAGGTAGCGCAGCCGAAGTGGCGAAATTCTTTGTCGAAAACATCCTGCTTCGACATGGCGCCCCAGAAGTCCTCATCACCGACAGAGGAACGGCCTTTACAGCGGAGCTCACCCAAGCCATTCTGAAATACAGTCAGACAAGGCACAGGAGAACCACGGCCTACCACCCGCAGACGAATGGTCTTACGGAGCGGCTGAATAAGACCCTCGCCGACATGCTAGCGATGTACGTCGACGTCGAACACAAGACCTGGGATGCCGTCCTGCCGTACGTAACATTCGCTTACAACACGGCGGTGCAAGAAACAACACAGATCACGCCGTTTAAGCTGGTTTACGGCAGGAACCCGACGACGACGCTCGACGCCATGCTGCCCCACGTCACTGACGAAGAGAATGTTGACGTCGCTAGCTATCTCCAGCGAGCCGAAGAAGCCCGACAGCTCGCCCGCCTACGGATCAAGAACCAACAGAGGACCGACAGCCGACACTACAACCTCCGACGACGCTTTGTTGAGTACCAGCCCGGCGACCGTGTTTGGGTTTGGACCCCGATACGCCGACGAGGACTCAGTGAGAAACTACTCCGACGCTATTTCGGACCCTACAAGGTCATCGGACGTATTGGCGCTCTGGACTATGAGGTCGTGCCAGACGGCATTTCGCATTCACAGCGGCGCCGCGCACGATCTGAAGTGGTCCACGTGGTGCGCCTTAAACCCTTTTACGGACGCTGACGAACTTCGTCATTTTGTTCTTTTCTTTGCTACGAGTGCTTTTGTTTATTACCTTCGTTTGTTTGCAGCATCGGGTCGATGCTTTTTAAGAGGGGGGTATTGATACGTGTACTTATCTTTATCGGACGACCACGTTTCGCCGCTTAACAAATGCAATCGCACAGCGCGGGACGCGCCTGCATGTATCCGACGTTTCTGGAAAGTTATCGATGCTTCTACCCGGCTGTCTGTTGTCGCCGAACCTTGTGTTATCTGATTTCATCGCGTAGCGCGAATGGTGTAGAACTTTGTGGAAAGCACGCGGGTCCAAACGATTAGTCTGGAACATTCGACGACTGCTCTATAAAAGCCGACGCGCTTGACCCGCTGAGCAGATTTCCGACAATCGCCGACTGTGTTCGCTGCTTTCGTTGTGCTATAAGTGTAGCCTGTTTTGTGGGCACAGGTTCGCCCAATAAAATCTAGTTTTGCCTTTCACAGTATTGCTACTGTGTTCTTAACGTCACCACCACGTGACAGTATTGTTTACTATACTGCTTATATCGATTTTAATTCAACAAAGAAAACCGCCGTCTCTGTATTACCAGCATTAAGTGGTAAATCAGCTCACTGTCTGATCGATTGGCGTAGGGAGTAAAACATAAAACATAAGAGCGCATGCTCGTGCACGGCCAACCTATGGCAACCACGAAACATCTGAGCGGCAGGCGCTATCAAATATTTGTGATACATTGGCATCGTTATCACGCATTTCAAGTCTCACGCTAGCCTTGCTGCATGAGGCCCATGGCGCTGCTCAACACAGCGATCCCTGCGGTTGGTAAGCTAGCACGATACATATATAAGCTGCGTGCTTCGGCATTGCCTTTTTGGCCTGTATGCAGCCATAATATATGAGTGGGTTCGCATAAAAAGATTGCGATGGCTATTTTTGACCGCAATATTTCCGTGATACGTGTGAGTGCGTCGTAGAGAACTGAACGAACACAACCGAAAAAAAAATTTCGGTCATCATCCTCTTTCTTTAAAACGGGCTAACACCGCACAATGTTTATAAATCTAATAACCGCTGATGCCGTATGCTTGGACCATGCGCTATATAGAACAAATATATCTGTAATGCAGCACCTACTACTGCTTAGGACGCTCGCGCAGTTCGTAAACGGTCGCTTTGCTGGGCAAGCTTAATTCAGACTGTAAGGTATGCTGCTATTAATAGCCAAAACTATTTTATTCATAGGTAGAAACCTCATCCATCCAACCAAGTAATCATGCAATGTAACCTGCAGCGAACAGTTTGAACGCTTGTCAAAGTATAACAGCACAGCTCCTATCGTAGCAGAACGGTACCCACGCTGTTGCGATCGTCGCGTATGTTTCATGGCTCCGAAACCGCAGCTTAGAAATAGAGGATAATACTACAATAAAGTAACATTAGTGATTGGAACATCGGAAATACACAATTGATCTCCGAGGCTGATTGTAGGCTCAAATATGCGCGCACACATCGCGCTGCGTGTTCCGTCCACCTCAACGCCAGCAGAAATACCGGCCATGACGCCTTACACCACTTCAGCACGTATCACAGAACCGTTTCCCACGTAGAAGACGCACGTCATACTAAACAGACCGCACGACCGCGAAAACAAACGCCAGAACCTACCGCCGAGCGTATACCTGCCATGCAAAAGACCGCTTTCACCCAAGCCAGTATGGCGCTGCTTATAGGCGGCGCCACTGCGTTCACAATATGGCGGCGCCTACGAAAAAACGGTCTATACTGACTTTAAAGGACAAGCTACCCATGCATTGAAATCGGGAACCGCAAGAGCGCAGCCATGTTGCTACGCGCCGAGGTTGCCAGTTCCTGAGACGCTTGCTAGGCTTGGTGACAGTGGTCAGTTTTAATCTGGCAACCGTAGCAGCGTAGCAGCATGGCGTCGCGCTTGTGGTGTGCGTGCAGCCGTGTGTTTGAGGCTTTATAAGTTGGTTCTTAATTCTATGTTGCGGGATGGTGTGGGTGTGGTTCATGTTAGCCGTGCAGGTGGCAGTTATGCAAGCGAAGGATGATCCTGTTGAAGTTTCCGGCGGTATGCGGTTTTCAGCGGTCACACCTGTTGCAAGAGTGTCACTCGACGAGGTTACGAGTTAGGAGCTCGAAGCTGTAGTCAGATTCCTCGTTGGCGTTCCGTAATTATCTTCGCATGGGCGCGGTATGTTGCGAAAGCTGCTGTCGCGATCTATCGTGGCGACGATAGATCGTTTTTTTTTATTACAAGTAGGGATCCAGCTGTAGGGCACATGTAACCGACAAACGGAAGTCTCAGGAGAGCACCTGAGATTATAATAAAGCAGGCGGCGCAGGAACTCCCGGGCGCCCAAGGGACAGTGGGGGGATCGAAGCTCGAAGCAGAACGGTACGTAGGTTGGGGCCGCCGAGGCAGGTGTGCGCCAGGGAGTGTTCGCACTGACAGCTCTCCTAGCACGCGCAGCGGTGCCTCACAAGGTCGAGATACTTTAAAGGTACCTGCGCCCATGATCTTTATTTTGCCTCGGTGCAGTGAGCAAGATTAACCAGAATAATATGGAGGGCATCCGGTGCAGTCGCGAATGCGAGTCATGCCAAATGTAGCTCGCGTCGCCTGGTGTGTGAAGTAATATCAGAGTTATGCATGAACTTTATGCATAATACGCTTTGTTACGGTACCTTAAAGGAATGGGTCGGTGTAGGTACGCTTTTTCGTACCGCCCTAATCCTATACCCCCCCCCCCTACAAACACACACATACCCCCTTTTTTTCCTATATGTATACATACAATTCCTTCCCATGACGGAGTGACCAGTTCAAGTTGTCAGCTTGTCAATAACTGTCATAGGAATTACTGTAATAAACACAGTTCATGATCGGATTGCTTACTTTTATTTTTTATTGTAACAATGAGAACTACATAGAACCTTATTTTGTATATGTGAGAGAAGTATAGGCCTTTTGCACATTTGGATTTCACAAGCTTAATCCAATGTGCAATACAGAGACAAAGCAGCTGCTACTACATTAAGTGCATTGAGGGCCACACAACGCATACGTAATTAAAGGCGCAAACTATAGAGGGAAGCTTCAAAATACGCTCTGTAGCACTGCAAAGTATAACATATTGTACGTGTACACTAAACACGTTCGAAAAAGCAATGCATCAATGTCCCATTTGCCTTGAAGTTTACTATCAAGTTCAAGTTTACTGAAGCTTATCATGAGCATATGTACAACAGGAATCTGATGACACACCCGCAGTCAAGGTGGCTGTTCGAGGTGTGCTGGCTGCCTCAGTGTAAGAAAAAGAAATTGGGTGAATGTCAACACCAGTGCCACTGCTTCTTGCCTCTGACCTGCACGTGCCTCCGCGGCATCTTTGTTGGTGGAGTCTGCACAGGTGAGCTGGCGTGGCGAGGCGTATGAGTCATCCGAGAGAAAGAGTATGGTTTACATAGAGAAGTGGCTGTTCCTATTGCCTGTCGCTTTCCCTCAAATGCTTCCTTGGCGACTAGGGTGACACACCCGCAGTCAAGGTGGCTGTTCGAGGTGTGCTGGCTGCCTGAATGTAAGAAAAAGAAAGAAATTATATGAATGTCAAAAGCGGTGCTATTGCTTCCTGCCTCTTACCTGCATTTGCCTCCATGGCCTCTTGGCTTGTGGGGTCTGCATGAGGGAGCTGCTGTGGCTAGGCGTAGACATTGTCTAAGCAAAAAGAAAAGGTCATTCAAATGGGTAATCATGGAAATAAATGCAGTTCTTATGTCTGCTTCTTGCACTCTTTTTGCCTAAAAGTTTTCAAACATAGTGTCCAGAATACACCAGCACTTTGACTGCTTTTGCTTTTTACCTGTAGGTGTTGCTGTGAGATCCTTAGTATGACTCCATGCAGCATTGTAACACTTGGTGGAGGCATCTGAAGTGGTATGCATAAATATAAAAAAAATCACCCTTGTCTGCATGAATGCTTTCAATTTCTAAATGCAGTGGTAACTATCACTATTAGCGCAATGCCCCCCACATCTATGTGGCAAGTGCCATAGCTCGAAACTGAATTTTTCCTTTAGTGTTTCACAAGGCGTCTGATATGTCCACATTAGATGTGATCCGTTTCTTTTTATTTATCCCAGTGTGGAGAGAGCATCATTAAATTGTTTTTTATTTTTGCATGTCTTGTTTTTTGGTTTGTTTCTGAATTTATCAAGCAGCAGTCTCATGAAGCTAAAGTGACGTATGTAATGACAATCATCAGCTTTTGTTTTGCAGAAAAACAATGCATTTCCTGACCCATTGTTTGCCATCCCATCACTCGCATATTTCGACATAACATCACCGAAACGTGCGACCTTCCCGGCAACTAAACAACATCCTGTGTGTGTTTGGAAACGAGTGCGCCAACAGCCTTCTTGCCGCTGAGTGTGTCTGTCGTGTAGCGATTACACGACGACTGTTGTGTTTTGTGGCTCAGCGCTACGAGCCAATGCAACTGTCGTGACATTCTGAAGCGGTGGTATGGATCGTGTCAGCGAGTCTCCTCGATCGTGTTCGGGCTGCCAGCGTGATCTAATCTCGCGGCACACCAACATCGAGCGTAGTGAGTGCGCGTGTGTGAGCGCGGTAACTGTTCTCGTGAACCGTGAGACGTCGCCACGTAAACTTGAATCATGACGCGCTTTGTTGTGTTTATGCATTTTCGCCTCCGTGCACCGCTAAAGCCCCGTAAGAATTGGAGGGCCCTTATACAAAACGCACGCGGATTGGCCTAGCTATTACTGCACTGTGTTTTGCTGGCGATCCGTGTATCGCTTCTGGTGTGTTTCTTAAGTTAATTTGCAGTTGCGTGTTTTTCATCAGTAAAATGGCATCGCCAATTACTGAAACATCTTCGAGTGTACGGGAAACTTGGAAGGAACGAGCTCGCTTGTATATGTAATGTACATTGATATATCGTATTATACTTTATTATTGGATGACCAGTAGCAGTGGCTATGCAGTATTTGTTTTTAAAAGCAGAATAATGCGGGCACTTAGGAATATATTTATTCACATATGCACTGCACAAAATACGGTTAGGATATGCAGAGTTGGAAGTGACTTATTGGTCATATTGTAAAGCGCAGTTAACAACGCGCGCACAAACACAGGAAAGTGTAAAAGTAGAATTCGCTGATGAAATTTTTCATTTTTTATCGCACGTAACGCAATGTGGATATTTGTCAGCGAGTTAATGCGCTCCTGCCCCGCTGTTTACTAGCACGCCAGGTGCACTTGCTAAGTCAACGGGCTCATAATGCACTGAAATCAATAATCTCCACAAACCTCGGCCGTCAACATTCATGCGCGCGAATGAAATACTATCGCAGCTCTGCACACACGCGTGTATACTTTCTCTCGCACCTTCGTATCGCTCTACGTTACTTTCCTCGCATAGTCGTGCAGTTACTGATGGTTCAGTCTTTCCGTCCAATTCTCTGCAACCATACTTTTCTTCTGGTTAGGTTCTGGTTGCCGCGCGGGATGCAAAATAGCTTCGTGCCATCGTCCTGTTTCGGCACCGAACCACACAGCGACAAGGCGTTTCGGCCCTCCCGGAACGAAATTATCGCAGCAATGCGCATAGCACAACAGGCGAAACGCGCGCACTTCGCCCGGCGCGCAGGAACTTTCGTGGTGGCAAAGGGGCGGAGCAAGGTCACATGTCACCGATCTGCCTATCGCTAGCGTCGTCGGCAGGATCAAAGCCTTTCTCTACTTTGCAATTATTGAAGGATTTTACGGTAATGGCGTATGCAACGCCACCACTCCCCCGGTTGGGTGGCGCGAGAGTTGAAATTCGAGAAAGGTGTTCGGACCCTTAAGATGCAATTTTCTCGTAAGCTAAGTGTTTTCTTGGCACGAAACAAGCGTTGCGAGGTTTCTGGAATGGTATTTAAACAGTCCACGTCGACTTAGTGTTGATCCTTTAACAAACACGTTGTCACACTCGCACGGGCATACATGAACACATCTCGCTTGATGACTGCGGACACTCGTTATCAGAACGCTGGCGGGTTGAAGAGCGACAGCAGCGGCGATCAAATTCCTCTTCGTGCTGCCTCTCGCTTCAACGCGAAATAGGTGCGCGAGAGCATAGCGCTCATGAAGCTATCAACTATCGGGTTTGCTAGTCTTCGAACTCATTACAGATGTATGGACAGATGTATGCGTTAAGAGACAAAGCCGGCAATATCATTACTAATATGGATGAGATAGTTCAAGTGGCTGAGGAGTTCTGTAGAGATTTATACAGTACCAGTGGCACCCACGACGATAATGGAAGAGAGAATAGTCTCGAAGAATTCGAAATCCCACAGGTAACGCCGGAAGAAGTAAAGAAAGCCTTGGGAGCTATGCAAAGCGGGAAGGCAGCTGGGGAGGATCAGGTAACAGCAGATTTGTTGAAGGATGGTGGGCAGATTGTTCTAGAGAAACTGGCCACCTTGTATACGCAATGCCTCATGACCTCGAGCGTACCGGAATCTTGGAAAAGCGCTAACATAATCCTATTCCATAAGAAAGGGTACACAGAGGACTTGAAAAATTATAGACCGATCAGCTTACTGTCCGTTGCCTACAAAATATTTACTAAGGCAATTGCTAATAGAATCAGGAACACTTTAGACTTCTGCCAAGCAAAAGACCAGGCAGGATTCCCTAAAAGCTACTCAACAATAGACCATGCTTACGCTATCAATCAGGTGATAGAGAAATGTGCGGAATATAACCAACCCTTATATACAGCTTTCATTGATTACGAGAAAGCGTTTGATTCTTTCGACACCTCGGCAGTCATGGAGGCATTGCGGAATCAGGGTGTAGACGAGCCGTATGTAAAAATGCTGAAAAATATCTATAGCGGCTCCACAGCCACCGTAGTCCTCCATAAAGAAAGAAACAAAATACCAATAAAGAAAGGCGTCAGGCAGGGAGATACGATCTCTCCAATGCTATTCACAGCGTGTTTACAGGAGGTATTCGGAGACCTGGATTGGGAAGAATTGGGGATAAAAGTTAATGTAGAATACTTTAGTAACTTGCGATTCGCTGATGATATTGCCTTGCTTAGTAACTCAGGGGACCAATTGCAATGCATGCTCACTGACCTGGAGAGGCAAAGCAGAAGAGTGGGTCTAAAAATTAATCTGCAGATAACTAAAGTTACGTTTAACAGTCTCGGAAGAGAACAGCAGTTTACGATAGGTAGCGAGGCACTGGAAGTGGTAAGGAAATATATCTACTTAGGACAGGTAGTGACTGCGGATCCGGATCGTGAGACTGAAATAATCAGAAGAATAAGAATGGGCTGGGGTGCGGTTGGCAGGCATTCTCAGATCATGAACAGCAGGTTGCCATTATCCCTTAAGAGAAAAGTGTATAACAACTGTGTCTTGCCAGTGCTCACGTACGGGGCAGAAACCTGGCGGCTTACGAAGAGCGTTTTACTTAAATTGAGGACGGCGCAACGAGCTATGGAGAGCAGAATGATAGGTGTAACGTTAAGGGATAAGAAAAGAGCAGATTGGGTGAGGGAACAAACGCGAGTTAATCATATCTTAGTTGAAATCAAGAAAGAGAAATGGGCATGGGCAAGACATGTAATTAGGTGGGACGATAACCGATGGTCATTAAGGGTTACGGACTGGATTCCAAGGGAAGGGAAGCGTAGCAGGGGGCGGCAGAAAGTTAGGTGGGCGGATTAGATTAAGAAGTTTGCATGGACGACATGGCCACAATTAGTACGTGACCGGGGTTGTTGGAGAAGTATGGGAGAGGCCTTTGCCCTTCAGTGGGCGTAACCAGGCTGATGATGATGAAGGTGATGATGAACTCATTGCACATTACCTGCAAGATAGGATGCGCGCCATGCATAGTCTCAGCCGGTGCAGAACTATTCTACCCGCTTCCTTGCGCGCACAATCCCCCCAAAGCGCGCGAGAAGACGCTGATGCACAAAGCCACCATCCTCCTCGGCTCATCCTCGCATGTTTTCCCTCGCATCTAGACGTACGGTGCGCAGCCGCGATATCGCACTTGAACTTTATCCTCATGGCGACGCCTACGGCGGAAATTCGCCTGCAGTGTCTTTAGTGCCTGTATAATTGACGGGGGGTGAGCGCATATGGGGGGGGGGAGGGGAGGAGGCTGCGCTCACTTTATATTCTTGCAATACAGACAATACGAAATCCAAGAAAAAACTGCGCAAAAAAAGGGACAAGATCTGCGCAGTCCGGAACTGTATTGAACGATCTGGCGCTGTGTCTTTCCAGAACGCGTGTGGTATTTCTGTGGAAGGTTTTCTAGAGTTGCTTAAGGCATATCTTTCGTCAACCATTGTGAGTTTTCAGGATAAATTTTACGTGCAAAAACGCGGCATTTGTATTGGGTCGTGCGTAGCCCCTGTTTTGTCTGAGATTCTTTTAGCCGATCTTGACCGCTCGCTATCGCGGGTACTTTCTGACGACCGCATCATTCGTGTGTTCCGGTACGTTGATGATTTTTTGATTCTTTTAAATTTAGACCACAACGACGACTTGACACAGGTGGCATCGGAGGTTTTAGCATCCTTCAAGTCTGCTTTTGCCAGCTTTAATTTTACTGTTGAACTTCCTGAAAATTCTTGCCTGCAATTCTTAGACTTAAAATTATTTTTTAATGACCCTGCCCACCTCTGCTGGGCTTACATGCCTAGGTCGAAAAAAGCACCTCTACCCTTCAACTCGAGCCATTCGAAGCTGGTCAAGAGGGGGATTGCGTCAACGTGCCTCAGGGCTTCGTTGGTGAAGTCCTGCCCTCATAAGGTTCAGTCCAGTTTTGATGCCCAAGCTGAGCGCCTTCGGTCGGCCGGTTTTCCGCTGGCCCTTCTTCGGGCTGTTGCCGAGTCCCTGTTGAAGTCCTTCCGATTAAGTTCAAAGCCTCGTGGGGTGGACACACAGGAGAGGAGGAAGTATGAAGTTATGCCCTATGTCCACAGGGTCTCGCATGGCCTGAAGAGAGTCGCGGGTAAATTCGGCATTCAGGTTCTCTTTTCGGCACCTTATAAGCTGTCTAGTCTGTGCAATTTAGTTAGACCTGATAGAAAAAAGAAAATTGAGTGCTGCACTAACCACAGGAACAAGTTTGTGCCCTGTAGAGCGAATGTCATTTATGAGATTCCGCTGAGTTGTGGCAACGTGTATGTTGGGCAAACAGGGCGCTGCATTAATATTAGATTGTTAGAACACGCTAATTCCCTAGATGATTCTAGAGGACAGCATCTTCCGAAGCATTGCAAGACCTGCAGGCATGACGGGAATGCTTGTACCCCACTTTTCGGCAGGACTAAGATTGTCGGACGCGCAAGGGATAAGAAAGAGCGCGAAATAATCAAAGCCTTTGAAATCGCGAGATTAGGGCCTGATAAATGTGTTAGCGAAGCTTCCATACATTTGTACCGCAAGGAGTTGGCGTTTCTAGGCTTGACCACCTGACAGCTGCTTTTGTCTTTGTGGCCGGTGCGCATGCGTTCTGTTGTTGGTGGGAAAGAGGCGATGGTGCATTAAACCAGTTGTTAGTCTGCGCCCGTGTCGTGTGGTTCTTTCTGTGTCTTGTCCCTTTTTTTGCGCAGTTTTTTCTTGGATTTCGTAATGCTATACCAACTAGCCCCTCACCGTACGCTTCTAGAATACAGACAACGTTGTTAGTCGACGCTTGTGTTGTCTAGTTTCTGTCAGTTCTCTTCTTGTCGCACTGTTTTCAGTTTAAAAGCTTCTTTCTCGTATTTTCCCAGGCGTCATGCGCTTGTGTTAGTGGCGAGAGAGAACTGGGGACTCTCAGTAAAGAACTCTGTGAAATAGTTGTGTGCACCAAGTGGCAAACGGACCCATAGTGGTTTTAGACGTATAGAATTTTAGCTTTCAAAAACTTGCTAAGACCATACGCAAAAATAGTATGGGATCCCTACACCCAATGTAGCTGTCTAAAACTAGAGAAGGTCCAGTGCCTTACTTCTAGGTTTATATTTAAGAAATACCGCCATTTTCACTCTCCGACTGAATTATGTAAACTTGCAGAGCTTCCACCTCTGCAAAAACGCACGGAGTATGAAAGGCTTAAATTCCTGTTCTTAGTAATTTATAACCATGTCAAAATACGATACGACAAGTACTTCCAAATCAAGACACAGTATGTATATACTTCCTTCCACAGTGCACAATGACTGCTTCAGGTATAGTTTTTTTCCAGGGCAATTCAGCAATGGAACTCTTTGCCTGATTCAATTGTCCAAATAAAATCAGTTAATGCATTCTTGGAAGCAATACATTGCCTTATGTACCCTGATGCACCCTGATGTTCTGTACTAATATTGTGATATAATAAGTCAAAATATGCTCTGTAATTATATTGTGAATGTGTTCCATATCAGCAGTGCTACTTCATTTTCTTTTTTCTTCTTTTTAGTGCACTGTTCAATCGCACTAATGCACTTCTCTGTTTATGTGTGTTATATCAACTCCTATAATAGCGCGTCATAGGCTGACAGTATAAATAAATAAATAAATAAATAAATAAATAAATAAATAAATAAATAAATAAATAAGCGGTGCATACAACAGCGTGAACAGGGAACTCCTGTGGAACATATTAAAAAGATGAAGGTATCGGTCATGAGGTAATTGATTTCCTACAGGAAATATATTGTCACGTGGTAGTGACGGTTAAGAAGGCAGCAAAACTGTAAATAAGGAAACGAGCGTTTTATTGGGCGAACTTGTGCCCTCAAAAACAGGCTACACTCAAAGAAGAACGGTAGCGGCGAACACGATCGGCGGTCGTCAAAATCTGATCAGCGGGTCAATAATATCCGTCTGTTTTTCTCCTTCTTGAACTCTCTGTTAGAATTCATCAGTGAAAGAAAATACGCATTAATTCTGGGTGGTGACTTCAACATCAACATGTTAGCTGATAGCAGTGCTAAATTAGAACTCGAATCGCTGTTAAGCTCCCATTCTTGTCAAAACTATATAACATCCCCCACGCGAATCACTACACAATCAACAACACTTTTGGATCTGTTTATAATCAATTTCGATCCTTCATTTGTTAAGGCTGGCACTTTAATGCATAATATTAGCGACCACTTGCCTATATTTATGTTTGTCAGTCAATTCACTAACGCACCTAAACGACTGCATTCTGAATTTTCATACAGACTAATTACTCCTGAAACACTATCCGATTTTAGAGACCGGTTAGGCAGAACAAACTGGAACGAAGTATTCGCAACGAGTGACCCCAACTTGGCATACGATTTGTTTCTCAAGTTCTCTGAAATATACTTTGCATGTTTTCCCGTCAGGACTTTTAAAACACGCAAGAAAAGTCGAAAACCTTGGGTAAATAAAGAATGCCTCAAGCTTATAAGAAAGCGGGACCATTTGTTTAAGGCATTTATAGTGCGTAAATCTCCTGAATCCCTCAAAATTTTCAAGAAATACAGAAATTTCGTCACTAAACACCTTCGTGATGCAAAAAAGCGCTATTATTCTAACCTTTTCAACTCGAGACAAGGACGCACAGAAAATGTTTGGAAGGCACTTAACACTGTAATTAGTAGTGCATCTGAGGCAGTAATTAAAATTGTACAAGATGGAATAGAAATTCAAGGCCCTGAGCTAGCTAATTCATTTAACGACTTCTTTCTATCAGTTGGTGACGCTACCACCAGCAGCGCTGACCTAAGATATATGAATGATCGAACAAACCAAACCATATTTTTAGAGCCAGTTTCAGATGGTGAGCTTGTAGCTACATTTCTAACTCTAATCAATAGCAAAGCCACTGATGCGGACAATATCCAAATGAAACCAGTAAAATATGTAATTGACATACTAGCACCCTGCCTTACCTACATCTTTAATATATGTTTATCTACGGGATCTTTTCCTCGAAACATGCAGACAGCAAAAGTAACAGTTGTATATAAAAAGGGTAATAGAAATGACATGTCCAACTTCCGACCTATATCAGTTCTGCCTGTATTTTCCAAAGGATTGGAGAAAATAATTCTGAAACGCCTGACCTCTTTCACTGACCGCTTCAACTTGATCAGTTCTGCACAGTATGGTTTTCGGAGAAACAAGTCTACAGAGCTCGCACTACTGGCCCAAAAGGAATTCATTCTCGGAAATTTCGAGTACAGAAATATGGTACTTGGGCTTTTTTTAGAATTTTCAAAAGCCTTCGACCTCATTAATCATTGTATTCTGCTTCAAAAACTAGACCACTATGGCATAAGAGGTATCGCGCACAAATTAATCAAGTCGTACTTACTATACCGTACTCAATTTGTAGTCGCTGAAGGAAAACATTCCTCAATAAAACCTATTAAAACAGGTGTCCCTCAGGGAAGCATCCTGGGACCATTTCTGTTCATACTTTATATTAATGAGATTGTCCACATTGATGAAACAGCCCATTATATAATCTATGCTGACGATACGAGTTTATTCTTTTCAGGCAAATCGTGTGCCGATTTGGGCAGTCGAGTGAATAGCGCACTGTCTGAAATTAATGCGTGGGGTCAAGTGAACTCCCTAAAACTAAACATTAATAAAACGAAGGCTGTTCTATTTCACCCTCGCCACACATATGTCCAGTTACCCACCATTTCGTTAAATAACTCTAAAATTGAAGTGGTAAAAAGCTTCAAATCACTGGGCGTGTATTTTTCACAAAACATGACATGGGATGATCATGTGAACTACATTATTAATAAACTATCTAGGACAACCGGCACTATGCGCCGTCACTGTTACTATTTTCCTACCTCTGTTAACATACTCATATATAACTCTTTATTTTCTTCTCTATTGAATTACGCATTTCTTGTATGGTCAACAACAACAGCTTCAAACATTAGCAAACTTTCTGTCTTGCAAAAAAATGCTCTACGACTAACCTGTAACGTCCCATATCGCTACCACAGTGCAGAATTGTTTAAGAAGCACCACATTATTCAGGTTCCATCAATGTATGATTACAAGCTATGCCGTTTATATAAACTCGGTTTGCTGAAAAATAATGATGCCATGACAAACCTAGCAAGGCTAGAGAAAAATTTCCTTGCTTATAATGTGCGCCATCCTGAAGTGTGGTACGTCGTCAAATGTAGGACCAATTACGGAAATCAAATGTTAAAATTTCAATTGCCTACACTTCTAAACCACATAATAAAAGAAAATAAGATTGACATATCTAGTGCATCACCAAAACAACTGCGTTTAATGTTTGTATAATGATGTGATACGATGATTTTCTATTTGACTACTGTATAATCCCCTTTACAGTGACGTTTTATAACTCCTGTAAGTGTTTTTAGTAGGTTGTACTCTATTAGCCGCACGCTTTTATGCTTCCCCGTGTGATAGGGGGTCAGGGCTCCTCAAGCTGTTTTTACAGCTTTTACCTGTCCTCCTTGTAACATTTTCTTCTTGCGGAATAAACTCAATTCAATTCAATTCTTCAACTGGCCGGCGATGGGTCTATTCATGACAGAGTAATCGGCTCCTGTGCCTACTAAGGCGGTGACTGCGTGGCCGTCGAGAAGCACGTCGATGTCGGTGATTCTTTGTCTTGCGTTACAGTTAGGTCTTGGCGTTGGATCACGGCTGCGTCGCGTTGGCCTGTGGCTGATACGTGGCGTCATCAGGTCGTCTTTCGTCGTCGTATTCTTTGCTTCCAGACTTCGTCGCGACGGTGGCGTGTCGTTATGTCGTCGAGGTATTTTCTTTGGCGTCTTCGTCGGCGGCGGAGGATCTTAGTCAGTTCGACGAACAGCAACCGCACCTCCATCGGTTGCTGCTTTTAGTTTTCCGGATATGGGTTCGCAGACCGGCCCCAGGCTGGGCCAGTGTATGGTCGGCGCTGCGTCGACAGGTAGCGGCCTGGTGACGGCGAACCCGTCGAGGGCTCCACTGAGTAGCGGCGAGGTAGTCGGCGATATCGCGAGGTCGTTCACCAAGCTGTGGTCGCTGCACGTTCACGGCGAACCCTCGCAGTCCCATTTCCTGGTATGGGTATCGGCGGTAGACGTGACCCGCTTCTCCGCAGTGGTAACAGAGCGGGCGGTGATCAGGAGCGCGCCAAATGTCCGTCTTCCTCGAGTAGAAGCGCGGGGCGACGGGTGGGCGGGCTGGCAGTGGCGGCGGTGGACGAGGGAATGGCGGCGTTATAGGGCCCTGGCTTGGTCGTAGAGGGGGGCCTTGACGGCGGGTGCCGGTGGCGTAGGTCATCGCTTCCGGCTGTGGCTGCGGTGATTCTGGTTGCAGCTCAGGAACTCCAAGCGATCGCTCAAGCTCATCTTTGACGATTTCGGTGATTGAGGCTACTTGAGGCTGCGACCTGGGGTACAACCTCTGCAGCTCTTCTTGTACGACCGCTCTGATAGTCTCGCGCAGATCGTCGGTGGCCAGTGATTGAATTCCTGCTTAATTAATAGAGGTCGTGCGGCAGTTGAATTGCCGATTCCGCATTTCGAGTGTCTTCTTGATGCTGGTAGCCTCGCGAAGGAACTCTTCTACGGTCTTCGGTGGGCTTCGTATCATTGCGCCGAAAAGGTCTTCCTTCACACCCCGCATGAGAAGGCGGACTTTCCTCTCCTCGGGCATATCCGGGTCGGCGTGGCGGAACAGACGGTCCATTTCTTCCGTGAACGTGGCAACGTTTTCGTTAGGCAGCTGCACTCGGGCGTCCAGCATGGCTTCGGCCCTTTCCTTGCGCACGATGCCCGTAAAGGTGCGCAGAAAGCCGCTCCGGAACAGGTCCCATGTTGTCAAGGTCGACTCCCGGTTCTCAAACCACGTTCGGGCGGCGTCTTCTAAGGCAAAGTATACATGCAACAGCTTGTCGTCGGAGTCCCAGTTGTTGAAAGTCGCGATTCGTTCATAGGTCTCCAGCCAGGATTCCGGGTCTTCAGTCCCTGCTCCATGGAAGGTCGGTGGGTGCCGATGTTGTTGTATGATAACGGGGGACGCTGGGGCAGCCATTGGGGTTGTTTTGACCACGATCTTCTTTGTCGTCTCAGGTAGAAGTTCGTGCTCTGGGGGCAGTCCTTGCAGTCTGCGGCTAGCACGCTGGCCTTGGGCGATGTTGGTTTTTGTCCTCGGGCTTCGGGCTTGGATCGCGGCTTTGCGGGTGCGTTCGGTACATGAACGTACTAGCACCTCCACCAGATGTCACGTGGTAGTGACGGTTAAGAAGGCAGCAAAACTGTGATTAACGGAACGAGCGTTTTATTGGGCGAACTTGTGCCCTCAAAAACAGGCTACACTCATAGAACAACGGTATCGGCGAACACGATCGGCGGTCGTCGAAACCTGATCAGCGGGTCAAGCGCGTCGGCTTTTATACAGTCGGATACAACTTTAGAAAAAAGGGGTTGTTTACTCCTCCGAGGCGGATGCACACGTACATCCACCAATGGGCGCGCACTCTGGACCGACGTCATGCGCCAGGCTTCATGGCCGCCCGGGCTTCGAACTGGGCCAAGTCGCGTCAGCTGTGCGTGTCAACGCCTCGTCACAGTGAATTCCCAAACTGTTTGTGATTGTCTATCATGCCGGAAATACTACTGCGAGCTTACGATACGGCATTTGTGCCGCGTGCGTTTATTCTAAGCCGTGATCCGGCGAAGAAACATTGCAGGGAGCGTCGCTGACGCTGCACTACGCTTTGCCTGAAAAGAGGAACCCAGGGCGACCGCTGCAAACACACATCCTGCCTGTTTGTTCCATGTCTGTTTTGTTTCGCTCCCGAGTGAAGTTACGACGAGAAGAGTTTGCCAATGTCTGGTGCCTACGGTCAGCGGCGGGTGTGTTTGTGTACTGTGTCGCTGCGTTTCTCGTCGGACGGGGTGAAGTTATGGAGCGAAAGCATTCTCAGGAGAAATGAGAAAAGCGTGCGCGCATGAAACAAGCCTACGAGCATCTCAACAGAAAATATTTGCAAAAGAAGCCTCCAACGCAAAGATTTGTCACCGTCAACTTAGCGTGAACGATCGTTTTCAGCAGTGAGATAGCCGAGCGTCTAACGGTGGCGTTCGAGCATTGTGTAGCACCGTCGATTGATTGCTTTCCACCAGTGCTCACTGCGCGCGCAAGCTGTAGAATGCGTGCTGTGGCACAGTCACGCATAAGTTGTGTTGCCAGCGCTCGATATGGTTTCCCACAACATAGCTTCGCGCTGCTTTTCGACTGTCGTGATATGTTGCAATTAAATATTCCCAAGACAGTGTTAAGAGAACGGTTAAAAAAAAAAAAAACATACGAGAAGGTAGGCACAGCAGCTTGGGAACCCGCTCCTATGATACTTCTACCCAGGTCTGTTTGTAAATGTGTGTATGTTTTCTTGCGTCTAAATTTTTTTTATTTCCCACATTTCTTTATATTTGAATTTCTCTGAGTTTTCGCGTTAGTGTGCCTGCTTCCATGCATGTTTGCGCTTACTCCTATTTCTGTCCTTTTATTTTATATTAGCATTTGTTTTTGCTAGTTTTCTTTCAGCAAAGTCTTTACACATTTTCATTAACGAATCTCATTGAAAGCATTAACTCCTGTACACTGCAGGGCTGGCCTCTTCCATCTCATTAAAACCTTTCTCACTGGTCTACCTCGTCTTCTCAATCTGCCTACTCGCTGTGTTTTCTGACCTTGCTTCTTGTGTTGTTGCTGCAATGGGATTAACCAACTTGCTCAAAACAAATTTTGATGGCCTATGAAAACAGAAAGGTTTAGAGATACATGTTCTAAAAAGCGTCATGGGGGTTGCACCGCAACTTTGCCTCTTACCTCTGTTCATGTTTATGCATCAGTACATGTGGCAGCTAGCCAGAAGTGCACATGAAAGGCTGCATATTGCGAAGCAACACCTTTCTATGCTGTTGCATTTCTCATGCATTCAGTCTTAGTAAACAGACAGTTTCGCTGCTCATCACATATGGTGGTAAAAATTTTCAACACGAATAACATTGCGCAGTGGGGAGTCATTTCCTGTCTGACGCTTTCGTCGTTGCAAAGACATTTTTCAGTGAATGGAGACCAGCAAAGCAGTGCACTGAGAGCTTTTGCAACTTTCACCATTTATTACTTCACAAATATCATTGTCTGAACCTGGCCGTCGATCGCTATACCGATGGCTTGTGAATTAAATAATTGCCTCAATAAAACACATTCAACTTCACTCAGCATTTTTTAGTACAAGCAATGGTAGCAGAGCTATTCCGGGTGAATTTTTGTGCTTACATTGGTGTTACTTGCCCGGTCAGACAAACAAATACAACAATGGCTGTGGCATGACTGTGATTTGATGTGCAGACTGCAAACGGTGCCTTTCAAGCGTGCCGTCGACTACTGCTACTAATAGCTACCCAAATGAGTTTTCTGGGACGACAGAAAGCTGAGATAGTTGGTAAGGATTCATTACTAAGCTAATGATGTTTGATAATTGTTCTCTTATTCGCATTACTTGCCTGGGCCAGGTAGCCAAAATAAACAGTGCCACCACATGAATGTGTTTTTGCATGCAAGCTGCCAACAGTGGCTGTCATTTTCACGTTGGTTGCTACCAGTGGCTACAGCTTGACTGCACTTTGACGTGCAGACTGCTAATGGTGCCTTTCAAGCGTGCCCTCGACTACTGCTACTAATAGTTACCCAAATGAGTATTTTGGGCCTCACTAAGCTAATGATGTTTGATAATGGTTCTCTTATTCGCATTACTTGCCTGGGTCAGGTAGCCAAAATAAACAATGCCACCACATGAATGTGTTTTTGCATGCAAGCTGCCAAAGTGCCTGTCACTTTCACGTTGATTGCTACCGTTTCACCAACAGTGGCTACAGCTTGACTGCGCTTTGACGTGCAGACTGCTAATGGTGCCTTTCAAGCGTGCCCTCGACTACTGCTATTAATAGTTACCCGAATGAGTATTTTGGGCCTCACTAAGCTAATGATGTTTGATAATTGTTCTCCGATCCGTATTACTTGCCTGAGCCATATAACCAATATAAAGAATGCGACCACATGAATGAGCTTTTGCATGCAAACTGCTAAAAGTGGCGGTCAATTTCGCGTTGACTACTGCTGTTTCACCTACAATGGCTACGACATGGCTGCGTTTTGAAGTGCAGATGCTAAAGGTGCCTTTCAAGCGTGCCCAGACGACTGTTATTTCATCACAGGGCCCATCATGCTCGTAGGTTGCTGCCCAATAGAGTATTTTGGGCCTTCTGACATTGGCATTATTCATCTCAACAGGCTGGAAAAAAACAATAGGGGCAGCACAACTGCACGCAAAGCACAATGTGCTTTGGCGTGCAGGCTGCTAAGAGTGGCTGTCACTTTTACGTTGACTACTGCTTTTTTTGTGTGAAGCTAGACAGTCGCTGCCCGAATGAGCATTTTGGGCCCCAGATAGTTATTCAGGGTTAATAACTGTATTTGCATTCAGATTTTCCAGCATTTCAGCACGTTTCCATGGCAATTCTTATATTGAGCACGATCTGTGCAGGACGATGCTTTTTCAGAATTGGGCTTCCATTAAAAGAAATATGTCACCAAATGAACTGCTTATTTACTTAAGAGGTCACGGGAGAATGGTTGGCTGTTGCGACCCCACCGTCAAAATTTTGGTAGCCCTAATAAGGGCTGTTCTTTTGTTAATAAGAAGCTGTTATGCTTCATCGAGTGGCTCAATGCCGGACAGCTCGCAGTCGGAGTCGCTTTCTTCACTGTCATCTTCACCCACTTGTGTGATGATGGGTTGGATGCGGTCACTTCCAGACGTATCAAGCCTGAACTTTGCCTCCAGGTTCATCACGTGGTGAATGTTTTTCCTCCAGTCTTCTGCCGTTACGTGCTTGATTTTTTCCCTCAAGACGTCTTCGACCGTGGACAGCTTGAAGTCTCTGCTGTCCGCAGCGATGCCATTTTTCACCTTTGCCCACACGAGCTCGATAGGATTAAATTCGCAGTGGTACGGTGGCAGCCTGAGTACAATGCAACCAGCTCTTTCAGCTGCATTGTCTACGATGTAGCTCAGAAAGCGTGGCCAACTCAAGCAGCTGCTTTCTAACTATCCTTTTGCTGTAGGTGATGTTTTTGCTTTTGAGCCACTCCTGTATTTTTTCCTTCTTCCAAGCTGTCATCGGCAATTTCTCTTCTCACCGGGAATGGTAAGGTGCATTGTCCAAAACAATGACGCTACCAGCAGGCAACTTCTGCAGAACGTCATTAAACCATCCCTCGAAGCGATTGCCATCCATTTCTTCGTGGTAGTTGCCTGTTTTTTGGCCACGGAATCTATCTAAGCAGCCGTCGACGAAGCCATCCTCGCTGCCGATGTGCGACACAATCAGGCGCTGGCCTTTTCCAGAAGGTTGTTTCAGATCCGTTGGCAGGCCATTTGCTCGAGCGTATTGGCGTCCGTGCTTCTGCACCACGATGTCTGTCCACACGATTGACACTGTTTGTCCTGCCGTCGCCCATGTCTCGTCCAGAAAAAAAGATCTTTCGGCCTTCTGCCTGTAGCGCTCGACGTCAAGAACGTAGCGATTCCACCATTCAGCGATGTCATCCCGGTCGATAAGCAGCGAATTGCGGCTCCTCTTCTCATGCTTGAATCAGATCTCGACAAGCAGGCGATGCACAGTTCACCGCTTCAGTGATAGGAGATCCATTTTTGCGTGTGCCGAGGTATGTGTGGCCGTGGCCGGCAGTAGGTCTGGACCCCACTTCACGCAGAGTCAGAGACGAGGAGAGCCTTCTCGGCGAAGAATTCTTTATACAATGTTTACCTGTTGTGGTCGTTATCAGGAGAGAGACCAACAGAGCAGCTTCAAGCTGCTTAAATAACACCCCTCAGTCCCCAGATTACCCAGACAGCCCCCTAATGACGAAACAAGGTCAAGAGAGAGAGGGTCCGGGAAGCCTCCGTGGTCCTAACGCCGCTCTCGGTGGCCGGCGCTTCCTCGAACCGCGCTGCGGCGTCGGGCCGATCTGGCAGTCGGTCAGAATGGTGCGCCGGGGAAGTTTTATGGCCCGCATAGGACAAAGGGAACCAACTGCAAGGCACGAGGTCGATACACAGCCCTCCTTTGGAAGCCGTCCCAAACACAGCGGGAGTCGTTCGTGGTGCGGGCACCGCCGGACAAAAGAGGGGGGGGGGAGGGGTTGCACTGCTGCCGACACTGGGAGGGGCCGAATAGCAGTCCGTGATCCGGTGGCCGCTTTAGTCGTGGACGCCGCGCAGCCGCGAGGAAATCTGAGCCGCGCACGTAGTCGTGTGCCCGAAGCAGGCACCATGCGGGGATGAATGCTGCCTCCACGGTCGACACACCATAGCACTGGCCTTCCCTCAGGCAAATCCCAGGGCACAAACATAACACCATATACGCTTCGAGAACTCGTTAGTGATCTTCACGACCGTCGGTATCTCGTTGCGGCGAAAGAAATCGTGCACACGACCTCGGCGCTCACAACGTGTAATACTTCGTGCTGCGTCTTCTTTTCTCCGCATTTCGTGGGCGCTTTAGCGAGGGCGTTGACAGTTTGCCACCCGAAATATGCGAAGCTTTGACCTCCCTCCTCACCTTGAACACTGTGCTTTCGCTGACACCGAGCATCTTGAGTTTGTTATGGTTGCGATAAATGCATTGTTTTATATAAGTACTTGTTCAATATCAACTGATTCAGTTCAGTTCAGTTTCAGTTCAGTTTATTGTCCTTAAAGACCCCCGGAGGGGGTATTACATAAGGGGTGGGTTTAACATGAGTTCAACATTTGGTACACTTTATAAGTTATATTCAAAGTGATCAATCACACGCTGTAGGAATGAAGACAGGCAAGTGATGCTAACAATGTCAGCAGGAAGGCCGTTCCAGTCTTTAGCTGCTCGAGGAATGAATGAGGCGGAAAAATGAGTGGTTCGGGCACGCGGCCGTGCGACTTGCTGCGGATGACTGGTGCGGTGAGAGATGCGTGCCGCAGGAACGATGTATGGCGCATGACGAAGGGCACTGAAAAAGAACTTGTGATAGAGCTCAAGACTAGCAATGCGTCGGCGATTAGATAGTAATGTTAGTCCGGATTGTTTTTTAAGTGCGGAAATACTGACATCATATGAATATTGTGAGTGAATGAACCTAGTAGCGCGGTTCTGAACAGATTCAAGTGAGGTGATAAGATATGTTTGGTGCGGGCTCCAGATGGCAGATGCATATTCAAGTTTTGCCCGAACAAGGGACTTGTAGGCAAGCAGTTTTACGTTTTGAGGTGCCTGGCGGAGATTACGTTTTAAAAAACCTAGTGTTTTATTAGCAGACGATATGATGTTAGAAATATGTTTATGCCAGGACAGATCATTGCATACAGTGACACCTAGGTATTTATAGGACTCTGCTAGTTCGAGAGGCATGCTTCTAATTTGGTAGGGAAATGCCAGGGGATTACTGCTACGAGTGAAAGACATAACTTTACATTTTTGTACATTAAGTTTCATTAACCAATCGTCACACCATGTTAGTATGTTGGTGAGGTCTTTCTGCAGGGCTGTTTGATTGCTGGTGTTACGTACAGTTCGATAAATGACACAATCATCGGCGAACATTCGGATATTACAGGACACATGTGCAGGTAAGTCATTAATATATATTAAAAATAATAGAGGGCCAAGAACCGATCCTTGAGGGACGCCTGATGTTACTGGCACAGGGTTAGATAGATGATTATTTATAATGACAGATTGGGAGCGGTTGCTAAGAAATTCAATGATCCAATTCAAAACATCAGGATGCAAATTAAGTCTTGTAAGTTTCAATATTAGACGTTGATGAGGTACTTTATCGAAGGCCTTAGAGAAATCCAGGAAAATTGCGTCAGTCTGTATGTTACTGTCAAGGTTAGTGTGAACATCGTGCAGGAAAATGGCCAGCTGTGTTTCACAGGAGAAACCTTTGCGGAATCCGTGCTGGGCGGGATGGAAAAAGTGATTCAAGTCAAGAAAATTCATGATAAGAGAGTAGATGACATGTTCCATGATTTTGCAGGGGACACTTGTTAGGGAGATGGGGCGGTAGTTAAGAGGCGAGTTTCTGTTACCTGATTTGTGAACTGGAACGACCTTCCCAATTTTCCAGTCATCTGGAATGGAACCTGAAGAAAGGGTCTGGGCAAATATCAAGGACAAATAGGCTGCAGAAATAAGCTTAGTGTTTTTTAAAATTTTTGGGTTAATCTCGTCTATGCCGGAAGATGATGAACACTTGATTTTGTCAATGATCGCACAAATACCGTCTGCATTGAAAGCAATGGCTTGCATTGACGAGTTTATACTAAGCGATGACGAAATGGGAGGTTCATTAGATTCGTTAGTGAACACAGAAGCAAAGGCCGAATTGAACACGTCGGCGCAATCGGAATCATTAATAATTTCGTTCGATTCGTTAGTTATCTTAATAGTGCGCGTTTCGCTATCGTTTATAACTCTCCAAAATTGCCTCGGGTTATTGATTAATAGGTTTGGTAGATTATTGTGATAAAAGGAGTGTTTAGCGTGACGCAGTGCGTCGACGTAGCTCTGTTCGGCTTCATAATATTTATCCCATGCGCATGGGCGTCCTCTCTGTTTGGCGGCGCGATACAGACGCTTTTTTTTGTTTTCTAGGCGTTTTAAGGCCTTTGTGAACCATGGTTTTTGCTGATAAGAACGAAAGGTGACTTTAGGAATGAATTTATGTGCAAGATCACTTAGTTTGTTTTTGAAGCGCGTCCAATTGCTGTTGACTGAATGGCTTTGAAAAGTTGATTCGAATATAGGAAAGAATGTATTCATAGCTTCAGTTATAGCTCCGTAATTTCCTTTGTCGTATAGACATATTGTTTTCTTAAAAGTATCCCGTGCCAACAAATTGAACGAAAAAGTGGCATGGATGACTTTGTGATCACTGATCTCAGGTAAGTAAGAAATGGATGAAAGGCTGTCAGGGTGGTCGGTTAGTACGAGATCGAGGACGTTAGCAGTTTGCTGCGAAATCCGGGTTGGTTCAGTTACTAGCTGGGAAAGGTTAAAGTTAAGGCAGAAATCAACAAAATTTTTGGCCTCTGTGTGTCCGGATACCGAGAATGATTGTATGGTACGCCAGTCTATTTGTGGGAAGTTAAAGTCACCGAAGAGCAGGATTTGCGCGTTTCGGTGGGTGGTTACCAGTTCGCTTATGACGTTGTTAAGTTGATGGCAGAAATCAGGAGTAGCACTGGGCGGTCTGTAACAGATACCAAGTAGCACTTTTTTTGGATAGGTATGCATTATGACCCATAGCATCTCAAGATCTGATGTGACGTTAATTAGCGAGCATGGCAACTGCTCACGAACAGCGACTAGCACACCACCACCACGGGTTCCTGCGCGGTCGTTCCGATAGAGGCAAAAACCGGGCAGGTCGGCTAGAACTTCGCTATCAGTAACGGCGCTGCTCAGCCATGTCTCAGTTAGTAATAGTACGTTGCTACCGGTAGATGAAACTATGTTCGACACCAATTCACGCTTTGGCAGGAAACTGCGCACGTTCGTGTATATTACAGAAAGCGAAGCACTATCTCTGGAGCAAGTTGGTGTTATGTTATTTTTCTGCTTGGGGTGATGTAGCTGCTATGACAACTCTTTGACACTACTCGAGGCGGCATCAAAGGTGTATCTTCTTGAACCAATGAACAAAGTCTTAAAGCGGAGTGAAAACGGAACGCCTTTACCTTTTGCGAAAGCAACGAGATGTTTTCGGGAATTTCGTACTGATCGCGAAAAGTCCTCGCTAATACTGTAGTCAGTGCCCTTAAGCTTTCGGCCACTCGAAAGGATGTTAACTTTGGTTTTATGGAAAGTAAATTTTGCTATGAGGGGGCGAGAGTGATTGGGGGAGTGACGACCGATGCGATGTGCACGTTCTATTTCTTTAGGGTCGATGGTTAGTTGCAACCTATCGCAACTTCATTTGAAGCTCGGAACAGGAGTAGTATATGTGTAGTGTACATGTAAACAAGCGCAAAAGCCATGCAGAGCTGCTCTTTCTACTTTCGTCACTTGCAATGAAGCTAAAGAGCAGACGACGGGCAGCGTTGTGGAGGGCACGGGATTATTTTTCTGTCGCGATCCGGCATGTGCTGTAGCACATGAGAGCTCTACTAAACCAGTCATCAAAATACAAGTCTTTATTTATACCGAGAATTGCGCGTTTCAGTAGCACGATTTTTTGAGAGGGATTATTTTAGTCGCGGAGGCAATCGGACGTCGCGCTTCGGTCATCTGGGCGGGGCCTCCCCTTTATTCTAAAGTTGTATCCGACTATAGATCAGTCGTCGAATGTTTCAGAGTAATCGCTTGGACCCGCATGCCTTCCACAAAGTTCTACGCCATTCGCGTCGCGCATACATGCAATCATAATTGAGGTTTTTTAGTGCACGAAAAGAGACTAGAGACAGAGGTAAGACGCGGACAAAGCGCTAACTTTCAACAATTGTTTTACTCCACGAAGCGGTACACATATATATAGGTAACAGACAACACCGTACGCATGCGCATATGTACTGATTTCGAATCAAATGACAATCAGTACATGTGCACATGCGTACGGTGTTGTCTGTTACCTATATTGAAATACCACGGTCGAGACGGCGCTTTATTTCAAGAAGAAAAAATGGCGTCGATGGAAAAACGAACACGAGCCGATGATTGATGATGGCTTTGTACAGATGAAGATGAAGTCCGCATAAATGCTTACACTAATTTTCCCCGTGGACGGAAGCGGCCAACATGGCCGCACATTAGACAGTGGAACGGAGATGAAAGGGCTTCAGGCGGGAAACGTGTACGATCTCTGTTCCGCGCAGCGTCGGTCAGTTGGGGCATCAACAGGTGTAACGCGATAGTTCACCGGCGAGGTCTGCTCTATGACTTTGTGGGGGCCAATATATCGAGACTCAAGCTTCTCACATAAACCGGGTGTTCGTGCAGGTGTCCATAGGAGCACATCGTCACCAGGGCGGTATACGAAACGACGCGGTGAGAGGCATCGTACCGATGTTTGTGATCGTCTTGGCTGGCTTCAGTGTTCACGCGGGCGCGATGACGACATTGGGCAAGACGAGACACAAACTGGTCGCAAATGAATGGTGAAGCGTTGACGGGGCCAGAGAAGAAAGAAGCGTCGAGTAATGAGGCTGGGTGGTGGCCGTATACTAAGAAAAACGGAGAGTATCCGGTGGTCCGTTGAACAGACGTGTTGTATGCAAATGTTACAAATGGAAGAGTCGTATCCCAGTTACGATGGCCAGGTTGAATATACATGGATAGCATGTCGCACAGCGTGCGATGAAATCGCTCTGTTAGACCGTTGGTTTGAGGGTGGTAGCTAGACGTTGTCTTGTTGGACGCTTGCAGAACTTGATTAAAGCGCTTGAAAGAAATGCCTTGCCTCGGTCGCTCAAAAGAATGTGAGGCGCCCCGTGACGTAAGTAGATAGCCTGCAAGAAGAAGGCCGCTACTTCTGAGGCAGCTCCTGAACGTATTGGGGCTGTTTCAGCGTACCGGGTCAAGTGGTCAACAGCAGTGACGGTCCATTTGTTGCCGTCTGGAGTAGGTGGGAGTGGCCCGAAAAGGTCAATGCCGACGACAGAGAAGGGTTGTGCTGGACAAGGAAGTGGTTGTAGCGTCCCGACCGGAGCAGTAATAGGTCGCTTACGGTGTTGGCAAAGCGTGCACGAGGCAACATATCTAGCTATGCTCGTGGAATGACCTGGCCAAAAGAATCGGCTGCGTATGCGCTCATGTGCTTTGTGGTAGCCCAAGTGGCCTGACGTAGGGTCATCGTGTAAGGCCTGCAGAACAGCAGCGCGAAGAGAGCGCGGTAGAATGGGAACCCATCGATGGCCTTCCGGGTGAAAAATGTACCGGTAGAGCATGTCGTCTTCGAATTTGAACAGTTTGAGCTGTTTCCGTAGCCTGGCATTGGGTGGAGATGAAACACCGCTAAGGCTCTTGATGATACTATGGCAATAAGGATCGGTGCGCTGGTGAGTGGAAAGCACTGAAGGGCGGTTTGATGGAGTCAAGGAAGAAATCGATGTAATACACGATGCGTCCTCCGTGCAGACGATTTGACTAGGGGATGTGACGTGCTCCGATGATGGTGGTAATGGACATCGTGAAAGAGCATCGGTATCTTGGTGCTTCCTTCCGGACTTTTATATGACCGAAATTATATGCTTGTAATCGGAGTATCCAGCGGCCAAGGCGTCCAGGCGAGTTTTTGATTGTCGACAACCAACATAGGGCATGGTGGTCGGTCACAACCGTGAAATGTCGACCGTGGAGATACGGACGAAATTTCTGAATGGACCAGACAACAGCCAAACGCTCTTCTTCGGTTATCAAGTACTTCTTTTCCGCGGAAGTGAGAACGCGGCTTGCATATGCAACAACCTTTTCGCAAAATTCGTGGTGGCGCTGCAGCAGTACGGCACCAATTCCTTGACCACTAGCGTCAGTATACAGTAATGTGGGCGCCTTGTCATCAAAATGACAAAGAACAGGTGGGGATGTTAGTGCGCGCTTGAGTTCTTGGAACGCGGCTTCACACTGATCGTTCCATTCGAAGGAACTTGAACTGGCAAGGAGGTTGTGGAGGAGCGAGGCAATGCTGGCGAAGTACCGGATAAAACGTCGAAAGTATGAGGCGAGTCCAATGAAGCTGCGCAGTTCTTTTGCACGAAGTGTGCGTGGAAAGTTGAGCACTGCGGAAATTTTGTCCGGATCGGGCTGGATGCCGTCTTTGCTAACGAGATAACCCAGGACTTCAATCGTTGTGCTAGCGAAACGGCACTTCCTCGTGTTTAGTTGAAGTCCGGCATTAGAAAGGCATGTCAGCACTTCATCTAAGCGCTGCAGATGGTCAGTGAAAGTCGAGGAAAACACGACGATGTCGTCGAGGTAGCATAGACAAGTTTTGCACTTGAGGCCGTGAAGAACAGTGTCGATGATTCTTTCAAATGTGGCGGGAGCATTGCGTAGACCGAAAGGCATTAGGTTAAACTCGTAAAGACCGTCCGGAGTAGAAAAGGCGGTCTTTTCTTTGTCCGCTTCGTGCATTGGAATTTGCCAATATCCGGAGCGAAGATCAAGGCTGGAAAAGTATTGCGCGCCTTGCAAAGTATCGAGGGCGTCATCGATACGGGACATCGGATATAATATCCTTACGGGTGATCTTGTTTAGCGCGTGGTAGTCAACACAAAATCGTACCGATCTATCCTTCTTCTGCACTAAAACGACGGGTGATGACCAAGAACTGGCAGAGGGACGTATGATGTTTCTTTTCAGCGTATCGGCAACGTTCTCCTCGATGATTTTGCGTTCGGCCAAGGAGACTCGGTACGGACGGCGGCGTACAATAGTCTGGCCATCGGTGTCGATACGATGGAAGGCAACGGAAGTCTGTCCGAGTGTCGAAGTATCCATATCAAAGGAGGCCTTATGCTTCGTGAGCAATTTTAGCAACGCTTCACTCTGAGCAGCCGTAAGGTTAGGACTTATCACGGAAGCAAGGGCAGATGAAGCAGATTTGCCCTGTTGAGGAAGAGCTTGCGAGGCGGCAAGAGGAAGCAGGGAGACTGGTTGGGTATCCACAAAACAGGTCACTGCGGAGCCTTGAGGTAGGAGGATTGTCTCAGTGGTCGCGTTTAACGCGATGACTAATGCAGAACTTTCTTTGAACCGCACCAGGCAGGAAAACGAAGACAATCCCACGGGCAAGACAGCGGCCGTAAGGAGTGATGAACACGTCGCCATTGGTGATGTCCATAGAAGAGAGACTTATGATTTGCTCGTGGCCGGGAGGCAGTACAGAATCGGCAGCAGTGAGAAAACGCAGTCGTGGCTCATCGGCAGTACCACTGCAATGAACAGTCTCGGTCATATGGACTACACGTTGACGGCAAGAGATTAAAGCGGACGCTGACGAGAGAAAGTCCCAACCTAAAATTTGTTCATGAGCGCACGGGAATAAAATCGCGAACTTAATGTGATGACGGATACCATCATAGAAGACGCGTGCTGTACATTGGGCTGATGGCCGAATTATTGCTCCATTAGCCCCAATCAGGGACGATCCAATATAAGGCGTCTTCACTTCTCGCAGACGAGAGCACAGGTCCGCCCGCATAACAGATATAGTGGCTCCCGTGTCAATCAGAGCTAACGAACGCACACCCTCAACAGACACCAATAACATGTTCGAAGGACGTTCAGGAGGATTTGGAGCACTTCGCGGCGATGCAGTTTTCCCTCCAAAAACTGCACTCGTTAGTTTTCCGGTCGCTGGACATGGATTTGGGAGACAGGTCGAAGTGGCGAAACAGAACGTCGGAGCGGCGATGGGCAGCGGCGTCTCGAGGTACGTGTGTTGTGTGCGTTGTTGGAGAAGTCGGCCGGAGTTGGAGATCGGCGAACGGGAGGATTATCGTCATAAGTGCGGTAGACACGAGGAGGTGGCTCATCGCGTTCAAAGGCAACGTAACCACGACGTTCGTATTGCTGGCGGCGTCGGCAAAACCGGGAGATATGTCCTCGAAAGCCGCAGTAACAGCAGACAGGCCTCGACGAACGCCAGGCCGAGTAGTAATGTGGGTTCGGAGCTCGGGCGACTAAAGGTGCCAGGTTATCGGGAACAGGCGCAGGTCGTGTGATTGGAGACGGCGCGGCTGGCATTGCAACAACCTGGGCGTAAGAAGCCGGTTGTGGGCCAGGAGAAGCGTTGGTATGGTGGGCGTTCTGCAAGGAGGCCAATTCCTCCTTAATAATGACGCGCCGGTCAGCAGAAGCAGGTTGGACGTGAGCGCTGCTGCAAGGGGGTGAGCCATGCGCTTGCAATTCCTCCCGAATTATGGCTCGCATTATAGACCGGAGCTCAATACCGTTTGCCAGGGGGTTGTCGAAAAAGTCCGGTTGCAAGCGGATTGATTGCAGTGCGTCGAGGCGCTGACAGATGGAGACGACGTCCGACACCGTCGACGGGTTTTGACCGGCGAGTGCGTTGAAGGCAGTGGATCCTATACCCCTAAGAAGGTGTCGCACGCGGTCAGTTTCTGGCATTGGCACTGTCGACACGGCGGCAATGCGCGAGGATGTCCTCAATGTACGAGGTATACGACTCGCCATAGTGCTGGACGCGCTCAGACAGCCTCTTTTTCGCAACTTCCGAACGAACCGTGGGTGTGCCAAAAATCCGCCGTATCTGCTCCCTGAAAGACGACCAATCACGGAAGTCCCTCTCGTGATTCCGGAACCATGTCTTGGCTACTTGAGAGACGTAAAATGGTACGTTGTTTAATCTCGATGCCTCGTTCCAGTTGTTGTATTCGCTGACACGATCGTAGTTGTCGAGCCAGTCTTCAACGTCCTCACCAGGCAAGCCAGAGAAGATTTCAGGATCGCGATACCGGTTGTTGGCAGGGCTGGGAGTGGGGGTGGCTGGCACTTGAACCGAGATCGTCGACGCTGCAGTCTTGCGACATGGCGGCCTCTTGGCATAAGCGGTGTCCCGAACGTAGCTCCAGGAGAGATCTTGAAGTGGATTGAGCTCGAAGGGATCTTAAAGCACCTCCACCACTTGAAATACCACGGTCGAGCCGGCGCTTTATTCCAAGAAGGAAAAATGGCGTCGATGCGAAAACGAACACGAGCCGATGATTGATGATGACTTTGTACAGATGAAGATGAAGTCCGCATAAATGCTTACAATATATATATATATATATATATATATATATATATATATATATACCGCTTCGTGGAATAAAACAATTCTTGGAAGTTAGCGTTGTGTCCACGTCTTGCCTCTGTCTCTCGTCTCTTTTCGTGCGCTAAAAAACCTCAGTTATGGAACACCAACACACCCTAACCTACGCTCTTTCATGCAATCAGATTACACAAGGTTCGGCGACAGCAGACAGCGGATGGAACCATTGATAACACTCTAGCAACTTCCGACACATGCAAGCGCGTCCTACGCTGTGCGATAACATTTGTTAGGCGGTGAAACATGTCGCCTGATGAAGACAAGTACACGTGTCAATATCGAGAAAATAATGTTGAAATAACATGGGAAGGAATTAAGAGTACGACAACTGCAGAGGTACACAAAGGATTAAGGCAAGGTTGTCGTCGATCACCGCTGCTGTTCACGCTTTATATGATAAGAACGGAAAGAAGGCTACAAGGAAGCAATCTAGGGTATAATCTGTCGTACAGATTAGGCGGTAAGGTTGCTGAGCAACGATTACCAGGTTTAATGTATACGGACGGTATTGTACTGTTAGCAAGCCAGGAAGACTTGCAAACTCTGGTTAATTATTGTGGAGACGGAGGAGACAGTCGAGGTTTCAGTTTTAGCGCAGCTAAGTCCGGTGGGATGTTTTTCAACGATGCAACTGATCAGGAGCTTACAATACAAGGCCATGAAATACCCCAAATGGCCGAATACAAATATCTCGGGGCATGGATAAACAAAGGGTAGATGTACACAGAAAAGCACGAACCGTCTCTCATAGCAAAAGCGGGAAGAGACGCCGGGATAATGAAAAAATAGGGCGGCAAACTTGGCGGCAGCGAGACGACAGGAGAGAGCGCAGAATAAAGCGTGCATCTACTTTTTCGCCCTCCAGATAAGCCAGGAACGGAATCCAGCCGTGGACCACTGTAGCCTGCGACTGCATTGAACTTCGCAACGCGCTACCGTCGTTGCCTTGGCGGGGGGCGTGTGCCTTCACTCAACGCTTGTGCGTCTGCGCCGGGAGCGAACTGAGACTACAAAAGCCGTAGTCGTCGTTGGAAGCGGTCACTTAGCAGCAGCGAGACGACAGGAGAGAGCGCAGAATAAAGCGTGCATCTACTTTTTCGCCCTCCAGATAAGCCCGGAACGGAATCCAGCCGTGGACCACTGTAGCCTGCGACTGCATTGAACTTCGCAACGCGCTACCGTCGTTGCCTTGGCGGGGGGCGTGTGCCTTCACTCAACGCTTGTGCGTGTGCGCCGGGAGCGAACTGAGACTACAAAAGCCGTAGTCGTCGTTGGAAGCGGTCACTTGGCGGCAGCGAGACGACAGGAGAGAGCGCAGAATAAAGCGTGCATCTACTTTTTCGCCCTCCAGATAAGCCCGGAACGGAATCCAGCCGAGGACCACTGTAGCCTGCGACTGCGTTGAACTTCGCAACGCGCTACCGTCGTTGCCTTGGCGGGGGGCGTGTGCCTTCACTCAACGCTTGTGCGTCTGCGCCGGGAGCGAACTGAGACTACAAAAGCCGTAGTCGTCGTTGGAAGCGGTCACTTGGCAGCAGCGAGACGACAGGAGAGAGCGCAGAATAAAGCGTGCATCTACTTTTTCGCCCTCCAGATAAGCCCGGAACGGAATCCAGCCGTGGACCACTGTAGCCTGCGACTGCATTGAACTTCGCAACGTGCTACCGTCGTTGCCTTGGCGGGGGGCGTGTGCCTTCACTCAACGCTTCTGCGTCTGCGCCGGGAGCCAACTGAGACTACAAAAGCCGTAGTCGTCGTTGGAAGCGGTCACTTGGCGGCAGCGAGACGACAGGAGAGAGCGCAGAATAAAGCGTGCATCTACTTTTTCGCCCTCCAGATAAGCCCGGAACGGAATCCAGCCGTGGACCACTGTAGCCTGCGACTGCATTGAACTTCGCAACGTGCTACCGTCGTTGCCTTGGCGGGGGCCGTGTGCCTTCACTCAACGCTTGTGCGTCTGCGCCGGGAGCCAACTGAGACTAGAAAAGCCGTAGTCGTCGTTGGAAGCGGTCACTTGGCGGCAGCGAGACGACAGGAGAGAGCGCAGAATAAAGCGTGCATCTACTTTTTCGCCCTCCAGATAAGCCCGGAACGGAATCCAGCCGTGGACCACTGTAGCCTGCGACTGCATTGAACTTCGCAACGTGCTACCGTCGTTGCCTTGGCGGGGGCCGTGTGCCTTCACTCAACGCTTCTGCGTCTGCGCCGGGAGCCAACTGAGACTAGAAAAGCCGTAGTCGTCGTTGGAAGCGGTCACTTGGCGGCAGCGAGACGACAGGAGAGAGCGCAGAATAAAGCGTGCATCTACTTTTTCGCCCTCCAGATAAGCCCGGAACGGAATCCAGCCGTGGACCACTGTAGCCTGCGACTGCATTGAACTTCGCAACGTGCTACCGTCGTTGCCTTGGCGGGGGCCGTGTGCCTTCACTCAACGCTTCTGCGTCTGCGCCGGGAGCCAACTGAGACTAGAAAAGCCGTAGTCGTCGTTGGAAGCGGTCACTTGGCGGCAGCGAGACGACAGGAGAGAGCGCAGAATAAAGCGTGCATCTACTTTTTCGCCCTCCAGATAAGCCCGGAACGGAATCCAGCCGTGGACCACTGTAGCCTGCGACTGCATTGAACTTCGCAACGTGCTACCGTCGTTGCCTTGGCGGGTGCCGTGTGCCTTCACTGAACGCTTCTGCGTCTGCGCCGGGAGCGAACTGAGACTACAAAAGCCGTAGTCGTCGTTGGAAGCGGTCACTTCGTAGGAGCGAGACGACAGGAGAGAGCGCAGAATTAAGCGTGCATTTACTTTTTCGCCCTCCATATAAGCCCGGAACGGAATCCAGCCGTGGACCAGTGTGGCCTGCGACTGCGTTGAACTTCGCAACGTGCTACCGTCGTTGCCTTGGCGGGGGCCGTGTGCCTTCACTGAACGCTTCTGCGTCTGCGCCGGGAGCCAACTGAGACTACAAAAGCCGTAGTCGTCGTTGGAAGCAGTCATTTGGCGGCAGCGAGACGACAGGAGAGAGCGCAGAATTAAGCGTGCATGTACTTTTTCGCCCTCCAGGTTGGTTTGTTTTCATAGTTCAAAGCTTGTCCGAATCTGTTTCTTTCCCTGTCGTACTCGCTGCTGCCAATAATTTCTATCGTGTTTGGCTGGTGCTGTATGTGAAACGCCATGACTTCGCGTTTTGAAGAAATAAGAGAGGAGTAGCGAAAGGAGATGAAGGAATTCAAGAGCAAGCTTGAACGCGATGTACGAAAAGAACTTCGCGACTTTGAGAAAAGCCTTGAGAATTTCAACGCGAGGTTTGAAGAGGTCATGAAAAAGAATAAAACCGTTGAGAAGGAAAACCAGGAGTTAAAGAAAACCAACGGCACTCTCACGACCGAATGCACTAAAATGAAACCGGAGCTAGAGGAGCAAGAGCTCAGAATTACAGCTAATGAGCAATACTCCCGGAACTGCAGCGTCGAAATAAAGGGAGTGCAGGAGAGCAAAAGTGAAGACCTTGTACAAACAGTGTGCCAAATTGGAACATCGCTTCAGCATAAGGTTGAACCGGATGACATTGAAGTCGTGCACTGGGTGAAAACTCGCAGCGACCAGGCGCCATCTAACATTGTCGTGCGGTTTAAGAGCCGCTGCAAGCGTGACGCCTTTCTTCAAAGGCGAAAAAGACTAGGCTTACCATGCACGACCTTGGCCACTCCTCAAATGAACCCATTTTTGTGAGCGAACATTTGTGTTCACCACTGAAGCGGCTACTGGGCATGGCCATTCAGAAAAAGAGAGTGTCAAAGTGGAAGTTCGTGTGGGTCAAAAATGGTCATATTCTCGCGCGTAAAGATGAACATAAGGACTCCCTAGTTGTCCGAGTGACATGTTCACGGGACATTGATAAGATTCAGTAAGCCTACATAAGTGCATTTCCTTGCTCGGTTCACAAAGGAAAGGCCGTTACACCCGATGACGTAAATAAAATATTTGTGTTAGAAAATATCAAAGGATTCACATGTTTCCACTTGAATGTAAGGTGGCTACGGAACAAAGAAGATCAGTTACGTGTTCTGTTAAACAGTTTCAATTTTAAGTTTGACTTCATATTCCTAACCGGAACATGGCTTACTTCAGAATGTGACACTCCAAAACATGAAAATTACAGCAGTTTTTCGAAAAACAGAAGTAACCGAAACCGGTGGTGGGTTGCTTATGTATGTGAAAAGTGTCAGATGCGATTTAATGGAAAACTATTCGTTAATGACGAATGACGTAGAGAGTCTTGTTGTCCGATCCAATGATCATATGTTTGCTGTCATGTACCGCCCGCCTGATGGGAATTTACTCATGTCTTTTGCCTACCTTGAAGATCTGTTCACGCATGTAAACCAAAATGAACTGACACTTGTCCTTGGCGGAGATGTTAATATTAACATGTTGGACACATCCACCCCGCGGCACACGTTCCAGACGCTTTTAGATTGGAATGGTTTTCACTGCATGGTTAACACGGCAACACGCATTACATCGGCCACAAGCACATTAATCGATCTATTCATTACCAATTTAGCATCGCATGATAATATAGGTGGTGTTCTCGCCTCCCATATTAGCGATCACTTACCTATATTTCTGCTTATTAGGTCGCCGCACCATAAGATTGCCACACAACTTTCAGATAATCGAAAAATTCAAAACATTAATCGAATCACGCTTGAAACATTTCGCTCTAAGCTAAAAAGGATAGATTGAGACCCTATATATCATGCGGATAAAGTTGATGAAGTGTATGATACATTCTTATGTTTGTTTCAGGAAGCCTACCATGAGTCTTTTCCTTTAATTACTATAAAAACATCCAGCCGATCGCGGAAACTTTGGATTTCGAACTTCTGCCTTGAAATGATAACAAAGAAAGACAAACTTTGTAGAAAGTTCTTGTCCACGAGAAACCCTGATGACTGGGAACAATTTAGGCAACATAGAAACAATACAACCGCCTTTCTTCGTAATGCGAAAAGGGAATACTTATTTACATGTTTCAATTTGGAATGTAATGCAAAGGCAGATGTAGTATGGAAAACGATAAATGAATTATTGAATCGTTCACCTGCGGCTCAAAGTGCTCAAGAGATAAGCGTAAATGGTCTGGTTTTAAAGGGCAACCAATTGGCTGAAGCATTCAATGATTTTTTTGTCAATCTAGTGAACACTTGTCACTGTCCTGAGGCTGTTAATCAAATCCAGAGTAATAAAAATGGTATATATCTGAACCCTGCGAGTGAGAATGAGGTTAAAACGACATTTAACCTGCTTAAAAATAGTAATGTCTGCGATGTGGATCACCTGCAATTAAAAGCTGTTAAGTACACTTTTGATATAATTGCAGCACCACTCGCACATATCTATAACCAAGCGATTACTACTGGCAATTTTCCCAAACGGATGAAGCTCTCTAAAGTAATTGTTATTCACAAAGAAGGTGATAAAAACCAGTTTTCTAACTATATATATATATATATATATATATATATATATATATATATATATATATATATATATATATATATATATTGTTACGCGCGAAGGAGACCGTTTACTTTAGGTCGCGAAGGTGAGCGCAAGAGCGGCCAGCTGGTTAATCAACTGAGCGTTGTCCTCTTCTTCCTTCCTCCACTCGGGACCGCAAGCACGTTCACTGGTCTTCGTTTTCTTCATGCGTAACATTCCTCTCGTCGCAGACGAAGCCCGCCGGGCGAGTCGATCCATTTGTCTTGACGTGAACAATTTCAAGCGGGCGACATGGACCACTTGTGTCTTGGCAGCTCTTCTACCACTCGCCGTGAGGCGAGCTATGTTATACGTGACTTCCATGAGTCTGTTAATAATAACAAACGGCCCATCGTAGGTGGCCAAAAGCTTCTGGCATAACCCGCGTTTCCGTACTGGAGTCCACAGCCAGACTAAATCACCAGGGCGATAGGTTACCGGACGGTGGCGAATGTCGTAGCGTGCTTTTGACCTGTCCTGCGATGCCAAAGTGCGCAAACGAGCAATACGACGAGCTTCTTCGGCGAGGCAGAGAGTCTCGGTGACAGTGGGATTTTCGTGACTGCAGAAGGGAAAAATAGTGTCGATTGTGTACCGGGGTGGCCGTGCGTACAGCAGGAAGAAAGGGCTATAGCCGGTGGTCTCGTGCTTGGCGGTGTTGAACGCGTACGTGATAAAAGGCAGTACGTCATCCCAGTTCTTGTGGTCGGATGAAACATACATAGATAGCATGTTTACAATTGTTCCGTTGGTGCGCTCCGTAAGCCCATTCGTTTGTGGATGGTATGGTGTCGAGTGACGCAAGTTGGATTCACACAAACGAAGCAGCTCCTCTACAACGTCCGCTGTGAATTGTCGCCCACGGTCGCGGATGATCACGCGAGGCGGACTATGTCGCAAGATCACATATTGCAGCAGGAATGTTGCAACGTCAGTGGCAGTTGCTGAGGGCGCGGCCGCCGTCTCACAGTAGCGTGTGAGGTAGTCGACGCAAACAACTATCCAACGGTTTCCCTTGGCTGATCTTGTAAATGGGCCTACAAAGTCAATGCCCACTTGTTGGAAAGGCGTGCTTGGAGGCGGGATTGGCTGCAGGAGACCAGCTGGAGCAGTAGATGGCCGTTTGTGGCGCTGACACTGCATGCAGCTGGCCACATACGTCTCAACAGAGTGTCGCATTCCAGGCCAATAAAAGCGTTCCTGAATCCGCTAGAGCGTCCTCGCCGAACCTAAATGGCCAGACGTAGGGTCGTCGTGCATAGCACTCAGAATCGCTGTGCGAAGGCTCTCCGGTACCACTAGGAGAAAACGCGCGCCAGTGCCGGAAAAGTTCTTAAACAGGAGTCCATCACGTACACAGAAATGGTTTGCTGTCGTCGAAGCGAAGAGCGGTGTTAATTTATCGTCTTTTCGCTGTTCGGCTTTGAAGCAGTCGAAGTCTGGAAAACGCGGCGACACAGAGGCCACGAGGTGATCGAAGTCGTCGACGTCACAGTCCGTAGTGCTAAGTTGCATGCGCGAGAGGCAGTCCGCATCAGCGTGTCGTCGACCGCTCTTATAAGAGACGGTGAAGCTGTATTCTTGCAGTCGGAGCGCCCAGCGTGCAAGGCGGCCACAACGGTCACGAAAATTCACAAGCCAACACAATGAGTGGTGGTCGGTGACCACTGTAAAGGGGCGTCATACAGGTAAGAACGAAACCGCTGAACCGCAAATATTACCGCGAGGCATTCTTGTTCCGTGACAGTGTAATTCTGCTCGGGCCTACTTAATGAGCGGCTTGCATATGCGATCACGTGTTCGCGGACACCGTAGCGTTGAACTAGGACGGCACCAATACCTATGCCACTGGCATCCGTATGAAGTTCCGTCGGAGCTGAAGGACTGAAGTGTTGAAGAACCGGTCGTGACGTCAGCAGGAACTTCAGCTGACGAAAAGAAGAGTCGCACTCCGGAGTCCACTCAAAGGGGGCGTCCTTTCGTAGCAGGCATGTCAGCGGATACGCGACGTCGGCGAATTTAGGAATAAATCGGCGGAAATAGGAACAAAGCCCCAGAAAACTGCGGAGCTCCTGGACAGAGCGCGGTGCACTGAACGCTTCAACGGCTGCTGTGTTCTGGGGATCAGGGCGGATGCCATCATTGTCGACGAGGTGCCCAAGCACAAGGGTTTGGCGTTCACCGAAGTGGCATTTCTTAGAGTTTAAAACTAGACCAGCGTTTCTGATGCAGTTCAGGACAATATCCAGACGCGAGTTGTGTTCGCTGAAGGCGCGGCCAAAGATGACGACGTCGTGGAGGTAGCATATGCAGATGTTCCACTTCAAGCCGCGCAGAACAGTGTCCATAAATCTCTCGAAAGTTGCCGGAGCGTTGCATAATCCAAATGGCATCACATTAAATTCGAAGAGCCCGTCAGGGGTTACAAAGGCAGTCTTCTCCTTGTCGTCAGGATGCATCGGAATTTTCCAATAGCCGGATCGTAAATCTACTGAGGAAAAGTAAGAGGCGGAATGAAGGCAGTCTATTGCGTCATCAATACGTGGGAGTGGGTACACGTCGTTTTTTGTTACAGCATTCAAACGGCGATAGTCGATGCAAAATCTCCAAGATCCATCTTTTTTTTAACAAGAATCACTGGAGCTGCCCACGGACTCACTGACTCTTGTACGACTCCCTTTTTCATCATTTCGTGCACCTGTTCGTTGATAATCTGGCGCTCTGATGGCGAAACACGATATGGCTTTTGTCTAATCGGATTTGCCGAACCCGTGTTGATGGTATGGCGCGTTCCAGACTCAGGGATTGCAGGTATTTTGTCCTTCTGCGCAAAGTCGAAAACCGAAATGTGCTTCGAAAGCACACCCATTAACGTTCGGCGTTCACTCGTGCTGAGCGATTTGTTTACCATCGACAAAAGGGCCGTATCCGAACTGCGGCCATCAGGTTCTTCCGGCACATCTGTAAGTTCAGCCACTGATAAGGATGCGTGTTCCCTGGCGAAGGCTAATTTTATGCCGTCTGGTAGTATAACAGGCTCCTTAGAACAGTTTACGGTCCATAAGCCAGTGCGTCCGCCTTTTATCGACACCACACAATGTGGCACCAACACATTCTTCTTCACACAGTTAAAGTGTATCGGTTCTACGGTAGCTTCGAAGCTGTCGGAATCGGCGCCGCAACAGACAACGGGAACGCAAATGGTAGATGATGCAGGCATGACCGTATCACCACAAACACACAGTGTAGCTTCGCGATCTACAGGGTTCTACAGGAGTCCTGATGGAATCCTGCCACTTATAAATACCTTCCCTGTGCTGCAGTCGAGAGTAGCACCGCACTCCCGCAAGAAGTCCATGCCAAGAATAACATCATGGGTCGACCGAGGAATAATCACAAACTCTGTCGTAATAGCATGGCCTCCCAAAAACACGTCAGCACTACACACACCAATAGGTCGCAACGGCTCGCCACTCACTCCACAGAACTTTGAATCTTCGTCCCATTTAAACAAAACCTTTCGCCCTAACACGTGTTTAAAAGAGACACTCATGACCGAAATTGTTGCGCCTGTGTCCACCAGAGCCATCACAGAGACATTATCTACAAGAACGCGCACTTTGTTTTTCAGCATCAACACAGGAGGTATTTCTGTCAGTAGCACGTCTCCAGCGACCTCACCTCCATCGGCCGCGCTAGCTAGTTTTCCGGTGACGAAGGGGACGTGGTGCGACGCGGCGGTGAGGGAGAACGGGCAGCACGACGTTGCGGTGGGGGTGTCAAACTCCCGTCAGATGCCGGGGAGCGATTCCGGGACCTTCTCGGCCAATACTCGTCGCCAGACGATACGTGTGCTGGCCACGGGGCACCGTGTCGCCGTTCGGAGGGCCGAGAAAACTGTGAGGGCTGGCCATACCACGTTGTCATACGCTGGTTACAAAACCGCGATATATGACGCGGGACACCTCAGGAATAACACACCGGGAGAGGTCGAAACCTTGGCTGTTCGTCGATGAAGCGGATATTATCATTTTCCCGCGTGTAGTGGGTTGGTTCGTGGCGTGTGTCACGACGATACATCGCGCGTCGAGAAGGCGTGCGCTGAGCGCGTTGGTCATAGCGCGGAGTCGGAGGGCGTGTTGTCATGCTTGACTATGGGGCTGCGCTGTACTCTACGGCCGCTGCCTTAACCATCGGTTGCCAAGGGGCCGAATGTGGCGCCGTCATAGCCTCACGTGACGTGTGCACACCATGGTGGTCGGCAGTTGAATGCAACAACTCTTCGCAGCGGGAAAGTTTCTCGCGGACAATCTGTCGGATCGTGGAAGGAAGGTCGAGGCAAGGACTCGTGTCCACACTGGCAACCGTCGTAACGTTTGCCAACCGACCAAACTTTGGCGCAATCCGACGCATCTTGAGTGTTTCAAAAGTTCTGCAGTGCCGGATGACGTCGGACACAGAACTAAGGCTCTCCTTTCCAATTAGAAAATTGTACACATCCTCAGCCACTCCTTTCAGCAAATGTCCAACTTTATCTTCTTCCGATATGCGAGCACTAACCACCTTGCACAGCTTTAACACTTCTTCGATGTATGTTGTGCATGTCTCACCTGGTAGCTGCGCCTGTTGCCACAGTGTCTGCTCCGCACGCTTCTTTTTGGCGACTGAGTCCCCAAAACACGCCTTTAGCTCGTCAACAAAATGTTCCCACGTCGTAAGCGCGTCCTCGTGGTTCTCGTACCACACGAGGGCGGTATCGGTCAGGGAAAATACCACATTCGTGAGCTGAGCGGTTGCATCCCACCTGTTGGACTTGCTCACTCGTTTGTAGTGGACGAGCCACTCGTCGGCATCTTCCCCCGCTTTGCCTCCGAAGGTGGGTGGAACTCGGTAGTATGGCAGTGGACTGCTAGGCGCTGCCCTCGGAGCGGCTACTTCTTCTGGCATGTCGAAGATGGTCACAGCTGATGGTGGGAGGCCGGCAAGTCGACGGCTTCGACGAAGCTGCGGCAGTGACGGTTCCGTTGTTGTGAGCGCTACCCCGCACCCCCACCACTTTGTTATGCGCAAAGGGACCGTTTATAACCCTTACGGATGAAGGGGACCGTTTACTTTAGGTCGTGAAGGCGAGCGCAAGAGCGGCCAGCTGGTTAGTCAACTGAGCGTCGTCCTCAGTATATATATATATCTTTATACATATATATATATATATATATATATATATATATATATATATATATATATATATATGCATAGGTTTTTCAAAGGCCTTCAATCGCCGGAACTACATAGCGTTGCTAAAAACCTCGAGCTGTATGGTGTACAAGGCACACCCCTACAACTTCTAACCTCTTACCTAAAATTTCGTAAACAAGCCGTAGCGATAGGTGATTCTCTTTCCTCATTTAAAAATGTGAATGCTGGTGTTCCCCAAGGGAGCATCCTTGGTCCCCTTCTGTTTAACTTTTACATTAACGACATAATTAAGATAAGCGCGAAACCGACATTTGTTATTTATGCGGATGACACGACACCACTGTTCCGAAACTCTAATACTACGACACTTCACCTCGATATAAACGATTGCCTTGACGAATTGAACTCCTGGAGCAAGTTAAATTCATTGGAGATCAACGTTAATAAAACAAAGGCAATCCTGTTTTCACCCAAACAATCACGTGCTGTGCTAGAAGGTAATCTTCTCGGTAATGACATTGTAGAAGTTGTTGACTCTGTTAAAGCACTTGGTGTCTATTTTCATAAAAACATGTCCTGAGATCTGCATATCAATCACGTTATTACCCGTATTGCAAAGTCTGTTGGTATTTTAGCAAAGTTTCGGTTCTTTTTACCACAAGAGGTTAAACTATAGATTTACAATGCTCTGTTCCTTTCTCATCTTAATTACTGTATCCTTGTATGGGGTAAAACCGCAACAACGAACTTAAATAGCATATTCGTACTCCAAAAGAAAGCTCTTCGGCATATAGCCAATGCAGATTACCACGCTCATACTAAAGCACTTTCTCATCGTTTTAATTTAGTTTCTACTCGCAATCTTTACTCGTATCATCTGGCGATAAGATATGAACAAAGCATCAACAATCCTGAAAATTTATTAGCTTCCCTTGCAGACCTGACAATTTGAACGCCGATACATCACACTCGTAGCACGGAACCTTGGCAAATACCATTTTCGAGAACATCCTATGGGGAGCAAATGCTTCGCTGTTCTCTTCCTATGCTAATAAATTATCTACACAAACAGACACTAACAATAGAAAATAGTAGTAGAACAAGGCTCCGCAAATGTTTTGTACATGTCGAATAACAACATTATAAGAAAATGTAAAATTCACTTATATGTTGATAAGATTGTTTTCTTCTCATTTGTACGTATGTGTTATTGTACACTAGTTATTATCTTGTTATGTGTAATTGATTCTATTGTTTGTTTGTCGACGTGTCACCTTCGCTGTGCCTTGTAAAAGGGGGCCTGAACCCTCGTCAAGTGGACTAGCGTCCACTTTTTGTTCGGGCCTCCTTCCAAATGTTCTTTGGAAAAATAAACATGATTCTGATTTTTAATGTTGAGGGCACTGTGGGGGTACAACAGGTATGAAGTACTGAGAGGTATTTAGAAAGGAATAATGGTGCCACGGCTTACTTTAGGGAGTGCGGTCCTAGGCTTAAGGGCAGGATTTCAGTCGAGACTAGAAGTAAATCAGAGAGCCCTTAGAAGATTAACACTAGGTGCCCACGGGAAAGCCACAAACGAGGCAGTACAGGGGGATACGATCTGGGCATCGTTCGAAGCACGGGAAGCTCAGAGTAAAATCCTATACGAAAAACGCCTGAGGAAATTGGACAATAACAGGTGGGCAGCTAAGGTATTTAAATACCTATACAGAAAGAGCACTGACTCACAATTGCGGACAAGAACTAGGAAGCTAACCATTAAGTATACCAGACACAAGGACGGAGAAAGACAGAGCATTAAACGACAGGTTAAAAAAGCGGAAGGTAAAAATTGGATAAATTCAATGGAAAAGATGCATAGTGTTGAACTATATCGATACTGCATGATACTGCAGAGGGTGCTAACAATTCCTGGCTCCGGACAGGCCGCCATTGAAACATGAACCTGGCAACGTTTAACGCTAGAACTTTATCTAGTGAGGCGAGTCTAGCAGTGTTATTGGAGGAATTAGAGGGCAGTAAATGGGATATAATAGGGCTCAGTGAACTTAGGAGGCCAAAAGAAGCATACACAGTGCTAAAAAGCGGGCACGTCCTGTGCTACCTGGGCTTAGCGGAGAGACGAGAACTAGCAGTCGGATTCCTGATTAATAAGAATATAGCTGGTAACATACAGGAATTCTATAGCATTAACGAGAGGGTGGCAGGTCTTGTTGTGAAACTTAATAAGAGGTACAAAATAAAGGTTGTACAGGTCTACGCCCCTACATCCAGTCATGATGACCAGGAAGTCGAAAGTTTCTATGAAGACGAGGAATCAGCGATGGGTAGAGTGAAAACAAAATACGCTATACTGATGGGCGACTTCAATGCCAAGGTAGGCACGAAGCAGGCTGGAGACAAGTCAGTGGGGCAATATTGTCACGTGGTGGTGACGTTAAGAACACAGTAGAGATACTGTGAAAGGCAAAAACTAACTTTTATTGGGCGAACCTGTGCCCACAAGAACAGGCTACACTTATAGCACAATGATAGCGGCGAACAAGGTCGGCGATCGTCGGAAATCTGATCAGCGGGTCAAGCGCGTCGGCTTTTATACAGCAGTCATCGAATGTTCCAGACTAATCCTTCGGACCCGCGTGCCTTCCACAAAGTTCTACACTATTCGCGTCACGCGATGAAATCAGATAACACAAGGTTCGGCGACAACAGACAGCCGGATGGAAGCATCGATAACTTTCCAGAAAATTCGGATACATGCAGGCGCATCCAGCACTGTGCGATTACATTTGTTAGGCGGCGAAACGTGGTCGCCCGATAAAGATAAGTACACGTGTCAATACCCCCCTCTTAAAAAGCATCGACCCGATGCTGCAAACAAACGAAAGTCATAAACAAAAGCACTCGTAGCAAAGAAAAGAACAAAAATGACGAAGTTCGTCAGCGTCCGTAAAAGGGTTTAAGGCGCACCACGTGGACCACTTCAGATCGTGCGCGGCGCCGCTGTGAATGCAAATTGCCGTCTGGCACGACCTCATAGTCCAGAGCGCCAATACGTCGGATGACCTTATAGGGTCCGAAATAGCGTCGGAGTAGTTTCTCACTGAGTCCTCGTCGGCGTATTGGGGTCCAGACCCAAACGCGGTCGCCAGGCTGGTACTCGACGAAGCGTCGTCGGAGGTTGTAGTGTCGGCTGTCGGTCCTCTGCTGGCTCTTGATTCGCAGGCGGGCGAGCTATCGGGCTTCTTCGGCGCGCTGGAGATAGCTAGCGACGTCAACATTCTCTTCGTCAGTTACGTGCGGCAGCATGGCGTCAAGCGTCGTCGTCGGGTTCCTGCCGTAGACCAGCTTAAACGGCGTGATCTGTGTTGTTTCTTGCACCGCCGTGTTGTACGCAAAGGTTACGTACGGCAGGACCGCGTCCCACGTCTTGTGCTCGACGTCGACGTACATTGCTAGCATGTCGGCGAGGGTCTTGTTCAGGCGCTCCGTGAGACCATTCGTCTGCGGATGGTAGGCAGTTGTCCTCCTGTGGCTTGTCTGGCTGTACTGCAGAATGGCTTGGGTGAGCTCTGCTGTAAAAGCCGTTCCTCTGTCGGTGATGAGGACTTCTGGGGCACCATGTCGCAGCACGATGTTCTCGACGAAAAATTTCGCCACTTCGGCTGCGCTGCCTTTCGGTAGAGCTTTGGTTTCAGCAAAGCGGGTGAGATAGTCCGTCGCCACGACGATCCACTTATTCCCGGATGTAGACATCGGAAACGGCCCCAACAAATCCATCCCAATCTGCTGGAATGGTCGACGAGGAGGTTCGATCGGCTGTAGTAATCCTGCTGGCCTTGCCGGTGGTGTCTTGCGTCGTTGACAGTCTCGGCATGTCTTGACGTAACGGGCGACGTCGGCGGTCAGACGCGGCCAGTAATACCTTTCCTGTATTCTCGATAGCATCCGGGAGAATCCGAGGTGCCCAGCGGTTGGATCGTCGTGTAGGGCGTGCAGTATTTCTGGACGCAGCGCTGATGGCACAACAAGAAGGTAGCTGGCGCGGACTGGTGAGAAGTTCTTCTTCACGAGCAGGTTCTTTTGTAGCGTGAACGAAGACAACCCGCGCTTAAATGCCCTAGGGACAACGTCGGTGTTCCCTTGCAAATATTCGACGAGGCCTTTTAGCTCCGGGTCTGCTCGTTGCTGTTTAGTGAAGTCTTCCACGCTTATTATCCCAAGGAAGGCGTCGTTGTCCTCGTCGTCTTGCGGCGGGGGATCGATTGGGGCGCGTGATAAGCAGTCGGCGTCGGAGTGTTTTCTTCCGGACTTGTATACTACCTTGACGTCATATTCTTGTAGTCTGAGGCTCCACCGCGCCAGCCGTCCGGAAGGGTCCTTTAAGTTAGCTAGCCAACACAACGCGTGGTGGTCGCTGACGACTTTGAATGGCCTGCCATAGAGGTAAGGGCGGAATTTAGCTGTAGCCCAAATGATGGCGAGGCATTCCTTTTCAGTCGTAGAATAATTGCTTTCCGCTTTTGACAGCGACCGGCTAGCATAAGCTATCACCTGTTCGACTCCGTTTTTCCTCTGGACAAGGACGGCACCGAGGCCTAGGCTACTGGCGTCAGTGTGTATTTCGGTATCGGCGTCCTCGTCGAAGTGTGCAAGTACCGGCGGCGACTGCATGCGTCGTTTGAGTTCTTGAAATGCCTTGGCCTGCGGCGTTTCCCACTTGAACGCGACATCACATTTGGTTAGATGTGTTAGCGGCTCCGCGATGCGTGAAAAGTCCTTGACAAAGCGCCTATAGTAGGCACACATGCCAAGGAATCTGCGCACTGCCTTCTTGTCGGTTGGCTGCGGGAACTTTGCGATGGCAGCTGTCTTCTGTGGGTCGGGGCGTACTCCTGATTTGCTGATGACGTGGCCTAGGAACAAAAGCTCATCGTAAGCGAAGCGGCACTTTTCCGGCTTCAGAGTGAGCCCTGATGAATTGATGGCTTCTAATACTGTCGCAAGCCGCCTAAGGTGATCGTCGAAATTTGCGGCGAAGACAACGACGTCATCCAAGTAAACAAGACACGTCTGCCACTTCAATCCTGCTAAAACCGTGTCCATCACTCGCTGGAACGTTGCAGGCGCCGAGCACAGTCCAAATGGCATAACCTTGAACTCATAGAGGCCGTCTGGCGTGATGAAGGCGGTCTTTTCGCGATCCCTTTCGTCGACTTCTATTTGCCAGTAGCCAGACTTGAGGTCCATCGATGAGAAGTATTTAGCATTGCAGAGCCGATCCAATGCGTCGTCTATCCGTGGGAGGGGGTATACGTCTTTCTTCGTGATTTTGTTCAGTCGATGATAATCGACGCAGAAACGTAGGGTTCCGTCCTTTTTCTTCACTAAAACAACTGGAGACGCCCACGGGCTTTTCGATGGCTGGATGATGTCGTCACGCAGCATTTCCTCGACTTGTTGTCTTATAGCTTCGCGTTCTCGTGTCGAAACTCGGTAAGGGCTCTGGCGGAGTGGTCGAGCGCACTCTTCGGTCATTATGCGATGCTTTGCGACTGGTGTTTGTCGAATCCTCGATGACGTCGAAAAGCAGTCTTTGTATCGTCGAAGCAGACTTCTGAGCTGTTGCTGCTTAATCACGGGGAGACTTGGATTTATGTCGAAGTCTGGCTCGGGAACTACGGTCGTCGGGGTAGAGACGACAGAATCCGAGAGGACAAACGCATCGCTGGTTTCCTGTATTTCCTCGATGAATGCGATCGTCGTGCCCTTGTTGATGTGCTTGAACTCCTGGCTGAAGTTTGTCAGCAGCACTTTCGTGTTTCCTCCGTGCAGTCGAGCGATCCCTCTTGCGACGCAAATTTCACGGTCGAGTAGTAGACGTTGGTCGCCTTCGATGACGCCTTCTACGTCAGCGGGTGTTTCGGTGCCGACCGAAATAACGATGCTGCAGCGAGGCGGGATGCTCACTTGATCTTCGAGCACACTCAAGGCGTGGTGACTACGAGGGCTCTCCGGCGGTATCCCTTGATCTTCCGACAGCGTTACTGACTGCGACTTCAGGTCGATGATTGCGCCGTGTTGGTTCAGGAAGTCCATGCCGAGAATGACGTCTCGTGAACACTGTTGCAGGATAACGAAGGTGGCAGGGTAAGTCCGGTCATGAATGGTAATTCTTGCCGTGCAGACTCCAGTCGGCGTAATGAGGTGTCCTCCAGCGGTCCGAATTTGGGGGCCCTCCCATGCAGTCTTAACCTTCCTCAACTGGGCGGCGATGTGTCCACTCATTACGGAGTAATCGGCCCCTGTGTCGACTAAGGCAGTGACTGCGTGGCCGTCGAGAAGTACGTCGAGGTCGGTGGTTCTTCGTCTGGCGTTGCAATTGGGTCTTGGCGTCGGATCACGGCTGCGTCGTGTTGAACTGAAGCTGGAACGTCGCGTCGTCAAGCCATCTTTCGTCGGTGTAGTCTTGGCTTCCTGACTTCGTCGGGACGGCGGCGTGTCGTCATTAGGTCGTCGAGATGGTCTCTTCGGCGTCTTCGTCGGCGGCGGAGGATCTTCGTCAGTTCGACGAACAGCAACCGCACCTCCATCGGTTGCTGCTTTTAGTTTTCCGGATATGGGCTCGCAGAGCGGCCCCGGGCTGGGCCGGTGTATGGTCGGCGCTGCGGTGACAGGTAGCGGCCTGGTGACGGCGAACGGGACGGTCGTCGAGGGCTCCACTGAGTAGCGGCGAGGTAGTCGGCGATGTCACGAGGGCGTTCACCTTCCCTCGGGCGCTGTGCGTTGACGGCGAAGCCTCGCAATCCCAGGTCGCGGTATGGGCATCGGCGGTACACATGGCCGGCTTCGCCACAGTGGTAGCAGAGCGGGCGGTGGTCAGGAGCGCGCCAAATGTCCGTCTTCCTCGCGTAGGTGCGCTGGGCGACGGGTGGTCGTGCTGGCGGCGGCGGCGGCGGACGACGGAATTGCGGCGTGACAGGGCCCTGGCGCGGTCGCGGAGGGGGACCTTGACGGCGTGCGACGGCGGCGTAGGTCATCGCTTGCGGCTCAGGCTGCGGCGATTCAGGGCCTACTCCAAGTTGTTGTTGGAGTTCCTCTCGCACGGCGTCGGCAATCGTAGCCACTTGAGGCTGTGATGATGGGAACAGCTTTTGTAGCTCCTCCCTCACGACAGCTCGGATAGTCTCGCGTAGGTCGTCGGTGGCCAGTGACTGAACTCCGGCGTAGTTTGACGAGTTCGTGCGGCGGTCGAATTGCCGGTTTCGCATCTCGAGTGTCTTCTCGATGCTGGTGGCCTCGCGAAGAAACTCGTCGACAGTCTTCGGTGGGCTTCGTACCATCCCGGCAAAAAGTTCCTCCTTTACACCACGCATGAGTAGGCGGACTTTCTTTTCCTCGGACATTTCCGGGTCGGCGTGGCGGAACAGGCGGCTCATTTCTTCTGTAAAAATCGCGGTGGTCTCATTTGGTAGTTGCACCCGGGTTTCTAATAGCGCTTGGGCTCGTTCTCGGCGTACAACGCTTGCGAATGTCTGCAGGAAGCCGCTTCGAAATAGCTCCCAGGTCGTCAAGGTGGCTTCTCGGTTCTCGAACCACGTCCTGGCAGCGTCTTCCAATGCGAAGAAGACATGTCGCAGTTTGTCGTCGCTGTTCCACTTGTTAAAAGCAGCGACCCTCTCGTATGTCTCAAGCCAGCTTTCCGGGTCCTCGAACGTTGAACCGCGGAACGTCGGAGGCTCCCTGGGCTGCTGCAGCACGATGGGAGATGCTGGGGCTGCCATTGGGGTGGACTTGGTGGTGATCTTCCTGGTTTCAGGCAAAAGTCCGTGCTCCGGGGGCAGTTGTTGAAGACGGCGGCTTGCTCGATGGTCCGGGACTACGTTGGTGCTGTCTTTGCGGTCCGGGCTTGGGTCACGGTTTGTCGAGGGCGTCCGGTACATGAAAGAAAAGCACCTCCACCAGATGTCACGTGGTGGTGACGTTAAGAACACAGTAGAGATACTGTGAAAGGCAAAAACTAACTTTTATTGGGCGAACCTGTGCCCACAAGAACAGGCTACACTTATAGCACAATGATAGCGGCGAACAAGGTCGGCGATCGTCGGAAATCTGATCAGCGGGTCAAGCGCGTCGGCTTTTATACAGCAGTCATCGAATGTTCCAGACTAATCCTTCGGACCCGCGTGCCTTCCACAAAGTTCTACACTATTCGCGTCACTCGATGAAATCAGATAACACAAGGTTCGGCGACGACAGACAGCCGGATGGAAGCATCGATAACTTTCCAGAAAATTCGGATACATGCAGGCGCATCCAGCACTGTGCGATTACATTTGTTAGGCGGCGAAACGTGGTCGCCCGATAAAGATAAGTACACGTGTCAATATGGCATAGGCACTAGGAATAGCAGGGGAGAGCTATTAGCAGAGTTTGCGGAACACAATAATATGCGGATAATGAATACCTTCTTCCGCAAGCAGGATAGCCCAAAGTGGACGTGGAGGAGCCCGAACGGCGAGACTAGAAATGAAATAGACTTTATACTCTGCGCTGACCCTGGCATCATACGAGATGTCGACGTGCTCGGCAAGATGCGCTGCAGTGACCATAGGGTGGTAAGAACTCGAATTAGCCTAGACTTGAGGAGGGAACGGAAGAAACTGGTACATCAGAAGCCGATCAATGAGTAAGCGGTAAGAGGGAAAATAGAGGAATTCCAGATCAAGCTACAGAACAGGTATTCAGCTTTAACTCAGGAAGAGGACCTTAGTGTTGAAGCAATGAACGACAATCCTGTCGGCATCATTAAGGAGTGTGCAATAGAAGTCGGTGGTGTTACGTTTCGCTTACGACGCGCGGTATAGCCGGCGCGGATGCAACGGACGCCGGGGCTTCATTCAAAGCGGCGGACATTTTGGCCCGTTCAGCGCCGCCGATACGCCTCCCCGCCAAGCGCGTCCAGGCATGTTTCAATGCCACGTGTCTTCAAGTGTGCGCGTGTGTGTGTGTGCATGTTGGTGCCCACGCTTGTCAAAGCGCGGCAGCCGGGGAGAGGAGCTCCCCAAGTGTGAAACGAGGAGGTCTGACCGGCGCCGGCCCGGCGGATGCGTCACTACACTCGTCTCAACCTGTCTCTCAGCCTGTCCGTGCCTCGCATCACGTGCGCCTCTGACGAGGCCTTCCTTCTTCCCCGCGACTCCGAGAGTATAAAAGCAGCTGCCCCGGACGCCAGGAGAGAGGCTCCGATTTCTTCTGTTGAGTAACGTGCTCTCCCATCTCTCCACTTCGGTCGACCTGACCGGCCGCTCTTTTGCGATGCTAGAATAGACAAGTTGTTCTGTTACCAGTCGACTCATGCTTTGCCGGGACCTTCGGATGCTTCCAGTTGTGCCCCAGGCCGCCAGGCCAACGCTACCCTTGGGGCTTGCGACCCGATTGCAACAATGGGTGTCAGCGCTGAGATTCCAACAACTGTCTGCCAATGGTGAGTTCGCGACAACGGAGGCCAGCAGCGAAGATATGCGGTTGACTGTATGCTGAGCAGCACAACGACCATTCGGGAGCAGTGCAACGAGCCCTGTGTGATGACTGGTTGCCTGCAGCGGAACGACTGCGCTGAATTCGTGGCTGCGAGGTTTGGTGAGTGCGGGACTTTCTTCTTCTGAGTTTTGCCAGGCTTTTGTTAGTGTCAGAAACAGAGCTGGTAATTGTGGTTGTCGTTGCTGCCGGGTTAGTTTGCGGCAAGACAATAGTAGGCAGTAGAGAAAGCAGCATTCAGAGTAGCTATGGATTGGAAGTCGTTGCGCAAACCGAAATTGCTGGAGCTTGCAAGAGAGTTGGGTCTGGATGTCTCAGACAAACTCAGAAAACCAGAACTGCTAAGGGCTATTCTTGAGTTAGAAGCGGAGGATGACGAGCTCTCGGAATGCCTTGAGACCATTGAGGAGAGGGCAAAAAGACAGGAGCGCGACCTTAAAGAGCAAAAAGAGAAACAATAGCGCGAACTTAAAGAACAGAAAGAGCGAGAGCAACAAGAGAAAGAAAAAGAGCGCGACCGTCAACACGCTTTGGAAATGAAGCGTCTCGAGGTAGAGATTGAACGCGCTCGTAATGGAAGTCAGGCACACGGTGCAGGAGAACGAGTGTCGTTCAAAATGACTGACCTGATGCGGCCGTTTAAGCTTGGAGGGGACATTGGTTTGTTCCTGGTTAACTTTGAGCGAACGTGCGAGAAGCAGGGGTTCTCTCGGGAAACGTGGCCACAGCGCTTGCCACTTTGTTACCCGGCGAGGCGGCCGACGTAGTCGCTCGCTTGAAGAGAGAGGAGGCAGAGGATTTCGACAAAGTGAAATCGAGTCTGCTAAAAAAGTACAGGCTGTCAGCGGAGGCGTTCCGTCGGAAATTTCGGGAAAATGAGAAAGGCAGAAGTGAGTCATATACAGAGTTTGCCTACAGGCTTATGTCAAACATGCAGGAGTGGCTCAAAGAAGAGAAAGCGTTTGGTGACCACGAGAAAGTTCTGCAGTGTTTCGGGCTGGAACAGTTTTATAGTCGGTTACCTGAGAACGTGCGGTACTGGGTCTTGGATAGGCCAGACGTTAGTACGGTGGCTAGAGCCGCTGAGCTAGCCGAGGAGTTTGTGACGCGTCGGGCTCGCGGAGCTAAGGATGGTCAAAAGGGTGAATTTGGCTCCAAGTTTGAGAGGCCGAAGTTCACACCCATGAGAGCAAGGGGGAACACACGTAGTGCAGATGCGAGTGAAAGCAGTCCGACCGAATCTAAGGAGACGGCGGCAGCCGAAGCCGAACGCAGAAAGCGGTTCGAGACGAGGCAAGCGCGCGCGTGTTATACGTGCCAGAAGCCGGGTCACTTTTCGGCGCAGTGTCCGGAAACAAAAACAAAAGTCGTGTTTTTGTCATTATGCAGCACTGACGAGAACATGAAGCTTCTCGAGCCTTACATGCGAGACCTCCTCGTGAACGGGAAAGAGTGCCGAGTGCTTCGCGATTCCGCAGCTACGATGGATGTGGTTCACCCCTCTTATGTAGAACCCGATATGTTCACGGGCGAGTGCGCATGGATCAAGCAAGCCGTGGAAGCTCATAGCGTGTGTCTGCCCGTAGCAAAAGTGCTTATTGAAGGACCTTTCGGAACGCTTGAGACGGAGGCCGCAGTATCATCTATGCTGCCCCCCCCCCCCCCCCCCCAGTACCCGTACCTATTTTCGAACACGTCCGATCACCTCCTACGCGAGAAGGGGCTTTTGTTTGGTGAGGCTAGCGTTCAGGCCTTAACCAGATCGAAGGTTCGGGAGCTCGCTGCAAAGGCGGTAGTTGCGGGGCCGACGTTGTCGAACAATGAGAAAGGATCAGAGGCGCAGCAAGCTGATATTCAGAGCACGTCCGAACTGAATAAAATTGAGCCTGTAGCGTTGAAGGCACCAGATACTGGAGAGGAAATGCCCGACACGGGAAAGTTAGAAGAGCTATCTGCAGATTTGCTCATCGCGCCTACGTCAGACGGACTTAATAGGTTGCTAAAAGTTAGCCGGTCGGCTTTGATAGCCGAGGAAAAAAAGGATGGCAGCCTAGAAAACATACGCTGCAATGTCAAGGAAGGTATCGCCAAGAAAAATGCTCGTTTTGTGGAAAGAGGTGGCGTCCTGTACCGGAAGTATCTAGACCGCAGGGGAGTGGAGTTCGATCAGCTGATCGTGCCTCAGTGCTACCGTCAGGATCTGTTGCGCTTGTCGCATGGGGGTTTGTGGTCCGGATACCTAGCAGTTAAGAAAACTAAGGACCGTCTCTTGCAAGAGTACTATTGGCCAGGGTGTTTTCGGGACGCAGACCACTTTGTGAGGACATGTGACACCTGTCAGCGGGTGGGCAAACCAGGGGACAAATCGAGGGCGCCGTTGAAGTTGGTACGTATCATTACGGAGCCTTCTAGACGGCTCGTTATTGATACAGTGGGACCTCTGCCGGTAACAACCACGGGGTACAGACACATTTTGACTGTGATTTGCCCAGCGACAAAGTTCCCTGAACCAGTGCTGCTTAAAGAACTCAGCTCAGTTGAGATAGTCAATGCACTACTGTCGATATTTGCGCGAGTTGGTTTTCCTGCGGAAATCCAATCAGATCAGGGCACAGTGTTTACTAGCGCTTTGACGACAACTTTTCTCGAAAGGTGTGGGGTAAAGCTGTTACACAGCTCAGTGTACCACCCACAGTCGAATTCCGTTGAGAAGCTCCACTCCGTCATGAAGCGCGTGTTGAGAGCATTGTGTTTTGAACAACAAACTGACTGGGAGCTGTGTCTGCCTGGGGTGATGTTTGCATTAAGGAGCGCGCCGCATGCGGTTACGGGGTTTTCGCCAGCTGAGCTGGTGTACGGTCGCTCGCTTCGGTCTCCGCTTCGCATGCTTCGAGAATCGTGGGAAGGCAGGGGCGACGACCCAGTCGTGGTGGAGTACGTGCTTAGGCTCCTCGAACGCTTAAGAAGGGCACAGGAGTTGTCAGGTGAAGCAATGGCAAAGGCCCAGCAGAGGGCCAAGGTTTATTATCATCGGACAGCCAGGGCCCGTCGTGTTGAGGTGGGCGATGAGGTCATGATATTGCGCACATCGCTAAAAAACAAACTCGACGTGCAGTGGGAGGGCCTAGCACGGATTGTTCAAAAACTGTCGGACGTCAACTACGTGGTGAGTCTGCCAGGAAAACTGAAAGCACAGCAAGTTTACCGCTGTAATCTGCTCAAACCCTATAGACAACGGGAAGCAGTCGTGTGCATGATGGTAAACGTTCCCGAAGAGCTTCCGGTCGAGCTTCCGGGACTAGGCTCAGTGACAAACAGGAAAGACACCGATCAAGTCATTAGTGACTTAATCAGTAAAGCATCGCTGTCGCCTGAGCAGAAAACCGAACTACACCAGCTCTTACAAGAGTTTCAAGGTCTGTTCTCTGAGAGGCCTGGTAGGACTTCTGTCCTTACTCATGACATAGAACTTACCTCCCCAGAGCCAGTACGATCCAAGGAGTACCGGGTGTCACCCCGCCAGAGCGATATTATGGAGGCTGAGGTAAAGAAAATGCTACAGCTCGGTGTTATTGAGGCGGGTGAGAGTGATTATACCTCCCCTTTGATTTTAGTTGAGGTACCTGGCAAGGAACCTCGTCCTTGCGTCGACTACCGCAGGCTTAATTCCATCACTAAGGATCAAATTTATCCGATCCCTAACATCGAGGAGCGCATTAAGAAAGTTAGTTGCGCTCAGTTTATTTCCACCCTAGATCTTGTCAGGGGTTATTGGCAGGTTCCACTTACAGAAGAGGCTAGTAGGTATGCGGCGTTCATTTCACCAATGGGAACGTTCCGTCCTAAAGTTTTGAGTTATGGTTTGAAGAACGCGCTATACTGCTTTTCAAGCCTCATGGATAAAGTGTTGCGGGGACAGCAAGAATTCGCTTTACCGTATCTAGACGACGTAACGATATTCTCCGCATCCTGGCCTGAGCATATGGCCCACTTGCTGGCAGTGCTAACCCGCCTGCGCGATGCGGGCTTGACAGTCAAGGCTCCCAAGTGCCAGTTAGCACAGGCCGAGGTTGTCTACTTCGGTCACGTGATTGGTCAGGGTCGTCGCCGCCCCTCTAAAATAAAGGTGGCCGCTGTGCGAGACTTCCCGCAACCGCGCACGAAGACCGATATTCGGTCGTTCCTAGGTGTCGCCGGCTACTATCAGAGGTATACATCCCCAGGTACTCTGATATCGCGGCTCCCCTGACGGCTGCTCTAAGAAAAACAGAGCCCCAAACAGTCGTCTGGGACGAGACAAAGGAAAGAGCTTTTAGCGCCCTAAAGAGCGCCCTAACAAGCCAGCCTGTGCTACGATCGCCAGACTACACAAAAGGGTTCGTTGTTCAGTGCGATGCTAGTGAGCGAGGCATGGGCGTTGTACTGTGCCAACGGGAAAATGGAGAAGTGGAACACCCCGTCCTGTATGCTAGTCGTAAGCTGACCAGTCGTGAGCAGGCGTACAGCGCCACCGAGAAAGAGTGTGCGTGTCTCGTGTGGGCCGTTCAGAAATTGTCATGCTACCTAGCCGGCTCGAGGTTTATCATTGAGACGGATCACTGCCCTCTCCAATGGCTGCAGACCATCTCTCCCAAAAATGGCCGCCTTCTGCGCTGGAGCCTCGCTTTGCAACAATATTCCTTTGAGGTGCGTTACAAAAAGGGGAGTCTCAACGGTAACGCCGATGGCCTAAGTCGAAGCCCCTAACGTAGAAATCAGCCTCAGAGTTGTTTGTTACTGATGTTTTTCTTCCTGAGGCAGGATTTTTAACATATTGCTTTTGTTTAGTGTTTCAAAGTGATGACGTGCTTTCTAGTGCAATTTTCCAATTTCTGGACGCGTTCTGAGTGCTGCTAGACTACTGTAAGGAACTAGGCAGTAGTATAAAAGGGGAAAGAGCCTGGCAGGGCTTAGTGAGGGTTGTGTCGTGCTTGCTGACTGAGCGGTTGAGTTTCGGCGTAGTTCTAACGCTTGCCGGGAACGAGAACAAAAATGTCAACTCTCCCGAAGTCACTTTGCAGTGTCCTGTGTGAACCTGAACGAGAGAACGAGGCCTTCTCTGTGCGCTGCGCTCAAGAAACGCCGAAGGACGCCCGACTTCGGTTATGAGCATCATCGAGCGACATCCCTCCGGACAGCGGATGCAGTCCCCTGACAATCGGGATCTCCTTTCCCCGGCGGGGCGGTCTGTTACGTTTCGCCTACAACGCGCGGTATAGCCGGCGCGGATGCAACGGACGCCGGGGCTTCGTTCAAAGCGGCGGACATTTTGGCCCGTTCAGCGCCGCCGATAAGCCTCCCCGCCAAGCGCGTCCAGGCATGTTACAATACCACGTGTCTTCAAGTGTGCGTGTGTGTGTGTGTGTGTGTGCATGTTGGTGCCCAAGCTTGTCAAAGCGCGGCAGCCGGGGAGAGGAGCTCCCCAAGTGTGAAGCGAAGAGGTCTGACCGGCGCCGGCCCGGCGGATGCGTCACTACACTCGTCTCAACCTGTCTCTCAGCCTGTCCGTGCCCCGCATCACGTGCGCCTCTGACGAAGCGTTCCTTCTTCCCCGCGACTCCGAGAGTATAAAAGCAGCTGCCCCGGATGCCAGGAGAGAGGCTCCGATTTCTTCTGTTGAGTAAGGTGCTCTCCCATCTCTCCACTTCGGTCGACCTGACCGGCCGCTCTTTTGCGATGCTAGAATAGACAAGTTGTTCTGTTACCAGCCGACTCATGCTTTGCCGGGACCTTCGGATGCTTCCAGTTGTGCCCCAGGCCGCCAGGCCAACGCTACCCTTGGGGCTTGCGACCCGATTGCAACAACGGGTGTCAGCGCTGAGATTCCAACAGTGGTAACTCCGTTAGACAGGATACCAGTAAGCTATCGCAGGAGACGAAAGATCTGATCAAGAAACGCCAATGTATGAAAGCCTCTAACCCTCCAGCTAGAATAGAACTGGCAGAAATTTCGAAGTTAATCAACAAGCGTAAGACAGCTGACATAAGGATGTATAATATGGATAGAATTGAACATGCTCTCAAGAACGGAGGAAGCCTAAAAGCAGTGAAGAAGAAACTAGGAATTGGCAAGAATCAGATGTATGCGTTAAAAGACAAAGCTGGCTATGTCATTACTAATATGGATGAGATAGTTCAAGTGGCTGAGGAATTCTATAGAGATTTATACAGTACCAGTGGCACCCACGACGATAATGGAAGAGAGAATAGTCTAGAGGAATTCGAAATCCCACAGGTAACGCCGGAAGAAGTAAAGAAAGCCTTGGGTGCTATGCAAAGGGGGAAGGCAACTGGGGAGGATCAGGTAACAGCATATTTGTTGAAGGATGGTGGGCAGATTGTTCTAGAGAAATTGGCCACCCTGTATACAAAATGCCTCATGACCTCGAGCGTACCAGAATCTTGGAAGAACGCTAACATAATCCTAATCCATAAGAAAGGGGACGCCAAAGACTCGAAAAATTATAGACCGATCAGCTTACTGTCAGTTGCCTACAAACTATTTACTAAGGTAATCGCAAATAGAGTCAGCAACACCTTCGACTTCTGTCAAGCAAAGAACCAGGCAGGATTCCGTAAAGGCTACTCAACAATAGACCATATTCACACTATCAATCAGGTGATAGAGAAATGTGCGGAATATAACCAACCCTTATATATAGTGTTACGGTTAATGTTAAAGCGGCTTTATTCAAGGGACGAGATTGATGGTAAAGTCAAGATGGCGTCCTGAGGCTGTACCAGCTCGCGTCTTCTTTCTCTTCTCCTCGCCCGGCTCATGCCGTAGCAAGCCCCGGTTGCCAGACGAAGCCCGCTGGGCAAGTCCAAATCGCTCGGAAAGCGTAGGGTGAAACTGCTTAAGACGGGCAACATGTACTAACTGGGTCCGGCTAGACCGACGACCAGCCGACGTCAAGCGTGCCACCACGTACGTCAAGTCGCTCAAGCGATCTACAATGACGAATGGGCCCGTGTACTGGGGTAAAAACTTTTCCCATAAGCCACGTTTACGTTGCGGAGTCCACACCCACACAAAGTCTCCTTTGGCGTACGAGACAGACTGGTGTCGGCTGTCATAGCGCTCTTTTGATTGGTGTTGCGATGCCACAGTACGAAGACGAGCGATACGCCGGGCTTCTTCGGCAAGACAGAGCGCCTTGGCAACAGAGTACTCGCTGTGAAAGTCAAACGGTAATATAGTGTCAATGCAGCTTAGCGGTGAACGTGCGTAAAGGAGATGAAAAGGACTGTAATCGGTCGTCTCATGCTTTGCAGTATTATAAGCATAGGTGATGAAGGGGAGTACTTCATCCCAGTCCTTGTGATCGGAAGATACGTACAGTGCTCACGGAATGAAATAGGACACGGAGCATTTAGTAGAACCCTACATATGTGCAAACTCGCGAGAGCACCATGTCATGTCGCTAAGAATTTGGTCGCCAAACGTGACGAGGACTCCGTTGTAAGCGTTCGCGCCAAAATTACGTCGATGTGACACGAACTGCAGCCGGTTGAAACGAAAGTATGCGCACTACTTAGCCCTAAATTGACGCGTTTCATTCCGTGAGCACTGTACATGGCCAGCATGTTAGTTAGAGTTCTGTTCGTACGTTCTACAAGCCCATTTGTCTGAGGGTGATAAGGCGTTGAATGACGGAACTGCGAACTGCAGAGACGAAACAGTTCTTCTACGGCGTCCGCAACGAACTGACGACCGCGATCGCTAATGATCACACGGGGGGCACCATGTCGAAGAATAATGAATCGAAGCAAAAACGTTGCAACGGATGCAGCTGTTGAAGATGGTATGGCCGCCGTTTCCGCGTAACGGGTCAGATGGTCGACACATACGATCACCCATCGGTTGCCGTTAGATGATCGGGGAAATGGGCCCAGAAGATCGATACCCACTTGTTCAAATGGCAGGCGAGGCGGAGGCAGAGGTTGGAGAAGACCTGGCGGAGCGGTCGCAGGGCGCTTGTAGCGTTGACATTGTCCGCAACTGGCGACGTAGTGCTTGACTGTGTCCCGCATTCTGGGCCAGTAAAAACGCTCCTGTGTCCGGTTCAAAGTTCTTATGAATCCTAGATGGCCAGAGGTCACATCGTTGTGCATGGCTCTCAGTATGTCCGTTCGCAGACTCTGCGGCACCACCAGAAGGAACCGTGCGCCTTTAGCCGAATAATTGGTATTGTAAAGCAGGCCGTCACGGACACAAAATCGACCGGTGGCTCCAGGACGCGATGCGGCTACAAATAGAGGTTCCAAACTAATATCATTTTCCTGCTCTGCTTTGAAAGTCATCGAGTCTGGGAATGTAGAAGAAATGGGAGCAAAACAGTCATCAAAATTGTCTTCGTCACACTCCGTCGTCGTCAGAGGAAGACGGGAGAGACAGTCCGCATCTGCGTGGCGACGCCCGGACTTGTAGGAAACAACGGAGTCGTACTCCTGCAGTCGAAGAGCCCAACGTGCCAGTCGTCCAATCAGGTCACGGAGATTCACCAACCAGCACAACGCGTGGTGGTCAGTAATGATAGTGAACGGGCGTCTGTAGATATAGGGTCGAAATTTGCGGACAGCGAAAACAGCTGCCAAGCATTCTTGCTCGGTCACAGTATAATTGCGTTCCGCCTTAGTCAAAGAGCGACTAGCATAAGCCACAACGTGTTCAGCTCCTTGATGACGTTGCACAAGTACGGCACCGATGCCGATGCCACTGGCATCAGCGTGCACTTCCGTAGGTGCGGATGCATCGAAGTGACGCAATATGTGCCCTGGCCTGAGTTGAAATTTTAGCTGACGGAACGCGTCGTCGCAAGCCGATGTCCAGTTGAAGGGGACGGCTTTTTGGAGAAGACATGTTAGGGGGTACACAACGTCGGCAAATCTTGGAACGAAGCGACGAAATTACGAGCACAGGCCCAAGAAACTCCTCAACTCCCGCACTGACTTCGGTGCTTCGAAGGAGCTGACTGCCCCAATCTTCCGTGGATCTGGCCGCACACCGTTTTTGTCGACCAGATGCCCAAGTACTAACGTCTCCGTTTCTCCGAAACGGCATTTCTTGGAATTTAGGATCAAGCCGGCTTGTTTGACACAATCCAGAACAAGATTGAGACGGCTGTTATGTTCACTCAATGTGCTGCCAAAAATCACCACATCATCGAGGTAGCACAAACAAATTTCCCATTTAAGTCCTCGGAGGATAGTATCCATGAATCGTTCGAATGTTGCTGGCGCGTTACGAAGGCCGAACGGCATAACGTTAAATTCATAAGAACCGTCTGGTGTCACGAAGGCCGTTTTCTCCTTATCGTCTGGGTGCATGGGTATCTACCAATACCCTGATCGCAAATCCAGTGATGAAAAGCCGGCAGCGGAATGTAGGCAGTCGATGACATCATCAATTATAGGAAGCGGATACACATCCTTTTTGGTGACCGCATTCAGTTTCCTGTAATCAACGCAAAACCGCCACGATCCATCCTTCTTCTTTAGTAAGATGACTGGTGCTGCCCACGGACTAGAAGGCTCTTGAAGAACACTTTTCCGCAACATGTCTTTCACCTATTCAGCAATAACTGTCCTCTCTGTTGAAGAAACGCGGTAAGGCTTTTGCCGAATGGGGTGCGCAGATCCGGTGTCCATTCTGTGGCGAGCACGAGAACGCGGGAGTGAAGCCTGCGTGTCGCCTTGTGTGAAATCGAACACAGAAAGATGTGCCCACAAAACATGTGTGAGAGCGCGGCGCTCATGTGAGGGCAGTGGCTTGTTGATCATTCTTAGGATCTGCTCTTCAGAAATGCTTCGTTGGGGATCGCTAGTATGAGACTGCTCCTCCTCGCTTAGAACTGTAATGGAGCTGTAGGTAATCTCGTCAAATTCAGCGAGCTTCATATTGTTACGTAGGAAGACACCGACGAAAAGCTATTTACAAGTATATTTACAAGGCCATACGCCGCAGTTGGCGAAGAGGCAACAGCCCGCGCTAGCTTCCAATCGTCGTCGTCGTCTTCTTACTGCTCGGCTCTTCGTCATTGGAAATGCTATCCCGTAGCACTAGCCCCGGGGGAAGAAGCGCCGTCCCGGAGCGACTAAAGGCCGGACTCTGAAGCAGTGTAGTAGGTCTTGAGCCTACTGATGTGCACGACATCACTGGATGCCAGAGTAGATGACGAGATTGAGCTCACAGGAGCAATTTCGTACGTCACAGGCGTCACCTGACGCAGCACGCGGTAGGGCCCTGTGTATCGCGAAAGGAGCTTTTCTGAAAGTCCGACGTGACGAGAGGGCGACCACAGGAGCACGAGTGCACCAGGCGAAAACTGTACGTCACGGTGGCGGGCGTTGTACTGACGCTGCTGCGTAGTTTGCGAGTCCGTCAGTCGAGCACGGGCAAGCTGGCGTGCGTGGTCGGCGAGGGCGATGGCGTCGCGCGCATACTCGGTTGTTGAGATCGCAGCAGGAGGAAGTACCGTGTCAAGGGGCAAGGTTTGTTCGCGACCGTAGAGTAGATAAAGTGGAGAAAATCCAGCGGTGTCGTGCCGGGAAGAATTATAAGCAAATGTGACGTAAGGAAGGGCAACGTCCCAGTCGTGGTGGTCCTTCGAAACGTACTTGGACAGCATGTCGGTAAGAGTACGGTTTAACCGCTCTGTCAGGCCATTGGTTTGAGGATGGTATGAGGTACTCAGCTTGTGTTGAATAGAGCAGGAACGCACAATGTCGGCGATAACTTTCGAGAGGAAGTTACGACCACGGTCAGTAAGCAGCTGTCGCGGGGCGCCATGCACTAAGATAATGTCACGCAAGAGAAAGTCCGCGACGTCAGTGGCGCAACTGGTAGGGAGAGCCCGCGTGATAGCGTATCGGGTGGCGTAGTCAGGGGTGCGATTTTGTAGAAATGACTTTTTTCATGCCAATGCCTTCTCGCGTGACGTCACCGATTTTGGAAATTGTGTGTACGTAGGCACGACGTTTTCTTGGATCGTCCAATCAGAAGCTCCCTTCATTGGCCGGATGTTTCTTTCGTATTCTCTTCTCTTTTTCCGGGACTGTATAGCAAATTTGTTTTGTAAAACGGCACTTAATAAAAGCGGACTTCCATGCTGCGTAAAGCAAATTCATTTTGTTACAGTACAACGCAAAAGCTGCCGCAGTCCAAAGAAATGCAAACGCAAGTGCTCTATTTTTGAAGTCGTAGCCACATAGTAGTCGGATGTGCATCCAATCCATGCCGTTGAGCGCAAGCAAAATGGCAGCCTTTGTTTACCTGTGAACAGCTGACAGCCCCTAGCGTGTCTGTCTGAACAGCTGACAGCCTCTTGCGTGCCCGTAATTGCGGCCCCGCCCCCGTCAGATACTGATTGAGGTGAGTAATTATTGCTCGTGTAGTGCTTGCATTGTCGTGTGGTTTTCGCTGCATGTCTGACGTGTGATAATTTCTTCTTTAGGAAGAGCCAAGAAGAATTATCCGTAGCCCCCGAGGTGAAACTTTGCAACATAGTGGATCGAGAACTGTCAAGGCATTTTCCATAGGGCACCGCCATGACATAACGATAGCTTCCTTAAAGTTATCGCTGCATCGGTAATACTTCCTGCACTGATACGCTCCGAGAAAGAAGCTGCTACAACATTAAATGTGAGTAGTGACTTCACCTTTTTTTACATTAGTGGTATAAAAAGGCAGAAATAAGTCGTAGTGAGCACTTTATGCAGGCGCTTAGCTTAGACAGAATGTTTGCCTCTAAATTTCTTACTGTGCTGCGGGCCGGCTGAAATTCCCAATTTGACAAAGAGAAAATGGCAGCAAAAGGGCCGCGGGTGTCCAAAGAGCAGGCGGCTATTCTCGTGCAGTTCATCGAGCAGCACCCATACCTGGCGAGAGCTTCTACAGAGTTCTCGCCACGTATGACTGCTGCTCGAAAAAACGAACTGTGGGAGGAGGTGGCGGCGGTGCTTAACGCACAGGGGCCAGCCGTAAAGGCCACCAGCCGTTGGCGGAACCATTGGGCCAAGATGGCCCATAAAGCGAAAAAAGAAGCGGCCAGGGCCGCGAGCGAGAAGAGGTGAGCTTCTAATGATGCTGACAGTAACGTAGTTTCACGTTGTCGTTGTTGCCGTGTTTGCAGGGCTACTGGAGGTGGCAAAGTGGGTGGCGTGGACGGCCGCGTCCTCGACGTCCTTATGAGGACAGGAGGGGTCCTTGTTTCCCCCCCTGAGTACTTCCCCGATAGCGAGGTGCGTACATTGGATTTAAAGAAGTGTTGTTTGTGTGACCTGCTGTGACCTCACAAATTTTCAGCATTACATTGTAACACAATATTGCAAAATTTTTAAGCCCTTTTTTTGTGCAAGTGACAATATAGGTTATGTACTCTGAGCAGCAACTTGTGTACATGATGCGCATTGCACACACTGCTCGCAATGTCTGAACACTACTCTGATTGCAGGACGAGGCAAGTTCAGAGGAAGCTGCAGGGCCCAGCGGTTCCCGCAGAAATCTACCAGCGACAACTGCTTTCGTGGTGTCGGGCCCTGCAGCTGTTGCTGGGCCAAGTGGCCTTACACGTAAGGCAGTGACCTAGCTTTTGTAGTAGCATTGTTGTTTGCAGTTGCTGTATGATCTTGCTATGAAGTAAAGTACGTCACTCTGCTGTTATTACCGTTGTGTCGAACATCCAGCTCTCATTCATGGAGGAGAAATGCAACACTACAAATGACATCATGTTGTAATAGAGATTCCTTGTGCTTCTTAAGGGTTACTGCTACCAGCAACTTTCTGTGGCATCTTTTGCTCTAACTACCTGTTTTGTGTATCATTTTTGTAGCTATGCAGCTATAATGACATTTCAAAGTGACTGGTTAGGACAATCAATCTGTGTAGGTCGGATAACAGTGAATGAGCAGTCTTTGCTTTTGCTTTGCATGAAGAGCCACCGGCTACGCCCCAGGTGCTGCGGCCTACCACCCAGGTGCCTCAGCCAACCCCGCAGGTGCCGCAGCCAACCCCGCAGGTGCCGCAGCCAACCCCGCAGGTGCCGCAGCCAACCCCGCAGCTGCCGCAGCCAACCCCGCAGGTGCCGAAACCAACCCCGCAGGTGCCACAGCCTACCCCCCAGGTGCCGCAGCCTACCCCTCGAGAGCCACGGGCTCCCCGTAGACAGCCCAGGCAGCAGGAACTTGATGGTGCTGTGATGACGGCTACTGCCGCATACGTTCGCCAGAGCCAGTTGGAGGAAGCCAGAGTTCAAGAGGACACTCGCTTCCGCCAACAACTGCTGGAGCAAAACCGGCAGGTATGTGCAAGGCCACAGATGTATATTTTTCTGCGTATGAAATTGATGAGCATATGACCTCTCTAAAAATTATATTAATCAGTGAACAAGCATAATGTATACGTGTAGTCCTGTGGTGATATCTTGTACACATTCGCGTGATATAACATGTGTAAATATCTACGCAATTATGTGGCAAAAAGAAAAAAGTGGCGTTGAATTCAAGGAAGCAGGTATAGCAATGTAACACATCTTAATGGAATGCGACGGCACAAGTTTGATGAGCCAGAAAGATATTTCCAGTGTTTGAACATACAATGACAAGACAATAGCCTGCAAATGGGGATGAATGCAACACACAAAGGCCCTGTTACTGAGCTTCTGTAATTAAACTAATTACACATCTTTGCTAACAGCACCACGAGGCCCACCTGCAGAGCCTGCGGCAGCACCACGAGGCCCACATGGAGAGCCTGCGGCACCTCGGGGAGGAGGTGGCGGCAATGCGGGAAGTGGAGTCTCAGCGCCTTGAAGTGCAGCGGCAACGCCTCGAAGTGGCGCGTCGGTCGCACGAGACCAACGAGCGCCTGCTTCAGCTGCTGCTGGCTGCACTGGGGCATGGTGGCAGCCAAGCCCCTCCCCCCTCTCAGGCCCCACATAATTAAAGGATGCAAAGGTAGCATAGGCAAGGAATTTGTAACTTATCTTAAAATTTGCTGATGTATTAATGATATGAAGGGCAAATATTGCTAGTTTGCAAATAAATAATTGCTGAAGTCACCCTTTAATGCAACCATAAGTAGCATAGCCGTTGCAGCATGAATTTTTTCTTCAAGGTTTACTTCAGCCATAAGAGCGTGCACACCATCAGGCTCACCTGCAAAAGTGCCTGTAGGCCTGGTGTGTGCGGGCATTCCGACTGTGGCGCTGCAATTTTGAGGTGCCTAGTTATTGTCATGTCAATTTAAGCACGACGCCACACTGCAAGTGTTCTACAATTTAATCCTTGTCATCGAATGGTGAAATTTTCAGGCCTTACTATAATGTCGAAAGCAACCTGTCAATATACACAGCAAAAAAGAAAAAAGTTATGAAAATTCCTTGCCTATGCTCCTTCTTTTCATTTGTAATGTTTATTTTTTGTTTGTTGCATATGCATATTTGTTTGTGTCACTACGTACTGAGCTGGAATGTCTCTTTTCTTGCACATCTGTCTCATTATCAAACAATTTGTTGTCATTCAGTAATCTTTCAGGTTGTGATACATTGTATTTTAGCCCTTGTGGTGCAATTTGTGTGTAATATTTATGCAGTTTGTCTTACTGAATATCATAATATGGTGCTATGGCTCTTTCAGTTTGAGCGCCACAACAGCATGTTCCTTTCACATGTAGTGATGTACCTATACATTTCGCTGTGATAAATATTCGGTTGGCATGTGATTTAAGCACCTGCTCATTTCTGTTTCTGGTGCAGTTTAAGCCAGTTGTTATTACTGTGTACTTGTGCAGTGTACAACAGTTTTCTTAAACGATGCATGCCGTTACCTGTGATATATTACGATGCAAGAACAATGTGATCCGATATTTATTCCAACGTGTCTGTGATATGTTGCATAATGTCTCTACTACTGAGTACTCATGATTCTCACACTTCTTCAATGTAGAGACTGTCGCATGTGATGTGTGCATAAACAAGTGTATGTTGAAGACTGAAATACAGAAAGGTGCAGTTTTCCTCTAGTGCTTTTATTTACACATCGCAACCACATTTCTAGTGCTAGCTTGCACTGTACAAATATTACTGATTAACATTGCTGAGTTCTGCTATATACAAGTGAGGTCACTTTGTTAAAATCTATCAACTGCTCGTGCGTGCACACACTTCACGGGAGCCACAGCGTTTGACATGTCGGATGACCAGTTGGACGGCATTTTCGTCACTCGAAAGGAACTTTGCCGTTGTTGCGAGACAAAATGGTGGAGGACCTAGAAGCTGCGCGTGCAACAGCACGTTCCATGGAGCGGAAGGTGTGACGTGCACTGTACATCTTGGCTTCTGTGAGCTTCTCTGTGCTAGTAGAAAGTGAGGAGACAGGTGCTTATGTCCATCAATGCGTAAGGGGATACGAGTAAGAATCGGGCTACATGCATCTAGATGACGACAGCAGCAGCAAGCAAATTGTGGCAGACACTTTGAATATGCACTTATTTTTAGCTTGCTTTCAATCTCATATGTCACCTCTAACGATACTGTTTTACTTACTATAAGTGCAGGCTTTACATAACCCTTCACTACACAACTTTTATGTACCCACCGTGGTTGCTCAGTGGCTATGGTGTTAGGCTGCTGAGCACGAGGGATCGAATCCCGGCCACGGCGGCTGCATTGCGAAAACACCCGTGTACTTAGATTTAGGTGCACGTCAAAGAACCCCAGGTGGTCGAAATTTCCGGAGCCCTCCACTACGGCGTGCCTCATAATCGGAAAGTGGTTTTGGCACGTAAAACCCCATAATTTAATTTTTTTATCAACTTTTACATTTCTCAACAAATCATGAATGCTTTGCATTACGCAGACATCAACTACAACTTAGCACGGGAAATGTATCTGCAATTTCACAGCATGAAATGCACAATGCAATTACTTAAAACTGTGTGCATGCACCTAACGATGCTGACGCTGCTGTTGACGTCGCAGCTGCCGCCGCACGCTCCTCAAATAACGCATGTGCTGCGCACGGGTTGTTCCAAACATGCCAATGACATTGTCGCGAACAGCCCGCCCTCTCAAGTAGTGCATTCTAGAGCCCGTGTTACGGGGCAGACTGTGTGGCATGGGGTCGCCGTTATTGTCAAGCTCACTACTACTACTGCCGCTGCTGCTGTCGTCATCACTGTCATCGCCTGACTCGTCGCCTTCAGAAAGGCGAAGGTTGTGCAACACAGCACATGCCGCGACAATGTTGGCTGCACGTTCCGGCTCGTAGAGGAGGGTGCGATATCGCTGAAGACAGCGGAAACGGCTCTTTAAGAGCCCAATGCACCTCTCCACTACGGAACGCATGGCGGCATGTGCTGTGTTGTACTGCCCCTCGGCTGTGTGCACTGGAGGATGGCCAGGAACCGGGGTAAGGAGCCACGGCTCCAAGGGGTAGCCACTGTCACCTGCACAAAGATGGAAATAGTACATTGAGTACTCCGCTGACGAGAGGCAAGTTGTCAACTGAGGAAAGCTACAGCATCATTCAACAAAGGTAGACTTCAGGGTTGCAAGTCCCAAGTAAAAGCATGAGTTGAGCATGTCCATACCCGTCACAAACTCTTAACCAATTTACAAGTGTACGCGGTGCCTGCCACAAACAAGAAATCAACACTTGTTGGTGCTATCAATGACAGTAGTAGCAGTAATGTGTGTTCATTTCTTCTGCTTCTGGCAGTCACTGGGTGCAGAAAGCACTAATACGTGTTGCTTTCGTCAGCTCCTCGCAGACACATAATGTGCTTGTAACTTAACACTTCGAACATTGCCAATGGTGGCAGTCAATGTCTTAATTTTCTTTTTTTACTCCGGAATTACTGATGTTCTTGTGGTTTGGTTAAAAGTTTGGGTTGGAGCGGACACGGCGTTCTGCGCTGCTGAAGCGTGACTGCGCCAAAAAAAAATGTTTTTTTTCTCACCGAGGAGGTATTCCCCGGCATTCACGATGCGCCCCGCTTGGAACCGCCGGCGCAACCATGTCGTCCGCCAGACAAAAGCGTCGTGGTCCGACCCCGGTCGCATAGGGTCCAAGGCCAAGATTTTCATGTCCGCGTCGCAGATCTGAGGTAAAACGTAAACCAGAGAAAGTGCCCGTTGGCAAGAGCAACGTAACTTTCAAAAAGGATCGCAGAAAACGTGAGTTTTACTTACGAACATGCAGTTGAGGGCGTAGTATCCCTTGCGGCACATGAACACAGCCTTGCGCTCACCCTTGGGTGCGATGATGGCTATGAGGCTGCCGTCTACGCATCCGATGACGCCGGGGATAACGCCGCGCCGAAGGAAACCCTCCTTCACGGCTGCCTTTTCCTCGGCTGTCTTTGGAAAATGGACCCACTTGTTGCGGGCCCCTGCGTTCACGACAGCCTCTGCCACACGTCGCACGCACTCGCTCACCGTCGACTGCGACACACGGATCGTCTCCTCGCTCCCAACGGACGCTTGGAAGCTCCCGGTAGCAAAGAAGCGCAGCGCACACAACACTTTCCGCTCCACCGACAGTCCCGTCGCTCGCTCAGCTTCTAGTTCCCCCGCCAGTTCCTCGCACAACAACCGCACCGTTCCCTTCGAGAGGCGAAAACGCCGTCGAAAATGGTCATCCGGCATGTCAAACGCGTCGTCTGGCTCTCCCTGTTCACGTCGGCGACGGCGAAGAGCCACGGCCATAGCGATCAGAGGGGCGGCCATTTTTTTCATGCCTTCGGAAACGACCCTGCCTCTGGCCGTTCCAAAAATCCGTGCCTTTTGCTCCGCATAATGAGTGCCTCAACGTCACGATGACGATTACAGTTTTTGCGGGTTCCTGACGTCGCGTGATTGACAGACAAAATGGGCGCGGCCCGGTCATTTTCGACCAATGGCTGCTCAGTGATGGCGGCAAAAGGCATGGAAAAAGTAATAGAATTGCTACAAAATCGCACCCCAGTTGCGATGGCTACCCAATTGTTCCCAGAGGATGACGTGGGAAAGGGACAGAGGAGGTCTAATCCAACACGAAAGAACGGTTCCACAGGGACGGTGATCGGCTGGAGATGACCTGAAGGTAGCACCTGAGGTGTTTTCCGAAGCTGGCATGCATCACAGGCAGCAACATAGCGTCGGACGGAGCGAGCGAGACCAGGCCAATAGAAGCGGCGGCGCACGCGGTCGTATGTGCGGGTTACCCCAAGATGTCCTGTAGTGGGTGCGTCATGCATCTCAAAGAGCACAGTCTGTCGTAGATGTTTTGGTACGCCAAGAAAAAGATCAGGGCCATCAGGGAGGAAGTTCCTTTGGTACAGAATGCCGCCCTGGAGGACATATCGGCGAACGGATGCGTCGGTAGGTGTAGAGCGCAGACGCTCGATGAGTGCTCGCAGCGATAGGTCTCAGTACTGCTCATCGCCGATGTTAGCGAAGGCAGACACAGAGAAAATGCCGTCGCCGGTACTACTGTCGGCGTCGTCAGGCTCGTCTACGGGGTAGCGAGACAGGCAGTCAGCGTCCTTGTGTAGTCGGCCAGATTTGTAGGTGACAGAGAACGAATATTCTTGGAGGCGTAAGGCCCAGTGAACAAGTCTTCCTGTACGGTCTTTCAATGAGCATAACCAGCAAAGCGCGTGATGGTCTGTGACAACGGAAATGGGTCGGCCATATAAGTATGGGCGGAACTTCACAACCGCCCAAACTAGGGCCAGACACTCACGCTCAGTGATGGAATAGCAGCGCTCCGCGGGCGAGAGGAGCCTGCTGGCGTAAGCGATAACACGGTCGTGGCCACGCTGGCGTTGTGCCAGTACTGCGCCAATTCCGTGACCGCTGGTATCAGTACGGACTTCGGTAGGCGCAGAAGGATCGAAATGGGCCAGAACGGGAGGCGTTGTGAGAAGGTCGATTAGAAGCGAGAATGCAGAGGCCTCGTTATCGCCCCACTGGAAAGGGGCGTGTTTTTTCAAAAGCTCGGTTAGTGGTCGTGCTATGGCCGCGAAATTTTTCACGAAACGGCGGAAGTACGAGCAAAGGCCGATGAAGCTGCGCACATCCTTGACACACTTTGGAACAGGGAAGTGCGTAACAGCATGGATCTTGCCTGGGTCCGGTTGCACTCCGTTCGCGTCAACGAGATGTCCAAGGACGGTAATCTGGAGACGGCCGATTTGACACTTCGATGCGTTGAGTTGCAGACCGGCTCGCCGAAAAACGTCCAGGACTGCTGAGAGGCGCTCGAGGTGCGTAGCGAATGTTCGGGAGAGTACTATAACGTCGTCCAAGTAGCACAGGCACGTGGACCATTTGAAACGGTGAAGAAGGGAGTCCATGATGCGTTCCAATGTGGCAGGAGCGTTACATAGGCCGAACGGCATCACTTTGTATTGATAAAGACCTTCGGGTGTTACAAAGGCAGTCTTCTCGAGGACGAGATCGTCCACGGCAATCTGCCAATAGCCGGAGCTAAGGTCAATAGAGGAGAAATAGCGAGCACCGTGGAGGCAGTCAAGGGCGTCATCAATCCGAGGTAGGGGATACACGTCCTTTTTGGTAACCCTGTTAAGGTGCCAATAATCCACGCAAAAGCGCCATGAGCCATCCTTCTTTTTTACCAGCACAACATGTTACGCCCATGGACTACATGACGGTTCAATAATGTTCTTGGTAAGCATTTTGCGATCTTCGGTGTGAATAACTTGACGCCCAGCCGGTGATACTCGATACGGGCGCCGATGAATAGGAGGGGCGTCGCCGGTATTAATGCGATGTTTAACAGCTGTTGTTTGGGCCAAAGGACGATAGTTAAAGTCAAAAATATCTTGGTAGGAAATCAGAACGCGGTAGAGCGCACGAGCGTGCTCGGACGGCATGTCGGGTGCAATCATTTTCTGTAAGTTGGCGATGGTACAAGTTGCCGACTGCGATGGTAGGGAGGATCGGCTTAATTGTCGTCTACTGAAATCGATGCTACAGAGTGATCCTCGAATGAGCAAAGTTGGGCCAGAGATATCCCACGTGGCAGCACTTGTGTCGTCAAGCCAAAATTGACCACTGGCATGCAGACGCAATTCGCCGTAATAGATAAAACTGTATGAGGTACTGTGATCCCGTGTGTAAGGAGGACGTCTCGCATAGGAGCCGCGATGTAGTGACCGTCGGGGACTGGTGGGGATGACACGAAGTCAACGTAAGTCAGTGCCGAAGGTGGCAAGTGAACGAAGTCGACGGAACTGAGGCGAGTAGGGTGTTCAGCGGGATCCAGAACAGGCAGGTCGAGGCGGAGAGTACTGGCGGAGTAATCGATGAGACCAGAATGTGCGGAGAGGAAGTCTAAGCCGAGGATGATATCGTGGGGACAGTGAGCGATGCCTGTGAATAGCACGGTAGTGGAGCGATCGGCGAAGGAGACGCGGGCGGCACACATACCAATTACAGGGGCTGTTCCGCCATCGGCGACATGGACAACAGGCGTCGTGGCGGGCGTGATTATTTTCCTCAGTCGGTTACGAAGGTCAGCGCTCATTACCGAAAAATGTGCCCCAGTGTCTACGAGATCAGATACAGGAACACCGTCGACTTGCACGTCAAGAAGGTTCAGATGAGTGGGCAACGTCAGGAGAGGATTTGGCAGCCTAGGGAGCAATGCTGCGTCACCTCGAGGCGCTGCATCGTCTAGTTTTCCGGCTGGGAGCGGCGTCCGAAGGGAGTCGGCGAATAAGAGCGACGGGGCTGGGGGGAGCGAGATTGTCGTCGTTGGGGCGAAGGCGAACGAGAATAGGGGCGGTTCGGCGCAGGAGAATCGGTGGCGGCATTATCTGAGCGGGCAGCATAGGGACGAGAAAGGCCACCTGGGGGGCGAGAGTAGGCAGTATATGTAGACTGGTTTGGGGAACTCCAGCGACTGCGACAGTGCCGAGAAATGTGCCCATTTCGATGGCAGTGAAAACAAATTGGCTTGTCGTCTGCAGTGCGCAATTCAGAGGGGTTGCGGAAACGTGGTGGGTAAGAAGATACGGGACGGAGCGGAATCGAAGAAGCCGGGCGGGTATCAGGACGATGGGCTGAGCAGATGGTGTGAATACCCATGTTGGCGAACTCGTGGCGGACAACTGCCTGGATCAGGGAAACAGTGACTGCAGGTGCATTGGAGGGGCTGGAGTCAAAGGCAGCCGGTTAGGCGGCCTCGATCTCACGCCGGACAATCCTAGTAACATCGCCAGTGTTGTTGGGACGAGGAGCGTCGGCACAGGAAGATGTCGCTGGGGTGTGGGCAGACGGGCAAAGTGTAGGTCGATACGTCGGCTTTTAGCGAGTTCCAGGCGGCGGCACTATTTTATAACTGCATCCACCGTCGCCACGTTGTTAAATACGAGCAAGTTGAAGGCGTCATCGGCAATGCCTTTGAGGATGTGGGAGACCTTGTCGGACTCAGTCATGTGTGCGTCAACTTTGCGGCACTGAGCGAAGACGTCCTGAATGTACGTGACGTAGGGCTCCGTTGATGTCTGCACACGGCCAGAAAGCGCCTTCTGCGCGGCAAGTTGGTGACCGTAGGCGTTGCCGAACAAGTCTCGGAGCTTTTGCTTAAGCGAATCCCAACTGGTGAGCTTATCTTCGTGCGTCCGATAGCAAACTCGAGGTGTGCCACCAAGGTAAAAGACTACGTTCGAGAGCATGATAGTAGGGTCCCACCGGTTATTGCCGCTCACGTGTTCGTACAGGCTGATCCAGTCCTCGACGTCTTCCCCTTCTTTTCCCGAGAATACGCCAGGATCACGGGGAGCGGGGAGAGTGATGTAGGTCGTCGAAGTGGCAGCAGGTGTCGGAGCCGGCGGAGTCGAGTTGTCGTCGCCGGGAGCCATGAAGGAAGGCTCGACGTACCGTCCACTGCGAAGCTCCGTGACGAGGTACAGGGAACGTCCACCTCCACCAGATATGTTACGTAGGAAGACACCGCCGAAAAGCTATTTACAAGTGTATTTGCAAGGCCATACGCCGCAGTTGGCCAAGAGGCAACAGCCCGCGCTAGCTTCCAATCGTCGTCGTCTTCTTCTTACTGCTCGGCTCTTCGTCATCGCAAATACTATCCCGTAGCAATATCACGCGGGAGAACGGCAGGGACGCAAGAAGAACCGAAAGCCGACAAATTTGAGGCGCCATTCACTACTCTCACGACAGAGTGTGGTACAAGTACATCTTTCTTTGCGCAGCTCGACGTAAGTGGCTGGACTTGCGCGTCAAACGATGAAAGGGCGGCAGCAGCGAAATTGACAGAGATACGTGACAGCGACCAAGGCGGTAGCAGCAAATCGTTAGAAACAACACAATAGTTTTTCACTGGTAAGGATGTGTCGGCAAGGGTGGCGAGAAGCGCGCTATTCAAAGTAATTTCGCCGTGCCAGAGTTAACGGATGCACCACAATCCTGAAGAAAGTCAATCCCGAGAATCACATCATGAGTGCATCGCGGTAGTACGAGAAATTCTGTTTTAAGATCTTGTACTCCGAATAAAACACTTGCAACACAAATACCAAGGGGAACTAGGCACTCTCCACTGACACCACGAAACGTCACACCATCATTCCACGGGAACATGACTTTCCGACCCAGCCTCTCTTTGAAAGTCACACTCATGACGGAAACGGTAGCACCAGTATCCACTAATGCTGTTGCAGGTATGCTATCAATTAACACACGCACTTTGTTCTTCACCATCATAATAGGCAGAGGAGTATTTCGTAGAGACGCAGACTGTCCGGCGACCTGACCTCCATCGGCCGCGCCGGCTAGTTTTCCGGCGGCGGTGGAGGCGTAGCACGACGCCGTGGTGACAGTGAACGGCGGCTGGTTGGGGGCGTCAGGCTGCGGTCTGAAGCTGGCGAGCCACTCCTTCTACTATACTGACGGAAGGTATTCCGAGGTGGCGCGCCTGTGGTGTTTGCAGGGTCTATCGGCCAGCGGTCGTCATAACTATCACGTCCAAAATTAGGCCAAGTTGGTGGTGGGCCATATGTTGTTGTCTGTCAGCGCCGGCGACAAAATCGAGCAATGTGTCCTGAGGCGCCACAGCTGTAACATACAGGCGATGCGCGACCGACGTTGTATGCCTCGGAGTCAACCCTGGGACGCCGCGAATAATAAACGCGATCTTCCGAATTCCGATTCGTGGTGGTAGCTCGACGAGTTCGTTGGTCGTGCGTCATGTCGTCGGGAATGGTACGTCGGTGCTGTCGCAGCTGATCGACTCGACAGTCTGCAACGCCTGGCATGGCAGACAATGCTGACACAGCAGATGCATGTTCTTGAGGTTGGTTGGAAGCGCAACCAAGCTGTTCGACATCCGCCCCTTTGGTGTGTCGTTCAAGTTCTTCGCGGACAATTTGCCTTATAGTTGCTGCAAGGTCAAATTGAAAGCTGTAGTTGTCGTTTTCGTCAACGCTTGCCACCGTTGTGACATTTGCTAGTCTGCCAAACTTTGGCGTGATACGGCGCAGCTTCAAGGCCTCAAATGTGCGGCAATGCTTGATGAGGTCGGCGACCGAGGCGAGACTCTCCTTTCCGATTAAGTAATTGTAAACATCCTCGGCTATGCCTTGGAGAAAGTATCCAACCTTGTCCTCTTCGGACATTCGAGGATTGACAGTCTTGCAGAGCTTCAGGATCGCCTCTATGTACGTAGTACAGGTCTCACCTGGGACTTGAGCGCGCTGAAGCAATGTCTGCTCCGCCCGCTTCCTGTTCGTGGTGGAATCGCCAAAGCACTCTGTGAGGTGAGTAACGAAGCTGTCCCACGTTGTGAACGTATCTTCATGGTTCTCGAACCACACTAGCGCCGTGTCTGTGAGGAACAGAACCACATTGTCGAGCTGAGTCGTGGAGTTCCAGCCGTTGTACTTGCTCACACGCTTGTAGTGGGTGAGCCATTCCTCCACGTCCTCGCCCAATTTTCCAGAGAAAGGGCGGGGCTCCATCTGATGCACCCAGGCACCGGTTGTTCGCACTGGAGCAGCCAGAGAAGGCTGTTGGTCGCAGCTGTGGGACATCGGGGTCTCAAGTGGTGTTGGAGGCAGTCGAGCGAGGCGTCGGCTCCGGCGTGGCATTTGCTGCAGCAGCTCCGTCGTCTTGGTGGAAGTACCCCGCACCTCCACCACAATACTGTTACAGTTAATGTTAAACCGGCTTTATTCAAGGGACGAGATTGATGGTACAGTCAAGATGGCGTCCTGAGGCTGCACCAGCTCACGTCTTCTTTCTCTTCTCCTCGCCCGGCTCTTGCCATAGCAATAGCTTTCATTGATTACGAGAAAGCGTTTGATTCTGTCGAAACCTCAGCAGTCATGGAGGCATTACGGAATCAGGGTGTAGAAGAGCCGTATGTAAAAATACTGAAAGATATCTATAGCGGCTCCACAGCCACCGTAGTCCTCCATAAAGAAAGCAACAAAATCCCAATAAAGAAAGGCGTCAGGCAGGGAGATACGATCTCTCCAATGCTATTCACAGCGTGGTTACAGGAGGTATTCAGAGACCTGGATTGGTAAGAATTGGGGATAAAAGTTAATGGAGAATACCTTAGTAACTTGCGATTCGCTGATGATATTGCCTTGCTTAGTAACTCAGGGGACCAATTGCAATGCATGTTCACTGACCCAGGTCAGTGATCATGCATTGCACGAACATGTTCATGACATGCATCGAACGAACATGGTCACAGGCAAAGTGGTAGAGTGGGTCTAAAAATTAATCTGCAGAAAACTAAAGTAATGTCTAACAGTCTTGGAAGAGAACAGCAATTTACAATAGGTAGCGAGGCACTGGAAGTGGTAAGGGAATACATCTACTTAGGGCAGGTAGTGACGGCGGATCCGGATCATGAGACGGAAATAATGAGAAGAATAAGAATTGGCTGGGGTGCGTTTGGCAGGCATTCTGAGATCATGAACAGCAGGTTGCCATTATCCCTCAAGAGAAAAGTGTATAATAGCTGTGTCTTACTAGTACTCACCTACGGGGCAAAAACCTGGAGGCTTACGAAAAGGGTTCTACTTAAATTGAGGACGACGCAACGAGCTTTGGAAAGAAGAATGATGGGTGTAACGTTAAGGGATAAGAAAAGAGCAGATTGGGTGAGGGAACAAACGCGAGTTAATGACATCTTAGTTGAAATCAAGAAAAAGAAATTGGCATGGGCAGGACATGTAATGAGGAGGGAAGATAACCGATGGTCATTAAGGGCTACGGACTGGATTCCAAGGGAAGGGAAGCGTAGCAGTGGGTGGCAGAAAGTTAGGCGGGCGGATGAGATTAAGAAGTTTGCAGGGACGACATGGCCACAATTATTACATGACCGCCGTTGTTGGAGAAGTATGGGAGAGGCCTTTGCGCTGCAGTGGGCGTAACCAGGCTGATGATGATGATGATGATGATGATGATGATATCGATACTGGAATCAGCAGATCAGGAAAGAAGCGTTTTATATTGCAACGGAACAGCCGCCACAGTGAGGCTGCACTGAGGAGGAGGAAGACGACGTGGGCCCGCCTGATATAGCGTCGCTATTTTGGCCTTCCGTTAGCTTCCCTGTAAATAAATTGTATATAGTATTGGGCTCCAGCTACACGTAACATTAGTTTGGTGGAGGTGGACGTTCCCCGTACCCGTCATGGAGCTTCGCAGTGGTAGCAACGGCGACAGTGCAACTTCGGCTCCTGCTGGCGGCACTTCATCTACGCAACCGTCTCCGCCTGCAGCCCCGACCTACGTCGCCGTTTCCCCCCCTCGGGATCCTGGTGTTTTCAACGGAGTCGGCAGTCCTGATGTTGACGACTGGCTCCGCTTATACGAACGTGGCAGCACAAGTCACAGGTGGGATCCGACTATTATACTTGCGAACGTTCTTTTCTAGCTCGATGGAGCTCATGGTTCCAGACTCACGAAGAGGAGATCTCGAGCTCGGATCTCTTCAAAGAGAACCTCCGCGACCTTTTATGCGAAGCATACTAGCCGCACAACCACGCTCTTCCTTGCTGCGCCGCGCGCGGCCGCGTAGCTACCATATGACGTCATAGCAGCTGCAAAAGCGGAGGCTCAACTCGTGCGCTCGCTTGCGGTCGCACAGATGGTACTGCGGCCTAACTCCCGCTCCTCCCGCTAGGGCACTGACGTCAGAACAGCTGCAAGCCGGGCTCAACTCTTGCAAGATGGGCTGGGTGGGAATCGAACCAGGGTCTCCGGAGTGTGAGACGAAGACGCTACCACTGAGCCACGAGCATTTTTTTTCTTTATTACTGAACCACGGGTACGATGCTTCAAAGCGGTACAAAAGCGCCTCTAGTGAATGCGGTGTTGCCTTATAAACGAGCTGTTTCTAAGGTTCAGGCGTGCGTCGCTTGCTCAGGCGCACATTTCGTTGCCGCGCCAAACGCTGGATTGCTCGACGCTCACCGCGTCCAATGCGGGGCGCGTAGTCGCTGCGCCGTAGCCCATTGTCTTACACCCCTTGGCGGGTCGACGGGAACGCTGTCGCGTTCCAATCTTGAAGGCGAAGCAGAGTAACGCATGAGTTGTTTCTTCGTCTAGCCGAACCAAATATAGCCAAGCGACAGCAGTTCACCAGGCTAAACAGTGGTTCAACAACGAAAATAAAGGCTAGTATGCTTCGCATCCTGGCCTTAACCTTAGCTAAGCCACAGCCATTTTTGGCAATCCTTTTGGTCGCCAAGTCAATGCCAAGCCCTTGCCACACTTGTACAGACGTCAACCGAGTCCTACGTGTCGTACATTCTCGACGTCTTGGCGCTTTGTGCCAAGGCAGACCCGACCATGTCTGAGGACGATAAGGTTAATCACGTCCTCAAATGCATTGCTTACGACGCCTTCAATTTACTGGTGTTTACGAACCTCACCAGCATCGATTGTTGAGAATGACGAGCTGCAATGCGGGATTGCCACCCAATTACGACTGGGGAACAAGACGCGCATCCCCCACTCTCCGTCGCTTCAGCTAGGATGCGTTCGATGAAGCGGGCTTTGTGCTGAAAACCGCCGCCACCACTCTAGCCCCATCGCCGTTGTGACGGAATGAGTTCGTCGGATGAACTATTGTGCCCGAACTCCCCAGCGCGTACCTGATCTGCTACGCGTGCGTGAGCTGCCGCGGGAAAGCCGTTTTTTGTTGCTTCTCACGCGCCGGCCGGCACGCAGGACAACGAGCTACCCAGAATGTCTCCGAGGTACCCGGAACGACTCCCCTCTGACGTCGGCTGCGGACATCGGAATATGTGTGCCTTTGTGTGCGTAAACTGTTCTGCGGCGCGGCGGCGAATTTACAATGAGTAAACGAACGTTCGCGTCACCTTGTATCGCCGGCGGACCGAGTGTTTAAAAACGGCTGTTGTGCGGATGCTCGACACACTTCTCTCGTGCAGTCATGTTGGACTGACACTCTTTTGCTCAAGCAGTCATGTTAGAGTGATTTAAATACTGTAAATAAACCCATATTCCTCGTTCTCGATGAGAAGCAGTTCTTCCCTTCATCAACGTCCTCAGCGTGGATAAGTTGGACGACGGCATGGGCCAGCTACCTTCGAATTCATGCCGGACTCCAATCTTGACAAAGGACCACGAGCGATGGGATTGAGCCCCCAATCCTGACAACTGGCTGACAGCGGTGAGATGGACTTTGCGACATGGTGCTGTATCTGCGGTGAGTGCTTGATTCTTGCTTTGACTCTCTAGGCTTCATTTTGTGGTTGTTCTGTTTAGAACTGTAAGGAAGCTAGATTGTTGAGCGTTAGCTAGGTTGTGTTTTCCTAGCTAGATTTAGAGGGCAGAATCAAGGCAGTAAAGCAGCAATCATGGAGTTAAGGACACTGCTGAGAGACGAGTTGTTTATTGTTGGTGAGGAACTGGGCCTAGATGTACGGAAGGAAATGCTAAAATCGGAATTACTGAAGCTAATTTCCGAACAGGCCAGTGAGGAAGAAATTGAAATGGGGTTTGAACTTCTGAAAAGGAGAGAAGAACGAAAGAGAAAAGAACAAGAAAGAGAGGGACGCGAGTTAAGAAAAATGCAACTTGAACTTGAAAGCAAACGTTTGGAGTTGTCTCAAGGGAGTGAAGGCACTCTGGGACGATCAAATGAGGCAGAATCGTACCGCATGGACAGGCTATTAAAGCCATTTGAGGTCGGGACCGACATAGGCTTGTTCCTTTGCAATTTTGAAAGGACTTGCGAAAAGATGAACTTCGGCCCGAGTACATTGCCACAGCGGTTGCTGTCTATGTTGCCGTGTGAGGCGGCGGAGGTAATCGCCAGACTGAGTGCACAGGATGCATATGATTATGCAAAAGTTAAGGCTAGTCTCCTGAAGAAATACCGCCTTTCAGCCGAAGCTTTTCGGCAAAGGTTGAGGAGCACAGGCAAGAAAGATAGCGAGGGCTATCCGGAGTTTGCATATAGCTTAAAGGCCAACCTTGTCGAGTGGCTTAAAAGCGCGGAAGCGTACGACAGCAGAGACATGATCATTGAATGGATGTGTCTAGAGCAGTTTTACAAAACCATCCCCCAAGCTGTGAAACTGTGGGTGCAAGACAGAGGTAATGTAAACACTGTGGAAAGGGCGGCTGAATTAGCCGAAGAGTACGCAACCCGTAGAAAGTTGAACGCCGAGGAAGGAAACTGGGACGGTCGAAATGGACCGCGGAAACCATTTCCGTTCAAAAGGGGTGCGCAGACTAGACGATCGGAGCCTGTAGACATGGCGGAAAAGCCCGCAGAAAAGAGCGAGGAGAAACTTAACGGAGAAACCGCACAAAAAGAACAGAAAAGAAAATTCGAATCTTTTAGACCAATTCGCTGTTACAAATGCCACAAACTGGGACATATAGCTGTAAACTGCGGGAAGTCTAGCGTAGTTTTCTCCTACGTGGAGGAAAAAGATGAGAATATGGAACTTTTAAGTCCATATCTTCACGACCTGCAAGTTAATGGAAAGCCATGCCGAGTGCTAAGAGACAGTGCCGCCACGATGGACATTGTCCATCCGCCTTACGTGACGGTAGATGACTTCACCGGAGAAGTAGCATGGGCAAAACAGGTTGTAGAAGAACACAGCGTGTGTCTGCCCATGGCCAAAGTCAAAATCAATGGACCATTCGGGAAACTACAGACTGAGGCTGCAGTTTCCAAATTTTTGTCACTGCAGTATCCTTACATCTTTTCGCATCGTTCGAATCAGTTACTGCGTGACAAAGGGCTCAAACTGGGAGAGGGCATAGTACAAGCATTGACCCGAGGCCAAGCTCGTAAGATCGCGGTGCTTTCGGCTGAAAATGCTCAAGCTCCTCCAGCGGAAGCAGAAAAGGGGATAACTTCAATAGCCGAATCCGAGCTAGGCCCGAGGGACAAAAGAACAGTTGAGGAGAGCCTGCCAGCTGACCAGCTCAATGAGAGCGTAGCACTAGAGTGTCAAAGTTCTAGCCTGCAGGAAGAGCGAGCTGACGCACTCACAAGCGAGACAGGGTCGTTATTATCACCGGCCTCAAAGAACTTTGATCAGCTCTTACGTGTGGATAGAGAGTCACTGGCAGCTGAGCAAAAGAATGATGAGAGCTTTGCTAAATTACATGAGACAGCTAAAGAAGGCATTGCTAGGCGCAACGTGACGATACAAGAGAGAGGAGGATTGTTGTATCGGCACTACAGAGATCGAAAGGGTAGGATTTTAGATCAGTTAGTCGTACCTACTAAGTAAAGGGAGGACCTTTTGAGTCTCTGTCATAGAAATGTGTGGTCCTGCCACCTAGGCATAAACAAATCAAAGGAAAGATTGCTTATGGAATACTACTGGCCTGGCTGTTTCAGAGACGTAGAAAACTTTGTAAGACCATGCGACGCCTGCCAGCGTTCTGGTAAACCAGGAGAGACATGGAAAGCTCCACTGAAGGTAGTGCCCTTAATAACAGAGCCTTTCATACGACTTGTAATAGACACGGTAGGGCCTCTTCCAAAAACAAAATCGGGCTACAGGTACTTGTTTACCATGCTGTGTCCGGCTACCAAGTTTCCAGAAGCAATCCCTTTGAAAGAGCTCAGTTCCACCGAAGTAGTAGACGCGCTTTTGACAGTGTTTGCATGAGTTGGGTTTCCAGCCGAAATTCAGGCAGATCAAGGGTCAGTATTCACGAGCGCACTGACTTCCACATTCTTGCAAAAGTGCGGGGTAAAGTTAATACACAGTTCTGTCTATCACCCTCAGTCAAACAGTGTAGAGAGGTGGCATTCGGTGCTTAAGCGAGTTTTGCGTGCACTCTGTTACGAGCATAAGGAGGACTGGGAGAACTGTCTGCCGGCAACTTTGTTTGCTTTGCGAACGGTTCCACATGAAGCGACAGGGTTCTCACCAGCAGAACTAGTGTATGGGAGGACACTCCGTTCTCCACTGAGAATGTTAAGAGAGATGTGGGAGGAAAGAGGAGAGAGTCCAACAGTGGTTCAATACCTGCTAAATTTACTGGAACGGCTCAGCGCAACCCAAGAACTAGTCGGAAAGAACATGGGAGTAGCTCAAAAGAACGCCAAATTCTATTACGACAAGAATGCGAGGCTTCGTACGTTTAACGCCGGAGACCAGGTAATGATCCTCAAACCTTCAAGAAAGAACAAGCTTGAAGTTCACTGGGACGGGGCCGTTAAAGTGTTGCACAAACTTTCAGATACTAACTATGCTTTGAGAATGCCCGGTCGCAGGAAGGAGGTGGGGATATATCACTGTAATTTGATGAAGCCGTATGTAGAGCGGAGCGGAGTCGTTAACTATACCATCAAAGAGCCGGATGGCATTAGTACCAAGTTTAAGGAGTATAGGGCGACCTCCAACTCTGAAATCGGCCTAGAAGAAGTAGTAGAACACTGCTCGCACGCTCTAAGACCCGAGCAGCTCGATGAGCTAAAAGAGGTTTTAGGGGAATATCTCGACAGATTCAGCGATCGGCCGGGTAGAACCGAACTGATAACGCATGAAATTGAGCTGACATCAACCGAACCAGTAAGATCAAAGCCTTACAGAGTGTCTCCAAGACAGAGAGAGATTATAGAGGCAGATATACAGCGTATGATAGAGTTGGGAGTTATTGAGCCCGCTGAGAGTGACTACACGTCATCGCTAATACTGGTAGAAACCCCTAACAAGGACCCTCGTCCGTGTGTTGACTACAGGAAGTTAAATGCCATCACTAGGGATCAGCTCTACCCGATACCCAACATTGAGGAACGACTTGAAAGAGTTAGCGCTGCTAAATACATTTCAACTATAGATCTCGTGCGGGAGTACTGGCAAGTTCCCGTTTCAGAAAGTGCCAGCCGTTATGCCGCATTCATCTCGCCTGTAGGCACTTTTCGCCCTCTCGCACTCAGCTTCGGGCTGAAGAACGCGCCGTTTAGCTTCTCTAAGTTAATGGATATTGTCCTAAAGGACTTGCAGGAGTTCGCCTTGCCCTATCTTGATGATGTAGCAATTTTTTCGGACAGCTGGGAACAACACGTATCGCACCTCAAACAGGTGTTCTCACGGTTGAGGGAAGCCGGCTTAACGATGAAAGCGGAAAAGTGTAGGTTTGGTTGTTCGCAGGTTACTTATCTGGGCCATGTTGTCGGTCAGGGCATGAGACGGCCGGCCGAGCTGAAAATAGCTACGATTGGAGAATTTTCTCAGCCGCGCATGAAAGCAGACCTTCGTTCATTTTTCGGACTTGTGGGGTACTATCAACGGTACATTCCGAATTACTCGCAAATGGCAAGTCCATTAACAGACGCCCTCCGAAAGGGAGCACCGAGTAACGTACACTGGGATAAGGACAAAGAGAACGCTTTCCAAAGTTTGAAAACGCTATTGGTTTCTCGCCCTGTGCTTCGCGGGCCAGACTACACAGAGGAATTCGTAGTTCAATGCGACGCAAGTGACAGAGGTATGGGCGTGGTACTTAGTCAGGGCGGCGACGATAACGAGGAGCAGTGGCGTAGCAACAAGGGGGGCCGGGGGCCCCGGGTGCAAGGGGCCAGTTGGGGGGGGGGGGTGTCATATACGCCTGAAGACACCCGTCTTTCCGCCAGCTTGACTGGGCGCAAATTGCAAAGAATGCTCCGGTATCAGTAGCCCGAGCTCATGCACCCGATGCGTTGCGCCGCAGAATTGTCGACTGCAGCTCTATCAACACCCCACGAAATAATTGCACGAATGTGCGGGCTAAAAAATTTAAATCGCGAAATGGTCACTAAACTACTCGCCTTAGCGGAACGTTTCATGTGGAGTGCGCTCGTGCTGTGCGTTCATGTTGGGAGCAGGAGTCGCTAAACATACAGTGAGGCGTTGTAAGGCGTTTGGGCTCCTCTTCCGTTCAGAACGCGCAGCGAAGACGAACAAAGACAGCAGCGAGCGGGCGTTCAACCAGCGGGCCCGGCGCTCGCGTTTACGGCGAAGCGTTCGTTGAGAGCGTAAGTGGGGCCGTCAAAAGTCGCGAATAGGATTCTCTGGATCGCCTTCAGACTCGGTTCGGCCGAAGAGTTTGGCGGCGTATGACTCGACAGGCTGTAGTCGCGGGCCCGCCGCGATGTCCGGCTCGCTTTTATGCGAAGCATATTACGAGAGCTCAACCCAGCTCCTCAGGCGCGGCGGTGTCGCCTTCAATACCACGTGACACCGGGACGTCACGACAGAGGAGAAACGGCTCCAACTCGCGCCGGCACTCGCGGCGTCGCGGCGGTGTAAGCAGCTGCGGTTTTTCTAGGTGGCTTTGGCTCAACTCTTGCAAGATGGGCTGGGTGGGAATCGAACCAGGGTCTCCGGAGTGTGAGACGGAGACGCTACCACTGAGCCACGAGTACGATGCTTCGAAGCGGTACAAAAGCGCCTCTAGTGAATGCGGTGTTGCCTTAGAAACGAGCTGTTTCTAAGGCTCAGGCGTGCGTGGCTTGCTCAGGCGCACATTTCGTTGCCGCGCCGAACGCTGCGTTGCTCGACGCTCACCGCGTCCAATGCGGGGCGCGTAGTCGCTGCAACGTAGCCCTTTGTCTTACACCCCTTGGCGGGTCGACGGGAACGCTGTCGCGTTCCACTCTTGAAGGCGAAGCAGAGTAACGCATGAGTTGTTTCTTCGTCTAGCCGAACCAAGTATAGCCAAGCAACAGCAGTTCACCAGGCTAAACAGTGGTTCAACAACTAAAATAAAGGCTAGTATGCTTCGCATCCTGGGCTTAACCTTAGCTAAGCCACAGCCATTTTTACTTCCCCTCTCCCGCTCGCTCCGAGAAGCCACTGCGAAATCTGCCGTTATGTTTCACGCTTTCCTTCTTACCCTCGAAAGTTTCACTTGTGGTGTTGTGTGACTTCATGTCACAAGAACAGTGTCTGTATCAGCTGCACAGAATTTTATAAAAGAAAAGGTGAATTTTGTAAGGATATTTCCTGATCGAGATTCTATGAAGTTATGTCTTTTTGTGATTACTAGGAACTCGGTAGCGCGAAAAATATGGCAGATAAGTAATAACCATATCCTTAATGATGCCGTAATTAGTACTTATAGAGGAAGCACTTCAATTCGAGAATTGAGGACTCAAAGTCATAATATTAACTCAACAAAAACTTCTTAAACAAAATCGTTTTGGTTGCTACAACCTACAGTACTGTGGCACTGCGGGCGGCACCCAGTATATGGCAGCAGCGAAAGAAACACGAAATAGTGGACCAGTGAGGTTGATCCCTTAATCCTCTCCATTGCGAGTGCAGACCAACAGTAGTGCAAGCTTTCGCTGGTACGGGCTTCATCGCGGCCTTTTCTTTCTTTTTTTATGGTGACGCCAAGAATCGACGCGAAGCGTGCTCTATTCTGTTCCCAATCTTGCGGTGGTACCGCAGCTCGGATAATCACGTTTGTACGTATAGCAGCAAATGAAAACAAGGCTTTGTTGATCAGAATGAAGAGAACTCGTAATTGTCGTAGCATTGGCGCCCGCGCAGCGGGGGGGCAGGTAGCATATTATAATAGGGTGGGGAGATCAGCGTCACTGACAAACAATTTAATTTTCGTTTCGTTCAGGGCTGCCCACAGACAGAATACTGCGTGTCATAGTACCTACGACGATTTTTGTGAAGTTGTTGTTGGGCAAGATATGAATGTCGGGCTCCAATTTTGCAAATGCAATATTGCCATTAAAATTGGTAATTAAAGCTTTATTATAAAGATATGTTTTGTTACTTGTGACGTGAGTCATGTTTCCCACGATGCCGCATTTGTATTGGCTGCCAAGCCTTACAGTCTGGCAGAAGGTGTGCACGTGGGCTTATCACACGTTATCAGTGCAGCACCCTGTGTTATTTGGCGCAGGAAAAAGAGCGTGTATATTTGCTGCATTCGAGATCTCTGGAAAATAACCCGAAGGAGAGGGGGACCCGGGGAACGTGCGCGGTATCCAAGGCGGCTGTACTGGGGCTGAAACCCGGAAATTGTCGATATCCTCGCCTTCCTCGACTACATAAGGGGGGGGGGGGGGTGACAGAAGACCTATGGGCCCCGGGTACCAGACGACCTAGCTGCGCCACTGATGAGGAGCATCCTATCCTCTATGCCCGCCGTAAACTAAAGGTAAGAGAGGAAGCTTACAGCGTTTCAGAGAAGGAATGCGCTTGTTTGGCTTGGCCCGCACAGAAGTTGTCGTGTTACTTGTACGGAGCGAAGTTCATCTTCGAGACCGACCACTGTCCTCTGACGTGGCTCCATCAAATGTCACACAAAAATGGCCGCTTGCTCCGATGGAGCGTCACTCTCCAAGAGTACAACTTCTCCGTTAGATGTAAGAAGGGAAAGTTGCATAGCAATGCGGATGGTTTGAGCAGGCTAATTTGAATTCTGCGTTTGAGGGTCCCGCCTAAATTTTAGGGTTACTAGTGTTAATTTTATTAGGCGAAGAAGATCCCCTCTCATTTAGCAGGATTCCCTCCATGATTGTTGAATTTGTCAGCAGGAATTTGCTTCAGAAATTGGCATAGCGAAATGCAGCATTTTTTTTTTTGTATCTGCACTTATGTTGTTTTTTTTTTGAAGCCTAGCGGGTCTAAAGTGAGAGCCAATGCGCGGCATCTCGGCGCAGAGCCGTGTTGTGGCGTTCATTTTGCAGTTGCCTGTCCTTGTTGGATGTTTTGGGGCGGTGACATCAATACACAAGTGGTCGCTGCGAGCCAAGACATCAATCCCCCCCTGACCACCAGCCGTTCTCTTCCTGCCTAGCGGTTGTCAGCGCTAGACAGTCGAGATTTTTCGGGCCATGGAGGCGCTGTTAAGAATGGCGAGCTGCAATGCGGGATTGCCACCCAATTACGACTGGGGAACAAGACGCGCATCCCCCACTCTCCGTCGCTTCAGCTAGAATGCGTTCGATGAAGCGGGCTTTGTGCTGAAAACCGCCGCCACCACTCTAGCCCCATCGCCGTTGTGACGGAATGAGTTCGTCGGATGAACTATTGTGCCCGAACTCCCCAGCGCGTACCTGATCTGCTACGCGTGCGTGAGCTGCCGCGGGAAAGCCGTTTTTTGTTGCTTCTCACGCGCCGGCCGGCACGCAGGACAACGAGCTACCCAGAATGTCTCCGAGGTACCCGGAACGACTCCCCTCTGACGTCGGCTGCGGACATCGGAATATGTGTGCCTTTGTGTGCGTAAACTGTTCTGCGGCGCGGCGGCGAATTTACAATGAGTAAACGAACGTTCGCGTCACCTTGTATCGCCGGCGGACCGAGTGTTTAAAAACGGCTGTTGTGCGGATGCTCGACACACTTCTCTCGTGCAGTCATGTTGGACTGACACTCTTTTTCTCAAGCAGTCATGTTAGACTGATTTAAATACTGTAAATAAACCCATATTCCTCGTTCTCGATGAGAAGCAGTTCTTCCCTTCATCAACGTCCTCAGCTTGGATAAGTTAGACGACGGCATGGGCCAGCAACCTTCGAATTCATGCCGGACTCCAATCTTGACAAAGGACCACGAGCGATGGGATTGAGCTCCCAATCCTGACACGATGCGATCCTCAAGGAGTGCTGCCGTCTTGAGCATGCTAAAAGCCGCCGGGTATCCCAGCACATCACGCGACTTCCCAACACAGCTGCTACGTCATCCTGTGGCGACCTCTTCCACCAGCCGTCGCGATGTGATAACTTGACCCGCATCATTCGTCGTGAGGTCGAAGCGGCATAACCGGCGGCCCCTTCATTCCCGTCACCTGATCATTCTCCGGTGACAATCTCCTTAATCCATACCATCGTCCATCATGAGTTGTCCAACGTCGGCCTGCAATCCATTCTTTCCATACGCTCGGAACCTCTTTCTCCACGCACGTCCCCACCGCACTCTTCTTACTCCTCTTACGGACAGCGCAACCCCTCCGAATGGCGAACCGTGGATGACAAGCCGATCTGTTCTAATTGCCGACGCATTGGACATGTCGCTCGCCACTGCCGCAGCCGCTGGACTTCTCCGATGCGCTATTCTCCTGATTACCACCCTCGCCCCTCTAGCGCGTCCTTTTGCTTCGCCCCTTCTATGCCTGCTCCATCATCTGACCCTGCGGCACCTTTGACACGACCCCGCTACTCCCGCTCTCCTTCTCCCTCCCGTCGTCAATCTCGTTCGCCTCCGTCACGCCGTGCTCCTTCTCCGACCTACTCTCCGCACCCCCGAACGGAGAACTAGACAGTGCAGCTTCTGGAGGTGAAGCTGCATTGACGATATTGGCACAAAATCCTCGCTGCACCTTACCCACGCAGAAGAATCTTTTGGAGGTTCTCGTCGACAATGTTCCTGTGTGTGCGTTGATTGACACCGGAGCGAATGTGTCCATTTTGGGTGCTGCTCTTCGCCGTCGGCTCAAGAAAGTTCTGACGCCCGCCCCGAACCGAGTAGTAGATGTCGCCGACGGAGGGACCGTCGCTATTGTTGGCATGTGCTCTGCCCGACTCACCATTGCTGAGGGACACACCGTCGTTCTCTTCACCGTCATCGAGCATTGCCCTCACGAACTTATTCTCGGTCTGGATTTCCTTGCCAATCATTCTGCCCTCATTGACTGTCCGGGCGGCTCACTTCACCTTGACTTGCCCCTTCTTGCCGACCCTGTGGACCCGCCTTCAAGCCGTTTGAGCTGCATGGATTTTACTTGCCTACCGCCTCACTCTGTGACACACGTCGACTTGTCCTCACCAGCTGTACCTGACGGTAACTACGTGGTCGCACCAATTCCGGCAGTTATACTTACACGTGGTGTTACCGTGCCGCACACTGTGCTCACAATTACTGGCAACCGCACCTGCCTGCCCCGTGTCAATATCGCGCTAACCGCGCAAGTTCTGCCTAAGAGGATTTCATTGGCTATAATAAGCGCTTTGCAGGATGATGAGGTTGAGTCATTCACAGTGGAAGATCGTCACAGCTCAGCCCATACCGTGACGTCATCGCACGGTACGGTCGTCGACATTGAGAAGATGGTTTTCTCTGACTCTACACCTGCTCAAGCTGAAGCTCTTTGCCGCGGTCAAACGTCCGTCGTGTCCCATCGCACAAACACTGGCGATGCGAACCCTATTCACCGACGTCCATACCGTGTTTCTGTGTCGGAACGAGCTGTTATCCAACAGGAAATCAAAAAGATGCTTGCAAAGGACATTATCGAGCCTTCCTGTAGTCCCTGGGCTTCTCCCGTCGTACTCGTCAAAAAGAAGGATGGAACGTGGCGTTTTTGTGTAGATTATCGCCACCTGAACAAAATCACAAAAAAAGGACGTGTACCCTTTGCCACGTATTGATGACGCTCTAGACTGCTTGTACGGTGCCACCTATTTTTCTTCTATCGACTTACGGTCCGGCTACTGGCAGATATCCGTCGACGACATGGACCGACAGAAGACTGCATTTATTACCCGTGACGGCCTTTATCAGTTCAAGGTCATGGCTTTCGGTCTCTGTAACGCGCCAGCCACCTTCGAACGAATGATGGACTCCTTGCTACAGGGGTTCAAGTGGTCCACCTGTTTGTACTATCTGGACGACGTCATCGTTTATTTGCCCACATTTGATACGCATATAGACCGTCTTTCAGCGATTCTTGACGTGTTTCGCCGCGCCGGTCTCCAGTTGAACTCGTCAAAATGTCACTTCGCTCGCCGCCAAATCACCGTCCTTGGACACCTCGGGGATGCCAGAGGCGTGCGACCTGATCCGGTCCACCAAGGACGTTCGTAGTTTCGTAGGGCTTTGTTCTTATTTCCGACGCTTTGTAAAGAATTTTGCGACTATTGCACGTCCCCTTACCGACGTCTTGAAGAAAGACGCCCCATTTTCTTGGGGACCTGACTATGCCGCATCTTTTTCGCAGCTCACTACTCTCCTTACCACGCCTCCAATTCTGGCCCACTTTGACCCGTCTGCCGCAACGGAAGTTCGAACTGATGCCAGTGGTCACGGCATAGGAGCAGTATTAGCACAACGCCAGCGTGGACATGACCGCGTTATAGCCTATGCCAGCCGACTTCTATCGCCCGCTGAGCGCAATTATTCAATCACAGAGCGCGAGTGCCTCGCTCTTGTGTGGGCTGTTGCGAAGTTTCGTCCATACTTGTACGGACGCCCCTTCTGTGTCATCACTGATCACCACGCGCTCTGCTGGCTATCCTCACTCAAGGACCCCACGGGACGACTCGCTCGCTGGGCGTTACGCCTGCAAGAATATACCTTCTCCGTGGTATATAAGACGGGACGCTTGCACCAGGATGCCGATTGTTTTTCCCGCTTCCCCGTCGACGAACCGGCTGATGTGGACGCCACCGCTTGCGTTTTCTGTGTCCCAGTTGCTTCAAATCGGCAACGAGCAACGCCGCGATCCTTCGTTACGAGCCCTCATCGACCATCTGGAGTCAACGCCTGGCGACGCCTCTCTCCGGATGTTTCTCCTTAAGGAGGGGACATTATACCGCCGCAATCTCAATCCACATGGCCTTGACCTTCTGCTCGTAATTCCATCCCACCTGCGTTCGACTGTCCTCCAACAATTTCACGACGCTCCCTTGGCTGGACACTTGGGCGTCTCGCGCACATACGACCGTGTACGCCGTCGATTCTTTTGGCCGGGTCTCGCCCGCTCCGTGCGGCGCTACGTTGCCGCTTGTGAGCCCTGTCAACGCCGGAAGAAGCCCTCCATAGCTCCAGCTGGCTGTCTCCAGCCGATCGACATCCCACCGGAACCCTTTTTCCGTGTTGGTGTGGACCTTCTTGAACCGTTTCCTCTCTCAGGCTCCGGAAATAAATGGGTCGCCGTCGCTACTGATTATGCTACGCGGTACGCAATCACCAGAGCCCTTCCGATAAGGTGTGCTACTGACGTTGCTGACTTTCTGCTCTATGAAATCATTTTTGTGCATGGTGCTCCGCGCCAATTACTCACTGACCGTGGCCACAGCTTTCTGTCGGCAGTCGTCGACGACATCCTCCGCTCCTGCTCGACAAAGCACAAGTTCAGCACGTCCTACCACCCACAGACCAACGGCCTCACGGAGCGCCTCAACCAGACCATCACCGACATGCTTTCAAAGTACGTTGCGACCGACCACCACGACTGGGATCTTTATTTACTATATGTGACGTTCGCGTATAATTAATCGCGTCACGACACCGCCGGCTATTCACCATTCTATCTCCTATATGGCCGAGAACCCGCGTTGCACTTGGACACTTTGTTGCCCTCGGCCACACGTTCAACCACTTAATACGCCTGCGACGCGATCGCACGCGCCGACCACGCGCGCCAGCTCGCCCGCACCCGTCTCGAGGCCTCACAGGAGCATCAGAGACGCCTCTATGATTGCCACCATCGCGACGTGCACTTTACTCCGGGTTCTCTGGTGCTTCTCTGGTCACCCATTCGACTTGTGGGCCTTTCTGAAAAGCTGCTGTCGCGCTAGACTGGCCCATACCGTGTGTTGCGACAAGTGACCGATGTCACGTATGAAGTCATCCCCGCCGACCTGTCAGCGTCATCGTCGGCTGCAAGTGACATCGTTCGCGTGGCGCTACTAAAGCCATACCAGACACCTTTCACCGCGGATGTGTAGATTAAGCACCGGGACGGTGCATCTACCGCCGGGGGTGATGCTACGAAACAGCCGCCACAGTAAGGGTGCACTGAGGAGGAAGAAGACGACGTGGGCCCGCTTGATATAGCGTCGCCATTTTGGCCTTCCGTTAGCTTCCCTGTAAATCAATTGCATATAGTATTGGGCTCCAGCTACACGTAACAATGTTAACTCAAGAGGCAGTGCCCTACTGTTTGAAGCTAGGTAAGGATGTCTTAGAACGCGCAGCTATAAAAAGAAACGTAACGAAGAAGAAGACACATGTACTGTGTGAGGTAAATTGGCAGAAACAATAGAACACCTGATACTAAAATGTGATGGTATCCATCCCGATGTCGATGCGGGCACAGTCACGCTTCCGAGGCCCTAGGTTTTAGAGATAACAATAGTCATGTATATAGATATGCGGTGGAAATTAACAAAAGGCGATTGGAAGATTGGTGGCTCAAAAGCAGAGCGGTGACATAAGGTTAAAATTTTAGGAAGACGTATTTAAAGAAAATGGCGAATTTTATTAACTTACAACACAGTTAAACAAAAATAAAAAGCTTAGCATGGTGGCAACTGCCATCACCGTGTTTCAAAGGGGACGCTCCCACCTTCCATCCATCCATCGGGGTAAAGAGAAGGCGTCTGTAAACGATTCTGTGCTTTCAGTTCGCCGAACATTATTATATCGACAGCCAAAAACTTCGCTCGTTTTGACAGTACTTACATAAATTTCCAGCAGGGCTGCCGCGTGGTGTTTTTATTGAGCGCCGTAAGCGATACTTATGAGGAGCGCGCCGCGTGATCCCTCATACTACGCAAGGGAGGCGCTTCCGACAGATGGCGACTCTGTAAGTCCTCGCCCCCAATAAGGCGTCTGGGCCGCCTTTGACAGCGGTTAGAACGTGGAGGGATAAGATAATGGTGAAAATTGGGCGCTTTTCTCACCGGAAAGGCGACTAGACACGGGGGACCTCCACCTTGGGCTCCTTTGAAGGCCGAGCCAAGGAGAGTGGATAAGGTGCTCAGTCGTATGCACACTCGAATATATACATTTGTATACAAGAAGAAATAGTAAAATTGGTTAAGAAAAGCAGGCCAACCTAGATGCAGTAAGTGCAAAAGCAGACCAATTCAGGCTGGTACTTGCAAACAAATATGCAACTTTGGAACAGAGAGATGAAGATGACATAGCGGTAATGAGTGAAACCTTAACTACGTTGACTTCATAAGCAGCATTTGAAGTGGGAGGTAATGCACCAAGGCAACCCATAGGTAAGCTCTCCCAAATAAAAAAGGACTTAATAAAGAAACGAAAAAAAATGAAAGTGTCCAACTCAAGAGATAAGATAGAATTCGTGGAACTGTTGAAACTGATCAACAAGGCAAAAATAAGTGATATTCGAAACTATAACCCGAGAAATACTGAAGAAGCCGTAAGAAACGGACGTAGCCTGAAATCAGCGAGAAAGAAACTTTGCATAGGACAAACCAAGATGTATGCACTGAAAGATAAGCAATTTAATGTCATGAGCAATCTCGAAGATATAGCAAAAGTAGCGAAAGAATTTTATACTAACCAGAGGAGTCAGGATACCTCAATTAGAAACAGTAAAGAACAGGATACAGGAACTCCTCCTATAAGTAGCGATGAGGTCAGAAGGGCCTTGCAAGACAATAAACGTTGAAGAGCAGCAGGAGAAAGTGGAATAACAGTCGAGCTAATGAAAGATGGATGGGACATAATGCTTGCAACAACTGGCGGCTCTCTATATGAAGTGTCTATGACTGCAAGGGTCCCAGAAAACTGGAAGAATGCAAACATTATACTAATCCACAAAAATGGAGACGTTAAAGAATTGAAAAATTATTAGCGCACTCCCAGTATTATAAACACTATTTACGAAAATAATCTCCAAAAGAATAAGGGCAACACTGGACTTTAGTCAACCAAGGGAATGGGCTGGCTTCAGGAAGGGATATTCAACAATGGATCACATCCACGTCATTAATCAGGTTATCGAGAAATCCGCAGAGTATAATAAGCCTCTCTATATGGCTTTCATAGATTACGAAAATGCATTTGATTCAGTAGAGATACCAACAGTCACAGCGGCATTACTTAATCAAGGAGTACAGAATGCTTATGAAATTACCTTGGAAAACATCCACAGAGGTTCTACAGGTACCTTAATTATACACAAGAAAATCAGGAAGATAGCTATAAAGAAAGGGGTCAGACAAGGAGACACAATCTCTCCAATGCTATTCACTGCATGCTGGGATGAAATAGTCAAGCCATTAAACTGGGAAAGCTTAGGAGTAAGGATGAACGGCGAATATCTCGGCAGCCTTCTATTTGAGATGACATTGTCCTCTTCAGCAACGCTGGGGATGAGTTATAACAAATGATTGAGGACCTTAAAGGGCCCCTCACCGGGCCGCATAGCAAATTTTGGTTATACGCTGGAAGTTGTTACGCGCCCCAGCGTTGTGCCGCATTTTTTCGGCTCATTAAAAGCCGAAATAAAAATATTTCAGTGCCGCGAACCCACGATTTCAGATGGCGAGCTCCAATGCGAAGCAAGACATTCTCTCCACTTGCCCCGTCTAGCCTCCGCAAGCGAAATTCCTTCCCTGCGTTCTACCGCGGGGATCGCGTGACGCATACGTCTTCATTTATTTTTCTCCTCGCTTCTTTCTTTCTTTCTTTCTGTCTTTTTTTTTTTTGCGGCGCTCCACATTTTCGCTGACGGCGCCGCGCGCTAGCTGTGGTGATTCTCTCGTTTCGCGCAGCGCACGATTTTGCGTGCTGTGCACAATGACACATGACTACCGGTATAATTCAGTGCTACAAAAATGCTGAGGCAGACACAAGCTATCCGCAGCGCATGATCACGCGCTGCAACACGGTAGAAAATGGCATAGTTTCGGTACTTGCGCACGTGACTGCACGACCGTGGGAAGAAGCAGACAAAGCGGAAGTGCATTTCTCTTGTGAAGTAAAACAAGAAACACGCAGACATTCCGTTTATGTGTTTTATTTACTGTCCAAACTTCAATTCGTCAATTAAAGCGACAGATCACACAAATAGCAGATGTTGCCGTGTATAATTATCGAAGTCACGTGTCTCGATGGATGACGTCACACTGCGCGGGCGCGAGTACGTAGGCGCACGAGTACGTCAACGTCCGAGTTGGAGCGCGGTCGTCGCGAGGAGAAGGGAACACGGCGTTCGGATTGAAATTTCAGACCTTTCCGCGGCGCGTAGCGATGTAATACTTTGCAAACACGATTGTTAGCGCGTATTGTATGCTATGCGCTTCTCAGCTCAACATGGCCAAACCTGGTGAGGGACCCTTTAAAGAATTGGGTGGACAGACAGACATGGGAAACCAGCATTTAAGTGGTGTCCGAGCAAAGCTGGAACTTATGGCTGAGCCAAGTAACTTATAAGGGTTGTGGCGCACACGATAGCTGCGCGCGGGTATGATATACTAGAAATCATCAAGCAGTATCTGCCACACGGTGTTAGCGCATGCTGCCTGCACTAATAGATCTCCCACCGAGCTACTACATCTATACGAATACACAGCTACAAAATGCATGCCGAGATGCAGGATCCGTCCAGTAAAGGGAACAAATTCGCCAGTCGCTTAATATGACATTGACCGACACCAACCGAAGTCGCTTAATCGTTTAAATAATTAGGTGAGAATGACTTGGTTCGACAGGCAAGGTTCTGACTGGTGTTGTATAAGTCGCGGGTCGCTTTTTAAGTCGCGACGATAGATTGGATTTTTTACAAGCACTGCCCCAGGAGGGCACATGCAACCGGAGGCATCAGGAGAGGACCTGAGGTTATAATAAAGCATGCGGCGCAGGATCCCCAGGGCACCGAAGGGGTAGTGGGGAGATCAAAGCTGGAAGCAGGATGGCCCGTAGATTGGAGTGGCGGAGGCCTAAGCGTGCTGGACTTAAAATAAATATTATTACGTGCAGCCGCCAACTTGTGACGCCAAGACTTCTGCAACAGCAGTCAGAAGTTTGCCGTTTGACATACTAAGGTAGCAGCGGATGCGGACGAAGACACAGAAACGTGAAGAAGAGACCCCACGCTACAAGTTAGTAGTATTTTGAAGTTTAAATTATGGCAATCGAATAACGCGCAACTGAGCCCTCTCGAAGCGTTCGACACATGGAAAAATTCGCGAGGACGGTAGGATACCAGTGTGACAGGGGCACAAGCAAGGAAGGAAAACGCACACACAGGGCAAACTGTGAAGATGCTATATGTTTTGCTATATATATAATATATGCTATATCTATCAAGTGACTAGTGCCATGCTCTAATCTTCAAACGTCGCAATGCTTTCGGAATGAAATAGTTAACAATGTGTGCTGTGTGTGTATCTTATGTTCCGGCTCACTGCTCATCGCGATCACGCCCGATCCTGATCGACTTTCGCGGTCGTGATTGCCTCCTTGGACAAAATGAGCGAGAGACCCAATCGCAGTCGAGAATCGCAGTCGAGTAGGGCAACGCCATATCACACTCGCCTTCACGGGAGACCACTGACCAAACGACAACAATCGTTCGCGCCAGTGCACTGTGCCAGCAACACCCAAGGAGACGCACGAGGAAAACTTCTAGACGACGCACGGATCGCCAGCCGACACATGGCTAAATGCCGGCACGCCTAGGAACAGAACGAGCAAAGAAACTGCTTCTCCGTGGTACCTAGGCAAAGGGAGACATTTCAGGCGCAAACGCCCCCAGATTTTCTCTCTCTCACCCGCTGAAACGACTGGCCAATCCCGTGGACTGGCGATTCCTCAAATGACCGTCTCGTCCAGCTCGCGGGATCGATGGTGGATGCGAAGCCTTGCGTGCCGCTGCTGCGGTGCTACCGAGAGAGGGCGCTCGCTGGTGTGACGTCACGCCAGACCGAGAGACGGGGCCCTAGCTGGCGGCATCGATGGTGGAGGCGAAGCCTTGCGCGCCGCTGCTGCGGCGCTACCGAGAGAGGGCACTCGCTGGTGTGACGTCACGCTAAGAGGTTAAATGGGGCTACAGCTCGGCTCCTCGCAGTGGTCGGCGCGCTGCCTTGCGCTATGTCGGATGATGTACAGCCATAAGTTAAACAAAGGGCAACCATGTCCACACCATCAGCCGAACCAAGGCGCAGGCAAGGGTATTGCTTTCGCAATCTTCCAGGCTTAACCAAGCTAAGCCTTCAGCCAATTTTGTGCATGCTTTTAGCTTGCTTTTGTTTTTTATTTGCTGTTTTTTGCCTTTAAATAGTAATTGGGTGGTTTTCGTTTTCTTTCTTTTTTTATCTCTCGTATTTCGGGTGCGCGGGTGTCCTTCTTGTCCTTCCGACATGGCCACAATTAGTACATGACCGGGGTTGTTGGAGAAGTATGGGAGAGGCCTTTGCCCTGCAGTGGGCGTAACCAGGCTGATGATGATGGGTGTCCTTCGTCTACATTTGGTTTTGCAGGATGGTTAGAGCGTCCTTTCGTACTACGTGCTCCAACACGTGCAGCCGGGTGGAACGTTGAGTGTTTGTAGTCTTTAAATGGTAGCTTGGACATGGCAAGACAAATAGGTATTATTGAGTTTACTGTGCGTGTTTTGGTAGGAAAGTGAGAGTGTGGCCGCGTGATTGAGCGCGTGCGAAAGCGTGTCATACCTTAGGTCTCCGCGGCATTGATTGCTTTGAAACAGTGGTGAGGGTTGCTTTGAGACATCTTGAGGATTCGGATCCTGTGGGAATCGGTTTTTGCTAAAAGGCACGTGCTCTGCATTGATATAGTATTATAGTATTTGCAAAAAGCCGTGCAATACATGGCGAGAAAGACGGGAAAGCAGGCAGTGCGCGGGGGGTCCCTCAAGGCAGATGAGGAGACGGATGAGAATGTAGAGGGCATCGAATCAACCGGCACACAATGTGATGTCGATACTAGGCTGCAGAAAATGGAGCCTCTCCAGGAAGAGCTTCTCAAACAGGTGCAAGAGCTCAAAAATGAGCTAAACAGGGAGCGTGATGCACGGAAGGTAGTTGAAAGAGGCTTGAAGCAGCCGACGAAAAGCTGAACGGGGCCGCCATTGTGAACGAGAATGTGCGTGACATTGGAACGCAGACCCCCAACGCAACAGGCGAGGGAGTGTCAGCAAAGTACGTAGAATGCATGCAACGTGACGAAGGGTTAGCTGGAAAGAGGGGCACCTACCTGGAGGCCGCCACATGGAAAAAGCAGGAGCCCAGGGGACAATGCCCCTTGTTGAGTCCGAATCACGCGGAAAAGGAGAGGCAGGGAGAGGTAGGAGACAGTGAAAGGGTAATTATCGCCAGTGACTCAAACCTGGCTGGGTGCTCAAAAGCAATTCCAGAGAGGATGAAAGGCGATAACAGAGTGGCGGTAGGGACATTTCCAGGGAGGACACTTGGTTCTGTCATGGAGCAAGCAAAATAAAAGCTCGCGGAAAATGTCCACGTGCGCAACCTTGTCATAATAGCAGGTGGGCTAAATGACGTCCTAACCAGGAAAGGGACAGGATCAGCCCAGCGCTAGGCGAAGGGGGTGGACGACATGCATATTGTGGTGTGCACGGTGCCGGAGGTGCCTGTACGTGGCAGTCACGTACAAAGAGCCGTACTGGCTGCTAATGACGGACGGACGGAAAAAACTTTAATGGAAAAAGGACCTGCGAGGTTGCCAGCCCGGGCTCAGGCCACCCGGGCATTGTGTGCGGTGAGGCATAGCCTTTCCACCGCTGCCCGGGCCCGCTGGATAGCCCATAATTGGTCGTTTAGTTCTGAGCTAGCCAGAGCGCTTAGCCATCGCTCCTCGAGAAGGTCCGGTTCTATGTTGTCCTCTACGTATACTGAACTGATCTGTGTGCACTTCCACAAGATGTGTGCCATGTCTGCGTGTTCGTGTTTGCAGAGCTTGCAGCTAGCGTCTGGATATTGTGTTGAATTTATTCTGTTTAAGTGTACTGGGTTTCGGAACGTTCTGGTTTGCAATCTTCTCCAATCTGTTTCTTGAGACCTGTCGAGTTGTTTGTGGGGTTGTGGGTATGCTTCTCTTTGTTTCGTGTAGTGTGTCAGTATGTCGTGGTACGTGACCAGTCTGTCCCTGTCGTCTTTTATCGCTTCTTCGTCGTCGTCGCCTCTTCCGTCTTCTCCATCGCCTCCGCCGCAGTCCTTCCCCCTTCCCCGGGGGTTGCGGGGTGTTGGGCCTTCACTGGCCGTGCCGCGGTGGGTTAGTTTTCGCGCGACTCGGTGGGCCTTCTCGTTGAGGTTGGGAGGGGCACTCATGGTAACTTCTCCCATATGTGCCGGGATCCATTTGAGGTATTTGGGTGTAATTGTGCCGTTCCTAAAGTCTTCTGCTCTGTGGTTCAGGATTTTGGCCGCCTCGGTGGAGACCCAGCCCTTTGTGAAATTCCTAATAGCCGTCTTGGAGTCGCTGATTATTGTTCTGTATTGTTGCCGACCGCTGATTATAGCCAATGCGATTGCCGTTTCTTCCGCTGCCTCCGACGATCTAGTCCTTACGGAGCCCGCAGTCACGGTCTTCCCTTTCGTGCATACGACCGCCATTGCGAAGAGGGAGTTACCTTTGTCAGCGCCGACACCACCATTGTCGTCCCTGTTTCGGGGGTACCGCGCGGCGTCTACGAAGAGCACCCCCTCCCGCGCGCCGTGGTTTTTGAGAATCGTTTTCGTGCGGCATTTCCTTCTCTCGACATTGTGCACGGGGTGCATGTTCTTCGGGATATTTTCCGTGTTAATTGCGGCTCGGACGTCTGGGTGAATCTGCATCTTGGGGCCGTTCATTCCGTGGTAGTTTATGCCGATCTTTTCCATGATTTCTCTGCCCGCCTTGGTTCCGGAGAGTCTTTCGAGTTGCGCTATTCTCTGTGCTTCTGCGATCTCCTCCAGCGTGTTATGCACGCCGAGTTGTAGTAACCTTTCGTTTCTTGTGTATTGGGGGAGACCCAGAGCTGTTCTGTACGCTTTTCTAATGAGCGCGTCGATCCTGTCTTTCTCGGCCTTGTTCCAGTGGACGAATGCCGCCACGTACGCGACGTGGCTGATCGCGAAGGCCTGAACGAGCCGTACGACGTTTCTTTCTTTAATGCCCCTCCTGTTGTTGGAGACTCTCTGTATTAGCCGAATGGCCGCCGTGACTTTCTTTTCCAGGCGTGTTATAGTTTCCGTGTTTGTTCCCCTGGCTTCGATCCAGAGACCTAGGACTCTAATCTTTTGGACCATGGGTATCTCCGTGCCTTTCCTCGTGGTTAATCTGATTCCCCTTTTGTGTAGTTCCGCTACGTCTCTGGGCGGTTTGCCGAACCTCCTGGGGCGGTAGAGCAGCAATTCCGATTTTTCCGGCGAGCATTCAAGTCCGGTGCCCTCTAGATGATTTTCGATTGCCTCCACCGCCCCTTGAAGCCTGTTCTCCATATCGCCCTCGCTTGCGTCTTTCGTGGTCCAAATCGTAATGTCGTCTGCATAAACGGTGTGATTAATGCCTTCTATTCGGTCCAGTTTTTCCGATAGTCCGATCATGACGAGGTTGAAGAGCATCGGTGACACGACGGACCCTTGCGGCGTGCCAGCGCTGCCCATGTCCACCTGGATACTCTCCTCCTCGTCCAGTCTGATTCTGGCTGTTCTTCCCGTAAGGAAATTTCGGATAAAATTATACGTTCGTTCGCCCAGGCCGAGTTGCACGATTCTGTCGAGTATGGCCGTGTGCTTGACCCTGTCGAAGGCCTTCTTTAGATCAAGTCCAAGTATTGCCCTCAAGCCCCGCCCCGTGGTATCTATGACTTGCTCCTTTAGTTGTATCATGGCGTCTTGTGTAGAGAGCCCTCTTCTGAAGCCAATCGTGTTGCTGTGGTACAGGTCGTTTGACTCCAGGTAGCCGTTAACTCTACTCAGGCAAGCGTGCTCCATCACTTTACCAACGCAGGAAGTGAGAGAGATCGGCCGCATGTTCTGTATTTCTAAGGGTTTACCCGGCTTCGGGATGAGGATCACGTCGGACCTCTTCCATTCGTCGGGTATCCTGCCGTTCCGCCAGCACTCGTTGATGTAGTCTGTCAAGCGGCTCGTTGCCTGGTCGTCCAGATTCCGGAGCATCTTGTTGGTCACTTTGTCGGGGCCCGGAGCCGACTTGGTCTTGATGGTCTGCAGGACCGCCTTGATTTCTTGCTGGGAGAAATCTCTGTCGAGGTCCTCGTTGGGAGAGCCCGAGTAGTTCCGGTGTTCAACGGCTGGAGGTCTCTCAAGGTAGAGCTTGACGATTTCATCACCCATTTCACGGATGTTTCCTTTGTACTTGTGTCTGAGCTTGGTCATTTCCGCTTTCGCCGCTGTCTTCGTTCCCGACGGGTCGAGCAGGTGCTTGAGGATCTTCCACGTCTTGCCCGTGTTGATGTTGCCGTCCATGGCGTCGCATACCTCGTCCCAATCCTGATTGCATAACTGGGCACAGTGTGCTTCGATGGTCTTGTTTAGTTCCGCGATTTTGCGCCTTAGATTTCTATTGTGTTTTTGCCCTTGCAGCCGTTTCTGGATGGATTTTTTGGCTTGTACGAGGTGCGCGAGCCTGCTGTCCATCCGCGGAGAGTGACCACCACCGCTGTCATGGGCAATATGGAAAATGAGCCGAGAGAAAGGCTTCGAGGTTGTCGAAGTAACAGGGAATTGAGAAGGTGTGGTGGTTAAAAAGAGACGGGATCCACTTCAATTACAGGCTGGCACGAGAAGTGGGCTGGCGACTTGGTGGTCGCGCTGTTGCTTTTTTCGGGGGTCCGCGGGCGCTCAGGAGGCCAGAGCAGATAGTAATGAAGAAGGTTCCCTAGGGGTACCTCAGAAGAGCATCGCCGTCGATAACAGAAAAAGGAGGAAAGCAAGAAAGAGAGCTCGCCATGTAATAGGCTACATAAACAAGCAGGGCGGCAGAAGCAAGGAAAAGTGGGCAGAGATTGAGGAGCAGTTAAATACAGAACAAATATGGGTGTATGCGGTTACAGAAACGCACCTTAGAGACTCAGAAGAGCCGCCAGTTATTGAGAGTTATGTTTGGGAAGGGTGCAACAGAACTAAGTCGGAAAGAAATGTAGGGGGAGTCGGAACATCCATCAGGTAGCCATATGGAAAAGAGTAAATTCAAAATGTGAAGAGCATCTTTGGTTATCATGTACAATGAGTGGGAAAAAATTTTGTCTGGGCGTTACGTATTTCTGGACCGGAAATAATTGCACAGAGAAGAATAAAGAGTTAGTGAAATGCATAAGCGCTGATATTGAGGGTTTCGGAAATCGTGCGGAAATTGTCCTATTAGGTGACATGAATGGTCACATACAGCATTTATATGGCTATACCGACAACAACGGAAAGTCAATGGCGTTTAGACGATAACTTATTTGTTTTTACTCAGTGTATTGAAATATCAAAAGTAGAAAGCAGGCCGATATATGTGGCCTTTTTAGACATTACAGGAGCCTATATCAGCGTAGACGGCAACATTTTGTGGGATATTCTGGAATCGGAAGGCTTAGGTCAACCTTTGTGACCAACATAACCTCGTTATTGTGTACACAGGACCTAAGTGTGAAGGACAGATCACGTGGGAAGTGGGAAACCGGCAATCGACTATTGATTACTGTCTGATGACAGAAGGAATTCATGATAAGAGAAATTGTCATTGATCAGGAAGGACATAGCAGCATAGGGAGTGACCATGAACGCATCATTTTGAAAATGGGATATGTAGTTGAGAAAGAGAGCAAGGAGCGCAAAATAGCCAGTCCAATTTTGAACGCTGAACAAATAGCAAATATAGTCATTAGAGTATAGGAAGAACTTGGCAAATGGCCAAGGAAAGAGTGGGAATATGGGGAGCTTCAAAGTGTAATGACGACAGAAATACGGAAAGAGAAACAACATGGTTCGTTGGAAAGGAGGAAAGAAACCGAAAAGCTGGTGGAATAGGGAGATACGAGAAGCGATCGCCGAACGACAGAAAGCATCTCGAGAGCACAGGCAGGCAAAGAAGGTGCAGTTGCCACAGGATGAAGTAACCAGTAAATGGGAAATATACCGTTGAGAAAAAGCCTATGGTTCAAATACTGGCGCAAGCAAAATTAAAAGGTGAAAGTCAACGTTGGTTGTCAGAAATACGTGTGAAAAAGAACGCCGCACCTAGAATATTTTGGAACCGCATAAAGCTATTAGGCGGGAAGTTAACTACAGTACAACAACATATCCTAGACGAAAATGAAAACAGACTGGAAGGAGAAGCTGCAATAAATCACATCCGAAAAATAACAACCAGATCTTTCCAAGCCAATAACGAGGTTGTACTTGAAGAAAAAAAAAAAGAGCATGAAAGAGGCCCAAGTGGAAAAGGAGCTGGTGCTGACAAATTTCAACTGTAAGAAACCGGAAGAGAAAATTCCTAAGTGTACAGGCACGGAGTTAGACGAGGTTCCCGTTAGGCTGATTAATGAACTAGGACCAAAAACTAAGGAAGCTCTGGTGAAAGCAGTGGAAAAAACTTTAAAAGATAGACGAATACCAGGCAGTTGGCGATAAAGTAGGATGAATTTAATTTATAAAGGCAAGGGGGAGAAAGACAGAATTCACTCGTATGGATCGTTGACCATTACATCGGTAATATACAGGGTAGCAATGGAGCCAATCGAATTAAAACTTCAAGCATTGCAGAGAATAATGGCATTTTGGGAGAACTTCAGAATGGCTTCAGAATAGGTAGCCGTTTAGATGATAACTTATTTGTTCTTACTCAGTGTATTGAAATATCAAAAGTAAAGAGCAGACCGTTATATGTGGCCTTTTTAGACATTACAGGAGCCTTTGACAACGTAGACCGCACATTTTGCGGGATATTCTGGAATGGGAAGGCTTAGATGACGATTGTCTACAGATTTTGAGAAAGATTTACCTAGAAAATACCGTTTGCGTTGAATGGGAAGGGATGAGGAGCGAGGAGAAAGTTCATATCAACAAGGGACTCAGGCAGGGGTGCCCTTTATCCCCGCTGCTCTTTGACGATTTCGGCGATAGAAGCTACTTGAGGCTGCGACCTAGGCTACAACTTCTGCAGCTCTTCCCGTACGACCGCTCTTATAGTCTCGCGCAGATCGTCGGTGGCCAGCGATTGAACTCCTATGTAGTCGGTAGAGCTCGTGCGGCGGTTGAATTGCCGGTTCCGCATTTCGAGTGTCTTCTCAATGCTGGTGGCCTCGTAAGGAAATTCTTTTACGGTCTTCGGTGGGCTTCGTATCATTGCGCCGAAAAGGTCTTCCTTCACACCACGTATGAGAAGGCGGACTTTCTTCTCCTCGGGCATATCCGGGTCGGCGTGGCGGAACAGACGGTTCATTTCTTCCGTGAATATGGCAACGTTCTCGTTAGGTAGCTGCACTCAGGCGTCCAGCATGGCTTCGGCCCTTTCTTTGCGCAAGACGCTCATAAAGGTGCGCAGGAAGCCGCTACCGAGCAGGTCCCACGTTGTCAAGGTCGACTCCATGTTTTCAAACCACGTTCTGGCGGCCTCTTCGAAGGCGAAGTATACATGCCGCAGCTTGTCGTCGGAGTCCCAGTTGTTGAAAGTCGCGATTCGTTCGTAGGTCTCAAGCCAGGATTCCGGGTCTTCAGTCGCTACTCCATGGAACGTGGGTGGGTCCCGATGTTGTTGTAGGATAACGGGGGACGCTGGGGCAGCCACTGGGGTTGTTTTGGCCACGATCTTCTTTGTTGTCCCAGGCAGAAGTCCGTGCTCTGGGGGCAGTCGTTGCAGTCGTCGGCTAGCACGATGGTCTTGGGCGATGTTGGTTTTGTCCTCGGGCTTCGGGCTTGGATCGCGGCTTTGCGGAGGCGTTCGGTACATGTACGCACCTCCATTAGGTGTCCCGTGGTAGTGACGGTTAAGAAGGCAGCACAACTGTGATTAACGAAACGAGCGTTTTAGTGGGCGAACTTGTGCCCTCAAAAACATGCTGCACTCAAAGAACAACGGTAGCGGCGAACACAGTCAGTGGTCATCGAAATCTAATCAACTGGTCAAGCGCGTCCGCTTTTATACATCAATCGTCGAATGTTCCGGACTAATCGCTGGGACCCGCGCGCCTTCCACAATGTTCTATATTATTCGCGTCGCGCACACATGCAATCAGATTACACAAGGTTCGGTCCCAGACAGTGGATGGAACCATCGATAACATTTCAGAAACTTTCGACACATGCAAGCGCGTCCTGCGCTTTGCGATAACAATTGTTAGGCGGTGAAACGTGTCGCCCGATGAAGACAAGTACACGTGTCAATATGGGCTGGACTATTCTTGAAGTGAGGGAAGCTTGCCGTAAAATTGAGTACGAAGAACGGCTGAGGAATATGGAAGAAAGTGAATGGGTTGGGAGAGTGTTCAGGTATCTGTACAGGAAAAACATTGATTCATAGTTAAGGAAAAAAAACAACAACTAGGAAGCTTACCAGCCAATATGCGGCCTGTAGGGTGGGCAACACAGCAACGTAGAAGGTCAAGCGGAAAGTCAGAGAGGCTGAAATAATCTCATGGGTGGCGACAATGGAAAAGAAACCTGCCATGAGTATCTACTTAAGAGAAAAAAACGAAATCAAGAAAGAAACAGTTATGATAACTCAAAGGAAAGCTCATTGCTTTTCGAAGCGAGATCGGGATGCGTTTGAACACGCACCTATAAAGCGAGATATAAGAAGGAACAAGAAGCATGAGCTTGCTGTGGTAAAGCTAGGGAAACTATGCAGCATGGTTTTTTAGAGTGTGAAGACATGTCCCCAGCGGTGGATTTTGGCACCACTGGCCTCCTTGAAGCCCTTGGGTTCAGCGAGAGCAGCGGAAAAGTAATCATGCCCGCCCTAGGAATAAGTAAGAGGCAATTGGAGGACTGGTGGAAGAAAAATAGGGAAACGACAAAAAACGGATACGTACAAAAGCAAAGTTCGCAATAGGGTATCAGAAAATTTGGTTGTGGGAATCCATAGTGCTTTTCTGCTTGTTTAAGCTAGGTAGGACATTAGGCAATATAATAGCAAGAGCTTGGCGGTGCAACTCACCTCCCCGTTCCAAAGGGGGTGCTCGTAACATCCATCCCCCCATCCATTCTGCAGGGGCCCGTACCAGCGGCTAGGGGTCTGGCGCGCCGGTGTCCGGACATCCACAGCGCTGGGAGCGCGATTTGCAGCCTGTGTTTTTTAGAGTGCCTTTTTTAGAGCGACAAACCTTGAGCCACTGTCTTTATGTTACAGTATATTAAAGTAAAGACGGGGAATGCGGGAGATGGAAATTCAAGACGATGAGCAAAGCGTGAGCAAAGTGAATGCAGGAGCCAACGTTTCGACAAGTGGACTTGTCTTCTTCAAGGCGACGTATGCTTTCCTCGACACAGTATATATAGGTGCGGTTCTTCTAAAGGGAGAGAGTGACAGGCGGGAGGATGCAGAAAAGAGGGAAAAAGTGTTAGCGTGTCGAATTGAGAGTAAAGGAACGCTGTTTACAAGGTTAAAGCCAGGGCACCCCCCTCCCCCCCCCTCCCACCCCGGTCTGACAACACACGCGCGTTAGCCGGCGTGTCAAGGGCGTCTGACACTCCGGCTGACAAAAAAAAAGAAAAAAAAGAAAAAAAGGATGGGAAAGGAATGACAAAAAAAGGGGGGGGGGGTGGATACACCAAGAAATCAAACTAAGTGTTGTTGCCTATAGCTTGAAGCTTAGCATAGCGAATAGATTCTAAAGCTCCCTTTGAAACGTTTATGCCTATTGGTTGCAATGTCTTGAACTTATCGATAAGGTATGATTCTCTGTATTTTCTTTCTCGTTCAGAACGGAAATTTGGCTGTAAGATGTAGAGTTTAAGTTCATCAAAGTTATGACCTGGTTGGTTGAAATGCTCGGCGACAGCTTTGGGAAGCTTTTTAGCTGTGTCCGCGCGATGTCCGTTTAATCTGACGTTCATTGATTGCCATGTTTCACCGACATATTGTTTCTTACAGAAGGAACATTCAAGCATATAAATCACATCCGAACTTGTACAAGTGAAGCTAGATTTGACTTCATGTGTATAATTATTTGCGGTGCTTTTAATTTTATTGTCACTTTGAAGTTGCCTGCAGGTTTTGCACCTAGGGCGACAACATGCTTTTATTACGGGGCAATGCTGTTGGCTGACTTTTGCGTCCACTAACATGTCTTTAAAGTTCATGTTTCGGCGATAGGTAACCCTGGGTGCATCCGGGAACGCTTTTCGCAGACGCTCGTTACTTGATAATATTGAGTGGTATTTTCTTAGGATGTTGTTTATGTTTGGGATGCATTAGAATATTGACCCATTGACCCCGTACATTGATCTCCGCTCAACACCAAATCCTTAAAGAACTTGCGAAAAGGAATGATATTGTAACAAAACCAGCAGACAAAGGCGGCAGTATCGTAATATGGCCTATAGAAAAGTACAAGAATGATGCCTCTAAACAACTGAGCAACCACACCCATTACAGCAAAATCGACTCTAGTACAACTTCAGATTACAGCAATATTGTGATAAGCACAATAGCGGAGCTCCTGTCCAGGGAACTAATCACGCAATCCGAATATCGCTTCATGATACCCAAGAACAAAACAGCAGACCGCTTTTATCTTCTTCCTAAAATACCTAAAGTTCCTGTCGAAGAAATATTTACAGCAGAAATCCCAGGTCGGCCTATTGTGTCTAATAACAACACACCTACTGAGTCACTATCTAAATTCTTAAATCACCACCTGTCAAACATACCCACCACCCTCCCATCTTTCGTTCGAGACACGCCGCACTTCCTTCGAATTATCGACGGCATCAACGCCAACCAAATCCTTTCCGACCGTGCTATTCTAGTAACTTTGGATGTTTCTGCCCTTTGCGCCAACATTCCCATGAGTAAAGGAATTGAAGCCGTTTCTAGATCCCTCGCAATCAATCCCCAAGCGCACGCTCCTGAAGTTTTTTATGGCTCCTTAGTTTAGTTCTCATGCTCAACTATTTCGAGTTCGATTCTATACACTACCTGCAAATTTGCGGCACTAGCATGGGTACGCCATTCGCTCCCACGTATGCGAACATTTCCATGGGACAGCTTGAAGCAGACCTGCTGAACTCCTACCCTTTAAAACCCCACACATATCTTCGTTACATTGACGACATATTTATAATATGGGAACACGGCACAAGTGCCTTAACCGACTTAATTAGCCATTTCAATCGTTTTCACCCGAGTATTAAATTTACTGCTCACCACTCTCCTAGTCAGATCAACTTCCTGGACACGACGGTCTACATAGAAAACGGAAAACTGAGAACGACACTTTACCGGAAGCCTACAGATAGCCAGCAATATTTAGACTACAACAGTCATCACCCGCGACATTTCAAGCAAGGAATTTTTGTCGGACAAGGGAAACGTATAAGAAGAATCTGCAGCGAAGACCACGATTATATCCACCACCTAAACGACCTTAACTCAACGCTAGCAGAAAGGAACTATCCCCAAGTTGCTCTCGGTAGAGCTTATGATGCCGCGTCAAGATTGGAGAGACAGTCGGAATTGGCGAAGAGACAGCCCACATTAGAATCTGACGGACCGCCGGCCTTTATAAGAAAATATTCTAATGCACTCCCAAACATAAACAGCATCCTAAGAAAATACCACCCAATATTATCAAGTAACGAGCGTCTGCTAAAAGTGTTCCCGGATGTACGCAGGGTTACCGATCGCCGAATCAAGAACTTTAAAGACAAGTAAGTGCACGCAAAAGTCAGCCAACAGCATTGCCCCGTAATAAAAGCATGTTGTCGCCTTAGGTGCAAAACCTGCAGGCACCTTCAAAGTGACATTAAAATGAAAAGCACCGCAAATAGTTTTACACATGAAGTCAAATCTAGCTTCACTTGTATAAGTTCGGATCTGATTTATATGCTTGAATGTTCCTTCTGTAAGCAACAATATATCGGTGAAACAGGACAATAAATGAACGTCAGATTAAACGGACATCGCGCGGACACAGCTAAAAAGCTTCCCAAAGCTGTCGCCGAGCATTTCAACCAACCAGGTCATAACTTTGATGAACTTAAACTCTACATCTTACAGTCAAATTTCCGTTCTGAGCGAGAAAGAAAATACAGAGAATCATACCTTATCGATAAGTTCAAGATATTGCAACCAATAGGCATAAACGTTTCAAAGGGAGCTTTAGAATCTATTCGCTATGCTAAGCTTCAAGCTATAGGCAACAACACTTAGTTTGATTTCTTGGCGTATCCCCGCCCTTCCCTCCCTTTCCTTTCCTTTCCTTTCTTTCTTTTTTTTTTTGTCAGCCGTCATGTCAGACTCCCTTGACACGCCGGCTAACGCGCGTGCGTTGTCAGAACGGGGTGGGGGGGGGGGGGGGGGGCTGCCCTGGCTTTGACCTTGTACACAGCGTTCCTTCACTATCAATTCGACACGCTAACACATATTCCCTCTTTTCCGCATCCTCCCGCCTGTCACTCTCTCCCTTTAGAAGAACCCCACCTATATATACTGTGTCGAGGAAAGCATACGTCGCCTTGAAGAAGACAAGTCCACTTGTCGAAACGTTGGCTCCTGCATTCACCTTGTTCACGTCTCGCTAATATCTTAAAGTGTCATTTATAATTGCTGAGGCGCTTTTTTACATTTTCTAAACAAAGCCCATAGAATTTCTCAATGCGGCAGCGACCGTTTGTCTTTTGCTAAATCCACTAGTAAGCTAATTTACTTTCGTCCCTTCTGCTTCAACAAACCGGCGCTACTATTTGTCACAATACGCAGCGTTCCCTTTGTTATTGCATACGAAGCAGGGTTCTGAGGAGTGCAGCATAGGATTAGCCTCTGAGTAAATAGAAGCGCCTTCACCTCATTAAGTAAGTTAACATTAATATGTCTTACTGTTTACACTAGAAGAAAAAATATGATGCATAGTGCGTTTCGCATACAGATTATGTGCCGAAGGCCCAAATTCTAGAAGCCGCCAATTGAGAGACAGCTAATTTTTCTAAAACCGTGCTACCGTGGAACCCGTGGTATCAACATGCGTGCTCTTGAATGAATTATTCTAAGTGCCGAAAAAATAAATGCTGCGTTTTTCGTAGCCAACACCACACTCTGGTGAAGATGTTCACCCCTAGCGGGTAGCTCCGGTATTATGGCCGCCTGGGCTTCCTTGACGTGCATCTTAGCTTAGGCATATTTCTCAAATGTGCTTTTCCGGACGTTCTGACGGTCACAAATTTAGTGTGCCCTGCTTCATTACGGGGTTAACAGCACAAAAGAAAAGAAAGAAAAAGGATTGAGAGAAGAAAGACAAACAGGAAAGTGCCTGTCTTGCTCTTTCTCTTGTCTTACTTTTTTCGTGCTGTTTCAGCGTAATGAAGCAACAAGCTCTAGTTCAGACCGTTCAGACCCTTTTAAATTTTATTGTGTACCGTACCGCTGTTCACGAACTTTCCACGTACACGTATCACGTCGAACTGTCCACGTACGTCACGTCGAAGTGCTCCTCATACCCCTACACTCCTAGTCGCAGGACTTGGGGTCCAAGCTCGAGTACATCCTACAAACCATGTAATAGACTCTTTTCACCGAACATGGAAACTCTGTCTTCGCACATGCAAGACCTGCTGTTGCAGTTTGTTGCGAATCACTTCTCGCCTACAATCCGTCTCCAGCAGACAACGTCGCAGTTCGAGATGCAGACCTCCTTTCCCTCTCTTGCTATTCAGACTTTTCGTCTGAATTTTAAAATACTTACCAAGAACGACGATGATAGATTCCTCAATTGTGAAGCGAACATTGCTAAACTAATAGCTTATCGTCTGCCCACGGCGCTTGCCGGCGATTGCTTCGAAGGATCGACAAACGCCATCTGCTAGAGCACGCGGCACGACTAAACTGTCGGAGTCATTATCGTCTACTACGGCGCCTGACGGATTTTAATGATTATACTGAAGGGGAGGATCACGGAAAAAATTTGTTTTAAGTTCTTTCAAAGCACTTTGGATAGTTACAATTGCTTACACGTTCAAATTTCCCGCTTTATCAGCCTCCTAACGTGTTCTGCCATGCAGCGGTGCAGGCGTGAAACACCACCAATAGTGAGATGTGTTTCTCAACAGCGGCCCCAGCGTCGTCGCGTGGGTCTAAATAGAGACCTTTAGCTCAGCGGGTTTACGTTTCGCTCCGCTCGCGGTCTCCACCGTTGCGCCAGCGGAGCGGTTCGCGAAAAAATAATTTTAGCCCGGCGGATCACTCACCCGCTCGAGCGGGGTAAAGAGCGGGGCGCTCTGCTGCCCAACCTAGTGGTCCGAATAGGAGTTACTGAGAAATGAATTTGAATTACGCTTTCTTTTATAATGCAAGAAATGTTGAATAAAGATATATTACATGTTCTTAGTACATTATTTGTTAATAACATACTGAGTACTAATGTACAGGTCAGCGCTGCAGTCGCCGTCGTCGATGCAGAACTGCCGGCATCATGGAGGACGTGTGGCCGGCGTTGATGTTCGCGGCTGCCATCTTGCATTTCCGATGCACGCCCGCGCGCGCTTACGCACGCTCGCGCGCTGCGTATACCCTCCGCTGGGGAGTGCTTTCCAGCGGGCGTAAACGCTGCTCCGTAAAACCACTGTCCGCCTCAGCGTTGTGCGCATGTGCAGTCGCGTCTCCGCCCGCCCGCTCCTCTCCGCTGGCCGTAAACCCGCTGGGCTAAAGCTCTCTAATGTCGTACAAAAATCCCTCACGTGACTTGATCCTAGGTGCCAAGGGACAGGATCGTTTACGGACTTTTGAGAAAGTGCGATGGTGGCGCCAAGTGGTGCCGTGGTGCCACGTGGCGCGTTCAATCTCCGGCACACGCCGACCGCTGCTCGTACGATGTCTCCGCAGCGCGTTCTGTATTTGTTGGCGAGAAGTCATGCAGAAGTAGTGGTGTGGCATGTCGGCTTTTGGCCTCGGTGAATTCTGGTGGTGGACGACCCGTATGTCTGAAGAATTTAGGGGTGCTGACAATCGAAATATTCAAGTGGCGTAGCGCCTCGGCAATGCAACTTGCGGACTGGCGCTGTGTGCAGCGTCACCGGGTTCACCTTTTTCGGCAGCGTCATCACATCGCACATGCACCTTTACTTGATGGGCGTAGTAGACGGTGGTATTGTATGTGTTCTTCGCCACGACTTACGTTATGTAAGTAGTTTAATGCTGAAGGTAGTGTTTGCTCACAAGTGTTCACGTGTCCTTGAAATGGGCAGCGCATGTTTTCAATCGTGTTCAGCGCTAGTGCGCTATCCGTGACTTCATGTGATTCACTTTTATCGTGGGCTTTACGACAATTGTCGCCTAGTGTTCTGAACACAACGGAGCTTTAGTGACATCACATGGTCTGGCAGAATTCCACGAACTAAAATGCGGAGTAGATGTTTAATATTATTGGTACTAAGGGCGCAATAAATACAGTGAGGTGGAGCTTAATAGTCTACTGTGTGATGTTCAGCTGCATCTCTGCCCGTTTTTCGCGCCCTTAGTTTTAGCAATGGGACGCAGGGTTCTGTGCAAAGTTGGGACGAATGAATATGTGTATGCGTCTGCAATAACTTCACCGCAATACAATTGTGTAATGTGATGAAGCAATGTATTGCGGTGACGGGATGTGTGGCAGCCCTAGTTTCAGCTTTGATGTCCCCGTTACCCTGACGATACTGCCCCGTCCACTTTACCATAATGTCAGGTGCTCTCGAAGTCTCTATTTGCTGTTATTTTTATTTTCACATGCTGAATGCTCCAACCGGAATGCACATGTGTAGTGAGGTGAGGCTTATTAAAGTTGCGAAATGCTTTGACAGTGTCAGACCTAACAGTTTAGAATGACATGACCAATACAACAGCCCAGACTTTCATTTCACCAATTTTATTAGGACTGTGAAAATAATCTTACAGCACAGAAAAACAATATAAACACACCAAGAGTTGAATAGCATGTAATACTGGAACGCACAAGTCTAGTGGCCAAGGGTGTGGTGAAGTGTTTTAAACACTCAACCGACACACCTTAAGTGCTTAACAATTTCTAACATATTGGTGCAGGTTGATCAGATTTTATTGCGATATTGGTTGCTTTACAATGAAAATAATAGTATTGGATTAGAGGATACAAGCGACTTGTGTGCTGCTTGGTTATGCAAACCACGTGGAGTCCCAGAAATACCCAAACAGGGTTCTTGTTTCCGTATGCTGCTTCCATCCACTAATCTAAAGCTTTCTAATGTCAGCAGTATAAAGAGAGGATGTAAATATAGGGCTTTGAACTTCGCAACTCAAATTTCGTTTCTTCTCTACTCATACAACTTAAACACTGTGCTGTCATGACAGCATCTGCATAACTCATTGTCACATTTTGAGACAAAAGCAGTGATCACTCGGTTATAGTTGCCTGTCCTAATATTACTCCAAGAATTCTTTAAACAGTTCGTATTTTAAGCATGAAGCATGTCAGGGCCAACTAGAAAATTAACCAAGGAATAATCTACTGGAAGTAACTAAAAAATCGGCAGTCTTCTGAAGTCAGCTTGATTTGCAGCTCCTAAAATTGGCTATTATTGAATTACACCAAAAAAGAAAGAACAGCTTGAATAAACATATGTCACATCAGAAAGTTGTGACAGTATGCTGCAGTCTAAGGCAGTGAAAGGAAGCCGTTTTGGCATTGGTCTACTTCTGTCCCAAAACCAGGCACCACACCCAAGGCGACTTCACTTGGCTTTGACATCTGCAAACTTGCTTTTCCGAGCATAGAATACTCAAAGTGAGCTCAATGCACATCACCCACATTGGGGATGCAAAGGCCAAGAGGATGCCACCTTGATGAAGCAGACACTACAGACGTCAAATTAACAAATGACACCAACTATCCCCACTGCCACACCCTCCATTCAAACCAGAAGGGTGGTACACTTATTTAGCATGAGCAAATGGGGCGTCAGTACAACTCTGCCCCAAGAGGCAGCGACCATTTCCGATATAACACTTGACGCAGGGGTGAAAATGTGCCACATGCATAAAATCAGGGTTTCAGGCTGGGAGCATTTGCGTGACGCACTTGAGTTTGCAGAATGTGAAGGTGTTGAAGAATCGCTAGCAACGCGCATTCTTTTATTTTAGTATTACTTGCGATTCACAAACAGATCCCCCGCTACCGACCTTGCCTCGTCATCTTCATTCTTTCTACTTGCTACCTAGGATGCAAAAGATAGATAGATAGAAACTTTATTGCAATGGAAAAGGTTTGAAGGAGGGGTGGTCGGAGCCTCTCAGTCCAGGGCCCCACTGGCCTCTGCCTTCTGCCCGAGCTGTGCCTCCCACTGCTCCATTGTGTTACTGGCATTTAGCCTATGAGGGTGATTAGTGCACTCCCAGGTTATATGTATTAGGGTAGGTATGCCACCGCACCAAGGACAGTTGGCCCAATAACGAGTGGGATACATTACGTTTAGCGATTTTAAATGGGAGAATACCCCGGTCTGTATTTTACGCCAATCGGCGGCGTCTTCCCCGCTAAGTTGTGGGTGAGGCGGCGGGTATTTTCTGCGGACTCCGCGCTGATGAGCAATGATGTCTTTGGCATTTAAATTAGGTGTAATTTGTGAGGGATAGTGCGGGTGGTTGGGGTTAGAAGAGGGCGCCGTTGCTCGGTTAGTTAACCCTCGAGCTAACGCGTTAGCCTTTTTGTTCCCCTGTACCCCCGCGTGACCCGGGCACGAGAGTAGGCGATGATGGTGGTTGATGGATTTGGGGATTAATCCGCCGTGGTTGCTCAGTGGCTATGGTGTTGGGCTGCTGAGCACGAGATCGCGGGATCGAATCGAGGCCACGGTGGCCGCATTTCGATGGGGGGCGAAATGCGATAACACCCGTGTACTTAGATTTAGGTGCACGTTAAAGAACCCCAGGTGGTCGAAATTTCCGGAGTCCTCCACTACGGCGTGCCTCATAATCAGAAAGTGGTTTTGGTACGTAAAACCCCATAATTTCTTTTTATTTGGGGATTATCGCCAGGCTAGCCGCAGTCACGTGCGCCTTGAGAAACATGCGACATGTCTCCTGGGAGTCCGCGACCACGACCGAGTCCTTTTGCGAACGCTCCGCGTCAGCGAGTGCGATCGCCACTGCTAATATTTCAGCCGAGGTTAGGGATCTCGCCGTGGCCGACGCGGTAATTTGCTGTTGGCTGATCGCGTTCACGACTGTCAGGGCGTACCTCCTTTTGTAGCGCTGCTCGGCCCCCTCTGCATACACAGCTGCGTCCGTGTAGTACGTGTTGTACCTATGGTTATTATAGTACGCTGATTGAATGTGTTGTGTGCGTGCTTTGCGCATTTCATTGTTGTACTCGGGATGCATATTCTTTCGAATTGGGGCTACTGTAATTTTGGATCTCATCGAAGGAGGGAGAGGTATGGCCTGCTCTGTGACATAAATGGGGTATGCTGGAATATTGAGTCTAGCCAATATTGCCCTACCAGTTTTTGGGAAGCTGAGGCGCTCCCTCTGTCGCATCAGGGTGATCTGCCTCAGTTCGTCGAAAGTATTGTGCACTCCCAAAGCTAACGTGCGCTCCGTTAAAGTACATTTAGGCAGGCCCAGAGGAGCTTTGAAAGCGGTTCGGATTATTGTGTTAGCCTGCTTTTCCTCCTCGCTGTTCAGTATTTGGTACAGTAAGCCATACGTGATTCGACTAACCACTAAGGCCTGTACGAGCCTTAGGGTGTCGTCTTCTCGCCTTCCCGCTTTTCGATACGTCACGCGACGTACTATTTGGGCTATGTTGTGGGCTGTGGATTTGAGGGTCTTGAGTGTCTGTACTGCTCTCCCGTCGCTCTGAAGCCACAAACCCAGGACTCACATCGTGGGTACCTCTCGGACTGATTGGCCCTCAACCACGATGTTAATCGATCCTCTGGATTTGTAGCCTTTCGCGTGTATCCGGATATAACATGAAGAACTTCCGGTTCTCTGGATTTGTAGCCTTTCGCGTGTATCCGGATATAACATGAAGAAGTTTTTTTGCATTCGTAGAATGCAAAAGAAGTTCTTCATGTTATATCTTCGCTTTGGTCTCCTGGACTTGGCCTAGACTCTGTTCACCCATCTCGTATCAAGTTATTTTCTAATTAACTGTCTCCTGTCATAGCTGATATTGCTAACAAAATGTATAAAGCAGTCATATTTCCCAGTTCCCTGAAATTTGGTAAAATAACAGCTGTTTACAAAAAAGGCAATCGTGAACTTCTGAATAACTACAGGCCGATCTATACTTTCATTCTTCAGCAAAATAATTGAACGACTAGTTCATACACGTTTATCATCCTACCTAGCAAAATTTAATTTACTATCACCTAAACAATATGGCTTTTGGCAGGGTCGCTCAACTGAGCTTGCGCTTCTAACCATCATCGATAAAGTCAAGAAGGCAATTGACCAAGGCTTGCGGGCTTTTGACACCATTATCAAAAGCTTTTGACACCATTAATCACAAAATTCTAATACATAAACTTGAATCTTACGGCACAACTGGCCCGTCACTTCAGCTTATTTATAGCTACGTAACCAATCGTACTCAAGTTTTTCAGATTGATAGCAAACTCTCATCTGCTAAGAACATATATCAAGGCGTTCCTCAGGGCTCGATCTTTGGCCCACTGCTGTTTCTACTACTTATTAATGACCTACCTAATGTTCTGACCACTACCGACTGTATATTATATGCAGACGACACGACTATTTTTACTTGCGCTAATAATGTCGACGAGCTACAGCGGCATATTAACATTGATATGCATATCATAACTTCCTGGTGTCGAAAGAACATGTTTTGCATCAATCCGCTAAAAAATTGTTTTTATGGTTTTTCATTCCTTCCCGACACTAATTTCGAAATCTATATCTGTGTGTCTTGAAAACAACTTAATAGCAATAAATATCTGATAGCACCATTTCTTGCCGTAGTTTTAGACAGGCATCTGAAATTAATTCTTCATGCGCAGTCACTTGTCCGTAAGATATCGTTTGGAATACGCGCCATAATGGAAACCCCGCTCATATTTACAGCCACACATTATCCATTCCCTTTATCATGCACACATTCACAGTAATTCATATTACTGCATATCAGCCTGGGGATACACATACCTCGCTCACCTCAGCCAACTTCAACGCCTGCAGAATCAGGAGCTTCGTCTCACGACTTTGTCATTTCCTATCCAATGCAACGCCACTTTATTGCAGTTTAAACATTCATCCTCTTTATCAGCTCTTTCAGTTAAACTTAACAATCGTGATCTATAGGTTATTTCGTAATATTATTACGATATCACCGAGCGATGCACAAGGGACGAGCCGCCGCGAGAATGACGACGAAGTGGGTCGGTGCCCTTCGCGCGAGTGAATGTTGGTCTGGTGCTTTGGCTCCAGTCCATTGTAAATAGCCTGTAAATAGCCTCTTTCGTCTGTATCTTTCTACACGCAACGTTCTGGTGGGGGTCCACAATCCTCGTCCTCGCCACGGAACTCAGGAGTGGTCGGTACATCGAGCTGGTCACCATGCCTCCCGGTGACCAGCCCGCGTCTGCAACGGCTCCGCCTGGTCCGACCAATCATCACGGTTACCCAACATCGCGACCCTAGTGTGTTCTCTGGCCTGGAGGGAGAAGACGTTGACGAATGGATCAAGCTATATGAACATGCCAGTGCTAATAACAGGTGGGACCGAACCATTATGCTCGCCAATGTCATCTTTTATCTTGGCGGCACCCCACGCGTGTGGTACCAGACGCATGACGACGAGATAAGCAGTTGGGACACTTTCAAAGAAAAGCTACGGGAACTGCTCGGCGACCCCATTGGCCACAAGGTTGCCGCACGAAAGGCTCTTGCGTCTCGTGTTCAGACATCTACATAGCCGTACGTTTCATACATCTTCGACGTCTTGGCTCTATGCCGCAAAGCTGACGATGCTATATGTCTGAATCAGATAAAGTGTCACATGTTCTAAAAGGCATCGCCGACGACGCTTTCAATTTGCTTGTTTTCGGCAACGTCTCGACAATCGACGCCATCATTAAAGAATGCCGTCGCCTTGAACAAGCCAAGAGCCGCCGCATCACACACCACATCACGCGGCTACCCAATACCGCTGCTACGTCGACATGTGAGGGTCGACCGCGTCAGGCCACCACCTGTGAGGACGTCACCCGTATTGATCGCCGCGAGCTCGAGGCCGTCTGTTCGCCAGCTTTCTCCACGACGCCTTCCGATCCGCCAGCAACCACCATTGCGATGATGCAGGCCGTCGTCAGACAGGAATTTGAAAACATGGGTCTGAACACCGTGTGTTCCACGTCTCGACCCAGCGTTTCCCAGTTATCTAGCGGCCCTCCTCGTCACCGGCGGTCCTTTTCTGCCACATCTCGCCGCAACCCGTCCGAATGGCGTATCCCGGATGACAGACCAATCTGCTTCCACTGCTGTCGCATCGGCCACGTTGCTCGTCACTGCCGCAAGCGATGGCCACCGCCTCCTCGGACGTACGCCGCCACTTATTCCCGCAGCTTCGGACCTTCTGTTCCCTATGCCACCCGCCATGAACCCACTGCCGCTGATGCCCCTGCTGCAAACCTTCGCTACAGCCGCTCGCCCTCCCCTATACGCCATCAGTCTCGTTCGCCCCAACCCCGCCGCTTCTCTTCGCCGCCTATCGCCTCCCGGGCCCAGCCGGAAAACTAAGCACTGCAGCTTCTGGAGGTGAAACTGCGTTGTCGACACTGCCCTCAAATCCTCTGCTCACGTTAAACACGAACCGAAACCTTCTTGAAGTTGACGTTGATGGCTATCCTGTCTCGGCACTCATCGATACAGGGGCACATCTTTCTATTATGAGTGCTGCCTTCCGACGACGACTGAACAAGCTCCTCACCCCAGCGTCGGCACGCGTCGTCCGCGTTGCGGATGGCGGTACTGTGCCTATCATCGGTATGTGTACGGCACGTGTTAGCATCGCCGGCCGCCACACTCCTGTCCTCTTCACCGTGATTGCTCATTGCCCCCACGACCTCATTCCCGGCCTCGATTTTCTCTCCACGCATTCTGCTCTTATTGACTGCTCTGCCAGTACCCTTCGCTTTGAGTTGCCGATTCTCGCAGAGCCTTCTGACGCACCCCAGTGCCGCCTACGCCCCACCGGCTTTATTCGCCTGCCGCCCAAATCAATAGCCTATATTGAACTCTTGTCTTCCCCACCAGTCCCTGATTGCGAGTACCTCGTCACTCCTCTGCCCGACATTCCACTACAGTATGACGTTAGTGTGCCTCACAGTATACTTACTATACTACGAACCGCACTTTCATACCTATCTTTAACTTTGAATTGGCAAAGCAAATACTACCGCAAGGTATTTGCCTTGCCAACGTAGATTGTCTCGGCGACCATCACGTGGCAATTTTATCGACCAATGCTTCTTGCGAGCTTAGCAGGCCCATCGTGCCAGCCTCGGCCGCCGATCCCAAGATACAGAAAATGCTTGGGACGGACCTGTCTTCTGCGCAGGCTGAAGACCTTTACCAAGTGTGATCGTCCTACAGAGATATTTTCGACTTCGACGATCACCCTTTAGGCCAGACGCTCGCGGTCAAGCATCGGATTCTTACTGGTCCTATTCACCGATGACCGTATCGAGTTTCTGCGTCGGAACGCGAAGTAATTCAAAGTGAAGTGAACAAAATGCTAGACAAAAACATCACTAAGCCTTCTTCGAGTCCCTGGGCGTCACCTGTAGTTCTGGGTAAAAAGAAGGATGGCGCGTGGCGCTTCTGTGTAGAGTACCATCATCTGGACAATATTAGTAAGAAGGACGTCTACCCGCTCCCACGTACAGACGACGCCCTTGACTGCGTCCATGGTTTCAGCTATTTCTCTTCTATTGATCTTCGTTCTGGATACTGGCAGATTGCTGTTGACGATATGGACAGAGAAAAAACCGCGTTCATCACACCTGATGGCCTATACCAATTTAAAGTAATGCCGTTTGGATTATGCAACGCCCCTGCCACCTTTGAGTGTATGATGGAGTCCTTGCTCCGAGGTTTCCAATGGTCCACATGTCTCTGCTACCTCGACGACGTCATCGTCTTCTCGCCAACGTTCGACAGTCACCTTGGGCGTCTCACAACTATACTTGATGTATTTCGAAAGGCGAAGCTGCAACTTAACTCGTCCAAATGTCGTTTTGGCCCCCGACAAATTACTCTTCTGGGCCATCTCGCTGACGCTTCCGGAGTACAGCCTGATCCCGACAAAACTTGCGCTGTCCGAGAGTTTCCGGTTCCGAAGACAACCGCGGCCGTTCGAAGTTTTGTAGGGCTGTGCTCGTACTTTCGTCGTTTTATTGAAGGTTTTGCGGCAATTGCTAGACCACTCACTAATCTTTTGAAGAAAGGCGTAGAATTCTCGTGGGGTACTGCAGAAGCCACCGCCTTCTCTCGTCTCTTTGCTCTTCTCTCCTCACCACCCACGAGGTGAGGAGAGAAGGCTTGGTTTGCTCACCCATTGGGGTGAGCAAACCAAGCCCTAGCTTAAATTGTGGCCACACGCAACAAACCCTGACCAATGTTCTGCACAAGACTGAGCAGGCAAAATGTCATGTTAAGAAACTTGCCAGAGACTAGTGGATGGACCACTGTGTGTCATTTGAACGCATAAGTCTCGGTAATGTGCGACACATTCTCGGCTATAACAGGATAAACCAAATACTGTAATACTACTATTTGTTGTGTTATCATCGCCACTAGAGCAATAGCGGCGGCGCGACTATCGCGACAGCTTGTTATATTAACCCAGTCATGTGGCCACCGGGCCGCATTCCACTAGGAGCCGTCATGGAATAAACCACGTTTGGTTTTGTTTTCGCCTTCTTCCTTCGGCTGCGGTTTCCCCCCGCGAAAACACTACAATGGCGACGAGGATGGGATCTTGACCAATTCTGCGGCAAGCTTACATGGCAACGGAAGGTCCGGCAGCGGCGGGTGCAGTGGCGCAAATCTTGGGTCGACTGCGACACATCGAGCCCTTTGACGAGTCCGAAAGCGAGTGGCCGTCATACGAGGAACGCATGTCGTCGTTTCTTCAGGTCAACCGTATCCACGAGGACGACAAGGTACACGCTTTTTTGAGTCTCATAAGCCCAAAGACGTACAGTCTTCTCAAGTCGTTGACCGCGCCGGAATGGCCGTCAGCTAAAGGTTTCGAGTTTTTAAAGACTTCTTGGTGACCATTTGTCACCGAAGTCATCGGTAATTAGCGAACGCGCAAAATTTCACAGAAGAGCGTACAGGGAATGGCGTAGACCTCTCCTGTGTCTACACCATTCCCTTGAAGTGTGGAAAGGCTTATGTCGGCCAAACCGGCAGCAGCATTATGAACGCTTGGGGGAACATGCCCGAAATTTAAGTAACTTAAAGGACAAGTGCGCACATTTGGTCGCGCACGTAATTGAATGCACAGGATGCGAGGCTCGATTGGGAGAGACGAAGATTCTCGGCAAGAGTGCCGACGCGACGGCGCGCGTCAGTTTGGAAGCGTTCCACATACACAAATATGGCGGCAAGTGCGTAAGCACACCTTCTGTGTCGCTTTTTGCTGCAGAGCTTCATTTTTTGGAAGCGACTGCTTACTGATTTGATTGTAAGTTAGTATCCCTCGCCTTTTTCTAGTGTTTTTCTAGTTTTGTTTTTCTCGTTTTCTTGTTTTTTCTGCGCCTGATTCCGTTGACTGCTGGCAAGTTCGTTCATCGATGCGCAATGTCATTTTCCCCGATTGTATCACTCCCTTCCCCCTTCACTTCTGCCTTTCCCCTTATATAAGGTATCCGTCGTCCGTCAATAAAATTTAGTTGACAGTCAGCGCTTGTGTCCCGTCCTTGATACTTTGTGGTTGCATGTGTTTGCGCTGTAACAATTTTTTTGTTATATTCAAGATGCCCTTCAGTCACTTCAAAACCGTGCCACTAGATTCATTCATCGTTCGTATTCTTACGATGTGAGTGTCATCACCAAAATTAGAATCTAATTTACCCCTTCTCTCATGTCGCCACCGTATCGCCAGTCTTTCTTTATTCTATAAACTTTTTCATAGCTCGATGGGTATCCCGCCATGCATTGTTCCACCAACACGCATATCTAGTCGCGCTGGTCATCCTCTTCAAGTCGCGCGCCCACGTGCACGCACCGTTACCTTTTCTACGTCATTTTTTCCTCGTACAGCTGCTAACTGGAATGGCCTTCCGGGCGACACCGCTGCCATCCCTTGTCCATCCACCTTCATAGAAAGCGTCAACAATCACCTTTCACCATAGATTAACACATGGTTTCTGCTTATTTCTGTGTAACCCACCCCTTATGTAATACCCCGTTACGGGGTCTTTAAGGAATAAAAATGAAATGAAATGAAATCCGACTCCGACTTCACGGAGGGGTTCCTGGTCTTCCCTCAAAGCCAGACTGGTGACCAGCCAACGTCACAAGAGCCGGGGCCCGTGGACTCTGTCCCTCCAGCTCCCGCTCCTCCATCGGAGACATCAGCTCCGCAAAGGCTCTACCCTTCAAGACAGCGCCGTCCACCTGAGCGATACGAAGCCCGTTCTTTAACTATTGTATAAGGATACAAGTACACTGTCTAAAATAAAAAGGAAGCAGTGTTGTGTTATCATCGCCGTTAGAGTGATAGCGGCGGCGCGACTATTGCGACAGCTTGTTATATTAGCCCAGTCACGTGGCCACCGGGCCGCATTTCTACTACGAGCCGTCGTGGAATAAATCACGTTTGGTTTTGCTTACGCCTTCTTCCTTCGGCTGCGGTTTCCCCCCGCGAAAACACTACACTATTGATCTTCAGTGCCACCTCGATCTTCAGTGAACGCCTGAGAAACTTGAGTAACAAGCTGCAGATGCTTTCGCCGACCACCTCACAGCTACAGACCGCCTGGTACCAGACTTGTATGCACGTTAATGACCACTTGCCAAGGAAGGAATGGAAAGCCTCTTTACGATGGCAGAAACTGTCGTTGCTATCGAGCATGTCAACACTTAAAACGCACGTGGCAAAGATGGATTCATTTTCCACATGTTGAGGAATCTTTCCGAAACGGGGAAGCAAGCACTGCTGCTTGTAAGCAATGAAATCTGGAACATTGGAATTTGACACAGAGTGGAAACACTTGATCATGATGCCACTACCGAAACCAGGCAAGAAAGCTGACACCATAACCAACCTTTGATCAGTCTCACTCGCATTGACAGCGCGCAAATTGACTGAAGGAATTATCTCGCGAGGCTGAACCACCATCTGGGAAAGACAAGACTATTTTCACCTGTACCAGACTGGTTTCTGGCCGAAGGTTGACATGTGCGGCAATAACCTCTTTCTGCATCAAAGCATCACCAATACCAGCCACTTCGGAGGAAAGATATATGGGTTCTTAGTCACAGGTGAACCAAGAAGGATGTTTAGCACAGTCTGCAACGAGGAGGTACTGGTGGCCTTTCGTGAAGCCTGCCCAAGCAACAGGGTTGCCAGTGTTGTCAAAGCCTTTCATGCAACCAATTGTTTGAAATAGGAAGTTACGGTAAACAGCCGAAATCTTTTACCAAATGCACAAGTGGAAATGCAGGTTAAACCCGTACCAGCACACTTGGTTGCAGGAGTGATTCGCTGTTAAAGTAAGAAGGTGACTTAACAGTTGGTGATAAGGTATACTGAATGCAGGTATGTGCAGTATGTATATATACTGTTAGGCCGAAACAGACGAATTTTCTCCAAAGTAATGTCAAAATCTCATTTTTTTTCAGGATGCCACTCATGTGCTTTAGGTAAGTGTGGAAAGGGTTATATAAAGCGGCATAGTCAAAATGATACTACTATATACAGCTATTAGGTGTAATATTTTTTCTGTACCAGATGCTTGCTCCTTGCACTGATTTGAGATCATTAACTGTAGCACCAAAGTAGTGGACCACTACCAGAACAAAGGCATGTAGTGTGCCCATCTCAATTCTTGTGCTTATGCCAGTCTTCTTGTTTACAGCAAAAGCTGCTATGGTCTTACTCCCCTGGTTATTCTGATGTCTACTGGTGTTGTCACTGGAATTACCAAATTTCTTGCTAGAATATTACAAATAAGGTTCTCATTGTGCTGTGAGATTTGCAGTCCACGATTCATTTCAGCCACTCTGCTGAAGGCACAGTCGTGGTGAATACTGATCTTGGAGAGCGCGATCTAGCCAACAGGAGCCATGATTGGCTTGCACCTGCTCATGTCTGCGTACTGTATATAGAGCTGGCGTCCACGCCTTAAAGTTCTGACACATCACCTTCCCACTTCTGACGGCAGTCCTATGTTACATTTTCTTCTCACATGTAATGACAGTGATTGGGTGCATCTGCTTCAATAATGTTCGTCTAGTGTTTGGCTTCTCAGATTTACTGAATGGGGCTGTTAGTGTCTTGTTTTCCTTAAGCACAACGTGAGATTCAGCAATCGGTAGCCCAAATATAGATTTGTGAAAACCAAAATGAACTCAGCAGTAAGAAGCTAAAGGGTTGTTTTGGTGGAGACCAGTGGCCAGGTCCGGATGTGAAAGAGGAGGAAGAAAAGTAGTCATTCCACTTCAGCACTGGGAGGCACAACTCCGACAAATAAATACGACTCGCGCTTATTTTACTTCTTTAAAGGAGATTACTGACTTGCATTGACAAGTGGTCACTTCAACAAACACCGCATGAAGCAAGCTTCCTGTGCATATTTCATCAGCTACTGCATCGTTGTTTCGCATAATGAGTGAAACTGCAATTTTCTTTATGCCAAAACTTGCCCAATTTTTTGTTTGGCAGTAGAATGTTAGTGGTGCTATTAAGGCACTTAAATGCTCGTGAATAGTAGTAGAGGAAAATTAGTAAAAGTAAGCAAGCAGTGGCTCATGTGTGCGTAGACTATGCATACACCTGGTGCTCTTATGCTCATTTTTTTCCTATCTGATAAACCATTCTAAACGAGACAAGCATATGCACAGTTATTGTGCAAAGTCAGGCCACAACTAAACCAGAGGTGTCCTTGGTAAACAATGTATATTTATTTGAGTGACACTTTCTGCTACCTTGCTATTGGGCTTTCTTTCCTTCCTGTACAGCTGTGCAGGTTCATTAAGATGTGATGTGACAGTTTGAGAATTATAATCATTGAAAGACTTAGCGAAACCTCTTCTTGATTTTTTTCTTTGTTTCAGACTCGGCGCATTGCATTTTAACGCGTGTTTTCCATGTTCTTATGGGTAGGGTATGCTAACATCTTTTACAGCGTGTCAAGCATGTGGGGCCATAGAATGTTTTTGGGTGGAGTCTTGCCCTTGCATTCTGTACAAAATGATGTCGTTTTTTTGTGTCCGAGGCCATTTTACATTTGAGTGTGATTGTAGCATTTCGCTAAATTTTGCCTCTGTCGCCAAAGCTTGACAGATTGCTACCACTGCTGGTGGCATGACCCATGTGACATTTCTTTTTCACTTTCAGTCTTTCACTTATCTTGTGCACTGGTTGTCTTTGTCTTCTTTATTTACTATTTGTTGCCTATATTTGCTCTGTTGTTGCATTTCAGGTTAGGAATGGCTATCATAGTTGGCATCATTTTACCATATTGCACACAATGTGGATGATATGCACTTGCAAATATGGCTAGCTTAAATATAATAAATAGAAGGTAATAATTCAAGAATAGTGCCCTTGCATGGTGGTGCAGCTTTGAATTGTGGCTATAAGGTACCAGCTCTGTAGGTAGCACTGCTTGTGCAGAATATAGTTCAACTCTACTACTTTGAAACATAATTGTTTTTATCGGCACTTGTATAGCTCCAGTTTCTATGAACAACACACATCTGGTTGAAGAGTGGCTTGCACATGCAGTTGGGCCCAATGAATAGCCAAATTTCTGCTCGCTTTCGTGTTATTAGCATATTAGTAAAGGCAGTCGTTTTTACAGTAGCTTGTTTGCCCAGTGTAGAAGCCGCTGCGAGGTGTCAGGATCTCGCTCACAGCATCTGGCAGATAGTTTGCCACAGACCATGTCTTCGGGACAAGTTGAGTTTACTCGCAAAGGGAGAACCAAGCTTGTTGGACATGAAGTAAGCCGCCTGTACACTCAGTGGCCTTCTTCATTTTGTGTGACATATGTGGTTATAGCGACCCTTGCTTTATGCACTTGTCCGGCAGCAGTCCTGCTTTTGAAACACTCAGGATAGCTTTCAGCAAGCTGGACATGAATAACCAGCAGATAACAGATAACTAGCAGGACAAGAAAAAACAGCAGATAATTGTAGCAATTATCATGCGACGCTTCATACAGTATGATGAGGGCATAAATAAATGAGGGTGTTCTTCAAGGCCTTGTAGCACATGTGATGAGTTTGGAGCAACATGATGTATAGCACTTTTTTGATCGCATGCTATAGGTTCAACAGGTGTGGCCATGGTTGAAGTGCAGCGCAAGGTCAAGAAAACAGATATTTATCAGCCACACCCTGGTCAAGGAGATGCTGGGAAAACTAGTGGGAATCTTGTTGAGCATCTGGTTGACCAAGTTGCTGGCTTCATCAGGCAAAGTGTGATAAAGGGATGGAAGTCATCAGCACACCAGAAGGTTTTTACATATATAGACACTGTGTTAAGTTTCTCGGGCACGTCTCTGTCACACATTTGCCAATGTTGACGATGGCACTGTATCTCGCCTAATTGCTGTCGGTTCTTGGTGCAGGTTTCCGATCGTTCAGCTGCACTACGTCCTTCCGTTTTTGCGCATCACTGTTTGCTGCCTTCCAGCGACGTGTCAAGATAACATCCGGACGGAAGTTGAACAGTCAGCAGTGTTTGGAACCTGCGACAACTAGCGGCGGCGTTTATCACCCTGAAGAAAACGCATATAAGGACTTGCAAGAGCTGTTACCGGCCACACTTGACAGTGGTGACGACGACACTGCATCTCGCCTAACTGCTGTTGGTTCTTGGTGCACGTTAGTGCTCGGTAAACTTGCAGTATCTTCCGGTTCTTCTTAGACGTATCAGTTGTTGCCACTGCCATAGTTTGTTGTTTGTCTGTTTTTGTAAATATACTTCGATACTCTTCGGCTTGTTGCTATAGCGTTGTATGAGTGAAATGACCAAGGAAATGGCCAAGTTAAAAGAGATTTTAAGGCAGAAATTAATAAACTCAAAGATGAACTAAAGACGTCTGGAGAATCATTGGAGCGAGACTGCATTGAAATTTGTGAGCTCCGCAATGAAGAAAGAAACATGACCGAAAACCTTGAATTCTCATGCGGTATTGTGGAGGAATAAGGAAGAGTCTGGAGGAAGAAATTGCCAAAAATGCTAAGTTGGAAAGCGAAAACGAAGCTTTGCAAACCAGGTGTACAACCCTTGAAAAACGTGCTTGTAAGCTTGAAAGACGTGTCACGATTCAAGAACAGTACTCGAGAAAGTGCAATGTTGAAATTCAAGGTGTCTAAAAACGCGAAAACGAACAGGTAATCACCATTGTTTCAAAGATTGGTACTGCTATTGGTTAACTAATAGCACTTTCCGATATCGAATCCTGCCTTCGTGTGCCGATAAGAAATCCTGATAAGACGAACAATATTATCCAGTTAAATCATGCGCGAAATACGATATAACGTTGAGAAAGGTCAAAAGACAAAGCTCACTAACTTGCAGATTGGGCTTAACAGCTCGAATGCCATTTTCGTTAATGAGCATTTGTGCCATTCTCTGAAGCGGCTTGTGGCCATAGCTATAAGACGAAACATGAACACAAGTGGAAGTCTGTGTGGACATTCGGTAGTAGGATATTTGCGAGGCAATCTGATGACGCAGTCTTGATTCAGATGGCAGACGAGGCTGACCTTGACAAAATACGCTAGATTGTACGGGTTACCTACGTTGATGACTACTCAGAAGCAGAAAACCTCCAAAAATGGATTATCACGAATTTGTCTTGCCTCGTCACATTAACCCAGCTTAGGCAAATGTTCGCTCTGTTCTGAAAATGAATGCATGCTCAGTGTCTTCCAAGCATGAAGAAATATGTGATTTTGCAACTGCATTTAGTTTACACTTTTCTACTCTACTAATCACAGAAACTTGGTATAATGATGGATGCACTATGCTAAATTTACCATTATAATAATTTCTGTGTAAATATCCCTCAACAGCGAGGTGGCGTCGCTGCTATATATTGTCACGTGGTCGTGACGGTGAAGAAAGCAGCAATATGGTGGAATACAAAACTAGCTTTTATTGGGCGAACCTGTGCCCACAAAAACAGGCTACACTTATAGCCCAACGATAGCGTTGCTCCGGAAGTTCCTCCTTTACACCACGCATCAGTAGGCGGACTTTCTTCTCCTCGGCCATATCCGGGTCGGCGTGGCAGAACAAGCGGCTCATTTCTTCCGTAAAGATGGCAACGTTCTCGTTTGGTCGCTGCACTCGGGCGTTCAGCATAGCTTCGGCCCTTTCCTTGCTCACGACGCTTCTAAAGGTGCGCAGGAAGCCGCTACGGAACAGGTCCCACGTTGTCAAGGTCGACTCCCTGTTCTCAAACCACATTCTGGCGGCGTCTTCTAAGGCGAAGTATACATGCCGCAGCTTGTCGTCGGAGTCCCAATTGTTGAATGTCGCGATTCGTTCGTAGGTCTCCAGCCATGATTCTGGGTCTTCAGTCGCTGCTCCATGGAAGGTTGGTGGGTCCCGAGGTTGTTGTAGGATAACGGTGGACGCTGGGGCAGCCATTGGGGTTGTCTTGACCACGATCTTCTTTGTCGTCTCAGGTAGAAGTCCGTGCTCTGGGGGCAGTCCTTACAGTCTGTGGCTAGCACGCTGGTCTTGGGCGATGTTGGTTCTGTCGTCGGGCTTCGGGCTTGGATCGCGGCTTTGCGGGGGCGTTCGGTATATGAACGCGCAAGCACCTCCACCAGATGTCACGTGGTAGTGACGGTGAAGAAAGCAGCAATACGGTGGAATACAAAACTAGCTTTTATTGGGCGAACCTGTGCCCACAAAAGCAGGCTACACTTATAGCACAACGGCAGCGGCGAACACGGTCGGCGATCGTCGGAAATCTGATCAGCGGGTCAAGCGCGTCGGCTTTTAAAGAACAGTCGTCGAATGTTCCAGACTAATTGTTCGGACCCGCGTGCCTTCCACAAAGTTCTACACCCTTCGCGTCAGGTGATGAAATCAGATAACATAAGGTTCGGTGACAACAGACAGCGGATAGAAGCATCGATAACTTTCCAGAAACTTCGGATACATGCAGGCGCGTCCCACGCTGTGCGATTACATTTGTTAGGCGGCGAAACGTGGTTGCCCGATAAAGATAAGTACACGTGTCCATATGTTAAAAAAGGACCAACGTATGTATGAGTTTTGCAGGGTTACTGATGACTACGTAATACTAACACTGCGGGACAACACAGAGTTCATAACTGTCGTATACCGCCCACCAGGTGGGAATACGCATACATTTTTTACTTACCTTGAGAGCTTCCTAGATTACATCTCAGTAAACAATTTTAACCTTATTACCTTCGGTAACTTCAATATAAATATCTCGGAGAACACACTCGAAACGACCGCCTTCTAAAATATTCTTAGCTCTACTGGTTTCACTAATTTAATTAGTACTTCGACACGCGTGACTCTTGCTACCGCGTCAACTCCCAACTTAATAATTACAAACGTCGAAACCAGAGTACTGGTTTAGCACGTTAGCACGAGGTCTAAGTGACTGCTGCCGCACATTTGCGGTATTTGATAAGATTATAAGTGACAAAAACGCTAACCTGAGCCTCTCGTTGTTCAGCTCTTATCTGAAACAGCCTTGCAGTCGTTCAAACATGTAATAACTAAGTGCGATTGGTCACATGTTACGCGTACAGGAGACGTAAATGGAGCCTATTGCAGATTTCTTGAAACCTTTCTTCACGTGTACGCTAAGCATTTTCTGTTTAAAACTCTTAAACAATCTAAAAAGATAAGGAAGCCATGGGCTACACGCGACCACCTAGCAATGATAACAAATAAAAATAAACTGCATCATCTATTTCTACGCACATGGTGCCCGTCACAGCTGAAAGAATTCAAGGGACTACGAAATAAGCTAAACAGTGAGCTAAAGCGTGCTAAAGTTACTTATTATCATTCACTTTTCTCTGATATCACTAAGAAACGCCCAGAGTGTGTTTGGAAGGTGATGAACTCTGTCTTGGGGCGCGACAAGAAGCATATCACTCCAGAAAGTATTCCAGTCAATGGTCAGCATACTACTGGCACAAATCTAGCTGAGCACTTCAATCCATACTTTGTGAGTGCTGGCGTGCCTGATTATAACAAGAGACCTACTAACGTGATACATACGCAATTTTTGAATTTCAACATTAGTTACAGCTTGTTTTTAGGTCCAACCGATGAACCTGAAATCTTCAGAACCTTCATGAACCTGAAAAACAGCAGGGTCTTAGATATAAATGAACTGCAGATAAAGCCAGTAAAATAGGTAATTGCATGTATCTCTTGTGTGCTAAAGCACATATACAACCTTGCACTAACTTCTGCCGCCTTCCCCGAAGAAATGTAGATAGCAAGGGTTTCTGTAATACACAAAGGAGGTGATCATCAGTCCATGAAAAAGTACAGGCCAATATCCGTTCTCTCAGCTTTTCCAAAGGCTTGGAAAAAGTCATTTGTACGCGTAAAACCGTTTTTTTTTCTAACAAACATCATATCAGATGCGCAATTCGGCTTTCGAAAGGGAAGGCCGACAGAAACAGCCCTACTAGCAATGGAAGAAATTATGGTTTACTACATAGATAACAGATTTTACCTGTTAGGCCTGACTTTTCCAAGGCGTTCGATTCTCTCAGTAATAGATTTTTGCGGACAAGCTGTTCGCATGTGCAATTCGTGGGAAATCTTTAGATTTGTTTAAATCTTACTTAAAAAACCGCCACCAGAACGTATGTTTACAGGGTTTCCAATCGCCTTTTCTTCCTATTTCAATAAGTGTGCCACAAGGGAACATTCTGGATCCCTTCTTGTTCAGTGCGTACATCAATGACCTCGTAAATATCGAAAAATCAGCAAAATTTCTCATATATGCCGATAACAGTAGCATACTATTTTCTGGGCCAAACATAAATGATCTAGTATTTCAATGTAATAACGCACTTTCAAAGCTATCCACGTGGTCAAGCGTTAGCGAAATAGAGGTTGTTCCTCTAAAAACTAAAATTATTATATTTCGTGCAAGGATTAAAGTAGTTTTACGGTTAAGTCCTATTGTATATGAAGGTCGGAGCATCGCTGTAGTAAACTTACACAAGATACTCGGCATTACGTTTTCTGCTCACCTTAGTTGGAACACACATGTGGAAGAGCTATATAGGAAACTGCCATCAACTACAGGAGCATTATCACGATGTCAACGCTTACTCCCCTCGAAGGTAAAAACTCAAGTGTATTACGGACTATTCGCATCCTACATTAACTACTGTAGTCTAGTCTGGGCTACCCCAACTAAACAGAACTTAAATAAAATCTTGCTTTTAATAAAAACGATTATTCGCCATTTTGCAAACATTTCCTAGCTGACTTCAACTGAAACTTTGTAACTTTGTAACTTTGTAACTTTGTAACAGTATTACTCACATATGTTATAATTATGATCCGATATGCATATATGTGCTCTGAACGTCGTATGCTGCCGATCTAAGGGCCTTCAAGGACTCAGTCAAGCTGTCTAGAGCAGCTTTTAGCCGTGAAGACCATCCAGAATTTTCTGGTGAAATGAACTTTTATTGACTGATAACACGCAAACAAATCTTAGTGCGCAAGTTATGCACGACCAACTACATATCCCTGCTGTTTGAACAAAGAACTGCTCATTGTAACTAACGAGGATGGAGTGGACAAAAAAAAAAAAAAAAACAGCAGCTCCATTAATCTGGTTTCACTGGTATCAACAGTGGTTTTGTAAGTGTGCATCACCATATTCACCAATGCCTTCTTGGGAAACATCAGCAAGGAGCAGCTTGAGGCCAGGGGTAACAGACGTCTACAAGCTAAAAATGCATGCATGCATGGGGAGCACATTCCGTCCAGAAAGCAGGCACTTCACAGGGGCACTTGAGAAGGAACAGATTATTGACAGTGGGCAAAGCCAAGCTTCTCTGCTACTAAACATCTAGTACTGTTGCCATGTAACGACCTCTGAAACAATCCCTCTCAAAGAAGAAATCATCTTTGTGTATCCATAAAGAGGGCAGACAGGCAAAGCCCCTCCGGTAATGCTGCCAGCTTCAAATGGCCCACTGTGCACATCCTGAATGCTTCCTTCTTAGACACTGCTGGGTGCAAGCATTCTACTGTCCAAAAGTTGTCATTGAGGGCACTGTTCGTTTGTTGGCAGTACAGTTGAGAAGCGATTGCAACAAACCTGTCTTCCTAGTTGGTCTGGAGGCTCACAGTGTTTATGAATTGACACCATTTTTTATTTATTAATACCTCAAGGGTCCAAACTAGGACATTACATGAGGGGTGGGCACGTAAAGTGCGGGATTGATGATGATGAAATTAGAAAGATGAGTCGGAACACTCAATGGCAGATCTAAAGCGCGCTGTATAGCGGATTGAAATCAGTTTGTCTGGGAAGGCCATTCCAGTCTCGGGCAGTTCGGACGAAGAATGACTGCAGGAACGTAGTGGCGCGTGCTTGTGGTGGGATTACCCAGTTCGGATGGCCTATTCGACGAACGCGATGAGCCAGCTGGACCAGATGGCTGTCACGAGGTATGGGATAAAAGAACCTATGTTAGAGGCATAGGTGATAGATGCGACGACGAGAGGCAAGAGGCGATACGTCTAGTTTAGATTTTAGTGATGAAACGCTAGTGTGATATGAGTAATCTGAAAGAATAAATCTAGCAGCACGGTTCTGAACAGTTTCAAGGGCTTTAGTGAGATTATTTGGCAGACCAGCTATGTGCCGTTCGGCAATCCGAAGATGCCGCCCGAGTCCAAGGACTTCGAGCCGCCACCTGAGGCCACCACAGCAAGAGCTGCCGGACTGTTCTTTAATAAAGTTTCTTCTTCTTGGTAAGGGTCAAAGATAGCACATGCATATTCAAGTTTTGGTCGCACAAGCGTTTTATAGGCGACTGATTTCACGGGTGGTCGTGCCATGAAGAGATTACGGAGAATGTAACCAAGAATTTTGTTAGCTGAATTATTTATGTTGCTTACATGATTTGTCCAAGACAAATCTTTGGCTATGTGAATTTCTAAGTACTTGAAGTCGGTAGTAGATATAGTGCAGTTGTTAATCTTGTAGGCAGGGGGGATGTAGTTAGGTCGACGATGGAATGAAATATGCACAATCTTACTAACGTTTAGGGACATGAGCCATGTAGCACAGCACTCTTGAATATGAAAGAGGTCCTACTGAAGAGTAGAGACGTCAGCGACGGTATTGATAGTGTGGTATAGGACACAACCATCAGTGAAAATACGTATTGCAGAGGTTACAGTGAATGGCAGGTCATTAATATAGATTCAGAATAGGAGACAAGCAAGATGACTGGATGCCTCCAAGCCCTTGTTCATTTATCACACTGTTCTGTTAGTGACAACCATGTGACCTGAAACCAACGAGCTCAAGTTCTGCACTCGAATGGTTACTGTGGTGGAGGATCCGTAATAAAAAGCATAAGAACATAAACTCAAGGGAAATGATAACGTACCATTTAACGGTTAGTATTGCTGCAGCTCAACCCCTTCTTTTATTTCGTCTGGTGGTATCTCTGTACTATCTATATCTCTACTGTACATGGTATCTCTTTACTATACATGGGCATGAACCTCTGTGCATAGCTTACTGCTGAGAGCGCAGGTGATGTTTCCAATCAGTGTCTGATTTTATATACTCTATGTGCGGGCTCAAAGATGCTCGAAACACTGCAATGGAAGCTTTATTTATTTAGTTTTTATTTATTTGTTTCCACAAGGAAGGAGGTACATGGTTGTGGCGGAAAAAGAAGGGGGAAAAAAGCAGCTTGACAGACCCCGGGGCTTCGTTTACAATGGCAGCAGCAGGGCAGGTGGAAAACGTGTTAAGGGAAAAAAGGGGAGAAAAAAAGAAAGAAGAGCAAAAACACCAAGGGCAAAAAATCACAAAGTACAACCGTACACAGTCAAGATTTCAGAAACATTTCACGCAGATTTTTTGCGGAACAAGTGAGCACATCGATATTGCATCCGGCGGGATCATTGAGTAAACTGGGCAACCAGTGGCATAACATTTGCTGGCCATAATTAGTCCGAAGTTGAGGAACACACCAAGTCTCAGGAGATCGAGTTGTGCAAGGGGTTTCTCATTTTGTGAGGTTAGCGAGATAGCTGAGGGCGCCAATATTTCTCTCATATCTTTTGTAGGTTGACAACAAGCGCAGGTTTTTTAGGGCAGGCAATTTAAGGGTTCCAAGGGCGCTGAAACGAGGAGCGGAATGAAAATCACGAGGCTTATTACAAATGACACGAAGAAATTTCTTCTCGATTGCAAACAGCTTGTGAATATTTGTGGCTGAAGTTGTCCCCCATACGAGGCAGCAGTAATTTAGGTGACTGAAAAAAAGTGAGTTATAAATCAGCGATTTCACGGATTGCGGCAGGTATCTAAAGGAATAGACAACACCCAACACCTGTGACAGTTTGACGGTGAGGAAATCTACATGAGTGCGCCATGTCATATGATGATCAAAGTGCACACCCAGACATTTGATTGATTGGACAACTTCAATACTACTGGAGTTAAGTACAATATCTCCAGGTAGCACGATATTCATATTTCTTGGATGAAAAAGTAAGGCTTTGGTTTTTGCGGAGTTGATTGTTAGACCATTTTCGAGGGACCACTGGTGTACTTTGGAGAGCGCACTGTCAGCACGTAAGACCAGGTCATCCAGGGATTTGGATCAAAAAAGAAGTTTAGTGTCATCGGCATACATAAAGTACATTGTACCAGAATCAATGTTAATAAAGTCATTGACGAAAATATTAAACAAGAGAGGGCCCAAGATGCTTCCTTGTGGGACACCTACATGAACAGGAAGGACACTGGGTGATAATCCATTTATATGCACGAATTGCTTTCTGTTACTCAAGTAAGATTCAAGTAAGCTGAGGGCAATGCCACGGATGCCATAATAAGTTAGTTTACGAACCAGAAGTTTATGATCAATAGAATCGAAGGCTTTAGATAAGTCTACAAAAACATCTAAGGTTAACAAATGTGCCTCAAAATTTTCAAGGATTAGTTCTTTCTGCTTAAGGAGTGCTAGTTGACGAAAATATTAAACAAGAGAGGGCCCAAGATGCTTCCTTGTGGGACACCTACACGAACAGGAAGTACACTGGGTGATAATCCATTTATATGCACGAATCGCTTTCTGTTACTCAAGTAAGATTCAAGTAAGCTGAGGGCAATGCCACGGATGCCATAATAAGTTAGTTTACGAACCAGAAGTTTATGATCAATAGAATCGAAGGCTTTAGATAAGTCGACAAAAACATCTAAGGTTAACAAACGTGCCTCAAAATTTTCAAGCATTAGTTCTTTCTACTTAAGGAGTGCTAGTTCAGTCGACATGAATCTGCGGAAAGCGTGTTGATGTGGGGTTAATAAGTTGTTTGTCAAAAAAATAGGATAGCCTACAAAATATTACCTTCTCCAGTCCTTTGGAAAAAATCGGGAGTATGGAGATGGGTCTGTAGTTCGAAATAAGTGATATATCACCTTTTTTGAAAATGGGAAGCACCTTTGCCACCTGCATTCTTTTTGGGAATTGGCATTGGAGAGATAGATATTGTAGATATGAGCAAGAACAGGTGAAATAATATCAAGCACATAGCTGACAGGCCTGATATGCAGACCATCAGCATCACAAGCACTACTTTTACTCTGGTTACGAAAAAGCAGTGTTATTTCATGTTCATTTATAAAGTTCAAAAATATTGATTCCGTGCAGTGAGTATCTAAGAATTGACAGGCACTCAGACTGGCAGTTTGGTGACTTGTACTGGTGAAATGATCATTAAAACAACCAGGAAGCGCGTCACTACAGATTTCCTCACCATTAATGACAATTTGCGTCTCAGGTGTATGACACGGTTCTCTGTTCGTTAATGTGTTTAACTTCTGCCGGACATTACGGCCATCATTTTGGCATGTTAAAAAGTTCTTTTCAAAATATGAGGTACGAGCCGTACGTAGCTGTTTTGTAAGCCGGTTACGGAAGGACCTAAAGGTTTTCAAATCACCAGGATCTTTGGAATTAATAAACCGGTTAAAAAGCCTATTTCTCTCTTTAAATTATTAAATAGGTCATTCGTGACCCACGGTTTGTGAATTCGGGAAGCGCGAGGCTTTCGTGAATGGAACGGAAAATGTTTCTGATAACATATGCTAACTGTGTCAATGAACAGCTCATACGCGGTTGCCAGCACAATGAGAATCATAAACACAACTCCAGTCAACTTTACACAGTTCTTCGCAAAAATGGTCAAGGTTATCGCTGGTGATGGTTTGAAATATAGGAAGACATTTATTTCGATTTTTTGATTTACGTTTCCAGCTAAAAAAGAAAATTGGCACGTGGTCGCTGATGTGATATGAAAGAACACCAGATTTGATATCAGCCTGGCCGCAATTCGTGATGAACAAATCAAGGCATGTTGAAGTAGGAGAAGCGACTCTAGTAGGAGAACGTATGACATTACGGCAGGCAAGAGAATGCAGCAGTAGCTCAAAATCATGCCTCAGGACAGGGTTAATACAAAGATCTATATTAAAGTCACCACCGATGATGATATTGTACTGGAAATCGGAAGTGTATTCGAGAAGCCTTTGAAGGAAGAGCACAAGACAATCAAAATTTCGATTTGGTGGACGATAAAAAACAGAGTAAACTGTACGCGCGTGAAAGATTGACAGCACCTCATAATCATTAGTGACACACGAAAATTCCTCTACACACTTCACGTTGAGGCAGTTTCGCACTAGCATGCAGACACCACCGCCACGTGAAGCAGTTCTGGATCGAATAAAATAATCATAGTTCGGGAGCAGCCAGGGAAACGAGCTCTGGTGGTACCAAGTTTCTGACAGCATAATAAAATCAAACTCCAGATCCAGGCTTCTAAACATGGCGTCAAGTTCAGCTGTCTTGTTTCTCACCGATTGACAGTTTACATGAATACAACGAACTGTTCCATTGTGCCCAGGTCCAATGAACGCCTTTAATTCGCAAGGAAAAACAAGGTTCACACAAGGATGCCATTATGATATGAAAGAAAAAAAAATGTGTTGTTACTTGGACCTAAAAGACCAGCTTATAAAAGTCTGCCGCGCACTTTATTAGGGAAGCATTCTGACCCTCTTCTTACCTCACGAGGACTTTGCCATTACGGTACCATGCAGAGCGGAGATTATTGACACGTGCCCATTCCTTCGCCGTCTTCAGAAGCATTCGATGCTGTGTCGTCAGATTTTCCAGCATGAATGCATCAGGCACGATACGTGGAAGGAGTTTCTTTTTGGCAAGCCATTTGTCCTTTGTTGACTGGCAAGTAAAGCGAATGATTATGCCCGGTGTCGTGTTTCTTGATTTTAGTCTATGGACGGCGGAGTCAGTTTCCTCGGTTAGAAGAGCAAGTTCCAGTTCAGACGCTATGACGTTTAACTTGTCCATGAGCGATTCGTCTTTGTCTTGCTTGATGACCCGAATTTCGAGGCTACGCTTTCCACTATGATATTCCTTGTCGTTAACCGCGGCGCGGAAGGCCTGCACTTCAATGCTTACGCACGATGCCTCAATTTTAGTCACTTTAACAGCGAGCGTCTTTATTTCGCCATCATGCTTGGCAAGGCTCACAAGGACATCATCGTGCTTCTCCGATAGCAGCTTTACTGATGCCTCGATTTCACCAACAGTTTGCTTGAGTGGGAGCAGCTCATCAAGTTTTTTGTTGACTTCCAGGAGCATGGTGGCGATTGAGGCATCCTGCACCTTACAAACGGCGGAGCTGGCCTTACTACTGCGGCACTAAGGGCAGCGCCAGGACTTCCTAAATTCAACAACACTGGACCGAAATTTTTTCTTGGTTACCCCCGAACAATTATGACTGATGTGAAAATGTCCCGAGCATTCGCAGCAAAGCAGATAGTAATCATTTACCTTAATGGCCACATCACATTCGTCACAGAGTTTTACATTCTGACGGAATGTCTAACTCTGGTTGGTTCAAGTGATGCGGTGAAAAGTGAACAATATCGACAGGAAGCTAGAACAATAGGCAACAGCTTATTAGGCAGCAGCTTCTAGTAGAAAAGGTGCCTGAAAGAAAAAAAAGAAGCTGTGCTACAACCATGTTGGCAACATCTGGTCCCTTTTATAAAAATTGTGCTTTCATATCAACTTCAGCCCTCCAGTTTACAGTAAAGTACCAGTGCACTTACGAACAATGAATCAATTCTTAAAGAGCATGTGCAGTCCAGGCAAAACATGGGCATGAATCCGCATTGTGCTCTGCACTGAAGGTGAATAACGCATTCCATAATGGCGAATGTACTTAAGTAAGCTTCCCTGTAGTGTGAATTTGTAATGTACAAAGAATTGTTAATGAAGCTTTCCACGAGCCCAGATGCACTTGCAAATTATATCACACACAAAAAAAAAAAAAACACGTTGCATAACCGGGCTTTTTTAAATTACCTTTCTCGCAGTACACCAATGTTTGGCGGAGAAGCCTAAGCAATGTACTGCGGCGAAGCATACTAAAAGTGGGAAGGGGCCACTGTCACTGGACATAATAAGAGTTCTCTAATGGTACCGTGGTACCTAGTCTAACGACTCGGTACCACGGTCCTTATCATCCTTATGGTCCTTATGATCCTTAATTCACGCATCTAAGTGCTCCGCGTAAAGCGTGTAATTTATCATAAGGTTTCAAAAATGTACATCGCTGCCGATTGCAGCACATCGCTCGGCTGAATTTTAAGCCGCCGCTACCCATTTAACGTCATTTGACCGAATGACGTTAGTAGGGCGGGCTATCCGATTGGCTGCCCAGGGCGCGTCATCAATAATTTTTCCAACTTTATGGTCAACAAATGTTCGTAATAATTTTAATGTTAGTTACTTTGTTTCCATAAAAGGAAAGTAACTAAAAGAGAATGCACAAGAACAATTTCTCACTAGAGTTAAGCACTTCCAGCACACGACAAGCGTCGTCTGCTTGTGTTACAACGTTCACCATTTTGACGAAAGCTCCACGGTCAGAGTCGGTCTCAGTCTTTTCGCAAGCACCATGATCCGAATTGGTTGCGTTGTGGGCTGCAAACGTAGCGACTGGCAATATGTCATCATCATAATCATCATCATCAGCCTGGTTACGCCCACTGCAGGGAAAAGGCCTCTCCCATACTTCTCCAACAACCCCGGTCATGTACTAATTGCGGCCATGCTGTCCCTGCAAACTTCTTAATCTCATCCGCCCACCTAACTTTCTGCCGCCCCCTGCTACGCTTCCCTTCCCTTGGGATCCAGTCCGTAACTCTTAATGACCATCGGTTATCATCCCTCCTCATTACATGTCCTGCCCATGCCCATTTCTTTTTCCTGATTTCAACTAAGATGTCATTAACTCGCGTTTGTTCCCTCACCCAATCTGCTCTTTTCTTATCCCTTAACGTTACACCTATCATTCTTCTTTCCATAGCTCGTTGCGTCGTCCTCAATTTGAGTAGAACCCTTTTCGTAAGCCTCCTGGTTTCTGCCCCGTAGGTGAGTACATTGTACATTTGCACGTTCAATATGTCAAGCTGCGACAAAGCAAGGCAGCGGACGAGCGGAGTGGCTGCAGCGCATCGGACTATCGCTATCCGATCGGCGCCAGGATTTGCGCGTCTGCGGCCGTCACTTTACACCGGAAGATTACTACCACAACAGCGTTTCACGAGTCCGGTATTCGGATAAACGCAAGCGCAAGAGGACAGGTCATGGCCGGTTCACCGTGCCGTTTCGCGGGATGAGGAGAAGCGCAAACATGAAACGCCTGCATGGTGCAGCCACCTGGTGGCACAGAGCTCAACCGAACACAGTAGCCGTAGCGAAGTGTGTTCTTTGCTGCTGGCGTAAATTTTTCACACGAGCATAATTGTTAACACGTTGTTTTTGTAAATGATTAAATGTTTTACACTTGCTTAGAGCAATAGTAGCTCTTTGTATGGCTGGTTAAGCTCTGCGCCAACGGGTGGCTGGACCGGGCAGCTCACGTACGCCTACGCTAAAGTTCCTTCATCAGCTTGAGTTTATACCTCCGCCATCTATCGACATGCCCAACTCGCCTGTGGTTACCGGAATACCAGACACGTTTGGCGCTGCGACAGAATGCTCGCAACGCACGCACCTGTCGCTTGGGGTCGACAGCCAAGCAGAGGAGCAACTGGCAGAGTGGTTGGAGAGGCTTCGCACGCTCACTCCTAGAGAACCGTAAATAGACGACACGACGTGCCATCATGACGCAGAACCAGTGAAGGTGGAGCTTAGCCCCGATCACTCGTCGAACGAGTTGAGGAGAAAATGCTTGGCTATGGAGGAGCGTAACTTGTAATCGTCCGTAGCTCTCGTAACATGAGACGCTTACCACAAATTGTGGTGCGAATGATTACCTTAAGCTGTAGGCAGCGTCTCGTGTGACGCGTGGCTACCCAGACGACTCCACACAGAATGGACTCCGGCGACGCACAGAAGTGACGTCACTTTAATAAAGTAAACTAAATACAATTGAAATATATCAAATCTTACTAAACAATGCGTTGAACTTCCAACAATATGAAAGAAAGTTGTCTTATGCATTAATTAATGTACACATTTTCATTGAATACTTCATCGCAAAATGTTTTCAACTATACTGTCATGCATTTCTCTATATTAATAGACAGCGTTCAATATTATAAGGCAGAAAAATATTATATTGTGACGTGTATTTTCAGGTGCCTGCGGAAATGGAAAGCAATCTTATTGAGCGCCTCGTGCGCAGCATCCCCCATGCGTCATCCGAGAGCCCGACGGAATGAGGGGTGCGTACGTCTAAATGTACAAAAATCTCTCACGTGAGCTGATCCTAGGTGCCTAGGGGCAGGATCGTTTAGGGATTTTTGAGAAGGCGCGGTGGTGGCGCCAAGCGACGCCGTGGCGTGATCGTTCTCTGGCCCGCGCGTTCTGTAACGTTGCTTATGTGATTGCGCTTGCGTTGCTTGTGCGTTGGTTGTAGGTTCTGTTTTACGTGGCCGAAAGCCGTGAGTAGTGGTGGTGAGGCAGTGCGGCTTTGGCCTCGGTGAGCTCTGGCAGTACAGAATCTGCGTTGTGCGAACCGTGCTTCTTCTAGAACCCGGCGGTGGTGACAAATGAAATGTCGGAGTGCCCTAGCGCATCGGCAGCGAAGTTCTGTGAACCGTAATGTGGCGTCACCGTGTCCTACTTTGCATAACGGACATGGAGGGATGTACTGCTCGCTGCAAGTCATGTAAATGTGACTGCATTGACCGCCCGCTGTTCAGCGCTGAATGTGCGTATGGTGTACTGTGCTTGAAACGAATGGTGCAGCGGGGGTGATGGAGGAGCAGAGTGGCTTAATTAGAGGCTCCATTTGCACGTTCACAGACATGTGCTCCCAATTTGGTCTCATTAGTGGCTGTTGCGGTATTGTGGTGTGCTCATTGCCTACGATGCCAACACACAGCTTGTTCTCGTTTTTCCGTGCTAGATATATGTCTGTGTTCCTTGCGTTTGTGTGTTGTAAATTGCTTTCTATTGTGGAAATTCTAGCAGTCTTAATACGCAATGTGTACGAACGTTAATATATAAACATATTTCTGTGTGTCTAAATTTCGAATTACCCATAAAACCCTTTACGACTGACAAGTGGACTACACGGCCTGTGTGGATCAGCTACCTTTTAATTAAGGAACCCTTATTATGTCCAGTGACAGTGGCCCCTTTACACTCTTTGTATGCTTCACCGCAGTACAATGCTTAGGCTTCACCACGAAATGTTGGTGTGTTGCGACAAAGTTAATTTTAGAACGCCCAATTATGCAACGTGTCTTTTGTAGGTTGCTACACCGCAATACAAGTGTGGTAATAAGTATCGTGCAGAAAAGCATACTAAGAGTGTAAACGGCCCATTGGTCTACACTGTGCTCATTATTTTCAATTGTGATATAATTTACAAGTGTATCTGTGCTCGTGGTAAGCTTCATTGACAAACCTTTGCAGTAATATGCTTCATCACATTACAAATTCGCATTGCAGGGAAGCTTAGTAAAGCATATTTGCCATTATGGAACGCGTTATTCACCTTGAGTGCAGAAGCACCATGCGGATTCATGCCCATGCTTTTGCCTGGAATGCACATGCTCTTTGATAATTGATTCATTGTACATAAGTGCATTCGTAGTTTATTCTAAACTGGGGGGCTGAAGTTGATATGGATCACAATTTTTATTCAGGGGACAAGATGTTGCCAACATGATTGTAGCACAGCTTCGTTTTCTTCTTTCAGGCACCTTTCCTACTAGAAGCTTCGATTGCAGTGTTTTGAGCCTCTTTGAGCCAGCACATAGCGTATACGAACACCAGACACTGATTGGGAACATCGCCTGTGCTCTCAGCAGTAAGCTGTGCAGAGGAGAAGTTCATCCCCATGTATAGTAAAAGATGGTCTCTGGTGTCGCTCCACGAGCACCGTGAGCCTCCAGAGCAACTACGAAGGGAGATTTGTTGGCAATCGCTTCTGAACTGTATTGCCACCACACAACAGTGCTCTCAATGACAGCTTTTGGACAGTAGAATGCTTGCACCCAGCAACCTCACTATGCACATGCATTCAGTATGTGCCTTTGTGTAACATGTTTATATATTGTTCTGTAGTGCAATGTGACCGCGTGAGCAGTGTTTCTTTTTGTGTATCTTCTTTTTATGTCACTTTGTATGCTACTGCCAAATAAGGGGGGCCGTTGCTCTGTCAAGCTGTTGAAAGACAGCTTTTACTTCGGTCCCCCTGAATCACTACGCATGACGTGATGGTCGAAATAAACTTACTTACTTATGTGCACAGTGGGCCATTTGAAGCTGGCAGCATTGCCGAGGGGGTTCTGCGTGTCTTCCCTCTTTATGGATACAAAAAGATGATTTCTTCATTGACAGCGATTGTTTCAGAGGTCGTTACATGGCAACAGTACTGGGCGTTTAGCAGCAGAGAAGCTTGGCTCTGCCCACTGTCAATAATCTGTTCCTTCTCAAGTGCCCCTGTGAAGTGCCTGCTTTCTGTACTCAATGTGCTCTTCATGCATGCATGCATGTTTAGCTTGTAGGCGTCTATTACCCCTTGCCTCAAGCTGGTCCTTGCTGATGCCAGCCAAGAAGGAATTGGGGAGTATGGTGATGCACACTTACAAAACCACTGTTGATAGCAGTGAAACCAGATAAATGGAGCTGCTGTTTTTTTATCCACTCCATCCTTGTCAGTTACAATGAGTAGTTCTTTGTCCGAACATAAGGCATATGTAGTTGGTCATGCATACATAGCCTGTGCACTAAGACTTGTTGGCGTCTTATGACAGAGACCTGCCTGATAACCTTAGCACAGTGTCTGTACTGCTGCATTATCTTCGTCGTGTCCAAATCCTTCATTGACGCTCCCAACGAACCAGAACTTACTTGGTGTTCACATCGACGGTGTTCCTTTAACGGCGTTAATAGATACTGGAGTCCAGGTGTCCATAATGAGTTGTAAACTCCGTCGCCGCCTGAAGAAGGTTCTCATGCCTGCTACTACATGAGCTGTACGCGTGGCCGATGGTAGCACTGCTGACGTCACTGGAATGTGTGCTTCCCGTATAAGTATCGCCGACCTTCACGTTCCTGTTCTTTTTGCAGTGCTGACCAATTGTCCCCATGACCTAATCCTCAGACTCGACTTTCTTACGGCGCATTCCGCTTTGATCGACTGTTCTGCCGGTACGCATTGCCTCGAACTTCCTCTACTTGTGCATATTCGTGCGGAACTGCCGAACAACCTTAGTACGACCACCTTCGTCCGCCTGCCGCCTAAAGCCTTGACTTTCGTCGAGTTGCTATCATATTTTCCTGGGCCCGATGGTGATTACGTCGCCACGCCTGTTCCTGATGTACTTTTGATGCACAATATCACTGTGCCCCTATCCGTCGTCACCGTCGCGGATAACCGGACCAGCCTCCCCGTCGTCAATTTCGGCCTGACAAAGTAAGTTCTACCCCAAGGCATATCGGTTGCAGCGCTGCGTGCTATAGAAAATGACCACGTCACAGCGTTTTCAGTAGACGTCTCCTCAGATTCTTCACCATGTCCACAAGATGCTATTAGCCCTAACGCAACATTTCGTACCATGATTGCTGCGGACATATTGCCTGAACAAGCAGCAGCTTTGTGTCGCCTTTTGGTTTCCTACCACAACAATCGCCAATTGGGCTAGACTTCGATTGTTAAGAGTGACATAAATACTGGCATTCCAGTACTATTCATCACCGGCCATTTGACAGAAAGCGGTGGGTGCGCGAGTGTATAATTAAATAACCCTTATTATGTCCAGTGACAATGGCCCCTTTCCACTTTTAGTATGCTTCACCGCAGTACAATGCATAGGCTTCGCCGCGAAACATTGGTATATTGCTTCAGAGCTTAAGGTTATTCAAGACGAAGTGAACAAGATGCTTGCCAAAGGCATTGTTGAGACTTCGTCGAGCTTCACCCGTGATGCTTGTTAAAAATAAAGATGGCACATGGCGTTTCTGCGTAGATTATCGTCATCTAAACCGCATTACGAAGAAAGACGCGTACCCGTTGCCTCGCATTGACGACGCCTTCGATTGTCTTCACGGTGCCAAATAGGTCTTCGGTCCGCTTCTTGGCAAATTTCTGTGGATGAAAAGGACCAAGAAAAGACCGCGTTCGTCACCCCTGATGGTCTATATCAATGCAAAGTTATGCCGTTCAGTCTATGCAATGCCCCAGCAACGTTCGAACGTATGATGGACTCTTTGCTTCCATGGTTCAAATGGTCAGCATGCCTCTGCTACCTCGACGACGTTCTCGTATTTTTACCTACATTTGAGACACACCTTGAGCGCTTATCAGCTATTCTTCTAGTCTTCCGCGAGGCTTGGCTCCAACTAAATTCATCGAAGTGTCACTTCGGTCGTCGCCAGATTACAGCGCTGGGCCACCTCGTCAACGCTTCTGGTAATCAACGAGACCCGGAGAAAATTCGTGCTGTCACGTCTTTGCCTGTACCTCAGCCTATCAAAGACGTTCGGAGTTTTGTAGGACTCTGCTCCTACTTCCGACGCTTCATTAAAGACATCGCAGTGATCGTCCGGCCACCTACTGGTCTTCTGAAAAAGGACGTGTCGTTTACTTGGGGCCCCGCTCCAACTGCCACGTTTGCCCACCTCACCAAGATTCTCACCACGCCACCTCTACTGGCCCCACTGTGACACGTCCTCTCCTACAGAGGCTCGTACCGATGCCAGTGGTCACGGAATCGGAGCCGTCTTAGCCCAGCACCAACAAGGTTGCGATCGTGTTATCGCCTACGCTAGCCACCTCCTCACAGCAGTGGAGTGCAACTATTCTATTACAGATTGTGAATGCCTGGCTCTCGTCTGGGCGGTTTCTCCGCCTATACCTGTATGGCACGTACTCCTCTGTCATCACGGACCACCACACGCTCTGCTGGCTTTCCTTACTCATTGATCCTACCGGCCGGCTTGGTCGCTGAGCTCTGCGGCTGCAAGAATATTCCTATGCAGTTGTGTGCAAGTCGGGCTGATTACACTAAGACGCAGACTGTTTATCATGCTATCCAGTGGACGAACCACCCGCCGACCCTGACCCCGATGCTGACGCTGGCGTTTTTTCCTTCTCTCAGCTGCTACACGTTTATTTATTTCTGGAGTACTGCCGACCTCTCATATGGGGCCTTAGACAGGAGTGGGTTATAACACGAAAACAGATTTGAAAACAAAGAGAAACAATTCTAGAAGCGCAACAGGGAAAATTGCGAAAGCAAGTCGAATGCAGGTACAAGAGAGGACATGATTCATGCACAAGTACAAGAAGCTGAAACGCTAGGAACTCGAACACTAGAAATTGTACAATACAAGGGCAGAATAACGGCAACAGAGATCTCTTGTCAAACATCTCTGCAACGAGTTAACATAGCATAAACAGCGCAAGATAAGCTTGTAAAACATTACGCCTTGCGAACACCGAAAGATACACATGACGCCAAGCAAATATTTTTAGCGCACTGAAAAAGTACTAGAGAATAAAACGTAAATCGAAGCGTAGTGCGCGTGCGTTGAGCGAAGCCAGATGGGGGAAGGGGGGGGGGGGGGCATGTAGAACGAGGTACGGTCAAGTGGATTGTTGCCGCAGCTTTGCCATGAACGACTCAAACGTAGTGCAGTTTACTGTATCAGCAGGAAGAGCATTCCATTCAGTAACGGTGAGCGGAAAAAATGAATTTTTAGAAGCTCGTGTCTTGCAAGAACACTCCTTCAGTTTCTTTGGGCGCTTGGATCGCGTGGATCGCCGATTAACGGATTTTATGTACGTGTCCTTGTTTATACACAGCTTGTCATGATAAAGTAAAAACATGTATTTCAGAAGTTCATGCTGTCTTCTTGTCTGCAATGTATTCAGGTTAGCGTTGCTTAGAAGTGCGATGGGGGATGTAAAGGATCTGTAGCGATTGTAAACAAATCTAATTGCGTTCCTTCGAATCATTTCAACCTTTTAATGCTTTCTTGGCTATGCGGATCCCAAACCATGGAAGAGTACTCCAGGATTGAACGGATGGAAGTTTTGTACGCAGCTAGTTTTATTTTTGGGGTTGATTTGCGCAGAAACATTCTTAGAAATCCCGATTTCTGCATAGCTTTCTTTTCGATGTAGGCAACATGCTCGTTCCATCTAAAATCAGCACTAAATATAACGCCCAAATACTTGAAAGTATCAACGAAAGATAGTTTTTAGTCATTAATAAAATAATCGCATTTTAAGAGAGACCATTTACGCGCCACGCCCATAGCCACTGTTCTTTTCGTTGACCTTCATTTGCCAGAATTCACACTGTCGGGCCCTTGGGCCCTCTCTGCAGCGCGAACGGGGGAAGCCTTTAAAACGCACGCCACAATGGCACCCGTCGCATGGAGCATGCGCACCGATCGCGTTATCATAAGAACTCGCGCGGGCGGTGCCGGGAAGGGAGCTGCCCGATAAGAAGGCAGCGAAGACGGCACTAGGGGCTTTTTTCGGGGCGCGGGCCTGGGGAGGTGCTGGTGGGGCGTAGCCCGTCTAGGTTTCTTTCCGAGCGTGCTGCAGAGCAGGGGGAAAAGCGTCTTTGCATTGTGTCTGCATGAAAGAGTGCTCTTGTTCGCTTTTGGGACTGTGTCTGCGCGCCTGGTTCGGTGCTTGCTTGCTTTCTGCGCTTGATGCATTCTGTTATCGCCCGAAAGATTGTGTTGGTTGATGGTTTGTAACGGCCGTTCTTTCGCTGCTCCCTTTGGTTTGTATATTTTGTTGCCTAGCTGTTCTGCTGCTTGATTTTTTTGCGTTCTTTTACATTATTGGCCGCGAGGCTGCGGTAATTGTTTGAGTGTTTCATTATATCGTAAATTAAAGTGGTTTTTGTTCTTTGCGCCACTGGTCCTTTGTCGTGCTGGTCGCGGCTCGCGGACCCCCTGAACGAAGGCGAGGGGCCTTCATCTGGCGCCCAAAGTGGTTTTCTTCTTTCTCGTTGTTTTTCTGTTCTGGAGTACGCTGCCGCACCGCAGAGACCACGCGCACGGGAACAAGGAAACCGTCCCCATCTCGAGGCAGCTGGAAATGCCCCCTAGGCCTACTTCTTTCGCACCGACATCGGGTCCCACAGCTCACGCATCTGTACCCAGCCCCTCTAACCCGCGTAAGCTCACTGAACGTTTTTATTCTACCTCTCGCTCTCCTTGCGCTCCGCTATTCCGCGCCATCCTGCCTCCGCAGAACCGCTTGACATTGCTTGACCATTTCGTCGGACCGCTTTGCCCGTCCAATTTCAACACCAAAGATGCACCGCCGGCATTTTAATGCACCTACGTTCGGGTAGAGTCAAGAAGGGCGCGGTTGAAAATGATATTCGCGAAACCACTAGTACGATGCCTGATAAGAAGGACCAGGGCGCGCCCGCACTAGATATGTCCAGCATTATTGCCCAGCTGACCGCGCTGCTCGAGCATCAAACAAACGTAACCCCAGCATCCAGTTTCCGTTCGCAGCTCGCTGTGCCTACATATGAAGGCCACACAGATAAGAAATCGGTGGCGGACTTCCTTCAGGAAATGGAAGATTACCGCAATGCGGAAGACATTACGGATGACGTTCTTCTTCAGCGTGTTTTGCCCGTCGCCCTGACTGGGTTCGCCGCCCGCTGGCGTCGTCGCCAGTCATTCCAAAGTTGGGCGCACTTTGAGCAGCTACTGCGAGCAGAATTCCTCCCCCCCGACTACGTTGTCCGCACGAAAGACGAGCTTCGCGCCCGTAGTCAGGCGGAGGAGGAAAGCCTCCAAGAATACATACGGTACTTTCAGGAGCTTTACGAGCGCGCAGACCCTTCAGCACCCGAAACAGAAAGAGTCAAACGGGCAATCCGGCAATCTCACCCACGCTTTCCAGCTTAGCTAAGGAGCCGTACCTTCTCTTCGCTTGACGATCTCGCTAAAGCGGCGTCCGATACCCAGGCGGCGATGTTGGCAGAGCTAACTTACCAGCCTCTACCACCGCCTCAAGCCTCTCTCGAGCCGTCTTGCGCGTGACGCGGTTCTCTAATTGCAAGCCCGGATAATATGGTACCGCCACCATTCATTCCATTCAGTCACCGCACCTTTGCCACCCAGGTACCTTCCGGCCTCCGGTCCGGGAACCAGCAACAACGTTGCCAGGCACTCGGGGCCGCGGCAGGCCTGTAGCGGCTGCCGCCCAGTCAGGCGCAGAAGATACACGCAGGAGCATTCCAGTCTGCTTCCAGTGTGGAGGACGAGGCCACTACAAGAGCCAGTGCCCGAGCCCCCCGGGCATCCTCCAGCAGGGAAACGACGAGGGCCGGCGGTGGTGAGCAGCTACCAGTCGCCGGCCAACGACCTACCGCGCCCCGACGTCCCCTCGCAGCATGCAGGCTCCGGAACGACCTCTCCGGCAGCAGCCGACCCTCACGCGGTGTTACTCGCAACATCGAAGCATCTTGCAGCGGCTGTAAAGCACCGACCGGGGGCAGGCGTTTCCAAGACTACGAAAAGGCGGGTGTTTTGGTCGTGTCACCATCCTGCTGCCACGGTGCTGAGCCGCGGACAACCTCGGAACCGGAGAGGGGTAAAGATACGGCTCCTCAGACTCGAATCACCACCGGCATCAACGGTAGTAGCTGTACCGGAAAGGTGTCACCCCCCAGATCGAGGGCCCAGGATCTCGGACAAATGGTGAGGGCTTTGCCGTCCACGTTCAGTCTTCTTGACGCCCACCTTGAGAAAACACCATCGGTGGTGGTCAGAATGGCCGGAATAGAAGTACCTGCTATTTTAGACACTGGCTTTGCTGTTTCCGTTTTCGGCGATCGTGTCAAAAGCGCCTGCGAGACGAAACGTCTACAGTTACGAAGTGTAAACACGACCCTTCGCATGACTTCCGCTCACGTTGCGTCCGCTACGTCAGCAGCCCGGTTAACGGTTACCATGATTGATAGAAAATTCCGGCAGCGCTTCCTACACCTTCCAGGACTTTCTTGTCCTGTGATTTTGGGCCGTAACTTCATAGCCAAAGCAGGAATCGTTCTCGATCTCTCTAAAGGCACCTACCAGTACGGCATGCATGCCCATCCACTCAAGTTCATGACTAAGCCAGGAGAACCCCAGTCAAATCTGTTTACCGCCAATATCTCTGCGGTCTCCGAGACTGGTAGTGGTATTCTCACTGTTCTGAAGTCTTTCACAGGATCTCCGGCGGAGAAGACCAAAATCGAGACAGCGCTTAAACCATTTGACGAAATGTTCACGGAAGCTCCTGGAAGCGTTAATGTGCTCACTCATAGGATCGACACCGGATGCGCCCGCCCAATTCGTTTCAACCCTCGGCCCCTGAGCATCCACAAGCGAGCACTTCTTGTTAGTGCGCTAGACGAAATGATCGCTACCGGTGCAGTAAGACCGTCTAAGAGCCCTTGGGCGTTCCCAGTTGTACTAGCACCTAAGAAAGATGGCACGGCGCGGTTGTGTGTCGACTACCGTCGGTTGAACGCTGTCACAGTTCGAGACTCATACCCCTTCCCATCAATCGATTCAGTGATGTATTGACTTGGGTCCGCAAAGTTCTGTACTATTTTAGACTGCAGCAGGGGCTTCCTGCAAATTCCGATCGCCCCCTGTGATATTGCAAAGACTGCATTCACTTGCCATCGGCGACTGTTCGAATTTGTCCGATTGCCTTTCGGTTTGTGCAATTCACCGGCAACCTTTCAGCGTGTAATAGATATTGTGCTTCAAGACGCCAAATTCAATTATGCGATGGCTTACATGGATGACGTGGTAGTGTTCTCGAAAACCCTGGAGGAGCATCTCCTTCACCTAACCACCGTTTTACAACGAATGCAGGCCGCAGGCATCACCATTAACCCCCGAAAGGTTCAACTGGTTTCGACCAGAATCAACCTCCTAGGTTTCATTGTCGAGCAAGGCACATTCCGGCCTGACGAGGAGAAACTCCGGGCCATACTGCAGCTTCCACCAACAACAGACGTCAAGAGCCTGCAGCGGTATTTGGGCGTGGTGCGCTTCTACCACCACTTTATCCCCAACTGCGCTGACCTGGCAAGACCTCTCCACCAGCTCCTACGGAAAGGTGCCAGTTGGTACTGGACTGACGTGGAACAGGGATCATTTCGGGCTCTGTCATCGGCTATCGCCGATACCGCACGTCTGCTGCTTCCCGACCTCAACCTTCCATTCAACGTGCAGACCGATGCAAGTGAGTATGGCATCGGGGCAGTCTTGCTTCAGAAACACCAAGGGAAGCTTTACCCTCTGGATTTTGCAAGTCGCAATCTCACAGGAGCAGAGCGGAACTATACCGTAACAGAGAAAGAGCGCCTAGCAATTGTATTTGCACTAAAGAAATTTGACATGTATCTGGATGGGCTGACTTTACCAGGCGCTGACGTGGCCGTCAAAGCTACAAAACCCAGTCGGCCGTTTAGCCCGTTGGGCCCTCTCTCTTCAGAAGTATAATTACAGATTAGAATACAGGAAAGGCACCTTCAACACGGTAGCTGACGCCCTGTCCCGAGCACCACTCTCCGGGGATGGCGAGCCGGCACCCGAAGTCCTGGCTGTGGCAGGGCGAAAAGTGCATTGTCTCTGAAAGAGCGCACGCCTTGAGCACATGCCAATTGGAGCCGTCACGTGGAGCTCCGAACGACGCCAGGCACTATTCCAGCCCATCGGGTGCCAACTGCCCCGAACTAGGACGATGAGAGAGAGAGAGGGCTCTTTATAAGAAAAGCAGATAATTTTGCCGGCGCGTATATAACCGCTGGCATGCTACTCTGTATAGGGATGGGGAATGGGAATAAAGGATTCCAGAAAAGAGTGGGAGAAAGAAAGGATAAAAGTAAATATGAAATGTCCTAGTGGACCTGATGCTAATATTTACAGGTGACATGGCGGGTAAATTTAGACTTTTGTATAGAAAGGATGCAATTTTTAAAGCTTTCCTATTTGACCAATTTCTGTCAGGTATTTCAACAAGAAATCCAAAACCCGTCGCTATTTTGAAGGGCCGGGCATTGGACCTAAAATGCTCGGTAACGTTAACGGTTCGTGGCAAATCCTGTCCATTTGGTGCTCAAAAAAGTGTCTCTCGTCGCGGTACGCGGGGCATTATAGTAATATGTGCTCAATTGTCTCTAAGTTGCGACAGTTATCACAGTATGGGTTAGTGGCAAGTCCTATGCGGTACAGATAATTGTTCGTGTATGCCACGTTCAGTCGAAGACGATGGTACAATGTTTCTAAGTGTCGAGGAAGTGGTCGTGGAATTTTCGGTCTCATTTCTGGGTAAATTTAACGTAGGAAGTTATGTTGGTGAAGCGGCAGATTCAAGATGCGGTCTTTTTCTTGATAGGCATATTTCTTTGCCATGTTTGAAGCGTCGGCTTTCGTAAAATATTGTCACGTGGTGGTGACATTAAGAATACAGTAGCAATACTGTGAAAGGCAAAACGATTTTTATTGGGCGAACCTCTGCCCACAAAACAGGCTACACTTATAGCACAACGAAAGTGGCGAACACAGTCGGCGATCGTCGAAAATCTGATCAGCGGGTGAAGTGCGTCGGCTTTTATACAGAATCGTCGAATGTTCCAGACTAATCGTTGGGACCCGCGTGCCTTCCACAAAGTTCTACATTATTCGCGTCAGGCGAATAAATCAGATAACACAAGGTTCGGCGACAACAGACTGCGGATAGAAGCATCGATAACTTTCCAGAAACTTCGGATACATGCAAGCGCGTCCCGCTCTGTGTGATAAGATTTGTTAGGCGGCGAAACGTGGTCGCCCGATAAATATAAGTGCACGTGTCAATATGTTCTTTTTAACTTGCGGTATTGGAGTCCATTTCTGGCAGCTTCGTCCGCTCTTTCATTTCCCGAAATGCCGGCATGGCCAGGTATCCACTGTGTGGTGAAGAGGAAGACGAAGAATGCGCTCTTGTGTCGGCTATGCGCGCGATCAGCGCTCGTCTACTGCCAGTGCAACTAGACTGTGCCTAGTGCTTTATAATAAACCATCTTATTACATTTGGTGGAAGGTGCTGCACTCCCCGACCTCACCCTGGAACTTCGCAGCCGAACTTTAACATCTGCTCCAGCCGCTACTATGAACGACGCTCCCAACAATCCGCTTGGCGCATCTGCCGCTCCTGTCATCTGCGGCGCCGTGTAACGGCAGCGGGACCAACCTGTTTTTAGCAGATCAGGTGAAACTGACGTAGAAGATTGGCTCTCTACCTACGAGCGCGTCAGTGAACACAACAAGTGGGATGACCCGACGAAGCTCCGTAGCGTCATCTTCTATCTTGCTGACGTTGCCAACCTCTGGTTCCACAATCATGAACGGGAACTGCAAACCTGGTCGGCTTTCAAAACTGCATTCGCGGAAGTCTTCGGTCGCCCAGCCTTGCGAAAACTCCGTGCTGAACAGCGCCTCCGCCAGCGCGCTCAACAGCCCGGCGAGACTTATACTAGTTACATAGAGGATGTCGTTGATATTTGCGCCCGCGTCGATTCCACCATGACTGAAGAGGACAAGGTGAAGCACATCCTCAAGGGCATCGAGGACGACGCATTTCAGATGCTCCTGGCGCGGAACCCTATTCTGTCGCAGCTGTCGTCACTCTTTTCCAGAGCTTCGATGAGCTGCGTCGACAAAGGGTCCTTGCGCGCAGCGCTGTCGCACCTGGCGACTCTCTCTCGGGCCTCACGCTTCGCTCAAACTCCACGCCAGCAACATCGCTCTCTGTTGAGATTAAGGATTTCATTCAACGATGGACCTCCCCAGCCTGACACATCTCTGGCTGCTCCCACTAGGCGGGCCATTCGCGAGGAACTTGCTGGGTCTTTACCTTTCGCCCAACCCTGCCCTCCCGTGGCTGCACCTCTGACCTATGCCGAAGTCGCCGCGCGACCTGCGCCGCCGACGTTCTCGTTTCCGGCGCCAATGCGACTTCAAGCTGCACCTCCTCCCGCGTCGCCTCCCATTCCATCTCGGCGCCCAGTTCAGACCCCTTGGCGCACACGCGACAACCGACCCATATGCTTCGATTGCGGTGTCGCCGGCCACGTTGCGCGCTTCTGCCATCGTCGCATGCCACCTGCTAACGCTACTGTCGCACCGCCTGGATATGCCTATTCCCACGATACTACCGGGCATGCGATGCTTCCCGACCACGAGTTTTCGCCGCCTCCTCGACGCCCTGTCGGCACCCATCGTTCACCATCACCACGTCGTCGCTCACTTTCCCCCTTACATCGCCGCCAGTCACCTAGCGAGGGAAACTAGTTGCTGCAGTTCCGCAGGCACGAACTGCAAGCTTCGCGACTTCTACAAGGCCTGCACAGTCGCCACGCAATTTATTGGACGTTTTGGTCGAAGGAACCGCCGCAATTGCGCTTATTGATACTGGGGCTGCAGTTTCTGTTATCGACGAAAAGCTTTGTCGCAGCCTCCATAAGGTCACGTTGTATCGAAGGACGGTGTGCTTCCTGACCCAGCCAAGCTTCGCGCGGTCACAGAATTTCCGAAGCCCACTACTCTTAAGGCTCTCCGCAGCTTTATAGGGCTCTGCTCTTACTTTCGGCGTTTTGTGCGCGATTTTGCGACTATCATCGCACCACCGACCAATTTGCTTACCGCTACCAACGGCATCTCCTCGTGGTCAACTTCCTGTGACGAAGCCTTCCAGCAACTACGTCGCCTACTTACTTCGCCACCGATTCTTCGACGCTACGATCCCACAGCGCCTACAGAGGTACATACGGACGCCAGCGGTATCGGACTTGGTGCAGTCCTCGCACAACGGAAAGACGGCTATGACGAGTACGTCGTCGCGTATGTGAACAGCACTTTAAAGAAGGCAGAAGCCAACTACGCAGTAATAGAAAAGGAGTGCTTGGCCATTATTTGGGCGCTCGTCAAATTTCGTCCATACCTATATGGTCGCCCTTTTGACATTGTCACCGACCACCATTCACTTTGCTGGCTGTCCTCGTTGAAGGATCCGTCAGGTCGCCTAGGCCGATGGGCACTCCGCTTACAAGAATATGATATCCGCGTTATCTACCGATCGGGCAAAAAGCACTCTGACGCCGATGCGCTTTCCCGATCGCCGCTACCTTGTGATGTGGCTTCAGTGTCTCCGCTCTTCGCATCCATGTCAGCCTTCAACGTCGCTGATATGCCGGACGAGCAGCGTAAGGATCCCCTGCTTTCAACTATGCTGAATTTCCTCCACGACCCATCCGCCACACCCTCTTCTCGAACCCTTCGTCGCCAAGCCGCTCACTTTACTGTCCGCGACAACGTTCTTTACCGCAGAAATTATTTGCCTGATGGTCGCAAATGGCTCCTGGTGATACCACGACACATGCGTTCTGACATATGCGCTTATTTTCATGCTGCTCCTCATAATGGTCATACCGGTGTTCTGAAAGCGTATACTCGGCTAAGGCAGCGTTTCTACTGGCACGGCATGTATCACTTCGTGCGCCAGTACGTACGCGCTTGCACGGCGTGCCAACGGCGTAAAATTCCACAGCGCCCTCCTGGTGAGCTACAGCCGCTGCCCTGCCCGGCTCGGCCCTTCGATCGCGTCGGCATAGACCTATACGGGCCACTTCCCTGCAGCTCCTCGGGTAACCGATGGATAATTGTAGGTGTCGACCACTTGACGCTCTACGCCGAGACTGCCGCACTCCCGGCAGCCTCTGCGCGCGAAGTTGCGTTCTTCATCTTGCTGAACTTCGTTCTTCGACATAGCGCACCACGCGAACTGCTCAGCGACAGGGGACGTGTCTTCTTGTCCGATGTCATCCAAGCCCTTCTCGCTGCATGCAGCACCGTTCACCGCAAGTCTACAGCCTACCACCCGCAAACGAACGGCTTGACAGAGACGTTCAACCGCACACTCGGTGACATGTTGACTATGTACGTCGCCTCGGATCACAGTAACTGGGACACTGTTTTGCCGTTCGTCACGTATGCCTATAATACGGCCACACAAGCTACCACTGGCTTTTCGCCCTTTCTTCTGCTGTATGGACGAGAGCCCTCGTGTACTATGGACACAATGCTCCCATACCGACCCAACGCTTCCGAATGCACGCCTGTGTCTGAAGCCGCCAAATACGCCGAGGACTGTAGGCAGCTCGCGCGAACCCTTACGACCGCTGCTCAAGGTCGTCAAAAGCTGCGACGTGACAGTGGCGCGCTTACACCAGTTTCCCCGACGGGTTCCCTTGTTTGGTTGTTGGTCCCGCCTCACAGCCATGGCCTTTCGACCAAACTCCTGGCACGCTATGATGGCCCCTACCGCGTCATAGACCGTACCTCCGCTGTCACCTACATTGTAGAACCTGTGACACCTTCACCCGACCATAGGCATCGCGGGCGTAACACGGTTCATGTCAACCGACTTAAGCCGTACTATGACCCCTTCATCCTACCTACGCCGTAAGTCGCCAGGATGGCTCCTCTTCTCTCCCGGGGGCCATTGTGGTGAAGAGGAAGACGAAGAAGGCGCTCTTGTGTCGGCTGTGCGCTGCGCGCGATCAGCGTTCGTCTACTGCCAGTGCAACTAGACTGTGCCTAGTGCTTTATAATAAATCATCTTGTTACAACTGGAACTTTATGCAATGCCCAGCAATCTTAGCCTGGTGGTGAAGATAAGCAATGTGAAATGCTGCAGGTTGATTATTGCAACGCTTGTGCCTGTTGCACATACTTTGTAGGGCTGCTTTCGAGTCTGCGAAAATCACCCATGTCTTTGGCGGCTGCTGTCGAAGTACATACACAAGGGCCTCCTTAATGCCATATAGCTCCGCTGAAGTAGATGATGTCGCTCGCTCAAGACGAATGAGAATCGTTGCCCTGTAGAGGGAACAAAAAGTCCGCATGATGAACGATGTGGAGTTGTAGAGCCATCTGTGAAAATGTGCGTTGCGGCTGCGTATTCTTTGTGCATATATTCTAAAGCTATCTGATAAGTCGCTGCTTGAGGCATTTTTTTTTTCGCATTGATTCCAGGTATATATGGCACGATTTCCAGTGGGGACAGTGTCCATGGTGAAATGTTTCGCGGCATAATTTGTGACGCCTGAGCAGGAATCGAAATAGATATGCTTCCGACGGCCTGCCCAACGCTAGATGTAGCACGGTTTCTGGAAATATCCTTTAAAAAGTGAGTCTTCGTATGAATGACGTGGCGGAGGTGTATCCGAAGTGTCTCCTGCGAACATAGCACTTCCAGAGGCAGGCATCCAGCTTCTGCTACAGTCCCTGAGCGGGACGACCCCTTCGGAAAGCCAAGACATACGCGAAGGCAGTTGTTTCGTGCTGCCTCGACTAGGACGATGCATGGTGCTGTTGGACATAGTGTTACATAGTGTTGTTACATAGTGTTGTTACATAGTGTTGTTACATAGTTTTGTTACATAGTGCTGTTACACAGTGCTGTTGGACACCCAGGCGGATGTCCGGTCTTGTACGGAGGGGACTGTCGGGCCCTTGGGCCCTCTCTGCAGCGCGCACGGGGGAAGCCTTTGAAACGCGCGCCACAACGGCACTCGTCTCATAGAGCATGCGCACCGATCGCGTTATCGTAAGAACTCGCGCGGGGACTGCCGGGAAGGGAGCTGTCCGATAAGAAGGCAGCGCAGACGGCACTCGGGGCTTTTTTCGGGGCGCGGGCCTGGGGAGGCGCTCGTGGGGCGTGGCCCATCTAGGTTTCTTTCCGAGCATGCTGCAGAGCAGGGGGAAAAGCGTCTTTGCATTGTGTCTGCATGAAAAAGTGCTCTTGTTCGCTTTTGGGACTGTGTCTGCGCGCCTGGTTCGGTGCTTGCTTGCTTTCTGCGCTTGATGCATTCTGTTATCACCGGAAAGATTGTGTCGGTTGATAGTTTGTAACGGCCGTTCTTTCGTCGCTCCCTTTGGCTTGTATATTTTGTTGCCTCGCTGTTCTACTGCTTGCTTTTTTGCCTTGTTATTTTCTGTTATTGGCCGCGAGGCTGCGGTAATTGTTTGAGTGTTTCATTATATCATAAATTAGAGCGGTTTTTGTTCTTTGCGCCACTGGTCCTTTGTCGTGCTGGTCGCGGCTCACGGACCCCCTGAGCGAAGGCGAGGGGCCTTCAACACCAAGAAGATATTTTAATTAAAGCTATGTTTCAGAGAGCCTGGTCGGGTGGACTGCGTATTTCCTGATAAAGGATGCAGTCATTTGCAAATGACGTAATAGTAAGCGGAATATCAAGGGGGATGTCTTCTACGAATATTAAAAAAAAACAGTGGCCCAAGCACTGAACCTTGAGGGATTCCTGACTTCACGGGTCATGAATCGGAGCACGCGTTGTCGATAGTGATAGTTTGATTTTGATACGAGAGGTAGGCCTCATTCATGAAATTAAGGTGTCATTTGCAGTATAGGTTTGAGTCTTGGCAGAAGTTTGGGATGAGACAAGCGATCAAACGCTTTTTCAAAGCCTAGGAATATCATGTCAATTTGACCTTGTTTATCTAGGATAACTGCAATATCATCAACAGTTTCCAGCAGTTGTGTGATAGTTTAGAGTCCCCTACGAAAGCCGTGCTGTTGGTCATTGATTAGATTATGTTTCTCGAAGAAAAGTGACAGGTGCTTGAATATGATGTGTTTTAAAATTTTACGCATGAGCACAGCAGGGAAATTGGTCTGTAGGAAGAAATGAGGGTAGTATTTGATGTTTTAGGTAAAGGAACAATTTCTTGCAAATTTCCAATTGCTGGGAAGCTTGCGCTGAAAAAAATGATATCTGAAGAATGATGCACAAAAACTTAGAGCACCATTCAGCATGTCTCAGCATACTATTAGAAGCAGGTTATCGTAGCGTAGCAGTGACCACTGTGGCTGAATGCCTAAGGAAGTCGGCTTCGAGGGGGACGGGCGTGATTAGAGAAAGCAGTAATAGCAAAACAACAGTAGTGGCTATTCCGTAGAATCATTCGGTATCACACAGGCTTAAAAAAGTTGAAAGTAGATATGATGTTAAGGTTGCTTTCACTGCTCCCAATAAGCTAGGTAAGATATGCGCTGCCGTGCAGAGGAAAAATGAGCAGGTAAAAGGCAAAAAAAGAATGGATATTTGTCCTGTGAAGCACAATAAGAACAACAGTTTTACTGGCTGTCGTATGGGTGTCATTTATAAAGTTCCCTTTAGCTGTGGCCAGTTCTACGTAGGGAAAACGAGGCGGTGTATCAATCAGAGGCTAATGGAACATAAAAGGTCGTTAAGCGGCGGATCGCCTTCTTATCTTTCCCTACATTGCCAACATTGTAACTGCACGCCAGAGTTAGATGAATGCGCGATATTGTATAGGCACAAGAATGAAGATACGCGTCTTATGGTAGAGGCATGGCATATCTATAATGGTGGAAGGGCGTGCGCGAGTCAGCCTTTAATTGCTTAACATAAGGAAGAGATTAAGTGCCTTAACAGCTATCTCTCGCGTAGACCAGCACATGTACCCGACTGACACGTGGTGATACCACTCCAGAGCTTGCTCAAATGAGTTTTGTGTCTTCTGTCTTCTTTTCGCCTCAGTGCTCCCTTCACTTGATAGTCGGCGTTCGTGTTGTCCACTTCTCTTGTGTCCTGTCTGCACGCGTCACCTTTTTGCATAATGAAGGTTTATGATCGCGCCGTACTCCCGAAGAAAGTCCATGCCAAGTATGACCTGCCTAAAGCACTCTGCTAGTATAGTAAATGATCCGACATATGTGGCCACACGAATTTGTGTCCTCGCAGTGCATTTGCCGATCGGCGTGAGAACATAGCCGCCGGCTGTACGAACTTGGATCATGAAGATAACGCCAAATAAGAATGGATTGGAGTGCCTAGTTCAGTATATTGTTATCCTAGAAGAGAAAACTACACAATCAGTGCATTCTACTAGTACTAAGCTGTAGCTGAAACTTGGGGGATAGCAAAAAAACTTGAAAATGAACAGAACCGTGGAGTGCATGGTGGGCTAGATTATGGCAGTTTCAGCATTATGAGCCGAAAACTGTACAGTACTTATTAGAGAGCAAATGAGTGTATTCAATATACTGGTTGAGAGTAATGGAAGTGGAGTCGGACTGATATTCAATGGAGATTGGTCATTGAATGAAAAGAGCACATAATCAGCAAGGAATTTAACAGAATGTCTGCCAAGGGGAGGGAAACATGGTCGAGGGAAGCGGAGGCCATGGTAGTATGGTACTATTAAAAAACTGCAGGCATAGTATGGAGTCAATTTACACAAGGAATGATAGCTAAATATCACTGTTACCTTAAATCTTTTACGTAGATGAGAACCCACTGTTTGTATAAAAATTACAATAGAGGTGGCTGTTCAAGGTATGCAAAACATAACACAACTCTTTTCGCTTTTATTTGTTTATGTTTCTGGCACCCTGTACAGTACCTTGCACCATAAGCTCCCTACACATCACCCTCTTTCATTGTTTCCAGTTTTTAAACGACAATTTCTTTGCCGGTTCCCCAAGGCTTGGCATTTGTCATTTTCTCGCCATAAATATTTGTGACAACTTGGGTGACTGGGTATGTACACAAATAGACAACCGGCTGCTGATTATTTTATGGCGTAGTAGACAACATCGGCACAGTGTATGTGCAACTGGGTTTGTGCTCATTCTTGGCTAATCCACCAAAATGGATGTGCCACACGGGGTATGAAACCTTAAATGAATTTAGATACGTATTTCTCTGTGCATACACCTGTCACTACTGGACCTTCTCCGCATGCTTTATCACTTTTTTGGGCTTGTAGCGCAGCTCAGAAAGAGCAAAAAGGAAGGTGGAAGGGGTAAAGAAAGGAAACGGAGAACAGAGTGAGCGCTGTTCCCCTTTCATTACCCCTTCCACCTTCCTTTTTGCTCTTTCTGAGTTGCGCTACAAGCTCAAAAAAGTCATGACATACCAACTCGCCTAAACTGCCACGCTTTTGATGTTTTATTACGTTGGCTAGCTGCAGACCTGCTCAAGATTGCCCGCCACGAGCTTGAGCACATGCTGGGACTAGAAATCGTGCATACATTTCCCAGCCCATGAGCATGTCTATTGCACATGGTATTCAAGTAGACTCCAGGTGACTGGCGCTGCGGCTGGCATTTGGCACGTTTATTTGAAAGATGCTAGAAATCTACGTTGAACTACAAAGTGCTTGCCACCAGGAAAGACAAGAACTCAGTTCCTGTGATAGAAATATTTGTTAGTTAGAGAAAAGGTACAATTTAGCAGGAACATTAACTATGTTTTGAAGTTTCCATCCTACTCAGATTACAGTTGAAGCTAGCTTGCTTCTCAGCTTACTTGTGCTCAGAATTAAAGCACAACAAACAGATTAATGGCTTGTCAGGGTATTCTCCACAGAAAGGGGCCACTTTTCTCACTCTCACCCTATCGTTTGGGCTGCTGCTGGTACTTTTGGCCACTGAGTGTGCCGCTGAGTGTCGTTTACCGATGTGCCAGTTTTTTCTTTTTTTGCGTGTGGACACTCCTACCACGAGTTCCTTCGATGTTGTCTTGACGAGGGCCGAACAGTGAACGAGCCAGTTCTTCTCGAAATTTTATAATTGGGGTAGGGTTTCCTTCAAGCATGCCATGAATGTTGCACGCATTTACGATGGCACTTCCAACAAATAACTCAACAGCTACCTTTCTGTACCACTTGAGTCTTTCTAAGGCAGTTGTGGTATGGCGTCATTTGGTCCCTATAGTCGACGCCTTCTTTTGCTGCATTGTAATCGAGAACGGCCTGATGTTTCGTGATTGGTTTGCCGTCCCTTGTCTTCTTCCCGTTGTCCGCCAAGGTTGCTTTATATTTGGCGATAGATGTGAGTATCTGAACGGGCCTCTTGTCCATCCACTTCAGTACCTTCGCTACATCTGTGGACTGAAGTCCGGTAACGCTGCAATTTGCAACCTTTACTTCAGTGACATCTTTTGGCAGCCATTTCCTTGCTTAGCGAACTGTGCCACAAATGAAAGTGTCTTCCTGGTGATGATTGTCTCAGTGAAGCCTCGGTTTCATCATCATCATCATCATCATCATCATCATCATCATCATCATCATCATCATCATCATCATCAGCCTGGTTACGCCCACTGCAGGGCAAAGGCCTCTCCCATACTTCTCCAACTGCCCCAGTCATGTACTAATTGTGGCCATGTTGACCCTCCAAACTTCCTAATCTCATCTGCCCACCTAACTTTCTGTCGCTCCCTGCTACGCTTCCCTTCCCTCGGACTCCAGTCCGTAACCCTTAATGACCATCGGTTATCTTCCCTCCTCATTACATGTCCTGCCCATGCCCATTTCTTTTTCTTGATTTCAACTAAGATGTCATTAACGCGCGTTTGTTCCCTCACCCAATCTGCTCTTTTTTTATCCCTTAATGTTACACCTATCATTCTTCTTTCCATAGCTCGTTGCGTCGGCCTCAATTTAAGTAGAACCTTTTTCGTAAGCCTCCAGGTTTCTGCCCCGTACGTGAGTACTGGTAAGACACAGCTGTTATAAACTTTTCTCTTGAGGGATAATGGCAACCTGCTGTTTATGATCTCAGAATGCCTGCCAAACGCAGCCCAGCCCATTCTTATTCTTCTGATTACTTCACTCTCATGATCCGGATCAGCAGTCACTTCCTGTCCTAAGTAGATGTATTCCCTTACCACTTCCAGTGCCTCGCTACCTATCGTAAACTGCTGTTCCCTTCCGAGACTGTTAAACATTACTTTAGTTTTCTGCAGATTAATTTTTAGTCCCACCCTTCTGCTCTGCCTCTCCAGGTCAGTGAGCATGCATTGCAGTTGGCCCCCTGAGTTACTAAGAAAGACAATATCATCAGCGAAGCGCAAGTTACTAAGATATTCACCATTTACTCTTATCCCCAATTCTTCCCAATCCAGGTCTCTGAATACCTCCTGTAAACATGCTGTGAATAGCATTGGAGAGATCGTATCTCCCTGCCTGACGCCTTTCTTTATAGGGATTTTGTTGCTTTCTGTATGGAGGACTACAGTGGCTGTGGAGCCGCTATAGATATCTTTCAGTATTTTTACGTACGGCTCGTCTACACCCTGATTCCGCAATGCCTCCATGACTGCTGAGGTTTCGACTGAATCAAACGCTTTCTCATAATCAATGAAAGCTATATATAATTGTTGGTTATATTCGGCACATTTCTCTATCACCTGATTGATAGTGTGAATATGATCTATTGTTGAGTAGCCTTTACGGAATCCTGCCTGGTCCTTTGGTTGACGGAAGTCTAAGGTGTTCCTGATTCTATTTGCAATTACCTTAGTAAATACTTTGTAGGCAACGGACAGTAAGCTGATCGGTCTATAATTTTTCAAGTCTTTGGCGTCCCCTTTCTTATGGATTAGGATTATGTTAGCGTTCTTCCAAGAATCTGGTACGCTCGAGGTGATGAGGCATTGTGTATACAGGGTGGTCAGTTTTTCTAGAACAATCTGCCCACCGTCCTTCAACAAATCTGCTGTTACCTGATCCTCCCCAGCTGCCTTCCCCCTTTGCATAGCTCCCAAGGCTTCCCTTACTTCTTCCGGCGTTACTTGAGGGATTTCGAATTCCTCTAGGCCATTCTCTCTTCCATTATTATCGTGGGTTACACTCGTACTGTATAAATCTCTATAAAACTCCTCAGCAACTTGAACTATCTCATCCATATTAGTAATGATATTGCCGGCTTTGTCTCTTAACGCATACATCTGATTCTTGCCTATTCCTAGTTTCTTCTTCTCTGCTTTTAGGCTTCCTCCGTTCTTGAGAGCTTCGGTTTCGGCTGGCCTCGGTTTACCTTTCGACAAAGGAACTGGCGTATCCTGGGAGCAGCACTTAGAAGTTGTTCTGTATTGTGGTCTCCTTGTGCGATGCAGATGGCCATGTTTCTTCTTGTTGTTTTGATCCTTGACAGCAGGTATTTATTCCTGTGTCAAAGAAATAAAACGCTCAGTTGTTAATGCGCCTACGTGGTTGTCTCGTGTTTCCTTCTTTCGTCCATTGTTTTATTTTGGTGCCTCCGTTGTAATCAATCCTTTAGAAGGTGAAGAGTGGGCAAGTTCATGTAGAAGTTGTCTACCTACAGCTGGCACCCGACTCCCTTGTAATTGTGCAAGAGTTTCAAAGATACATCTTCGGCGTGTCCGATGCCAACTTGTCAGTCAGACTTTCCGCCATATACATCAACCTTTTGCGTATAACCGTCTTTTGTACATGCCTTGAAGAGCCTGACTCGGTGCTTACGGGCTTTTCGTGGAATGTACTGTCTGAACGAACGTTGGCCACGCCGTGGCACTATTGGTTCATCTATCTAGACCTCCTTTCCCGGCTCAAGCAGTGGCAAAAATTTTGGTTATATTTCTCTATCAGAGACTGGATCTTACAGACGTGATCCTGCAACTCTGCAACCAGTTCATTGTCCGCAAAGTGCCAGAACCTCAAAAGTAGGAAAGAGGCGGTCACGGCTCACATTTTGACGAATGAGTTCAACGCCACACAGGTTACTTTTTACCTAGTAGAGACTCAGAGTAGGAAGATGGACGAGACCAATACAAACCAGTATTCCAACAAATGCTTTCGTTTGTTGGACATTGGTTTCCATCGAATTCTTCATCTGTGATTTAGATTTGGGAGTAGGAAGACGGAGGAGAACAATACAAATCAGTATTCGAATAAATGATTTCATTTCTTGGACATCGGTTTCCGTCCGTGATTTAGATTTGGCAGTAGTTGACTCCAGCAATTGTTGTGTGAACCTGTTTGTTTCATTGACCATCATTTGCCTGATATCATCCGTAATAAACAGTAAGTATAAAGATGGGGCATAATGGCTAGATGGCAACTGAATGATAGTGGGTGGCCAAGGGTGCGGTGTCACACTAGGCCAAGTGGTTGTTTCCGGTGTTCATTTCTCTAGCGATGCGCTGATAGAAATTAGAGTATCGTAGTCTGAAACATTCGCTTCAGAATCATCAGTCAGGCTCGAGTCTCCATTCGACGTGCTGGCTGAGGTCTGTGACGGTACGTAAACATTATCTTCGTCACTGATTTCACTGTCTGTCCACTGCTCAACATCTAACACTGAAGCACTTGACATATCAGCCGTTGATCTCGAAGTTGCTGGTGGATTCTTCTGGCCGAAACTAAGTTTGTTTCCTCTGTGTTGTGCTTTTTTGTATCCGTCTCGTGGTATAAGTCAGTGCCCCAGCAATGAGACAGACGCGAGGGGATGAAAGAGCATGATCGCAGTGCTGGAACACGGTAGAAAATGACATTAGTTTCGTTCTCTGCGCGCAAATGTCGGAAAGAGTAGAGGAAACGGAAGTTCATCTCTCTCGCTACTGTGTGAAGTAAAACAAAAGCACCCAGACAATTGGTTTGTATCTTTTATAGTTTCTTTAAACTTATTATTATATGTATTATATTGATATGTCAAGTGCTTCAGTGTTAGATGTTCAGCAGTGGACAGACAGTGAAATCTGCGACGAAGATAATGTTTACGTACCGTCACAGACCTCAGCCAGCACGTCAAATGGAGACTCGAGAATCTATTAGACAAGCTGAAAAGTTTGGGAGTAGCAAGAAAAACGCAGATACTTAGCCCAACGGCACACATTTCAAAAACTAATAAATTTAATAATAATGTTTACGTACCGTCACAGACCTCAGCCAGCACGTCGAATGGAGACTCGAGAATCTATTAGGCAAGCTGAAAAGTTTGGGAGTAGCAAGAAAAACGCAGATACTTAGCCCAACGGCACACATTTCAAAAACTAATAAATTTAATAATAATGTTTACGTACTGTCACAGACCTCAGCCAGCACGTCGAATGGAGACTCGAGAATCTATTAGACAAGCTGAAAAGTTTGGGAGTAGCAAGAAAAACGCAGATACTTAGCCCAACGGCACACATTTCAAAAACTAATAAATTTAATATTAATATTTACGTACCGTCACAGACCTCAGCCAGCACGTCGAATGGAGACTCGAGAATCTATTAGACAAGCTGAAAAGTTTGGGAGTAGCAAGAAAAACGCAGATACTTAGTCCAACGGCACACATTTCAAAAACTAATAAATTTAATAATAATGTTTACGTACCGTCACAGACCTCTGCCAGCACGTCGAATGGAGACTCGAGAATCTATTAGACAAGCTGAAAAGTTTGGGAGTAGCAAGAAAAACGCAGATACTTAGTCCAATGGCAGACATTTCAAAAACTAATAAATTTAATAATAATGTTTACGTACCGTCACAGACCTCAGCCAGCACGTCGAATGGAGACTCGAGAATCTATTAGACAAGCTGAAAAGTTTGGGAGTAGCAAGAAAAACGCAGATACTTAGTCCAACGGCACACATTTCAAAAACTAATAAATTTAATAATAATGTTTACGTACTGTCACAGACCTCAGCCAGCACGTCGAATGGAGACTCGAGAATCTATTAGACAAGCTGAAAAGTTTGGGAGTAGCAAGAAAAACGCAGATACTTAGCCCAACGGCACACATTTCAAAAACTAATAAATTTAATAATAATGTTTACGTACCGTCACAGACCTCTGCCAGCACGTCGAATGGAGACTCGAGAATCTATTAGACAAGCTGAAAAGTTTGGGAGTAGCAAGAAAAACGCAGATACTTAGTCCAACGGCAACACATTTAAAAAACTAATAAATATAATAATAATGTTTACGTACCGTCACAGACCTCAGCCAGCACGTCGAATGGAGACTCGAGAATCTATTAGACAAGCTGAAAAGTTTGGGAGTAGCAAGAAAAACGCAGATACTTAGCCCAACGGCACACATTTCAAAAACTAATAAATTTAATAATAATGTTTACGTACCGTCACAGACCTCAGCCAGCACGTCGAATGGAGACTCGAGAATCTATTAGACAAGCTGAAAAGTTTGGGAGTAGCAAGAAAAACGCAGATACTTAGTCCAACGGCACACATTACAAAAACTAATAAATTTAATAATAATGTTTATGTACCGTCACAGACCTCAGCCAGCACGTCGAATGGAGACTCGAGAATCTATTAGACAAGCTGAAAAGTTTGGGAGTAGCAAGAAAAACGCAGATACTTAGCCCAACGGCACACATTTCAAAAATTAATAAATTTAATAGTAATGTTTACGTACCGTCACAGACCTCTGCCAGCACGTCGAATGGAGACTCGAGAATCTATTAGACAAGCTGAACAGTTTGGGAGTAGCAAGAAAAACGCAGATACTTAGCCCAACGGCACACATTTCAAAAACTAATAAATTTAATAGTAATGTTTAGGTACCGTCACAGACCTCAGCCAGCACGTCGAATGGAGACTCGAGAATCTATTAGACAAGCTGAAAAGTTTGGGAGTAGCAAGAAAAACGCAGATACTTAGCCCAACGGCACACATTTCAAAAACTAATAAATTTAATATTAATGTTTACGTACCGTCACAGACCTCTGCCAGCACGTCGAATGGAGACTCAAAAATCTATTAGACAAGCTGAGAAGTTCGGGAGTAGCAAGAAAAACGAAGATACTTAGTCCAACGGCACACATTTCAAAAACTAATAAATTTAATAATAATGTTTACGTACCGTCACAGACCTCAGCCAGCACGTCGAATGGAGACTCGAGAATCTATTAGACAAGCTGAAAAGTTTGGGAGTAGCAAGAAAAACGCAGATACTTAGCCCAACGGCACACATTTAAAACTAATAAATTTAATAATAATGTTTACGTACCGTCACAGACCTCTGCCAGCACGTCGAATGGAGACTCGAGAATCTATTAGACAAGCTGAAAAGTTTGGGAGTAGCAAGAAAAACGCAGATACTTAGTCCAACGGCACACATTTCAAAAACTAATAAATTTAATAATAATGTTTACGTACCGTCACAGACCTCAGCCAGCACGTCGAATGGAGACTCGAGAATCTATTAGACAAGCTGAAAAGTTTGGGAGTAGCAAGAAAAACGCAGATACTTAGCCCAACGGCACACATTTCAAAAACTAATAAATTTAATAATAATGTTTACGTACCGTCACAGACCTCTGCCAGCACGTCGAATGGAGACTCGAGAATCTATTAGACAAGCTGAAAAGTTTGGGAGTAGCAAGAAAAACGCAGATACTTAGTCCAACGGCACACATTTCAAAAACTAATAAATTTAATAATAATATTTACGTACCGTCACAGACCTCTGCCAGCACGTCGAATGGAGACTCGAGAATCTATTAGACAAGCTGAAAAGTTTGGGAGTAGCAAGAAAAACGCAGATACTTAGCCCAACGGCACACATTTCAAAAACTAATAAATTTAATAATAATGTTTACGTACCATCACAGACCTCAGCCAGCACGTCGAATGGGGACTCGAGAATCTATTAGACAAGCTGAAAAGTTTGGGAGTAGCAAGAAAAACGCAGATACTTAGTGCAACGGCACACATTTCAAAAACTAATAAATTTAATAATAATGTTTACGTACCGTCGCAGACCTCAGCCAGCACGTCGAATGGAGACTCGAGAATCTATTAGACAAGCTGAAAAGTTTGGGAGTAGCAAGAAAAACGCAGATACTTAGTCCAACGGCACACATTTCAAAAACTAATAAATTTAATAATAATGCATACGTACCGTCACAGACCTCAGCCAGCACGTCGAATGGAGACTCGAGAATCTATTAGACAAGCTGAAAAGTTTGGGAGTAGCAAGAAAAACGCAGATACTTAGTCCAACGGCACACATTTCAAAAACTAATAAATTTAATAATAATGTTTACGTACCATGACAGACCTCAGCCAGCACGTCGAATGGAGACTCGAGAATCTATTAGACAAGCTGAAAAGTTTGGGAGTAGCAAGAAAAACGCAGATACTTAGTCCAACGGCACACATTTCAAAAACTAATAAATTTAATAATAATGCTTACGTACCGTCACAGACCTCAGCCAGCACGTCGAATGGAGACTCGAGAATCTATTAGACAAGCTGAAAAGTTTGGGAGTAGCAAGAAAAACGCAGAAACTTAGTCCAACGGCACACATTTCAAAAACTAATAAATTTAATAATAATGCTTACGTACCGTCACAGACCTCAGCCAGCACGTCGAATGGAGACTCGAGAATCTATTAGACAAGCTGAAAAGTTTGGGAGTAGCAAGAAAAACGCAGATACTTAGTCCAACGGTACACATTTCAATAACTAATAAATTTAATAATAATGCTTACGTACCGTCACAGACCTCAGCCAGCACGTCGAATGGAGACTCGAGAATCTATTAGACAAGCTGAAAAGTTTGGGAGTAGCAAGAAAAACGCAGATACTTAGTCCAACGGCACACATTTCAAAAACTAATAAATTTAATAATAATGTTTACGTACCATCACAGACCTCAGCCAGCACGTCGAATGGAGACTCGAGAATCTATTAGACAAGCTGAAAAGTTTGGGAGTAGCAAGAAAAACGCAGATACTTAGTCCAACGGCACACATTTCAAAAACTAATAAATTTAATAATAATGTTTACGTACCGTCACAGACCTCAGCCAGCACGTCGAATGGAGACTCGAAAATCTATTAGACAAGCTGAAAAGTTTGGGAGTAGCAAGAAAAACGCAGATACTTAGTCCAACGGCACACATTTCAAAAACTAATAAATTTAATAATAATGTTTACGTACCATCACAGACCTCAGCCAGCACGTCGAATGGAGACTCGAGAATCTATTAGACAAGCTGAAAAGTTTGGGAGTAGCAAGAAAAACGCAGATACTTAGTACTTAGTCCAACGGCACACATTTCAAAAACTAATAAATTTAATAATAATGTTTACGTACCATCACAGACCTCAGCCAGCACGTCGAATGGAGACTCGAGAATCTATTAGACAAGCTGAAAAGTTTGGGAGTAGCAAGAAAAACGCAGATACTTAGTCCAACGGCACACATTTCAAAAACTAATAAATTTAATAATAATGTTGACGTTCCATCACAGACCTCAGCCAGCACGTCGAATGGAGACTCGAGAATCTATTAGACAAGCTGAAAAGTTTGGGAGTAGCAAGAAAAACGCAGATACTTAGTCCAACGGCACACATTTCAAAAACTAATAAATTTAATAATAATGTTTACGTACCGTCACAGACCTCAGCCAGCACGTCGAATGGAGACTCGAGAATCTATTAGACAAGCTGAAAAGTTTGGGAGTAGCAAGAAAAACGCAGATACTTAGTCCAACGGCACACATTTCAAAAACTAATAAATTTAATAATAATGTTTACGTACTGTCACAGACCTCAGCCAGCACGTCGAATGGAGACTCGAGAATTTATTAGACAAGCTGAAAAGTTTGGGAGTAGCAAGAAAAACGCAGATACTTAGTCCAACGGCACACATTTCAAAAACTAATAAATTTAATAATAATGCATACGTACCGTCACAGACCTCAGCCAGCACGTCGAATGGAGACTCGAGAATCTATTAGACAAGCTGAAAAGTTTGGGAGTAGCAAGAAAACGCAGATACTTAGTCCAACGGCACACATTTCAAAAACTAATAAATTTAATAATAATGCTTACGTACCGTCACAGACCTCAGCCAGCACGTCGAATGGAGACTCGAGAATCTATTAGACAAGCTGAAAAGTTTGGGAGTAGCAAGAAAAACGCAGATACTTAGAACAACGGCACACATTTCAATAACTAATAAATTTAATAATAATGCTTACGTACCGTCACAGACCTCAGCCAGCACGTCGAATGGAGACTCGAGAATCTATTAGACAAGCTGAAAAGTTTGGGAGTAGCAAGAAAAACGCAGATACTTAGTCCAACGGCACACATTTCAAAAACTAATAAATTTAATAATAATGCTTACGTACCATCACAGACCTCAGCCAGCACGTCGAATGGAGACTCGAGAATCTATTAGACAAGCTGAAAAGTTTGGGAGTAGCAAGAAAAACGCAGATACTTAGTCCAACGGCACACATTTCAAAAACTAATAAATTTAATAATAATGCTTACGTACCGTCACAGACCTCAGCCAGCACGTCGAATGGAGACTCGAGAATCTATTAGACAAGCTGAAAAGTTTGGGAGTAGCAAGAAAAACGCAGATACTTAGTCCAACGGCACACATTTCAATAACTAATAAATTTAATAATAATGCTTACGTACCGTCACAGACCTCAGCCAGCACGTCGAATGGAGACTCGAGAATCTATTAGACAAGCTGAAAAGTTTGGGAGTCGCAAGAAAAACGGAGATACTTAGTCCAACGGCACACATTTCAAAAACTAATAATTTTAATAATAATGCTTACGTACCATCACAGACCTCAGCCAGCACGTCGAATGGAGACTCGAGAATCTATTAGACAAGCTGAAAAGTTTGGGAGTAGCAAGAAAAACGCAGATACTTAGTCCAACGGCACACATTTCAAAAACTAATAAATTTAATAATAATGCTTACGTACCGTCACAGACCTCAGCCAGCACGTCGAATGGAGACTCGAGAATCTATTAGACAAGCTGAAAAGTTTGGGAGTAGCAAGAAAAACGCAGATACTTAGTCCAACGGCACACATTTCAATAACTAATAAATTTAATAATAATGCTTACGTACCGTCACAGACCTCAGCCAGCACGTCGAATGGAGACTCGAAAATCTATTAGACAAGCTGAAAAGTTTGGGAGTAGCAAGAAAAACGCAGATACTTAGTCCAACGGCACACATATCAAAAACTAATAAATTTAATAATAATTCTTACGCACCATCACAGACCTCAGCCAGCACGTCGAATGGAGACTCGAGAATCTATTAGACAAGCTGAAAAGTTTGGGAGTAGCAAGAAAAACGCAGATACTTAGTCCAACGGCACACATTTCAAAAACTAATAATAATGTTTACGTACCATCACAGACCTCAGCCAGCACGTCGAATGGAGACTCGAGAATCTATTAGACAAGCTGAAAAGTTTGGGAGTAGCAAGAAAAACGCAGATACTTAGTCCAACGGCACACATTTCAAAAACTAATAAGTTTAATAATAATGTTTACGTACCATCACAGACCTCAGCCAGCACGTCAAATGGAGACTCGAGAATCTATTAGACAAGCTGAAAAGTTTGGGAGTAGCAAGAAAAACGCAGATACTTAGTCCAAATGCACACATTTCAAAAACTAATAAATTTAATAATAATGCTTACGTACCGTCACAGACCTCAGCCAGCACGTCGAATGGAGACTCGAGAATCTATTGGACAAGCTGAAAAGTTTGGGAGTAGCAAGAAAAACGCAGATACTTAGTCCAACGGCACACATTTCAATAACTAATAAATTTAATAATAATGCTTACGTACCGTCACAGACCTCAGCCAGCACGTCGAATGGAGACTCGAGAATCTATTAGACAAGCTGAAAAGTTTGGGAGTAGCAAGAAAAACGCAGATACTTAGTCCAACGGCACACATTTCAATAACTAATAAATTTAATAATAATGCTTACGTACCATCACAGACCTCAGCCAGCACGTCGAATGGAGACTCGAGAATCTATTAGACAAGCTGAAAAGTTTGGGAGTAGCAAGAAAAACGCAGATACTTAGTCCAACGGCACACATTTCAAAAACTAATAAATTTAATAATAATGCTTACGTACCATCACAGACCTCAGCCAGCACGTCGAATGGAGACTCGAGAATCTATTAGACAAGCTGAAAAGTTTGGGAGTAGCAAGAAAAACGCAGATACTTAGTCCAACGGCACACATTTCAAAAACTAATAAATTTAATAATAATGTTTACGTACCATCACAGACCTCAGCCAGCACGTCGAATGGAGACTCGAGAATCTATTAGACAAGCTGAAAAGTTTGGGAGTAGCAAGAAAAACGCAGATACTTAGTCCAACGGCACACATTTCAAAAACTAATAAATTTAATAATAATGTTTACGTACCGTCACAGACCTCAGCCAGCACGTCGAATGGAGACTCGAGAATCTATTAGACAAGCTGAAAAGTTTGGGAGTAGCAAGAAAAACGCAGATACTTAGCCCAACGGCACACATTTCAAAAACTAATAACTTTAATAATAATGTTTACGTACCGTCACAGACCTCTGCCAGCACGTCGAATGGAGACTCGAGAATCTATTAGACAAGCTGAAAAGTTTGGGAGTAGCAAGAAAAACGCAGATACTTAGCCCAACGGCACACATTTCAAAAACTAATAAATTTAATAATAATGTTTACGTACCATCACAGACCTCTGCCAGCACGTCGAATGGAGACTCGAGAATCTATTAGACAAGCTGAAAAGTTTGGGAGTAGCAAGAAAAACGCAGATACTTAGCCCAACGGCACACATTTCAAAAACTAATAAATTTAATAATAATGTTTAGGTACCATCACAGACCTCAGCCAGCACGTCGAATGGAGACTCGAGAATCTATTAGACAAGCTGAAAAGTTTGGAAGTAGAAAGAAAAACGCAGATACTTAGCCCAACGGCACACATTTCAAAAACTAATAAATTTAATAATAATGTTTACGTACCGTCACAGACCTCTGCCAGCACGTCGAATGGAGACTCGAGAATCTATTAGACAAGCTGAAAAGTTTGGGAGTAGCAAGAAAAACGCAGATACTTAGCCCAACGGCACACATTTCAAAAACTAATAAATTTAATAATAATGTTTACGTACCGTCACAGACCTCTGCCAGCACGTCGAATGGAGACTCGAGAATCTATTAGACAAGCTGAAAAGTTTGGAAGTAGAAAGAAAAACGCAGATACTTAGCCCAACGGCACACATTTCAAAAACTAATAAATTTAATAATAATGTTTACGTACCGTCACAGACCTCTGCCAGCACGTCGAATGGAGACTCGAGAATCTATTAGACAAGCTGAAAAGTTTGGGAGTAGCAAGAAAAACGCAGATACTTAGCCCAACGGCACACATTTCAAAAACTAATAAATTTAATAATAATGTTTACGTACCGTCACAGACCTCTGCCAGCACGTCGAATGGAGACTCGAGAATCTATTAGACAAGCTGAAAAGTTTGGGAGTAGCAAGAAAAACGCAGATACTTAGTCCAACGGCACACATTTCAAAAACTAATAAATTTAATAATAATGTTTACGTTCCATCACAGACATCAGCCAGCACGTCGAATGGAGACTCGAGAATCTATTAGACAAGCTGAAAAGTTTGGGAGTAGCAAGAAAAACGCAGATACTTAGTCCAACGGCACACATTTCAAAAACTAATAAATTTAATAATAATGTTTACGTACCGTCACAGACCTCAGCCAGCACGTCGAATGGAGACTCGAGAATCTATTAGACAAGCTGAAAAGTTTGGGAGTAGCAAGAAAAACGCAGATACTTAGTCCAACGGCACACATTTCAAAAACTAATAAATTTAATAATAATGTTTACGTACCATCACACCCCTCAGCCAGCACGTCGAATGGAGACTCGAGAATCTATTAGACAAGCTGAAAAGTTTGGGAGTAGCAAGAAAAACGCAGATACTTAGTCCAACGGCACACATTTCAAAAACTAATAAATTTAATAATAATGCTTACGTACCGTCACAGACCTCAGCCAGCACGTCGAATGGAGACTCGAGAATCTATTAGACAAGCTGAAAAGTTTGGGAGTAGCAAGAAAAACGCAGATACTTAGTCCAACGGCACACATTTCAAAAACTAATAAATTTAATAATAATGTTTACGTACTGTCACAGACCTCAGCCAGCACGTCGAATGGAGACTCGAGAATCTATTAGACAAGCTGAAAAGTTTGGGAGTAGCAAGAAAAACGCAGATACTTAGTCCAACGGCACACATTTCAAAAACTAATAAATTTAATAATAATGTTTACGTTCCATCACAGACCTCAGCCAGCACGTCGAATGGAGACTCGAGAATCTATTAGACAAGCTGAAAAGTTTGGGAGTAGCAAGAAAAACGCAGATACTTAGTCCAACGGCACACATTTCAAAAACTAATAAATTTAATAATAATGTTTACGTACCGTCACAGACCTCAGCCAGCACGTCGAATGGAGACTCGAGAATCTATTAGACAAGCTGAAAAGTTTGGGAGTAGCAAGAAAAACGCAGATACTTAGTCCAACGGCACACATTTCAAAAACTAATAAATTTAATAATAATGTTTACGTACCGTCACAGACCTCTGCCAGCACGTCGAATGGAGACTCGAGAATCTATTAGACAAGCTGAAAAGTTTGGGAGTAGCAAGAAAAACGCAGATACTTAGTCCAACGGCACACATTTCAAAAACTAATAAATTTAATAATAATGTTTACGTTCCATCACAGACATCAGCCAGCACGTCGAATGGAGACTCGAGAATCTATTAGACAAGCTGAAAAGTTTGGGAGTAGCAAGAAAAACGCAGATACTTAGTCCAACGGCACACATTTCAAAAACTAATAAATTTAATAATAATGTTTACGTACCGTCACAGACCTCAGCCAGCACGTCGAATGGAGACTCGAGAATCTATTAGACAAGCTGAAAAGTTTGGGAGTAGCAAGAAAAACGCAGATACTTAGTCCAACGGCACACATTTCAAAAACTAATAAATTTAATAATAATGTTTACGTACTGTCACAGACCTCAGCCAGCACGTCGAATGGGGACTCGAGAATCTATTAGACAAGCTGAAAAGTTTGGGAGTAGCAAGAAAAACGCAGATACTTAGTCCAACGGCACACATTTCAAAAACTAATAAATTTAATAATAATGCTTACGTACCGTCACAGACCTCAGCTAGCACGTCGAATGGGGACTGGAGAATCTATTAGACAAGCTGAAAAGTTTGAGAGTAGCAAGAAAACGCAGATACTTAGTCCAACGGCACATATTTCAAAAACTAATAAATTTAATAATAATGTTTACGTACCGTCACAGACCTCAGCCAGCACGTCGAATGGAGACTCGAGAATCTATTAGACAAGCTGAAAAGTTTGGGAGTAGCAAGAAAAACGCAGATACTTAGTCCAACGGCACACATTTCAAAAACTAATAAATTTAATAATAATGTTTTACCGTCACAGACCTCAGCCAGCACGTCGAATGGGGACTCGAGAATCTATTAGACAAGCTGAAAAGTTTGGGAGTAGCAAGAAAAACGCAGATACTTAGTCCAACGGCACACATTTCAAAAACTAATAAATTTAATAATAATGTTTACGTACCGTCACAGACCTCAGCCAGCACGTCGAATGGAGACTCGAGAATCTATTAGACAAGCTGAAAAGTTTGGGAGTAGCAAGAAAAACGCAGATACTTAGTCCAACGGCACACATTTCAAAAACTAATAAATTTAATAATAATGTTTACGTACTGTCACAGACCTCAGCCAGCACGTCGAATGGAGACTCGAGAATCTATTAGACAAGCTGAAAAGTTTGGGAGTAGCAAGAAAAACGCAGATACTTAGTCCAACGGCACACATTTCAAAAACTAATAAATTTAATAATAATGTTTACGTACCGTCACAGACCTCAGCCAGCACGTCGAATGGGGACTCGAGAATCTATTAGACAAGCTGAAAAGTTTGGGAGTAGCAAGAAAAACGCAGATACTTAGTCCAACGGCACACATTTCAAAAACTAATAAATTTAATAATAATGCTTACGTACCGTAACAGACCTCAGCCAGCACGTCGAATGGAGACTCGAGAATCTATTAGACAAGCTGAAAAGTTTGGGAGTAGCAAGAAAAACGCAGATACTTAGTCCAACGGCACACATTTCAAAAACTAATAAATTTAATAATAATGTTTACGTACTGTCACAGACCTCAGCCAGCACGTCGAATGGGGACTCGAGAATCTATTAGACAAGCTGAAAAGTTTGGGAGTAGCAAGAAAACGCAGATACTTAGTCCAACGGCACACATTTCAAAAACTAATAAATTTAATAATAATGTTTACGTACCGTCACAGACCTCAGCTAGCACGTCGAATGGGGACTGGAGAATCTATTAGACAAGCTGAAAAGTTTGAGAGTAGCAAGAAAACGCAGATACTTAGTCCAACGGCACATATTTCAAAAACTAATAAATTTAATAATAATGTTTACGTACCGTCACAGACCTCAGCCAGCACGTCGAATGGAGACTCGAGAATCTATTAGACAAGCTGAAAAGTTTGGGAGTAGCAAGAAAAACGCAGATACTTAGTCCAACGGCACACATTTCAAAAACTAATAAATTTAATAATAATGTTTTACCGTCACAGACCTCAGCCAGCACGTCGAATGGGGACTCGAGAATCTATTAGACAAGCTGAAAAGTTTGGGAGTAGCAAGAAAAACGCAGATACTTAGTCCAACGGCACACATTTCAAAAACTAATAAATTTAATAATAATGTTTACGTACCGTCACAGACCTCAGCCAGCACGTCGAATGGGGACTCGAGAATCTATTAGACAAGCTGAAAAGTTTGGGAGTAGCAAGAAAAACGCAGATACTTAGTCCAACGGCACACATTTCAAAAACTAATAAATTTAATAATAATGTTTTACCGTCACAGACCTCAGCCAGCACGTCGAATGGGGACTCGAGAATCTATTAGACAAGCTGAAAAGTTTGGGAGTAGCAAGAAAAACGCAGATACTTAGTCCAACGGCACACATTTCAAAAACTAATAAATTTAATAATAATGTTTACGTACCGTCACAGACCTCTGCCAGCACGTCGAATGGAGACTCGAGAATCTATTAGACAAGCTGAAAAGTTTGGGAGTAGCAAGAAAAACGCAGATACTTAGCCCAACGGCACACATTTCAAAAACTAATAAATTTAATAATAATGTTTACGTACCGTCACAGACCTCAGCCAGCACGTCGAATGGGGACTCGAGAATCTATTAGACAAGCTGAAAAGTATGGGAGTAGCAAGAAAAACGCAGATACTTAGTCCAACGGCACACGTTTCAAAAACTAATAAATTTAATAATAATGTTTACGTACCGTCACAGACCTCAGCCAGCACGTCGAATGGAGACTCGAGAATCTATTAGACAAGCTGAAAAGTTTGGGAGTAGCAAGAAAACGCAGATACTTAGTCCAACGGCACACATTTCAAAAACTAATAAATTTAATAATATAGTTTACGTACCGTCACAGACCTCAGCCAGCACGTCGAATGGAGACTCGAGAATCTATTAGACAAGCTGAAAAGTTTGGGAGTCGCAAGAAAACGCAGATACTTAGTCCAACGGCACACATTTCAAAAACTAATAAATTTAATAATAATGTTTACGTACCGTCACAGACCTCAGCCAGCACGTCGAATGGGGACTCGAGAATCTATTAGACAAGCTGAAAAGTTTGAGAGTAGCAAGAAAACGCAGATACTTAGTCCAACGGCACACATTTCAAAAACTAATAAATTTAATAATAATGTTTACGTACCGTCACAGACCTCAGCCAGCACGTCGAATGGGGACTCGAGAATCTATTAGACAAGCTGAAAAGTTTGGGAGTAGCAAGAAAACGCAGATACTTAGTCCAACGGCACACATTTCAAAAACTAATAAATTTAATAATAATGTTTACGTACTGTCACAGACCTCAGCCAGCACGTCGAATGGGGACTCGAGAATCTATTAGACAAGCTGAAAAGTTTGGGAGTAGCAAGAAAAACGCAGATACTTAGTCCAACGGCACACATTTCAAAAACTAATAAATTTAATAATAATGTTTACGTACCGTCACAGACCTCAGCCAGCACGTCGAATGGGGACTCGAGAATCTATTAGACAAGCTGAAAAGTTTGGGAGTAGCAAGAAAAACGCAGATACTTAGTCCAACGGCACACATTTCAAAAACTAATAAATTTAATAATAAGGTTTACGTACCGTCACAGACCTCAGCCAGCACGTCGAATGGGGACTCGAGAATCTATTAGACAAGCTGAAAAGTTTGAGAGCAGCAAGAAAACGCAGATACTTAGTCCAACGGCACACATTTCAAAAACTAATAAATTTAATAATAATGTTTACGTACTGTCACAGACCTCAGCCAGCACGTCGAATGGGGACTCGAGAATCTGATTAGACAAGCTGAAAAGTTTGGGAGTAGCAAGAAAAACGCAGATACTTAGTCCAACGGCACACATTTCAAAAACTAATAATTTTAATAATAATGTTTACGTGCCGTCACAGACCTCAGCCAGCACGTCGAATGGGGACTCGAGAATCTATTAGACAAGCTGAAAAGTTTGGGAGTAGCAAGAAAACGCAGATACTTAGTCCAACGGCACACATTTCAAAAACTAATAAATTTAACAATAATGTTTACGTACTGTCACAGACTTCAGCCAGCACGTCGAATGGGGACTCGAGAATCTATTAGACAAGCTGAAAAGTTTGGGAGTAGCAAGAAAAACGCAGATACTTAGTCCAACGGCACACATTTCAAAAACTAATAAATTTAATAATAGTGTTTACGTACCGTCACAGACCTCAGCCAGCACGTCGAATGGGGACTCGAGAATCTATTAGACAAGCTGAAAAGTATGGGAGTAGCAAGAAAAACGCAGATACTTAGTCCAACGGCACACGTTTCAAAAACTAATAAATTTAATAATAATGTTTACGTACTGTCACAGACCTCAGCCAGCACGTCGAATGGGGACTCGAGAATCTATTAGACAAGCTGAAAAGTTTGGGAGTAGCAAGAAAACGCAGATACTTAGTCCAACGGCACACATTTCAAAAACTAATAAATTTAATAATAATGTTTACGTACCGTCACAGACCTCAGCCAGCACGTCGAATGGAGACTCGAGAATCTATTAGACAAGCTGAAAAGTTTGAGAGTAGCAAGAAAACGCAGATACTTAGTCCAACGGCACACATTTCAAAAACTAATAAATTTAATAATAATGTTTACGTACCGTCACAGACCTCAGCCAGCACGTCGAATGGAGACTCGAGAATCTATTAGACAAGCTGAAAAGTTTGGGAGTAGCAAGAAAACGCAGATACTTAGTCCAACGGCACACATTTCAAAAACTAATAAATTTAATAATAATGTTTACGTACCGTCACAGACCTCAGCCAGCACGTCGAATGGAGACTCGAGAATCGGTTAGACAAGCTGAAAAGTTTGAGAGTAGCATGAAAACGCAGATACTTAGTCCAACGGCACACATTTCAAAAACTAATAAATTTAATAATAATGTTTACGTACCGTCACAGACCTCAGCCAGCACGTCGAATGGAGACTCGAGAATCTATTAGACAAGCTGAAAAGTTTGGGAGTAGCAAGAAAACGCAGATACTTAGTCCAACGGCACACATTTCAAAAACTAATAAATTTAATAATATAGTTTACGTACCGTCACAGACCTCAGCCAGCACGTCGAATGGAGACTCGAGAATCTATTAGACAAGCTGAAAAGTTTGGGAGTAGCAAGAAAACGCAGATACTTAGTCCAACGGCACACATTTCAAAAACTAATAAATTTAATAATAATGTTTACGTACCGTCACAGACCTCAGCCAGCACGTCGAATGGGGACTCGAGAATCTATTAGACAAGCTGAAAAGTTTGAGTGTAGCAAGAAAACGCAGATACTTAGTCCAACGGCACACATTTCAAAAACTAATAAATTTAATAATAATGTTTACGTACCGTCACAGACCTCAGCCAGCACGTCGAATGGGGACTCGAGAATCTATTAGACAAGCTGAAAAGTTTGGGAGTAGCAAGAAAACGCAGATACTTAGTCCAACGGCACACATTTCAAAAACTAATAAATTTAACAATAATGTTTACGTACTGTCACAGACCTCAGCCAGCACGTCGAATGGGGACTCGAGAATCTATTAGACAAGCTGAAAAGTTTGAGAGTAGCAAGAAAACGCAGATACTTAGTCCAACGGCACACATTTCAAAAACTAATAAATTTAATAATAATGTTTACGTACCGTCACAGACCTCAGCCAGCACGTCGAATGGAGACTCGAGAATCTGTTAGACAAGCTGAAAAGTTTGAGAGTAGCAAGAAAACGCAGATACTTAGTCCAACGGCACACATTTCAAAAACTAATAAATTTAATAATAATGTTTACGTACCGTCACAGACCTCAGCGAGCACGTCGAATGGAGACTCGAGAATCTATTAGACAAGCTGAAAAGTTTGGGAGTAGCAAGAAAACGCAGATACTTAGTCCAACGGCACACATTTCAAAAACTAATAAATTTAATAATATAGTTTACGTACCGTCACAGACCTCAGCCAGCACGTCGAATGGAGACTCGAGAATCTATTAGACAAGCTGAAAAGTTTGGGAGTAGCAAGAAAACGCAGATACTTAGTCCAACGGCACACATTTCAAAAACTAATAAATTTAATAATAATGTTTACGTACCGTCACAGACCTCAGCCAGCACGTCGAATGGAGACTCGAGAATCTGTTAGACAAGCTGAAAAGTTTGAGAGTAGCATGAAAACGCAGATACTTAGTCCAACGGCACACATTTCAAAAACTAATAAATTTAATAATAATGTTTACGTACCGTCACAGACCTCAGCCAGCACGTCGAATGGAGACTCGAGAATCTATTAGACAAGCTGAAAAGTTTGGGAGTAGCAAGAAAACGCAGATACTTAGTCCAACGGCACACATTTCAAAAACTAATAAATTTAATAATATAGTTTATGTACCGTCACAGACCTCAGCCAGCACGTCGAATGGAGACTCGAGAATCTATTAGACAAGCTGAAAAGTTTGGGAGTAGCAAGAAAACGCAGATACTTAGTCCAACGGCACACATTTCAAAAACTAATAAATTTAATAATAATGTTTACGTACCGTCACAGACCTCAGCCAGCACGTCGAATGGGGACTCGAGAATCTATTAGACAAGCTGAAAAGTTTGAGAGTAGCAAGAAAACGCAGATACTTAGTCCAACGGCACACATTTCAAAAACTAATAAATTTAATAATAATGTTTACGTACCGTCACAGACCTCAGCCAGCACGTCGAATGGGGACTCGAGAATCTATTAGACAAGCTGAAAAGTTTGGGAGTAGAAAGAAAACGCAGATACTTAGTCCAACGGCACACATTTCAAAAACTAATAAATTTAACAATAATGTTTACGTACTGTCACAGACCTCAGCCAGCACGTCGAATGGGGACTCGAGAATCTATTAGACAAGCTGAAAAGTTTGAGAGTAGCAAGAAAACGCAGATACTTAGTCCAACGGCACACATTTCAAAAACTAATAAATTTAATAATAATGTTTACGTACCGTCACAGACCTCAGCCAGCACGTCGAATGGAGACTCGAGAATCTGTTAGACAAGCTGAAAAGTTTGAGAGTAGCAAGAAAACGCAGATACTTAGTCCAACGGCACACATTTCAAAAACTAATAAATTTAATAATAATGTTTACGTACCGTCACAGACCTCAGCCAGCACGTCGAATGGAGACTCGAGAATCTATTAGACAAGCTGAAAAGTTTGGGAGTAGCAAGAAAACGCAGATACTTAGTCCAACGGCACACATTTCAAAAACTAATAAATTTAATAATATAGTTTACGTACCGTCACAGACCTCAGCCAGCACGTCGAATGGAGACTCGAGAATCTATTAGACAAGCTGAAAAGTTTGGGAGTAGCAAGAAAACGCAGATACTTAGTCCAACGGCACACATTTCAAAAACTAATAAATTTAATAATAATGTTTACGTACCGTCACAGACCTCAGCCAGCACGTCGAATGGGGACTCGAGAATCTATTAGGCAAGCTGAAAAGTTTGAGAGTAGCAAGAAAACGCAGATACTTAGTCCAACGGCACACATTTCAAAAACTAATAAATTTATAATAATGTTTACGTACCGTCACAGACCTCAGCCAGCACGTCGAATGGGGACTCGAGAATCTATTAGACAAGCTGAAAAGTTTGGGAGTAGCAAGAAAACGCAGATACTTAGTCCAACGGCACACATTTCAAAAACTAATAAATTTAACAATAATGTTTACGTACTGTCACAGACCTCAGCCAGCACGTCGAATGGGGACTCGAGAATCTATTAGACAAGCTGAAAAGTTTGAGAGTAGCAAGAAAACGCAGATACTTAGTCCAACGGCACACATTTCAAAAACTAATAAATTTAATAATAATGTTTACGTACTGTCACAGACCTCAGCCAGCACGTCGAATGGGGACTCGAGAATCTATTAGACAAGCTGAAAAGTTTGAGAGTAGCAAGAAAACGCAGATACTTAGTCCAACGGCACACATTTCAAAAACTAATAAATTTAACAATAATGTTTACGTACTGTCACAGACTTCAGCCAGCACGTCGAATGGGGACTCGAGAATCTATTAGACAAGCTGAAAAGTTTGAGAGTAGCAAGAAAACGCAGATACTTAGTCCAACGGCACACATTTCAAAAACTAATAAATTTAATAATAATGTTTACGTACTGTCACAGACCTCAGCCAGCACGTCGAATGGGGACTCGAGAATCTATTAGACAAGCTGAAAAGTTTGGGAGTAGCAAGAAAAACGCAGATACTTAGTCCAACGGCACACATTTCAAAAACTAATAAATTTAATAATAATGTTTACGTACCGTCACAGACCTCAGCCAGCACGTCGAATGGGGACTCGAGAATCTATTAGACAAGCTGAAAAGTTCGGGAGTAGCAAGAAAAACGCAGATACTTAGTCCAACGGCACACATTTCAAAAACTAATAAATTTAATAATAAGGTTTACGTACCGTCACAGACCTCAGCCAGCACGTCGAATGGGGACTCGAGAATCTATTAGACAAGCTGAAAAGTTTGAGAGTAGCAAGAAAACGCAGATACTTAGTCCAACGAGACACATTTCAAAAACTAATAAATTTAATAATAATGTTTACGTACTGTCACAGACCTCAGCCAGCACGTCGAATGGGGACTCGAGAATCTATTAGACAAGCTGAAAAGTTTGGGAGTAGCAAGAAAAACGCAGATACTTAGTCCAACGGCACACATTTCAAAAACTAATAATTTTAATAATAATGTTTACGTGCCGTCACAGACCTCAGCCAGCACGTCGAATGGGGACTCGAGAATCTATTAGACAAGCTGAAAAGTTTGGGAGTAGCAAGAAAACGCAGATACTTAGTCCAACGGCACACATTTCAAAAACTAATAAATTTAACAATAATGTTTACGTACTGTCACAGACTTCAGCCAGCACGTCGAATGGGGACTCGAGAATCTATTAGACAAGCTGAAAAGTTTGGGAGTAGCAAGAAAAACGCAGATACTTAGTCCAACGGCACACATTTCAAAAACTAATAAATTTAATAATAGTGTTTACGTACTGTCACAGACCTCAGCCAGCACGTCGAATGGGGACTCGAGAATCTATTAGACAAGCTGAAAAGTTTGGGAGTAGCAAGAAAACGCAGATACTTAGTCCAACGGCACACATTTCAAAAACTAATAAATTTAATAATAATGTTTACATACCGTCACAGACCTCAGCCAGCACGTCGAATGGGGACTCGAGAATCAATTAGACAAGCTGAAAAGTTTGAGAGTAGCAAGAAAACGCAGATACTTAGTCCAACGGCACACATTTCAAAAACTAATAAATTTAATAATAATGTTTACGTACTGTCACAGACCTCAGCCAGCACGTCGAATGGGGACTCGAGAATCTATTAGACAAGCTGAAAAGTTTGGGAGTAGCAAGAAAAACGCAGATACTTAGCCCAACGGCACACATTTCAAAAACTGCGGCGAAACGTTTGCAAGCAACTCAACTGAGAAATATTGCGCCACTCCATTTTTCGAAAGATACGTGCCACCCAATGTCCAATGCAATAAAAAAATATATTAGTTGTGCACTGAAGGTACTGGGCAGTGGGCATGGTGCTGGTGTGCTGGTGCAAGGGAAGACGACGAGAAGTGCTTGCTTCCCCGTTGTGATATAGCGCCGACCTGTTTACGCCTAGCGCTACAACCTATATCTAGTTACCCTTCTGCTAGGTGAACACCCCCATTGCATTTGGTGGAGCTGCTGGGTTTCTCTTCGACATCCTGGAACTCCGCAGCCGAACGCTACCACCAGCTGTTGCAATGGATGAACCGGGACCGTCCCAGGCTGCTGCTCCCGTGCCCCCCGCCATCGTCTGTTCTGGCGTCATCCGGCAGCGCGATCCGGCTAAATTTAGCGGCACAGACGACCACGACGTGGAAGACTGGCTCGCCGAATATGACCGTGTAAGCGCCTATAATAAGTGGGACGACCGCGCCAAGCTCACAAATGTCATCTTTTACTTGACTGACGTGGCAAACCTATGGTTCCGCAATCATGAAGCCGATTTTACCACCTGGTCGGCTTTCACGGCAACTTTGGCAGAGGTCTTCGGCCGTCCCGCCGTTGGCCGGCTTCGCGCTGAGCAGCGCTTGCGTGGTCGAGTTCAACGCCAGGAGGAGACCTTCACTAGTTATATTGAAGACGTGCTCTCGCTATGCAAGCGCGTCAATTCATCTATGGACGAAGCTGACAAGATTAAGCACGTCATGAAAGGCATCGATGACCAAGCCTTCCAGATGCTCGTCGCGAAGAGTCCGCGGACGATTGCCGAGGTCGTACAGCTCTGTCAGCACTACGACGAGCTGCGCAAGCAGCGTGCATCAACGCGCGCTGCTCAGCAGGACACCACGGATCTATCTCCGTTGGATTTCGGCCGCGACGCTGCCGATATCTCTACCTTAATGCCGGAGATAAAGCAGTTCATCCGTCAGGAAGTGGCACGCCAACTCTCTCTGGCGAACAGCACACCCGAGCCGTCGACAACCTTGGCTCCCTCGCTTCGCCACGTCATTCAGACCCAAGTTGCCGCGGCGCTGCCATCTGCCCCTCCTCCGCAGCCTGCAGCTGGACCGCTCACTTACGCTGACGTTGTTGCCCGGCCTTACGCTCCTCCGGCTCCTGATGCCTACCGGGCCACTGGCACCTTCCATGTGCCGCCGCCACCTTCACGCCCGATGGTCGTCCCTTACTCGGCCGCTGGAGCCCCTGTCGTCAACCCGTGGCGTACATCTGACAACCGGCCAATATGGTATTTCTGCCATTTTCCGGGCCACGTAGCACGATTCTGCCGCCGTCGCAGCCCCCGTTTACCTGCCAGTGGGGGCGCCTCAAGCTACAGGCCTGCTCGACTTCCGCGTCAGGACCCATCTAGCCTTCCTCCGGACTCCTCTTACAGTCGCCTCCCTTTCGATGCACGCCGGTCACCTTCCCCACGTCGCCGATCCATTTCCCCGATGGTTCGCCGACCCAGCCCAGCCCGTGAGGAAAACTAACAGTCGCAGTTCCAGAGGCAAGAACTGCGTTTACGTCGAACATTTCAAGGCCTCATTCTAACCCGGTGAACGAAATTGAACTGTCCGTAGATGGCGTCACCGTACACGCACTTATCGACACCGGAGCCGCCGTTTCTATTATTAGTGAGAAGCTTTGCCGCAATTTGAACAAAGTGATCATTCCCCTTACCTCTCTTTCTCTGCGTATGGCAACCTCGCATCGCATTCAGCCTTCAGCGTCGTGCACAGCCCGGGTTGTCATTCAAAGCGTTATGTATGTTATAGAATTTGTCGTCCTACCTCGTTCCTCACACGACGTTATTCTTGGATGGAATTTCTTATCTGTCAATCAAGCTCTTATCGACTGCGCTCGTGCCGAACTTACGTTATCCGTGCCGTGCTGCGACCATGACGACCATTCTCCTAAAGTTGTTGCCGCCTCTGACATCGATATCGCACCTTTCTCCGCCGCTCTGGTTCCTGTGTCATGTAACTCTGCTGCGAACTCATCTGTTCTGTTTACACCGTCGGCCACTTGTGTGCGCCGCCGGAACTTTCTACTTCCGTTTGCTGTCGTCACTTTTTGCGACGGTTCTGCTGCCCTTTACGTGTGCAATCCGTCCGCCTGCCCATCATCCCTACTTCGCGGCGAGTGCCTGGGTACCGCTGAAGCTTTCGATAGCGTTCTCCCGGCCACCATGTTTGGCGACACGGCATCACTTCCGATTTGTTCCGTCACTAATCCTGCCGCGACTGATGTCCCTGTAGACGTCTTCGCTCGCGCCGTCGACGCAGAACTCACACGTGCGCAGCAAACAGAAACCATCAAACTCCTCCAACGTTTTCGTTCCTCATTTGACATTGACCAACCATCCTTGGGTCGAGCGTCCGCAGTCGTTCACCGTATCGACACCGGTCAGCAAACACCATTGCGCCAGCGTCCCTATCGTGTGTCGGCTGCTGAACGCCGTATCATCGACCAGCACGTTGACGACATGCTGGAGCGTGGCATCATCCAGCCCTCTAACAGTCCCTGGGCATCTCCGGTTGTCCTCGTTAAAAAAAAAGATGGCTCCATTCGGTTCTGCGTCGACTATCGCCGCCTTAACCGAATAACGCGCAAAGATGTCTATCCTCTGCCGCGCATCGACGATGCCTTGGACTGTCTGTAGGGAGCGGAATTCTTTTCGTCGCTCGATTTGCGCTCCGGGTACTGGCAAGTGTCAATGGCAGAGGCCGATCGTCAAAAGACAGCCTTTGTAACGCCTGATGGGCTATATGAATTCACTGTCATGCCATTCGGCCTCTGCAACGCGCCTGCCACTTTCGAGCGAATGATGGACACCATTCTTCGAGGGCTGAAGTGGAAAACGTGCCTCTGTTATTTAGATGATATTGTGGTTTTTTCCACCGACTTTGCGTCGCACCTCAACCGCCTCGAGCAGGTACTTGCGTGCCTCTCCACTGCAGGACTGCAACTGAATTTGAAGAAATGCCACTTCGGCGCTCGTACACTTACTATTCTCGGCCATGTAGTTTCAAAAGACGGTATCCTTCCGGACCCCACAAAACTTAGCGCCGTATCCGAGTTCCCTAAACCAACCACCATAAAAGAGCTTCGCAGCTTCATCGGCCTGTGCTCTTATTTCAGACGCTTTGTCCGTAACTTTGCCTCTGTCATTGCCCCCTTGACGCAGCTTCTCACCGGCCGTTCTGACCTATCAGCCTGGTCCTCGGCGTGCGACGACGCATTCCAAGAACTACGACGCGTTCTCACCTCGCCTCCAGTACTGCGACACTTCGATCCCTCTGCTCCAACTGAGATCCATACGGACGCTAGTGGTGTCGGGCTCGGCGCTGTTCTTGCACAACGCAAGGATGGCTTCGAAGAGTACGTCGTCGCGTATGCCAGCCGCACCCTTACCAAAGCCGAGGCGAACTACTCAGTTACTGAGAAGGAATGTCTGGCCATCATTTGGGCTATCGGCAAATTTCGTCCTTATGTGTACGGGCGTCCATTTGACATCGTGACCGACCATCATGCCCTATGCTGGTTATCTTCACTAAAAGATCCAACTGGTCGGCTTGCCCGTTGGGCATTGCGCCTACAAGAGTACGACATCCGCGTTGTTTATCGCTCAGGCCGAAAGCATTCAGACGCAGACGCTCTATCCCGGTCACCCCTGCCCTCTGGCCCTGTCCGCTCGTCTATTTCTACCTGCGGTGCCTTCGCCCTAAACATTTCCGACATGCCATCAGAGCAGCGCAAAGACCCATGGATCTCTTCGCTTATTGACTTCCTGTCCAGCCAGCCGCCAGCACCGATCTCTCGGACGCTTCGTCGCCAAGCCACGCACTTCATCATTCGGGATAACCTGCTGTACCGCCGCAACTACAATTCCAGCGACCGTAAGTGGTTGCTTGTTATACCCCGACACCTCCGCTCCGACATCTGCGCCACGTTCCACGACGACCCACAATGCGGCCACGCTGGTGTATTAAAGACATACTCTCGCCTGCAGCTTCGGTACTACTGGCGTGGTATGTACCGTTTCGTTCGCCAGTATGTCCGGTCATGCCACATATGCCAACGACGCAAGACGCCACCTCAACATGCCACCGGCCCCTTGCAACCTTTACCATGCCCCGCGCGCGCATTCGACCGCGTCGGCATTGACCTATACGGTCCGCTTCCCAACACTCCAAGCGGCAACCGCTGGGTTATTGTTGCTATCGACCACCTCACGCGGTACGCTGAAACTTCAGCCCTAGCATCTGCCACAGCAAAAGACGTCGCCAGTTTTATCCTTCAAAATCTGATTTTACGCCATGGAGCACCTCGAGAATTACTGAGCGACCGCGGTCGCGTTTTCCTCTCTGACGTCCTTTCAGCATTGCTAAAGGAGTGTCGCATCATTCACCGCACTACCACAGCATATCATCCTCAAACTAATGGGATGACCGAACGTTTCAACCGCACCCTTGGTGACATGATGGCCATGTATGCTTCATCTGACCACTCGAATTGGGATCGCATTCTACCTTTCGTCACCTACGCTTACAATACCGCCACGCAAAGCACCACTGGGTTCTCCCCTTTCTTTCTCCTTTACGGACACGAACCTTCATGCACTATGGACACGATTCTACCTTACCGGCCAGATGCTTCGGAGTGTACGACTGTTTCTAGAGCGGCTGCTTACGCCGAAGAATGTCGCCAGCTCGCTCGTTCGTTCACATCCCAGGACCAGTGGCGCCAAAAGCTTCGCCACGATTCATCCACTACGGCTCCGTGCTTTGCGCCTGGCTCGCTGGTCTGGTTGTGGGTGCCCTCTACTCCTCCAGGCCTTTCCTCCAAGCTGCTCTCCAAGTACCACGGTCCTTATCGGGTACTGAAACAAACATCCGCGGTCAACTACCTCATCGAGCCACTCGAAACGCCTTCCGACCAGCGTCGTCGGGGCCAGGAAATTGTCCACGTCTCCCGGCTCAAGCAGTGCCATGACCCCCCTGTGTTCTCCTGTCCTTAAGTCGCCAGGATGGCTACTCTTTCGGTGGGGAGTGATTGTACTGAAGGTACTGGGCAGTGGGCATGGTGCTGGTGTGCTGGTGCAAGGGAAGACGACGAGAAGTGCTTGCTTCCCCGTTGTGATATAGCGCCGACCTGTTTACGCCTAGCGCTACAACCTATATCTAGTTACCCTTCTGCTAGGTGAACACCCCCATTGCAGTTGCAATTTCAAACGTCAGATGGCAACACAAGAGGGAGAATTCTTGCGTGTGGGTCACTCCGCACACAGCATAAAAACGCTTTTATTGAGCACATCGTGGACTGCCGGTGGGTCATAGCATTTAACATCAGACAATTATTCTACTGGCTATCTTAACCTCACGCAACAAAATTCATACCTCTACGTTCAAGGGTCATAAAGTTCTCGCTGCAGCAAGCAGATGAACGCCCCTAACTTTGCTGCCGCATAGGTGGAGCACAGGCTGTGACCCACCGGCGACCCACAATGCAGTTAAAGTGTAATCAAAGTTACCCTAATTAACTGTGCTTTAATCAACTTTGCCCTAATTAACACCAAAGGTTGGGGTACGAGTACCTAATGAACTCTATATAAATTACCTGTGCATTTATCAACCTTGTCCTAATTAACACCAAAATTCGTGGGTTCGAGTGCCTTAATTAACTCTATAGTAACTGTACGTTCCTTTTTTGCATGATTAGTGGCATCAATGTGGAAGAAGACAACGAATGCGCGAGGAGTTTAGCGAGCGCTCCGATTAACCGTGCCTTTTGTTTGGCACGATTAGCGGCATCCATGTGGCAGGATGTGGAAGACGACAAACGTGTGAGCAGTAGCACGAGCGCTCCGACTTTCTTTACCTCACAAGGCGACTTTGAAACATAGAGATCTAAGGCTTTCGCCTTAAAGGGGCCCTCATCAGGTCTGTGCATATTGAGTTGACAAGCGCAGTGCGTACGTACAATGCGCGCTAAGGATCGTGTCTTCTATGTATTACATCCCTATTGCCGCCGAAAGAGCTTAAATTTCAAACCATATTGCCATCTCCTCACGGTGGCCGCGCTCCCAGCCCGACAGTTGACGTGAATCTCACAAGTGCACCTACGCACATGGCTGTGCTGTGATATCACTCACAGGGACACGTGTCTTCGATAATTATTGAAGGCAACATCAGTTATTTGTTGAATCTATTGCTTCGGTGGACCACTTAAAGTTTAAAGAAACAATAAAAGATACAAACCAATTGTCTGGGTGCTTTCGTTTTACTTCACACAGTAGCGAGAGAGATGAACTTCCGTTTCCTCTACTCTTTCCGACATTTGCGCGCACAGAACGAAACTAATGTCATTTTTACCATGTTCCAGCACTGCGATCATGCTCGTTCATCCTCTCGCGTCTGTCTCAGTGCTGGGGCACTGACTTATACCACCAATCACGTGTTCTCGTGCAGAGCGCGCATTATCGGCCGCTACGGGAAACGAGACAAGCGCGACAGCTCGCGCGCGACACCGTCACCGGAAGTGTGCGGTGACGGTGTGGAAGAAGAAGACGGTGAAAAAAGAAGACGGCAGGGTATACCCACAGCGCCATCCCTCGGATCCGGTATGGGAGAACGCTGTGAAGGAATTTCGCTTGCGGAGGCGAGACAGGGAAGGCTGAGAGAGTGTTTATATAGGCGGCGACGCTCGCCTCCCGAAATCATGGGTTCGCGGCACTTTAATAATTCTCTCTCTGCTGTTAATGAACCAATTTGAAAAATTCTTGCGGTAGAACACGTCTTAGAGGGCGCGTAACAACTTTCAGCGTATAATCAAAATTTGTTATGTAGCCTGTGAGGGCCCCTTTAAAACAAATTCGGTAAAAATCGGGTGGGCATGGAATGTTGTTACAGCTCCGTCGAGCTTCACAGCCCTCTACACGAGCATTGCTGTGAAGCCTGTGGCAGGAATCATTATCATCATCATCACCATCAGCCTGGTTACGCCCACTGCAGGGCAAAGGCCTCTCCCATACTTCTTCAACTACTCCGGTCCTGTACTAATTGTAGCCATGTTGTCCCTACAAATTTCTTAATCTCATCCGCCCACCTAACTTTCTGCTGCCCGCTGCTACGCTTCCCTTCCCTTGGAATCTAGTCCATAACCCTTAATGACCATCGGTTATCTTCCCTCCTCATTACATGTCCTGCCCATGCCCATTTCTGTTTATTGATTTCATCTAAGATGTCGTTAACTCGCGTTTGTTCACTCACCCAATCAGCGTGACCACAGTAGTTGGTCACATTGATTTGTTTGAGCATATAGGTTCATGTGCCACATCTACCTCTGTGATGAAAAAATAAGCAAGAATGTCAGCTGCTACGTGTCGACGCATGCATGTGCTTTATTACAGTGGCAGAAATAGAGTTTTATGAAATCAAAGGACTACATAGCACGCGCTCTCGTGGTGTGCTACGTGAATGAAATTATTCGTTGCCTGCCTGCACAAACGTTTGCATCTCGAGTGAATTTCGAGCACACCGTAATAATGTGCAGTTCCGTCGAGCTTCGCAGCACTATAAGCAAGCATTGTTGTAAAGCTAGTGACAAATGTACGATGTCATGAAACCAGATGAATGCATATACCACGCTCTGGTGGTGCGCTGCGTGAATGAAAGCATTGGTTGCCTGCCTGCACAAACATTTGCATCTGGAGTTAATCTCAAACAGACCATAATATGTGCAGGTTCGTTGAGCGCTTCACCGCGTTATATGCAAGCATTGCCGTAAAGCCTGTAGTATAAATAGGGTATCATGAGGTCAAATGAATGCATAGACCGCGCTTTTGTGAAGTACAAAGTGAACAAAGGATTCGTTGCCTGTCTCCACAGTAGTTCGTCACGTTGATTTGTGTGAGCATATAGGTTCATGTGCCACATCTACCTCTGTGATAAAAAAATAAGCAAGAATGTCAGCTGCAACGTGTCGATGCATGCATGTGCAAAGTGTAAGAGCATTTATGCAAACAGTATGTTCCCTGAACATTGTAGCTATTTAATAGCCTAGGAAGTGCGTCTGTAGTGGAGGTTGCAATTATTTTTTTGTTGCTGTTCTATTTGCAAAATTAAATAACTTGATGCTTTCTAAAATAGCAAATTTCGCAATGGTACGTGTGCTGCGTGAGTAAATTAAGAAGACAGCAAATTAATTAGGTTAAACCAGAGGAAAATCTGCAGGTAGGGATTTATAGAAACGTACAGAGTATTTTCTTATGTTTTCGCAAGTATTTTCAGTGTACAGTAAGGAGTAGCGTATGCGTTGAGCGCTGATCTTTCTCTATTTTATTCAGGCTGTTTGTTGAACCTTGATGCAACAAAGATGTAACATTCAGCACTCTACTTCGTTACATCACAATTTTGTTACAATGAAATACTGCATTCGACTGTATGTGCCGCGAATGCGCCTCAAAAGTTTGGCCCCTCTAAGGAAGTCAGTGTTGTATCGTAGCGTCTAGGAAGCCAAACATGCTGGGCCGGGGCCGTGGGGGAAAGAACACTGATTTATCGCACATGTATAGGAGAAAAGTATCAGTCATAGCTCTCGTAGTATAGCCTTCTGGGCCGTTTCCTTTTTTTTCTTTTTTTTCTTTGAAAGTAGTCCTATTAGGGTTGTTATATTTACACGAAGGTATTTCGCCCTCGTCAGCAGCAGTCCTTGAGGTAGCTATTCTGGCGGCTAGCTTCCCACGCTATGCGTGCCGCCCTCGCACCTGCTTAAGCTTTTCCTAGACGCTAGAGTTAGTATACTATGTCCGCGCAACCTTCAGCGGTCGGAAAGCGCGTTTTCCCCTCTTGGCCGGCGGAGAGGGGAGGCTTCGTTCCGGCCGCGAAGCTCTCCACATCTCAATAAGGTGCCTGGTGGTGGTCTCGTGCCGACGATGCCCTCTCGGTGAGCGCATATTTCCCCCCTCATCTTTTAAGAGGTTCAATACATACAAGCATTTGTCTCGCAAACCATATTTATTTTAAGGGAATTTTCCACGTCTCAATAATTTATCTCGTCGCATTCGAGTGCTGATTGCCGTGTTATAGTTTCTTAACGAAGCTTTCCCTCAAGTCTAAATATTTTAAGGCAGTTTGTCGTGTGCGTATCATGGCCACGCACGCTTATATCGCCTTCCGTTTCTCTACCACGGGGGCGCTTTAAAACCACGGCGCTGCAAGTTTGCTTCAGAGACTTTCCTTTCCTTCCTTCTTCTCCGCCCTTAAACTGGCTCTCTTAACTACTACACGCAGAGACAAAGCAACAGCGCGCGCATTAGATCCTATAGATGAGATGAATATTTACAATTATTATTAGGGTTATCATCATATTCGAGTGCTGATTGCCGTGTTATAGTTTGTTAACGAAGCTTTCCCTCAAGTCTAAATATTTTAAGGCAGTTTGTCGTGTGCGTATCATGGTCGCGCACGCTTATATCGCCTTCCGTTTCTCTACCACGGGGGCGCTTTAAAACCACGGCGCTGCAAGTTTGCTTCAGAGACTTTCCTTTCCTTCCTTCTTCTCCGCCCTTAAACTGGCTCTCTTAACTACCACACGCAGAGACAAAAGCGACAGCGCGCGCATTAGATCCTATAGATGAGATGAATATTTACAATTATTATTAGGGTTATCATCATATTCGAGTGCTGATTGCCGTGTTATAGTTTGTTAACGAAGCTTTCCCTCAAGTCTAAATATTTTAAGGCAGTTTGTCGTGTGCGTATCATGGTCGCGCACGCTTATATCGCCTTCCGTTTCTCTACCACGGGGGCGCTTTAAAACCACGGCGCTGCAAGTTTGCTTCAGAGACTTTCCTTTCCTTCCTTCTTCTCCGCCCTTAAACTGGCTCTCTTAACTACCACACGCAGAGACAAAGCAACAGCGCGCGCATTAGATCCTATAGATGAGATGAATATTTACAATTATTATTAGGGTTATCATCATATTCGAGTGCTGATTGCCGTGTTATAGTTTGTTAACGAAGCTTTCCCTCAAGTCTAAATATTTTAAGGCAGTTTGTCGTGTGCGTATCATGGTCGCGCACGCTTATATCGCCTTCCGTTTCTCTACCACGGGGGCGCTTTAAAACCACGGCGCTGCAAGTTTGCTTCAGAGACTTTCCTTTCCTTCCTTCTTCTCCGCCCTTAAACTGGCTCTCTTAACTACCACACGCAGAGACAAAGCGACAGCGCGCGCATTAGATCCTATAGATGAGATGAATATTTACAATTATTATTAGGGTTATAATCATATTCGAGTGCTGATTGCCGTGTTATAGTTTGTTAACGAAGCTTTTCCTCAAGTCTAAATATTTTAAGGCAGTTTTCCTAGTCTGTAAAGCCGGTCGAGTTCACTCTTCTCCTCTGCCGGCCATTTTTCCAAGAAATTATGCCTTCCAACCACAAATCGCAAAAATCGACTTTCGCGGACAACATCAGTCCCTTTCCACGTAATATAGGGCTCGGAGCAGGAGCTTTGGCGCGTGAAAGTAACCTGTGGCTTGACGAACCAACCGACTGAGCTATCTTTCCGGGCAACATTCAAGGGTCACGAGTTCAAATCACATTTTATGTTCCTTTTTTTTAATGTCTTTTCCTTCATTTTATCACTGTACGGAAACCCTCTTAAAAAAATTATATATATCCTCAATTATGTATGGCCACACATGTGCAGGTCATAATTTACCAGGTTCTCTAGCCGAGTGCCATCCGTGCGGTATAACCGAGCTCAGAGTGGTCCACCTTGACTGATCAAATAGGGCACCACTGGAGGTTAAATGTGGCGTACAACTCCTGCGGGACCCGCCGTGGTTGCTCAGTGGCTATGGTCTTAGGCTGCTGAGCACAAGGTCGCGGGATCGAATCCCGGCCACGGCGGCCGCATTTCGATGGGGGCGAAATGCGAAAACACCCGTGTACTTAGAATTAGGTGCACGTTAAAAAACCCCAGGTGGTCGAAAGTTTCGGAGTCCTCCACTACGGCGTGCCTCATAATCACAAAGTGGTTTTGTCACGTAAAACCCCATAATTTAATTTTTATTTTAACTCCTGCGGGGACGTTAGAGTAACCGTTTCCCGTGCAAGAGGGCCGTGATTCAAATCCTGGTGCCGCGCAATCCTCCCCCGGAAAATTGTTGAGAAAATTGCACAAACAGGCCTGGAGTGCGGCCTGATCCCGGTGACCAGAACCGGTAACGCACTCTCTCACCAGAGCAGGATTGGCCACCCTGGTGCAGTACTTGGCCACAACCTCCTATATGAATACAACAATCAAACCCCGGCCCTCAGTCCCCAGCAGCCGCGAAGCAACTGACCACGGCGGCGGTCAGATCAGTGACGCTGCAGAGGGTGCTAAGAATACCTGGCTCCGGACAGGCCGCCATTGGAATCTGAACCTGGCAACGTTTAACGTTAGAACGCTATCTAGTGAGGCGAGTCTAGCAGTGTTATTGGAGGAATTAGAGGGTAGTAAATGGGATATAATAGGGCTCAGTGAGGTTAGGAGGACGAAAGAAGCATATACAGTGCTAAAAAGCGGGCATGTACTGTGCTACCGGGGCTTAGCGGAGAGACGAGAACTAGGAGTCGGATTGCTGATTAATAAGGAAATAGCTGGTACCATACAGGAATTCTATAGCATTAACGAGAGGGTGGCAGGTCTTGTTGTGAAACTTAATAAGAGGTACAAATTGAAGGTGGTACAAGTCTATGCCCCTACATGCAGTCATGATGACCAGGAAGTCGAAAGCTTTTATGAAGACGTGGAATCGGCGATGAGTAAAGTCAAAACAAAATACACTATACTGATGGGCGACTTCAATGCCAGGGTAGGCAAGAAGCAGGCTGGAGACAAGTCAGTGGGGGAATATGGCATAGGCTCTAGGAATAGCAGAGGAGAGTTATTAGTAGAGTTTGCAGAACAGAATAATATGCGGATAATGAATACCTTTTTCCGCAAGCGGGTTAGTCGAAAGTGGACGTGGAGGAGCCCGAATGGTGAGACTAGAAATGAAATCGACTTCATACTCTGCGCGAACCCTGGCATCATACAAGATGTAGACGTGCTCGGCAAGGTACGCTGCAGTGACCATAGGATGGTAAGAACTCGAATTAGCCTAGACTTGAGGAGGGAACGGAAGAAACTGGTACACAAGAAGCCAATCAATCAGTTAGCGGTAAGAGGGAAACTAGAGGAATTCCGGATCAAGCTACAGAACAGGTATACGGCTTTAACTCAGGAAGAAGACCTTAGTGTTGAAGCAATGAACGACAATCTTATGGGCATCATTAAGGAGTGCGCAATAGAAGTCGGTGGTAACGCCGTTAGACAGGAAACCAGTAAGCTATCGCAGGAGACGAAAGATCTTATCAAGAAACGCCAATGTATGAAAGCCTCTAACCGTACAGCTAGAATAGAACTGGCAGAACTTTCTAAGTTAATCAACAAGCGTAAAGCCTGTTTCACATGATGCGATTTTCGTCGCACCGGAAGTGCGATTTCCGTCGTTTGCGATGAAAATCGCAGTCGCAGTGCCGACCCCCCGATTTTCGGCTGCGACCAACCGGTTGGTCGCACAGTCGCACCGTCGCACCGATCGCTGCGATTTTCCGTCGAAATTGCGCGGAGAGCTGCCAACGGAGCTATTTCGCTGGTTTGTTTTGGAAAATGGCGTCAGTGCGCGGAGACGTGGATCGTCGAATTCGGTACGTACGCGAAGGGATAATAAAAAACTTGTACCGCAGATTGCATTCTCCGATTTCTATGCGTTTGTTGACACTCTGCCCAGCAAATGAAGTGCATTTTCACGTTTGCTTCGTACGTCTTTGCGAGTTGTCAATGCTAGGAGGTGTTCGATCCCCAGCAGACGACGAGGTCGCTACAATGTTTTGTTGAGTAGCATGCAAAAATCGCGCTTACGGAACAGCTTGAATTATTTCAACCTCGGCAAAGGCAAATGACAAGACAGCAAAGTACCCGAAGTTTCAACGTTGCGCTGAACGCGGTACCGTTCAGTTGCATTTTCTTGTCGGTTTTCAAGCGTGAATTTCCCGTTGCATCTTGAAAGATTATCTTACCTCACTTAGTTATTAAATTTGACATGGCAAGCGTGCAGGCTATCGTAATGAATTTTCTACAATAGCATTAACTCCGTGGCTTGAATAAACAGCTTCGTCAGTTTGTTTTCGCATATTTCATGCACGCTGAGTTGCATCTCGTCTCTCGAGATTTTTCTTTTGCTGCACAGAAACCAATGAACACTTTGTGTCCTTACTGCACCTGTATTGTCACTTGCTTTGAACTGTAGTTAACCCTTGGCTTGCTATAGTGGCAGTGACAACGCACCCTCCTGCACCGTCATGTAAAACTCGTGCAGCAATGCGAAAAGCAACGAAACGCTAGAAGACGACACTTTAAAGAAGAGTAAATCAAAACTGTGCAGCTAAGTCAGCCAGTTGCGTCCCTTCCTGGAAATCTTTGAATCCTTTAAGTATAAATGTTCCTGCACGTCCACACCTAATAAGGTGTGCAGGAACATCCGTGCCATACGTGTTCCTAATACAGTTTCTAATAAGTTTGTGATCATGACTTGTACAACGATATCCTCTGTCACCTTTATAAGTAATACAGTACCATGCTACTTACAAGAGCATATCAGCCTGGTATTTTAAAAAAAAAACTTTCTACTTTTCAACTTTACGCTAGAATATGCAGTTTATTCAATAAAGGGTCACAAAAAGCTTTTTTGCAATGACACATCTATTGCAGCACTTTTTACTGACATATAGGCAAAAAAAAAAAAAAAATCTCACGACATTGAAGTCGTTCTTCAATTTATTCACCTGCCACTGTGATTAGGCATTCTGCTACTAACACAAGATGAGGGGTTGAATTTCCAGCTGCGGCAGTTACTTTTGGATGAGAGTCACAGGTAAAAATGCTCTTGCACTTACGTTTAGTTCATCTTCATTTACTAAACCCTTAAACTTCCAGAAGCTACTGCATAAAGGGAGCATGCTTATGCAAAATTAATGCAGCACCTTTCCCCACACTTCGAACATGTAAACATTCATTACATCAATATGTATTCAACAGCGCTGCACAAATAAGCTTGATCAGGCATGGTAAGTACTCTGTCGGGAAGCTGGTTCTACAGATACATAGATGTCAAGACATGCACGCACAGCACAAAGAAAACCTTTTTTCATGAGTTGTGCCTTCTGGCAGATATGAGTGGGCAATAAGCAGCATAAACTTTATTGCAGGGCATTGTGTAATACCGCTTATGAAAGAATAAAGAGAGTGAAGAGGCTTTTAACAGCAGTACCTCATGCTACTCTAATAAGATGAATGATGAACAAAAATGTTTCTTGTAGAGCACCTAAGTTAAACAGTAACATATTGAAAGACAGAAAATTCCAGGTGAGAGTTGGAGGTACATTTGGCCCATCCACACAAACAACACAAGCACACTACAAGATATACTACAGCCTATGGTGTACTACAGTCTGTGGGAAAGCTATCTTATACAGAAATCAAGGACGATGCAAGAAGCTCTTGACAACATTGCAGACTTTCTTAGCCAGCCTGGCCTCTCACTTTTTGACAAGTCGGCCTGCATCGACATCTGATATAAGACTAGAACCAAGAACTACCCCAAATTGCATGTTCTGCTTCAGATAGCTGGACAAATATACCCGCAAGTAAGCATCTCCAAATCGTCGGCTAGTGTAAGATCAAGACGGCAGAGCCAGCATGTGGGTGAAACGAGTATGCCATGCCTGGACACAATACACGTGGTGAAAAGAATAATCTCAACATCATGGGGGGTGGATGAGCGGATACTATAAAAAAGCGCAGTTGCTGTACTTGTGTCCAAGGTGTTGTGGTATGAATTACAAGCAGCTCACAAAAAAGACAACTCATCAAACACAGGCATACGGGTACTGACTGGTCTTTTGAACTTTACCAAGGTTGGAGACCTCTATGAGAAAGTGCAAACAAATTACAAGCACCTAGACAGAGTAGAGGTACAGCCTGCGGCAAAAATTCTTTGCTTCAATAGAGCGGAACCTGGTTGCAAGATACTATGCCAGCATATGAGCTGCAAAGACGACTGCTCCTCCCCTCAGAAACACAGGCTCAAAAGCACCTGAACTCGAAACGCAACAGGCCCGTACCGTGCAATATGGGGGCAGACAATTAGGCCAGGAGACTATATTCAACTGGCAAGCACTCGGACGAGGTTGCCATTCATGAAGACACAAACAGACATCAGGCACGTGTAGTAGACTGATGTGGCAATAACAATGTAACAGTAGCATGACACTACATAAAATTATATACCATACAAGTGGGAACCATTCTAGGACATCCTACAGCCAGAGAAACTGAACGGAATGCAAAGCAGCACTTGCAGTGCAAATTTGCAGACTAAAACATCCTGCACGCCTGCATGGATTCACCAGAAGCTGTCAGGGCCTGTGATTCACGCCAGATTGTCAGGGAAATCGGGAGACTGACTCACGACTTGCAAGCACGTGGCCAAGAAATTAAATTGCAGGTTACAGGGTACATAGCCATGCAGATATTCCAGGACACAAGTGGCCAGACATAACTGAAAACTAGACGAGTTGGTGTGTTCATTATTAATTACAGCACAACAGACAGCCTACAGACATGAAGCAAGAGCTCTGTGTTCACTCTGTTCTTTGTATTTCTGTTGTGCTGTATAGTTAATGAATTCATCAGGCTGCACAGAAGAACAATGGCCCTGCACAAGGCCCCGATTTCACGTCCAAATCTATGCATGCACGCACGCACACACACACATGAAGGTTGCAAGGGCACATAGCATCAAGCACTATCCGCAGTATTACACCAGACCTCGCAACTAAGGCTTATTGTGAAAATGAGGCAATTTATACAGTTTAACAGAAAAAGAAATGCATCAAGGAGGCCTGATGAAGATTGCTGCTTGATGCAACCAAACATAAATAAAAACATTGCAGAAAAAAAATGCAGACGAAAAATCCAAGCGAAGAGGAAAAAAACGACCATTCCAATTGCAAATCATGGATGCCAGCACCTTTCAAAAGACACAGTTCTTTTTCCAATACACAGAGTGACAGCTTGCTTATGCAAACACACTCTTCCAGTTCCATGCCATTGGAAAAAAAAAACAAGTTTCTTGGAACGTAATTGCATCTACAGTGGGTGATCACAATGTTTCTTCTTTTACCCTGGGCTTGTATAGTTATTTGTATTTCCTCTCTCTCCTGTTTTTGATTGTTCGGTTTCATCAAGCACTGGTATTTTATCAGGCTTTCTTGCTGCACTACTTTCAGGTACCCTTTATAAATCACTGAAATTTCACAATAAACCTTTGAATCAGTTAGAAGTTAGCGCACCCTGTTCTCACTGCTTTGCACTATGTGCTCTTGCAACATTGCCAAAATAAATATTTTACAAGGTACACACTGCTAGAGTAGATATGCTGGTATGATTTGCAGAAAGGGATAAGTTGCGAATAATGAGCACCTTTTTCAGGAAGTGTAGCAACAGAAAGTGGACCTGGAAAAGCCCTAATGGCGAAATAAGAAAATCAAGTTAATTTCATACTTTCTGTAGATCCCACCACAATGCAGGATGTAGAAGTGTTAGATAGGGTAAAGGTGCAGTGATCATAGGTTAGTGAGGGCTAGGAAACACCTCAATTTGAAGAGAAAAAGAGTAAAATTGGTCAAGAAGAAACAGGTTAACCAAGATCCAGTAAGTGTACAATCAGACAAATTCAGGCTGGCACTTGCAAACAATTATGCAGTCTAGAACAGAGATGAAGATGACAGAGGGGTAATTAAATAAACTGAACCAGGCTGGCTTCAGAGGCAGCAACTAAAATGGGAGGCAATGCACAAAGGCAACCAATAGGCAAGCTCTTCCAAGTAACGAAGGGCCTAATAAAGAAACAACAAAGAATGAAAGTGTCCAACTCAAGAGGTCAGATAGAATTTGTGGAACTATCAAAGCTGATCAACAAGGAGGAAATAAGGGGTATTCGAAATTATAACATGAGAAAGACTGAGGAAGCCTTAAAAGATGGACCCAGTCTTAAATCGGTGAGAAGGAAACTTGGCATAGGACAAACCAAGATGTATGCACTGAAAGATAAGCAGGGTAATATCATCAGCAATATTGAAGGTATAGTAAATGCAGCGGAAGAATTCTATACTGACCTGTACATACCTCCATTAGAAACAGTAATGAACAGGACACAGAAACTCCTCCTATAACTAAAGATGAGGTCAGAAGGGCCTTGCAAGACATGAAACGGGGAAGAGCGGCAGGAGAAGATGGAATAACAGTCGGTTTAATCATTGATGGAGGAGACATAATGCTGGCGGCTCTTTATGCCAAGTGTCTGTCGGCTGCAAGGGTCTCAGAAAACTGGAAGAATACAAACATTATACTAATCCACAGAAAAGGAGACGGTAAAGAATTGAAAAACTATAGGCCCATTAGCTTACTCCCAGTATTATGTAAAATATTTACCAAAATAACCTCCAATAGAATAAGGGCAACACTGGACTTTAGTCAACCAAGGGAACAAACTGGCTTCAGGAAGGGCTACTCTACAATGGATCGCATCCATGTCATTAATGAGGTAATTGTGAAAGCTGCAAAGCACAATCAGTCTCTCTATATGGCTTTCATAGATGACAAAAAGGCATTTGATTAAGCTAAAATGCCAGCAGTCATAGAGACATTACATTATCAAGGAGTACAGGCCGCTTACACACATACCTTGGAAAATATCTACAGAGATTCCACAGCTACCTTAATTCTACACAAGAAAAGTAGGAACATACCTATAAAGAAAGGGGTCAGACGAGGAGACACAATCTCTCCATTGCTATTCACTATGTGCTTGGAAGTAGTATTCAAACTATTAAACTGGGAAGGCTTAGGAGTAAGTATCGATGGCAAATATCTCGGCAACCTTCTGTTTGCACGTGACATTGTTCTGTTCAGCAACACTGCAGATGAGTTACAACAAATGATTCAGGACGTTAACAGAGAGAGTGTAAGAGTGGGGCTGGAGATTAATATACAGAAGACAGATAATTATCAATAGCTGGGCAAAGGAACAAGAGTTCAGGATCGCCACTCAGCCTCTACAGTCTGTGAAGGAGTACGTTTATCTTGGCCAATTACTCGCAGGGGGCCCTCTTCATGAGACGGACATTTGCAAAAGAATAAAAATGGGTTGGAGTGCATATGGCAGACATTGTCAGATCCTGACTGGAAGCTTTCCACTATCATTCAAAAGCAAGGTGTACAATCAATGCATTCTACCGGTGCTGACATATGGGGCAGAAACTTGGAGCCTGATAAAGATGCTTGAGAATGAGTTAAGGACCGTGCAAAGAGTGATGGAACGAAGAATGCTAGGTATAACGTTAAGAGACAGAAACAGAGCGGTTTGTATCAGAGAGCAAACGAGTGTAGCCGATATTCTAATTGACATTAAAAGAAAAAAAAATGGGGCTGGGCAGGTCATGTAATACGGAGGCTAGATAATTAACCGATGGACCATTAGGGTTACAGAATGGGAGGCACACTCGAGGATGGCAGAAGACTAGGTGGGGCAATGAAATTAGGAAACTTGCGGGCGCTAATTTGAGTCAGTTGACACAGGACAGGGGTAAATGGAGATCGCAGGGAGAGGTCTTCATCCTGCAGTGGACATAAAAAAGGTGATGATGATGGTGATGACACATAACCATCATAAATGCAATCACAGTGACTTGTGGCCTAAAATAATCAAGAATAGCGTGGCTGCAAACAGCACCAGACAACACATAAGATGAACAAGAAAACCGAGATGATCAAACAACCAAAAATTTAATGAACAAGCTGAGTAAATACTTAGTGACGAGCAATAAACCGAACACACACAAAAAAGCAAGAACTAATGTGTGTTTCCCGACAGGAAACGCATCCATCTCTAACAGAGGCCATGTTGACACAAGATTCTCACAGCATTTTTAGATCTACAGCTTCCACAATTTCTCTAGGCAGCTGATCACCAGATGTACACAGAATGCTAGCTTCTTCCTCTACCATGCGCGCTCAGATGTGGAGACTTCTAAGATTGTATTGTAGAGGAAGAAGCTAGGTGCTTACAGGAATTATGAAAGCTGTAGACCTAAAAATGCTGGGAGAACCTTGTGTCAGCATGGCCTCCATTAGAGATGGATGCGTTTCCTGTTCGGTTTATTGCTTGTCAGCCAGCATTTACTCGGCATATTCCACAAATTTTAAGTTGTTAGTGCACCTTATGATTGTCTTGTTCTCTAGCAGAAAGGCGTTCATGTTCGTAGCCCAGCATATGCTCGCTGCCACGGGATAGCACCCTGTGGGCTCATAAGATATTCACAGAACATGTCCCTTACGCTAGCTGCAGACCTGCTGTAGTTGTGGCCTACAGGTGGCTGCAAGGGAAACATCGCTTGACCACCATTTGCATGCTGCTGGCCACTGGTTGCCTCGTCCTCGTGGCTGCGGGATTGGTAGACCGGATCCTCTCGCAGAAAATTATGGAGGACACAGCAGGCCATCACCACGTAGTCGACGTTTTCAGGTAGTAGGTTGATGGGACGACGAAATACCCTAAACCTTGACACCATGATGCCAAACGTGTTCTCGACACACCACCTGAAATGGAAAAAACAACATGTTAGCTTGCATTATATCTTTCTCACTACAGTGTAAAGCTACTGCCTAGAACATTTACCTTGCCCTGCTGAGCCGATAGTTAAATATCCTTTTCTCCTCAGTCTGATGCCTCCCCGAATAAGGCCGCAAGAAGTCTTGCCGTAGTTGGAAGGCCTCGTCTCCCACAAAAACATGAGGAGCTAATGTACTTGTGTTGGGCAAAGCCTGTATGGGAGGGAGGCCAAGGGTGCCATTTTCAAGGCACTTTCCAAATCTTGAAGCACTCAGTGTGCCTCCATCACTCTGCCTGCCATATGCACCGACATCGACAGCAACAAACTTCAAGTTGCTGTCAGCCACGGCCATCAGCACTATAGAATAAGTGCCCTGTAAAGATAATGCGCCACAATGTAAACACCTAATTGTACATAGACTGTAAGCTATTTATGTATTCGCATTATTTGATGAGTTTGCTATATGTGCCCAGAGGTTGTTATTTGTAGCACTGGCCATCACTACCAAAATAAACTGTATAGACAGTGAACATTACTCAAGCAAAATAAAACTAGAATGACAGCGTCAGTAATTAATTAACAATCACATGTGTCAGTCATTAGTAGAAAGACAAAGGATAAAGAACACATTGTACTGGGCGTAGTGTCGCTATTTAACAGGTCTGCATCATGAGCGCACATCATGCAGATATACCATATCCATTATAATAATAGCATGCATATATAATGATCATAATTAAACAGCCAATAATGACAATAGCATACCTTGTAGTTGTAATACAGGCTGCGCGAGTGTGGTGGGGCCTGTATTTGCACGTGTTTGCCGTCAACTGCGCCAAAGGCAATTGGGGAAGTTGCATCTTTCACTGCATCCTGCAGCAGTGCTTCTCCAAGTTTCAGTTGTTGGTACCTGAGGAATTTCGGAACAATTGTGGAAAGCAGTACATGACACAAGGCACATGGGTAAGGTATTAAAACCCAACCGATCGAGCGTTCTATCGGGGACACAATTGCCCAGGCGACGCGCGCGACCGTCGGCCGAATTGCATCGCTGTCTGCCGGGATCAGCCGCGCCACCGTCTGCGCTCGAAATCGCAGGAAAGCGCATACGTGGCCCATTAGTGGCCCACACTGTCGGGCGACCTCTAGCGCAGACCATAGCGCGACTGATCCCGGCAGACATGCAGCGATGTCGCGCGCGTCGCCTGGGCAATTGTGTCCCCGATAGAACATAAAACGCACTTTCCTTATTAAAAAGCTGAAATATATGGACATGCATACGATCGACGAACATGTAGAATAGATCGTTCATTATATATTGGGATCGATAATGTCGTTTGCTGTGCGGCATGTTAGTTGCTGGCCTTAATTGCTGGAGTCAGCAGCGAGGTTGCTGAGCGCATTGGGCTTTCCTGAGGGCACATTGCGCACACAGGACAGCTAGGTGAACTAGGACAATTCCATTAAGCGTTCCGAATGAAGGTAGTAGAAAAATAACAGTCACAATGAAGTGCCCTTGGAAACGCGTTGGTATACGTACGTTACTCGCTGTTGCATTTTGCCGGCATTTACGTCGCGTTTTATGCTGTATATAAATGCGGTGGTAACGCAAATTAAGCGGTGCAGAGGCAAATTCGGAGGCACGAAATCCTGAGAGTTCGCGATCGTCATTCCCAATCACGGTGCGATTATTTTTGCTGGTGCTCTAAAGTCAGCTTTGCTGCAATACAGGCGTCTTGTGCGGTGGAGCAAGAGTCGCAGAAAATAGTAGATGTTTAAACGTACATAAGCGCTGAGCTGTTTCTTGTGGATGTGGCGATTTGGGACGTTCCTCACTGTTACATTTTCACGGGGTCCTTTGAAAAATGCATCAACGGGGTTCTACTAATTCCTTTTCGATAACCACTTTAGATTTAGTTTCCCCGTGATTGTTGCGATGGCCTGACAAAGTGCGTGGTCACGTGGGAAGGGGACACTACGACAGTGCAGCGTAGCAACATAGCGGACAACCGAGTAGCCGGTGCGAGTGCCCAAACGTCGCAATGCCATTTAGGTGACCGCGCTTCCCCGTCATACGTCACAACACAGCAGAAACGAAGCCGAAAATTACTAGCAAGTTAAGGCGGGCTCTGTGAGGCTTAAGAATTTTTTTCTTGAGGTTTAGATGTACCGGGCCTTCATTTACAGCAAAAGGAAGACTTGAAAAATTATCGAAAAAATGTGCTGACTTGAAAGCTGTTTCTCTGGCTCACATTATGCAGAGCTGTCAATTAGCAATACAGGAGGCTACTCAGTTTAACCTCAAAATTAATGTTGCAAATACTGACTGAGCCGCATGTATAATCTATAAATGCACCTATTATGCCTAAACATGTACGGCCACTGCATGCGCAATATACATACCTTGAGGCATACAGGTTGCAGGGTACTCCACAAGAGCCTGCACGTGGCGTGCACAATGGAGGACACGGTGGAAATGCCCACCCGGAACTCCAAGGCAATATCTTGCATAAACATCCCCGAGGCCAAATACCTAAAAAGAAATTTTCGTATTATTTATTGCAACATAACGACACAGTGAGTTGTGAAAGAGTGCATGCTGTACTGGTACAGGTGAATCTCGACATGACGAAGTCGCACCTGACACAAAAACACGTTCTTAATATACAAGATTTGTTATAGTTGTATACATGCCAGTGGCGACGAAAAAGGTTTAATTCGTTATATCCGATAATTTGTTATATTGACCTTTGGCTGTTTCAACGCAGCGAACCAAAGTATTGCGACATCATATGAAGGAAGTCACAGGTGGACCTCTACATAATATAGGTCACAGCCAATGCAGCAATGATTTGCAAGTTAGAGACAATAATATACGCTGCAGATCGAATTAGTGCCTATAGAAGGAGCAACTGTGGCGCAACGGCAAGTGCAGCTACGAATTTTGTAAGTTAACATGGTAGCGCCATAATTAAGATGCCTACTTAAGAAATACTGAATGAAAACAAATATAAGATCCACTCGCATAAAATTGCATTCCGGGGGTTTTACCTGCCAAAATCACAGAGATTATAAGGCCTGTCGTAGTCCGGCTTAGTTTTGCCCACTTTGGGTTCCAATGCACGGTAAACGGGTATTTGAGAATTTCGCGGCATCGAAATGCGGCCGCTGCTGCCGGGATTTCATATTCGTTCACATAAATACCTGATAGTGATGGCGAGTCTGGCCCGCGATGGGATTGGCTCTCGAATGAAGTGTAGCCTAGTGAGGGATTCTTCCAAAAGAGCGTGCAGTTGTTCGAATTTTTCTGGTGTCATCCTGTAGTACTTCCTAAAATTTTTGGGTCGCCGGAAATCAGCAAGGGCATCTGAATGAAACAAACAAGACAAGACGATATGTGTATACATGAATATTGACCTTTGGCTATTTCAACGCAGCGAACCAAAGTATTGCGACATCATACTGAGACTCTGGCAAACTGAGAGAGCGCTAGCAACTTACCACTGTGTGAAACTCGGACTCCTGCCTTTGGTTCACCCATATTGGCCGTGTCCACCAGCGTCTTGACGTGACATGTCGCAACAAGAGCTTCTTTTTTTCAAGGAGTGTCATTTCCAGTAGGAGGAAATGGAAGAGATGCGAGCTAGGTCCATGCAGGGACATGTCTACGTCGTTGAACACATCAACGTCGGCCTGCCTGTTTGTGCTCCTTGCCGAAAGCGTCGTCAGTAGAAATTTTTTCCTCTCAAGCAATACGCGCTCTTCCTGTAGAAGAAGTGCTATAAAAGCCATAGCGTTGGCTGCCATCTCGATTGGAATGAATGGGCAAGCTCACGAAGAGAGAAGCAGATGACAGCGTTGATTTTCAACTAAAGTGTGTGTTGCGGGTGGCAAAATATAGGTGCGGGGAGAGAGAGAGAGATGTGGTTCTAGGGGAAAAGGAAAGGTTGACCATATTTTCTGCAGCCCTCGCGGGAGCATAGCCGATGTTGCTATGTATACGAAGAGAGAGAGAGAGAGTTCTTGTTTGAAAGCAGAGAATTCTCTGCAGGGAAGGGCGAAGCTAGAAAAAGGCCGCAGGAGAAAAAAAATTTAAGGCAAAGAGACAGCAAGAGTGCTAGGAAAATAACAACGCTGTGCAACTGCAACAGCTAGAAGGTTGAGAAGTGCGATGCACCGACGCACTGTCGGTTCCGGAGGGGGGGTTGGAAGGACGCGACGGGGGTGCGGGGCTGCGACGTACAGAAAGGGCGTCGAAGGCTGAAGGTCAACGGGAGAGGTGGGACAATTAGGGAAGCAGAGAAAGTTTGCTAACATGAAAAACTGTGCTGGTCTACTTGAAGGAGGCGGACGCATATCCCTTGCACAAAAGAAATGAAACGCATAATGGACTAATTAATGAAAGTTAGCTAACTATATTTTAACTAATTAAATTATGGTACATATTGCAGTTTACAAATTCTAGCCGGGGAGTTCGCAACGCGGATCCACTGGGAACAAATTCTCAGGATGACACCAGTTTCGACCTCGAGGTAGTAATTCTCGAACTGTGCGGACAAATGCATAAAACTACGCTCTTAAGAAAGTAAACGGAACGACAGTGTATTTTTACCGCAAGTTTAACGGCGTATATCTCGTAAATGCTGTCACACACACACACACACACACACACATATATATATATATATATATATATGTATGTGTGTGTGTGTGTGCCTTGCAGTCTCACCCCCTAAAATGAGTAAATTTCAATATGTGCGATGTCATTCGTTAAAACTTATTGTAATTAATTTTTTTAATTAGTCCAATGTATGCATTTCAAATTTTTTTGCAAGTAATGTCTGCCTCTTCGAGTAGACTAGCTCATGGACTAGAATTGTGCTACCTGCCACACACAATCTCTAAAAAAAAATTTTGAAAGTGTTTGCTGACACCCTGCAGTATACACACATGACAACAGCGCGCACATTTGCAGTTTCCATTAAAGCTTTGTTTTCCTTTTTTCCCTCCAAGCAGAGCTGCGAGTCGAGCGAAGGGTCTTTTGTCTGCCCGCTTGTTAATTAAATTAGCATCCGAGTAGGTTGTTGCGAATTTTGTTACAATGAGTACTTTTCGATAGGGACTTTTATTCTTAGTGCTGCTACATATATTAATTGTTGCGTTTCATGATAGCGTAAGGCAAGAATTGAACATAAGGCAATAAGGCTATATTTGCTCTGCATTATAAACCAATTGAAGAGGGGTAGTCATTGCCGACAACAGTATCATGCTGTATATGTTTATTTCAAAAGAAAAGAAAAGAAAGCAGAGAACATTTTGACGTCTTTTATTTTCCCACTTCGCTGTTTGACCTCCAGTCTGTGTGCCGCCCCTTGCGCGCGTCTCCCTTCGGGCTTCGCGTTCCACGTCACGTAAATTAGTGAGAGTCGCACCGTTCAACCTTGAGAATGGCGCAGCGCTTTACCTAGCTTTCCAGTTCTTTAAGCTTTGCAGGGTTACGTTTTCTGCTGCGTGGGAACGTCGTGGCTTATCCCTCCTTCCGCCCCTCCCGTACAGTTCGTGTTGGTGTTCTTGTTTGTTTTCTTTTTAAGCAGCCCCCAAACATACTCTCTCTCGAAGCTGAAAGTGCACGTAGCGTCGTTGGTCGCCATGGCAACAATACTGTAATAGCTAGGGCTCAGTTGCGCAATTACAAAAAAAAAGCAAGAACCTAAAGACAGTGGCATAATTGAGAAGCGTTGTAAATACAAAAAAAAAATATGCAAGAATTAAGAGCAAGAATGGAATGTCCAAGGTTCAATTCTGCATATACTTTTGCGCACATCACGTGCGAAACTACTACGGCTTTTGTACCGCATCACGTGAACAATTTGCGCACCAGCGAGTCGTCTGTCACAGAGAGTCGTCTGCTTCAGATCTTCGTCTCAGCGCCTCCGTTCAACAATGTCGCGTGCGTCTTACAACGAGTTGCTGATAGAGGAAGTGGCAAAGCGCCCGCTTTTGTGGGACTTCTCACTCGTAGATTACAGAAAAACCGCGAATAGGACTTCCTTGTGGGAAGAAATCAAGGCAGCGCTTGAAGTCGTCGATCCTGGAGGTACGTATATATAAATGTTCTTATCTTTGTGGCGTGAAAACATATTTAGGTGTGCACATTACGTCTCCAACTTTAACTTAGGGAACAGCCAGGTAACGCACGCGCGACACTAAAAAACCGCGTTCTCTTTCTTTTTAAATTTTTTTTTTAATATTGGGGTGATTTCCGCGAAACGTCCCAGACCCAAAAGTGATCATTATTGATTTTCTTGAAAAAAATTGGCCTACATGGCTTTTGTGTGAACATGATTTTACCAAAATATCTTGATCAATTTTTTTTTTCCACGTGAGCGCTGTTTGAAATTTCTGCAAAGTAAGAAAATTTGGTTAGAGGTACATTTTTTTTTTACTCAGGTTTCAAACTAGGTGCAATAACAATTTTTTTTTCAAATCATTTTGTTTGCATCCTTGTTTCATATGACGTCATAATTTAATGCATTTGAGAATTTTCCGTGTTTATTTGCCTAAGTAAAAAAGCAATAGAAGTTGCATTTTTAGAACTTTGCTTAAACTGTTTTTTTTTTCAGCTACCATAATTTTTCTCCCTTTTTGCCTGTTACTGTAGTGTCTGCAAAAAATAATTTGAAGTTATTAATAAATACATATCTTTTTAGAAAAATGCCTCCAAAGTTTGCAAGAAATGAATTTATTCTGATATTCAAGCCAAGTTTAAATATTAAGGCCCTCCAGATAAATATATGTCAGATAGCTCAACATACACATTGACCTCCTAGTGTGTGATTTAGAAACTTTCGTTCGAGTAAATTTTGTCTGCGGCAATTGTGGCAATTTCCAATGCAGATTATTATATGTAAATTTTTAAAATATCCGATGCATTTATTAGTCTGATAGAAGTTGCTACAAAAGTACAGTTGTTCATTTATTTCCTGACTGTCCAATAGCATTCCTGACATATTAGTCTAAAGGGTGTCCCAACTAACGTTAGCCAAGTTGTTCAATGAAAAAAAAAATGTTTACAAAACATGCTGCAAGGTACAATCTCGCGACCTATGGTGTCAGACAGTTACACCTCTGGCGACTGAACACCATACATATGTTTTATAATTGTACCTTGCGCAGCCTTTTTTTTTTTTGGACAGCTTGACTAATGTTAGATGGGACAAAGGATGTAAGTAGTATATACTAATGCCTATACAGTGTGACACAGTGCTTGATGTTAGGAGTTCTACAGATAAATGCTTCTGCTATTATACATGATTGTAGCCTGTTACTGCAACTAATGTTTTTGTTGGAGTATAATGCCATCTCTAACGCCACAATCTAAATTACACGTGGTCTTGATAAGGCTCGATATGTCGACAGGAGAGAGTAACAAGCTTTATTGATGAGCTGCAGAGGTTAGCCTGGTTGTTCGCCTGTCAATAAGTCCCAAATGGAAGTCACTGGATTAGTGCAAACAAAATAGTTAGGAACTATAGCAATAGCATAACTATAATTTCAGTTCCAAAATGAGATATATTTGTAGTGAGAGCATATAAATTTTCTGTCAAGTTAGAAAACTGCCTAAAGATTTACTTATTTGTTTTCAACTGGCACATACTTGATCCAAATTTTTCTAGCATATCATCATCATCATCAGCCTAGTTACGCCCACTGCAGGGCAAAGGCCTCTCCCATACTTCTCCAACTACCCCGGTCATGTACTAATTGTGGCCATGTTGTCCCTGCAAACGTCTTAATGTCATCTGCCCACCTAACTTTCTGCCGCCCCCTGCTACGCTTCCCTTCTCTTGGAATCCAGTCCGTAGCTCTTAGTGACCATCGGTTATCTTCCCTCCTCATTACATGTCCGGCCCATGCCCATTTCTTTTTCTTGATTTCAACTAAGATGTCGTTTACCCGCGTTTGTTGCCTCACCCAATCTGCTCTTTTCTTATCCCTTAACGTTACACCCATCATTCTTCTTTCCATAGCTCGTTGCGTCGTTCTCAATTTCAGCAGAACCCTTTTCGTAAGCCTCCAGGTTTCTGCCCCATATGTGAGTACTGGTAACACACAGCTGTTGTACACTTTCCTTTTGAGGGATAGTGGCAACCTACTGTTCATGATTTGAGAATGCCTGCCAAACGCACCCCAACCCATTCTTATTCTTCTGGTTATTTCAGTCTCATGATCCGGATCCGTGGTCACTACCTGCCCTAAGTAGATGTATTCCCTTACCACTTCCAGTGTTTCGCTACCTATCGTAAACTGCTGTTCTCTTCCGAGACTGTTAAACAGTACTTTAGTTTTCTGCAGATTAATTTTCAGACCCACCCTTCTGCTTTGCCTCTCCAGGTCAGTGAGCATGCATTGCAATTGGTCTCCCATATATATATATATATATATATATATATATATATATATATATACATACAGTGTGCAAGAGATTGCACCTAGTGAAATGATGGGCAAGTTATTGAAGTGAATTGCGATTGTGTGTGTGCATTTCAATATAATTTGCGATTGTCGAACATTTGTTGCGTCCAACTGTAAATCTCAAGGCTCATAGGCTATTCATTGCCAATAACCTTATAGGCTATTATTGTTTGCAATGGGATTTTTGTTGTGGTACAGTTTAATACAATTGGTGCACCCCCTCATACAAAACTAGTATAACAGCACATGCACAGTTATTAGTGTATCAGGTCTATTGTTCCGTAATCCAATAAGAAGAAACAGATGGCCAATGCGCTTCGTTTATTGTTGCTTGCAGAACTCATGTAATCATACAGTAGCGCTTTAATCTAGGACATAGCATAGCTTCACAAAACGTGTAGCAACCTTCTTCTGACATCAGTATTTGTTCACAATTACATGGCAGCATGACTGAGGCATTAATCAAGTAGGGCTCATAGGGTGTGGCGGAATGCAAGTGAAGTGCCACACAGTGTAATTACATGGCAGCATGACTGAGGCATTAATCAAGTAGGGCTCATAGGGTGTGGTGGAACGCAAGTGAAGTGCCACACAATGTAATGATTATTTTAAAAGTTACTTTCTCCGCAGAAGTCATGAATGTGCAGTAGAATTTTCATGCATGGTTATCAGTGGCCAGTCATCACTAGGCATTGGTATTTATATTTTCACAAGTTGCAATTATTGGTGAATTGTAAAGCATAAAAACTAAATCTAGAAAATATGTGTTACACATTACGCTGCTTTGTAATGTTCAGCCTTGCCAAACAAGCATTTTTTCTCCTTTTTCTGTTATGTACAATTCTTAGTTACACTGGACGAGATCCAAAGCCGGTGGCGAAATTTGAAGGCCACATAACGAAGAAAAATTAAGGAACTTAAGGACGAGACAAGGAGTGGATCTGGCTCCAAATCCAAATCACGACAATGGCCCTACATGGAGCGAATGCGATTCATGCCAGACTTGATGGAGCCACGCCAGTAAGAACCATTGAGTCACACTGCATGCTTTCAAGCAGAGACACTTTCTTAAATAAATTTTTAATAAATGCAAATTCTGCAGGAGCCACAGCAATATGCACGAGGAAGTGGAGGTGCATGAACTATTCGAGGTTGGCACACCAGCCAGTGACTTCCAGCCAGAAGAACCAGAAGGCGACCGCGAGCCAGACGGCCATGACCAGCCAGAAAACAAGCAAGGGAAAAAGACCGCGGATGACGGGCATTCCACACAACCTTTGTTTGAGGATATTTACAACTTTCCAGAATGCCCTCCCGAGACGCCTGGACCCTCTGGAACTCCAGCCCCCCGGCCACAGAGGCAAGGTATTAAAAGGAAAAGAGGAACCACAGAGTTGGAGGTAGTTGATGCCCAGCTTGCAGCTGTGAAGACCGCTTTATCAGCATTTAAGCCATTAACATCTACAGGGTACTTTCTACTGTCACTGGAGGAAGCAATGAATGAAACCCCGAAACATATGCAGTCCTACCTACGACAAGAATTGCTGAATGTAGTTTTATCTTATAGTCGTGGGGTGTTCCCTGACCTGATTGTGCGGAAACCAGACCCGAACACTGGCATCTTTGAAGACAGACCAGAAGATGAATAAAACTACTTTGCTTAAGAGGACGCTTTAGCTCGGGCCCAACTCCGATGCAGCCAATTCAAATACATGTAAAACGAAAAAAATGTTTTCATAATATAACCCCTGGACCGATTTTAATTAAATTTATTGCATTTGAAAGAGAAAGCTAAATTATAGTGACTGTTGGAAGTGGAATTTCGATTTAGGGCTTGAATTTTGTTAAAACGATTTTCAAGTATTTGACCATTTGAATAATGTAGAAGCACGAAGTTTACAAATTCATTGCTCTGCATCAAGAACAGATATCGCATTTCTGTAAACAGCATCCATTAGATCATTCAAAGCGGACAAATTGGATGTGTGATTTTACATATGTGAATTTGTTATGTTGGTTACAAGGGTTCTGCATAAGCTGTATTTCCACATTGCTAATTTTTTTATATTCATGTGTAACATATCAATTTTGTCCGCTTTAGATGTACTATTAGATGCAATTCACATAATTGTATTATCATATTTTGTTGCTGAGTTAGAGTTGTAAACTTGATAGTGTATTTTTTTGACATTTTTTTTTATTTTTGCCAGTTTTTAATAAAACATTCACGACCTAACTAAAAAATTCGAAACCAACAGTCAATCGAGCTTAAGTTTTTTTTTTAATGCAACAAACCTCGTCAAATTTGGTGCAGTGGTTGCCGAGGAAAACTAATTCTCCTTTTACAATTTAGATAGGAGCACCCGAGCTAAAGCTTCCTCTTAAGGGACACTAAAGAGAAACACTGTCAGTTTAGACCCAATGAATTAAATATTTAATTTTCACTAATTTTGCAGCAATAGTTTTGTTAGTAGATGAGAAAAAAAAGTAAATATTCAGTTTTTCTAATACTGCACGGAAACCTCGGAGCTGGTATGCCAGTGAGATGTCAGATTTCAAAATATTTTTCTCATATTTGAGTCATTGTGGCGCAGTAAAAGTTATTGAAACTTGCTAAGCTCAGTTTTCCAAAGAAGAGATATATGGGCGAGCTGGGTGGACTTTTGTATACTTTGTCTTCATCCATGTTAAAGTTGCATTTTTTTGCCTTGTCAGTTCAGTTTCTGGCTCTTCTGAATCATAAAGGACAAAATAACTAGCCTCGACCAGACACTACCAAAATCTTTGACACTGTGGTGAGCCAGGGCAGGAACATCAATGTGATGTTGCTACCCATATTTTGTTTGTATACCTTTCCTCGCTTACCGGGCCTCTGCTTATGGTAAGCAAACCTTTTTTTAGGTTTGCTAAATTACTACTTCATTAATATAGATAAAACAATGTTTCTCTTTAGTGTCCCTTTTAAGCCTACACTTCGTCACAGGTCAAGAACGAAGTAGCAGCCACTTGCATATAAGTTGCTGACACCATTTGCCATACTACTGCACTCCATGGAAATAGTGCACCTAGTCTAATTCTGTGCGCACGATAAAAATCAGCATGGAAAACAAATGCAACACCAAGAGAAGGTAACAGCGTGAGCAATCTTCAAGCTGAAGCTTAATAGAATAACACACAAAAGGAAAACACTAGCTGAACGTATGTGGCATCGAGTCAGATTATGGAAGAAATAAGCAAGCAGCTGCATCCTATGATCAACAAGCAGATAGAACGTTAACAGGCCCCTTTGCATAAGGAAAGCTTCTACAAGTTCACTTTGGGAAGACTGCCAACTGTGTAAATGAGCATCTAAGTCAGCACAATACATTAAAGGGAATGTCTACCTCGCTGCTCTCGGCACATAGTAACAGTTATAGTTGCAAGCCTTTGTTCAAGTGAACTGAAATTAGAAAGAACCATGAAGATGAAAATCTGCAGGAACTCAATTTTCATATTTATACAGAGGCAGCACAATAATTGGGAACCTCAATCTTCTCTTTGCTAGATAGTGAGATGCAGCTGCTAGTTAATTTAGTTCCATGATGTAACTTAATGGCATGCACATTGAAGTGTGTTTGCCTTTTGTGTGTTCCTATAATTAAACTTCAGTTGTTAAAAAGCACACTTCCCGTGCCATTCTCATTGTGTTGCCATTATTTTTCATGCTAACTTTAAGTATACATCCACTCCAACTAGCGCAGTTTACTACCTCATTGCAATCTTGTATAGTGTACCTAGTTGTAACATCCCTGTTCAGCATAGTGTTACAAACAGTCACTACACAGAGCTTGTGACACAACAGCACTTGAGTGAGGTGAACATGGTCATGGGCAAAGCAGAGGAGGTGAATCAGGGGCACCATTCAAAAAAACTTTCACTACAATTGTTCACAAGAGGAAACTCAAACCAACTGCCAAAACCACTGATGAACAAATAGCTTTGCGAGTTCAGCCCCACATAAAGTGATTCAGAAGTGCATAATCATATGTTCCCCTCCAAAGCATTTGCCATTGTATTCTTGACCTGTCGCTGGCGATAGTGCTCCAGCAGAACCACACCAGCAGTGCAATAAGTAAAAGTGATTACATTTTTCGTGCTGTGATAGTGCAATAAGAAGTTTGAAATGTAGCTTGTATTTGTTTCTTTACTATACCTCAAAGGCACAACATGGGCATTACATGAGGGGTGGGCATATAGATAGTGTTTGAATATGTTGATTAGTTTATAACAAATAGGTGGTAAAAAGCGAGTTGAAATAGTTGTCAGTTGCAGTAGTGATAAAAATGGACAGATCATTTCAATCGTGCTATATGGATGAAGGAGTGCTGAAATGTAACTGTGTGAGCACGTGGTGGGCAAACTGAATTCGCATGGATGGGATGCCATGGCCATAAAAGATGAGTGTGCTATTTCATGGCAGGGTATTATGGAACCTGTGGAAAAGACCAAAGTAGGCGATATTATGTTGGGAGGTGAGGTGCAGTTGTCAGCAAAGACTGTGTTCATCCAAGGAATTGATGGGATGTTAGTCCCTGAATAACACAATGAGGGCTTTTTCATGGAATGTAGATAGCTGTAGAAGGGCATCATGGAGTAATAGCACGAAGGAAGTGTTAGCAAACCGACTGCATTCCCAAGGGAAGCAATATATTCACTAGTGTGAGATTTAGATTACATTTTGAAGCAATAAGAACTCCCCGACCCCTACAATTGCTAGGCCCGTCTTTGTGAAACATGTCAGAATTGATAATATAGGCTTATAGAGAGAAAGAGAGAGAAGAATACTTGATTAGAGAAAAAGCGGAAAAGTTGGCCAAACGAACATGTCCCTGGCTTGCTACTCCGCACCGAGGTAAAGAGGAAGGGTAAAAAGATTCCCGAAGTATCGATGGTCTGGTTGTGCCAGGTTCCAACTAGCACACTTTGTAACCAAAAATTACGCCACACAAAGATTGTAAATATTATTTCAGCTCGCAGATATCATAAAAGTGCATAAACTTCATGATCTTCAATTATTTCCTTGAATTTCTTATGTACCACACAAAGATTGTAAATATTATTTCAGCTCGCAGATATCATCGAAGTGCATAAACCTCATGATCTTCAATGATTTCCTTGAATTTCTTATGTTTAACCTAGCCCATTCTTGGGCCACTGGGTACGTGCCACCGTGACACATGGGCCTTTCTATACTAGTAAAAGCCTTGTTCGTTAGCTGGGTTTTATCATTAGACTTTGTATAACTTAGTGCCCTGTACGATGAGCCAAACGAGAACAAGGTGAAAGCAGGAACCAACGTTTCGACAAGTGGACTTGAAAAAGACAAGTCTACTTGTCGAAATGTTGGCTCTTGCTTTCACCTTGTTCTCATTTTGCTCATCGTCTTGAATTTCCATCTTCGCCTTCCCCTTGTTTTAATGTCCTGTAATCATTTTTCTTGTAATTCCATTTGTGTTTGCACGAGCTTTGTTTATATATTTTTCTGTTATTGTTTGTTAAGTATTATATAAGGATGTGTCCTTCCTTTTGTAACTGTTTTCTTTACTTCCCGCTCACGTAATACTCCAACCTTGCAGCCTTTGAGGTATACAAAGAATAAATAAATAAATGCACAAGCATGTGTCATTCCTTTCTCTGCACACATCTCGCACCATACTGCCTTCAACAAACATCACCATATTGAAGTCTCGCACACATCTCACACCATACTGCCTTCTACAAACATCACTGTGTTGATGGTTTGAAGTGCACATCCACATTAACTGCTATTTGCATTTGGTATAGCATGTGAACAGCGTAGTGCATAAACAAACATTGCATGATATTAAGGTTGTGACCTATGCTATGCATAAAGAAACCTTGCATAATATTCCTCATTGGATTGTCGAAAATAAGGGCAACTCTAAATATTGCAGTTACTTGACCAGCATTTACACTTGACAAAAACTTCATTTCGCATAGATTCCAGCATGTCTGCTGAATCTGCAGTTTTTTGGCTAATTGATGTGGTCATTACTGTGCGGCCGCATCTTGTAGATTTGAAAACAAAGTTCAATAAATTGCTCTGTTGCAACATATTTACAAAAATGCGTACATCACTGCAATCACAGCAGAAAGGTGAAAAACCACGTTCCTGCATTATGCACAGCACGTATTGATATTGTCTTCTCAGAGGTTCACAGTATACTAACAGCACGAGCCGCAGGACAACAAAGCGAACGACAGGCGTGTCTTTCAGAATGCTATGATGCCACGTACATGTTTCTACACAAATGACGGTAGCTGCTCATTCCACGTTCAGCAATCGCACACAGATCATTTGCGGCTTCGGTCAGGGGTAGGCGTGGGCTTTCGGGTTGGTGCAAGAATATGGCTCGGAGCAGGAGCCACTTATGCGCAAACGCAAGCAATACACACACATGATTTCTCCAGAAGATGACGCTGAGCACGTGTAGCGCGAGGGTCTCGTTGAGCTGACACGACGACTTCGCTGCAGCCGAATTCAGAATACTGCATATGCGGTAAGGGTAGCTATATGAACTTGTTGACAGGTCATCCTATAAGTAGACACAACGTAGACAGAACGACACAGACGTAGAAGGCACGAGATAACACGCAGCACTGAACCACTGAACTAGCTGCGCACAGCGTTGTTTAAGTGTCTCCGTGCAACGCACTGAGCTTCCGCAACCGCCGTTGCGCACTCCGAAACAAATATTAACTTCAACACGCTTTTAAATTACAAAACAAGCATATTATTTGCTCCTAATAAAGAAAAGTCAACAATATTATAACGTAAACGTTTTATTCATTACAATAAAATAATTATGCAACGTGTGCCACGAAACCTGGCAGTAAGCAACCCTGGGACTCGCACCAGTCGCATTGTTAAAATCGCAATCATGTGAAATGGGCCCTCTAAAAATCGCTCTGCGACGCGTGCGACAGCACCGATTTTCGTCGTTCCAGTCGCAGCATGTGAAACAGGCTTAAGACAGCGGACATCAGGAACTATAATATGAATAGAATTGAACAGGCTCTCAGGAACGGAGGAAGCCTAAAAACAGTGAAGAAGAAACTAGGAATAGGCAAGAATCAGATGTGTGCGTTAAGAGACAAAGCCGGCAATATCGTTACTAATATGGATGAGATAGTTCAAGTGGCTGAGGAGTTCTATAGAGATTTATACAGTACCAGTGGCACTCACGACGATAGTGGAAGAGAGAATAGCCTAGAGGAATTAGAAATCCCACAGGTAACGCCAGAAGAAGTAAAGAAAGCCTTAGGAGCTATGCAAAAGGGGAAGGCAGCTGGGGAGGATCAGGTAACAGCAGATTTGTTGAAGGATAATGGCCAGATTGTTCTAGAGAAACTGGCCACCCTGTATACGCAACGCCTCATAACCTCGAGCGTACCGGAATCTTGGAAGAACGCTAGCATAATCCTAATCCATAAGAAAGGTGACGCCAAAGACTTGAAAAACTATAGACCGATCAGCTTACTCTCCGTTGCCTACAAAGTATTTACTAAGGTCATCGCAAATAGAATCAGGAACACCTTAGACTTCTGTCAACCAAAGGACCAGGCAGGATTCCGTAAAGGCTACTCAACAATAGACCATATTCACACTATAAATCAAGCGATAGAGAAATGTGCAGAATATAACCAACCCTTATATATAGCTTTCATTGATTACGAGAAAGCGTTTGATTCAGTCGAAACCTCAGCAGTCATGGAGGCATTACGGAATCAGGGTGTAGATGAGCCATATGTAAAAATACTGGAAGATATCTACAGCGGCTCCACAGCCACCGTAGTCCTCCACAAAGAAAGCAACAAAATCCCTATAAAGAAAGGTGTCAGACAGGGAGATACGACCTCTCCAATGCTATTCACAGCATGTTTACAGGAGGTATTCAGAGGCCTGGAGTGGGAAGAATTGGGGATAAAAGTTGATGGAGAATACCTTAGCAACTTGCGATTCGCTGATGATATTGCCTTGCTTAGTAACTCAGGAGACCAATTGCAATGCATGCTCACTGACCTGCAGAGGCAAAGCAAAAGGGTGGGTCTGAAAATTAATCTGCAGAAAACTAAAGTAATGTTTAACACTCTCGGAAGAGAACAGCAGTTTACGATAGGTAGCGAAGCACTGGAAGTGGTAAGGGAATACATGTACTTAGGGCAGGTAGTGACCACGGATCCGGATCATGAGACCGAAATAACCAGAAGAATAAGAATCGGCTGGGGTGCGTTTGGCAGGCATTCTCAAATCATGAACAGCAGGTTGCCACTATCCCTCAAAAGGAAAGTGTATAACAGCTGTGTGTTACCAGTACTCACATATGGGGCAGAAACCTGGAGGCTTACGAAAAGGGTTCTGCTGAAAGTGAGGACGACGCAACGAGCTATGGAAAGAAGAATGATGGGTGTAACGTTAAGGGATAAGAAAAGAGCAGATTGGGTGAGGCAACAAACGCGGGTAAACGACATGTTAGTTGAAATCAAGAAAAAGAAATGGGCATGGGCCGGACATGTAATGAGGAGGGAAGATAACCGATGGTCACTAAGGGTTACGGACTGGATTCCAAGGGAAGGGAAGCGTAGGAGGGGGCGGCAGAAAGTTAGGTGGGCGGATGACATTAGGACGTTTGCAGGGACAACATGGCCACAATTAGTACATGACCGGGGTAGTTGGAGAAGTATGGGAGAGGCCTTTGCCCTGCAGTGGGCGTAACTAGGCTGCTGCTGCTGATGATGATGATGATGATGATGATGATGATGATGATAGGATTTAGAAAGGGGTGCGTCTTTTTATCAATAAAAGATAAGTTGTTCGCACAGCATGCACATGGTGCATGCGTTTCGATTTACTATGCGCTTGCGTGGAACACGTGTGGCGCTCGGCGCCCAAGATATGATACATCTTCTTTTGTTCGTAAAACAAAACAATAAATGGGAAAAGAACATCAATGAAAATGTCCAGGCACTTTAGTTCAAGGCACTTGCGCGAAGTTCTGGTCGTAGGCCAGACGTTGAGGCGGTCGACGTTGTCTGAGCGACCGCCGTGGGGCTGGTGTGGACGAGACACTTATTGGGGCGCCAGGCTCATAGGGAATACACGGGGCTGTACATTCTGTGTAGCTAGGTGCCGACCCATTTCTTTGGCCCGAGTTTCCCTCGATGTTATCGTCGTCGTCTTCCTGTACGTTGCGTCGGAAGGGCTCCCGGGTCAGTAGCAGGTGCTGCCGGTCGAGCCTCAACACCGTGCCGTCTTCGGTGACGACTGTATACGACCTCGGGTAACCAGCAGGTTTGAGAACCTTCGCTTTCCTGTCCCATGCACCTTTCTTGACCAGGACCGTATCTCTAGGGCTCAGGCGTGCCATTGATCCCCTAGAGTGGTCTGTCTGAAGGTGCCGGAGCACTTCGTGACTGGGGTTGCCTTGAACGTCGGTAATTGTTGTGCGGAGCCTTCGTCCCATCAGCAGCTCAGCGGGCGATGCGCCGCACTCGAGTGGAGTGGTCCTGAAAGCGAGCAGTCCCAACCAGAAATTTTGTTTCGCTTCAGTCGTTTTCTTGAGGATACGCTTAGTTATCTGAATACCTTTTTCTGCCAACCCATTAGAACGTGGGTATCCCGGGCTAGACGTGACATGCCTATAACCGTACAACTGTGAGAACAACGCGAATTCACGACATGAAAATTGAGGGCCATTGTCAGAACAAACTTCGATGGGAATGCAGTGTCTAGCAAAGATCGAATTTGCTACGTCAACCACTGTTTTGGCCGTGGTGTCTTTGAGCAGTTCCACTTCGGGAAAGTTTGACAGGGGTTCGTAAACGCACAGGTGCGACCTCCCGCCGTATTCAAAGAAGTCAATTCCGACACGGTACCATGGTTGTTCCGACACAGGGCGCATCAGTAGAGGCTCTCGAGGTTGGCTATATGCATACTTTTTGCAGATAGAACATGTCTAGACGAACGATCTAATGTCCGAGTTCATTCCCGGCCGAAAAACTAACTGTCTTGCCCTGACATTGCTCTTGTTGATTTCCAAGTGCCTTTGGTCAATTATGTTCAATGTCTCTCTTTTCATGTTAGCCGGAATGACTACTTTGCAGTCTTTGAGAAACACTCCTTTCACGTGTGATAACTCGCCTTCGAATCCTTTCCACAGCCCCTCCAAGCATTTTACAGCTTCTAAAGCTCACAGCACGTTTCTTAGCTGTTTGTCACGTGCCGTTTCCGCAGCCAGCCGCCTCCATGTGTTCTCACTAACAAGTGAGGAAACCGTACTCACGGCATGCACCTCTACATCGTAGCTGTCGAGGTCGTAGTCCGTTGTCTTGGTTGTGACACGTCACAGCATGTCAGCCAGGAGGAGCTGCTTACTTGGAACAAATTTTAATTGAACGTCATAACGCAGCAATCTCAGAAAAAATCTTTGCAACCTCGGAGGCATATCACCAATCGCCTTCTGGGAGATAGCGATAAAAGGGCGGTGGTCTGTTTCAGCAGTAAATTGGCGACCATAGACGAAATGATTAAATCTTTAGCAGCGAAAGACCACGGCCATAGCTTCTTTCTCTATTTGAGAATAACGCTGTTGTGTTTCGGTAAGCGCTCGCGATGCATATGCCACGGACTTCCATGTCCCGTTGTGATACTGCAACAAAGCGGCTCCGATTCCGTCTCGGGATGCATCGCATGACACTTTTGTTAATTTGGCCGGATCGAATACCGCCAACATGGCTAGGTGCTGAGGTAGTCACATGGTTCTCTCCATTCCTTTTCGTGGTTATTGGTCCCTTCAAAGACATCTTGTCTGATCAAGCTCCTCAGAAGAGCTGTTCTTTAAACTAAAGGTGTAACAAACTTGCCCAAATAATTAACGACACCTATTTGGCATAAAAATTGTAACAGCGCAAACACATGCAACCACAAAGTAACAAGGACGAGACACAAGCGCTGACTGTCAACTAAACTTTATTGATGGAATACGGATGCCTTATATAAGGGGAAAGGCAGAAGTGAAGGGGGAAGGGAGTGATACAATCGGGGAAAATGACAATGCGCATCGATGAACGAACGTGCCCGCAGTCAAGGGAATCAGGCGCAGAAAAAAAAAGAAAACGAGAAAAAAAACTAGAAATGCACTAGTAAAAGGCGAGGGATACTCACATACAATCCAATCAGTAAGCGGTCGCTTCCAGAAATTGAAGCTCTGCAGCAAAAAGCGATACAGAGGGGGTGCTTACGCGCTTGCTGCCATATTTCTGTATGTGGAACGCTTCCAAACTGACGCGCGCCGTCGCGTCGGCACTCTTACCGAGAATCTTTGTCTCTCCCAATTGAGCCTCGCAACCTGTGCATTCAATTACGTGCGCGACCAAATTTGCGTACTTGTCATTTAAGTTACTTAAATTTCGGGCATGTTCCCCCAAGCGTTCATTAATGCAGCGGCCGGTTTGGCCGACATAAGCCTTTCCACACTTCAAGGGAATGGCGTAGACCACTCCTGTGGAACAGTTGACGAACCGCTCCTCATGTTTTAGCTGACAACCTCTATTTTTAGAGTTGCAGATGCGTGGGCATAACTGTGCCAGCTTGTTGGGTGCCGAAAAAACAACGGGCACCCCATGCCTGTTGGCTACCTTCTTGAGACTGTGTGAAGTATTGTGCAGGTAGGGCACAACCAAAGGCTTGTCGGTCTTTCGACGGTCATCTGTTCTTCGTGTTAGTAGCTTTAGCTTCTGAAGGAGGGTCTCAGACACAGAGACCGAATAGGGGAACCCCGCCGCCAAAAGTCGGCTGGCCTGATTCTCAAAACTTTTCTGCATTAGGTGCGGGCACGACTTCTGAAGAGACGATTCCAAACAATGCGACGCTATAGCTCTTTTTACAGCTTTGGAATGCGCTGAACCATATGGTAACAAATACTTTTTTTTGCGCGAGGGAAGTAGCCCCAGCAAACGTGCTTTTCATGAAAGGTTATTCTCAGGTCTAAAAACTGTAAAACATCTGCGTCAGGTAGTTCATGGGTAAAATTGAGCACAAGTTCATGCTTGTCAAATGCGTTTAAAACTTCACCTACTGTAGAGAGGTAGGTGAAATATAATTCAATAAAACTTGGTGCTGGGCTCGTTCGTGATGCATTCTTTAAAATTGAAGGTAGCGCTAAAAAGGACGAACACACGGTGAAAAGAAACGCTAGCGTTTCTTTGTCGACGAAGAAACGACGAAGAAAAGCTAGCGTTTCTTTGTGGTTGTGTTGTCCTTTCACCGTGTGTTCGTCCTTTTTAGCGCTACCTTCAGTTTTAAAGGTAGGTGAAGGCCGTTTGCTTTTTTAAAAGCACTAAAAAAAAATCTACGCACCTAAAAAACTTTAAAACAACCCCCTCCCCCCCCACCCCCAAAACAAAAGGACCTATTTAAAGTTCATCTAGTTTGGCTAAAAATATATCACAAGGAATTGGGGCGATGCAGGACCCAATGCAGATACCGTTGCTCTGCAAAAAAAGTCAGGTTGTCATAAACAATAAAAGTAGATCTGAGGCAAAACTGCAATAACGATATAAAGTTATCTACTGACAAGCCTGTTGAGTTCCTGAATGACACTTCGCCGTTTGCTTCTACGCATTCCCTAACAGCCAACAAAAGCTAATCTTGAGGCACAGAATAAAGCAAGTCTTGTACATCTACGGAGAAACCAAAGCCAATCTCCAAGCCAATCTGTGCTCTCAAGAAACAGCGTGACATCCGTAGATTTCTTTGTTAGGAACGGATGATCAAAAGCAAGCATTTCGAGATGCTTTTGCAGAAACCTACTAACGTTTATTTGTCATGAACCTTCTTCACTAACGATAGTCGGGAATGGAATATCTGGTTTGTGGGTCTTCGCTGTGAAAAATGCGTTTAGGCTACTACCTCTGCTATTAGCAATATCCCTCGCAAGTTTGTCAAGATTTAATTCCTTACAGAAGTTAATAAACTTGGTCTTGACCCTAACGGCACTTTCCTTAACAGGCTAAAAATTCTTATTGATGGCCACTTGCGCTTTTTCACTGTACATTCCCTTTGGAAGAGCAACAAACCTAGTCTCTTTATCTGCTTGAACAAGCATAAGGTTATTTCTTTTAAACAAAGAAATCACGCCATTTAACAGTCTTCTACGATTGTGCGAGTCAAGAACGTTTGGTGAGCACTTCCGCAGACAGTCTACACCCTCAAGAAGGCAGCGGTCCCGGTCCTCTTCATTTCTTGCTTTCATGGCCAATTTCCTGTTCGTTGCAATCAGTTCATCGGCTGAGACACCAGGCTACAATCCACATTTTGGGTCCTTCTGCAGGAGACGTGTTACGTTCTCAGACAGGGAAACATTTCCAAGGACGATTACACTTCTTTTACTCCCCTCTGTTACCTAAACAAGACAGCAACAGGTTCAGAAGGCACCTCCAATGGTACTCCGTGAGATGAGCAGCTGTTTTGATCAGCGACGCTAGCTTCCTTGCGGCGAGCCATCCGGGGTGGTCAACGTAGCAAACCAATCGAAGCCAATCTTGAAAAAGACGAACTTGCCGCCACAGTTCGGACCTCATTAATCAGCACAGTCTTTCAACGTGTCCCCAGGACGGTGTTACAGGGCCAAAGAGAGCACTTACTTCATCTGGGACGAGGCCCTTGCGGACACAGAAGGCGGTAGCGTCTTGCCTGGCATGTAGCGTTCACGATATGGGTCAGAAAAGGTCAGTGATACGGGAAGAGGGAAGAACACAGTAGGAAGGGCCCACTGAGAAAAACCTCCTCACTGACTCGCAATATACCTTTCGCAAACACAGATCGACTCAGCTTGCACTTCTTCAGCAGAAAGAATACATTTTACAAAATTTTGAGGGCCGCCAGCTTACTTTAGGGGTATTTATTGACTTTAGTTAGGCATTCGACTCCACCAGTCATCAAATATTATTAAATAACCTTACCTACTATGGTATCCGCGGTGTCGCCTTAAAATTATTTCGGTCATACTTGCAGCATAGGTGCCAATATGTGTTGAATAACAACAAATCGTCAAAAATTTCGTGTGTTACGGCAGGTGTTTCTCAGGGCAGTATCCTTGGGCCTCTTCTGTTTAATCTTTACGTCAATGATCTCGGTAATATTGATCCTGATGCCAAATTCATAATCTATGCCGACGACACTAGTGTCCTGTTTTCGTCCTATGATGATTCGGAGCTAGTGTCAGTGGCTAACGTTTGCTTGGAAAAAATATATTTATTGTCTCTAGAAAATGGTCTCAGGATCCACGCTGAAGAAACAAAGGCAGTTTTATTTCAACCGAAGAATAAGAATACCTGTATTTGTAGGGACGTGGTCTTCTAAAATTGAACTCGTCCCTTCTGTGAAAACACTCGGGGTCCTTTTTGATGAAAATAGGAGCTGGAGCGATCATATTGCTTTTCTTGCAGTCAAACTCTCCCAAATTACTGGACGCGTTTTCTCTATTCGCTACATATCTCGGAAGATTAAAATGTTGATTTATAGTGCTTTGTTTGCGAGCCACCTTCATTATCGCTGCCTTATTTGGGGCACCACGTTTGTTACAAGTATTAACCGCTTGCTTGTAATACAAAAGAAAATTGTTCGCGTAAATAGTAATACGCCCTTTGCCTCCCCATCTGAGCCCCTATTTCAAAAACTTCGGGTAATTAAAGTCAGTGATATGTCTACCTACCGCCTTGCTCATGGATGCCTAAAAGAAACCAAACAGAACTTAAGCCTTGTTTCATCTCTGGCTAGATTAAAACACAACATCCCATGTTGTGTTTTACTGGCATGTGCCGCATGTAATACTGGCATGTGCCGCATGTGCGCTCAACCTATGGTAACCAAATGACTTGTTACACTCTCCCCACTCTGCTGAATAGTCTCAGATTTGCGTCCATCGATGTACCTAATTGTTCTGACAGAGAACTGTATAACTTCTATTGCCCCAAGAAGTGGGTTTAACCATGTACCTTATGTTTTTCCTTTTAAGAGTTTTGGGTATCTATATATCTATATTGTCTGTTTTTCCCGAGGCATTTCATGTGGGAAGCAAATCGTTTAAGTGATATCTATGTACTACATGCCATTACTCTCATTCCTTTCTCCATTTTCGTTGTTCCTCTTTCCTTTCTTTTTCTTCTTATTCTTTCTCTCGCTCTTGCTGTCTGCTTCCTTTTGGACCTTCTCGTTACTAGGACCAGTCAAGTTGCTTTTGTAGCAACTTTTTTCCTAATGCCTTGTCACTTTGTACCACTTCTTTTTATGAATAAAGGTATTATTATTATTAGCAGATGCTTGATGTACTTGAAGAAAAAGTGCTACGAAGACGCGGACTTAAAGAAGAACATGTACGTCGGACAAGGCGCAACTTCCAACTAAATATTTTTTTGATGAAACAGGACTTTATATAGGTATAACCTAGAATGGCCCATCGTGACATCACGACCTCCCTATCTCATTAGAAAAGCTATCTCTTTTTCGGTAAGCGTCACTGAAGGGCAGCTAATGCACGTGCCCTCGGCCTTTGCAATGTACAAAGCTTCTAATATCTCCCGTTCTACTCTATCTCTAGACCGTGCCAGAAACCGGGTGTCGCGAAGATACGGACGGCAATTGTGACGTTTACAGTGTTCTGCCAGATGGCCCCCGCATTGTTATTTACGGTCCAATTGTGCTCACGCGCCCTTTCATTAAAACACCGTCCGATTTGACCACTATAAACCTGTTGGCAACTTAGGGGTATCTTATATATGACATTACTTTTGCAAGCTGTGTACTGCGCTGCATGTTTCTTAGAGCATGGTTGGGGTTTTGCTTTTGTCATCATAGGGCATATCTTGGCCAGCGCACACGGTGCACTGAAGAGAAGATTAACACTGTGCCTTTGCGCCACCTTCTTGAGGTTGTGGGACACCCTGTGCCAATAAGGAATCACATGTAATCTCTTCCTATCAAATGGCATTTTTGTGTTAGTGCCCTCTCTTGCCTGTTTGATCTTTTCAAGAAGCTCATCGCAAACGCTAGAGATCAAGAGTGAAGGGAAACCAGCTAGGCGTAGCCTTGAAACTTGGTTATTGAAGCTGCTTTATGTTTTGTGGTTGCAAGATTTAATTAGCACTTATTTTAGACAAGTCATTGTAACTCCTCTTTTTACTAGCTTGGAGTGCGCAGTGTCGTATGAAATAAGCTGCTTCTTCAATCTCGGCTGGTATTCGAAACAGACATGCGTGCTCATCAGAGTGCGATTGAGGTCCAGAAAGCGAATGCTGTTATCACAAGGCCTTTCGCACGTGAAGTTTAGAGCCTCCTATTATTTCCGTATTAATTAATTTTCTCCACCTGGCGGGTTTCGGCAGAACTACTTTGTTTTATTTATATTTAGACTCAAGCGATTTCTATGAAGCCATGCAGATAACTGAAATTAGTAGTCATTAACAGAGGTCTCTAAACATTGCATGGTTTCTCCGGTGAAAAAAAAACATTAGTATCGTCTGCATACATTATTAATTGCGGGGATTCATGTATTACTATAATATCGTTTATATTGACAAGAAAGAGTAGCGGTCCCAGAATAGAGCCCTAGGGAACGCCCTGTTGTACTTCGAGTTTGCTGGAGGACCAATTGTTAACACATACATATTGATAACATTTCTCTAGATAACTCTGAATCAGTTTTAGCGCCGCTCCTCTAATGTGATTTTTCTTAACAAAATATTATGTTGAACAGTGTCGAAGTCTCTGCTGAGATCTAGGAATAAGCCAAGAGTGAGCAGTTTTTCTTTCTTAAATATTTTCAATTATCTATCCTTGATGTCAACGAGAGCAATCTCTGCTGACTTGTTTGCTTGAAAGCCATATTGAGCTTCTGTTATTACTCGGTGCTATTTAAGAAAAAAAAAAGCTTAGCCTGTGATTGATGACGTATTCAACTACCTTTGAAAACAATGTCAGAACCGAAATGGGCCTGTTATTATTAATGATATTCTCACCACCGCCTTTGTAGGCAGGTGTAACTTTTGTGATCTGCAATTCATCTGGGAAATTTCCGCTAAGAAGCCTCTGATTTAATATATGCGATAATATGGGGCTTATCAAGCATACCACATGCTTATTAGGCAATACTTTTACCCCTTCGTCACCACAAGTGACTTGGTTTTTAGATTTCCGATTATTTTTTCAGTTTCATACGTACGCAGTCACTGGAAGTGCCATGCCGACATGGATAAACACCTACTTTGATGAAGTGCCGATTCATTGCTTCTAATAAATCGTGCCCAGTTAGAAGCACATTGTCAATGCAGATTTCCTTCACACCACCGCCAGCTTGGTTTCTTGCTAACATGTTATTTATTAGCGCCCATGTCTTTTCCTGCCATTTTGAACGTCCTTGAATTTAGTTTTTAATTAACTGGACTTTCCGTATTTTAGATCCGAGTTCAATTTGTTTCTCAGTTGTTTGAATTCATTCAGTACGCATGGATCTCGAATTTTAAGAAACTGCTGTAATTTTCGGGTTTTCTCTTTTATTCTTCTATACAGTTCGCTATTAACTCATGGTTTTCTAATCCATTTGCTTTTCTGGGCACTTTCTCTGAGTAGAAAGAACAAATCGTAGCAATGCTGAAATTTCATCAAATGTACCTGGTAAGCAAGTGGGGCACTGCGCTGCTTGAACAAATACATTTCTCTTCTGCTGTATAGTTATGAAACGTCATCAAGCTTTCGTCAGTTATTGCTCAATACGATATTTTTTTTTCAGGAAAAACATAATTTTTCTCAGGAGGAAAGCCCAAGCAGAACGCTGTCAAATGATCGCTGATGTCATATCTGAGAACACCGGCCGTAACATTTGTATCATTCATGTTGGTGACACACACATGAAGACACGTGGCAGTATCTACTGTGACCCTGGTTGGCAGTGATATCAGATTAGAACAGACATAGGAATTTAGTATATCGTGAAGATCTCTAGCACATGGGCTATCTGATCTGGTGTCTATATTGACGTCACCAAGAAGCATAAATAATTTTGTTACAGTCGATTACATGAAGTCGATAAATTCCATCGGTTTGCCTGCGGGTGGTCTGTAGATCCCACCAACAGTGACGTTCGAAAATTTGACAAACAAGCTTTCAATATGTTGATCGTATCTAGTGAGCTTGGTCAGAATGTATCCCACTTTTATTAGTACGCGCGATGTAAACCAATTTAAGGAGTTCAAGAAGCTTCGAAATAAACTAACTTCAGATCTAAAGAAAGCAAAAGAAAATTATTATGAAAGTTTGTTTCTTCGCCATCAAACTAATGTAAAAAAGATATGAGAAACAGTAAACGGATTGACAAGCAGAAACAATGCCATAACCAGCGTACAAGATATTGAGATCAATGGAAATGCGATAACAGGCCGGTGTTTGGCTAACACATTCAATGAGTACTTTATACAGTCAGGAAAGGCAGATACCGCAATTGTAGGCAGTCAACAACCAACAAGACACATCAGTTCTTTACCAAATTCGTTGGTTTTGTATCACGTCTCCCCGCAAGAGAGGGAAGAGTTACTTAATAGAATAAAGAATGTCACCGCTGGTTATGACGAATTTAGGGATGAGCCAGTAAAGTATGTTTCCAAGTTACTAAAAAACGTTCTCATCTATATTATTGACTTAATGTTCGATACTGGTATGTTCCCTGACCAACTGAAAATAGCAAGGGTTCTTCCGATACACGAATCCGGAGACAAAAACGCCCTTACAATTTATCGGCCAATATCGGTATTACCTGTTTTATCAAAAGTCTTTGAGTGGGCAATTAATGATCACATAACAAAGTTCTTAGAGAAATATAATGTCATATCTAGGTCGCAATTCGGATTTCAAAAACACAAGTCAACTGAACAGGCACTACTTCGTGCAAAGGAGAAAATTATTCAAGGTATTGAAAATACGGATTTTACTTTAGGTCTCTTTCTAGATTGGCGGAAAGCATTTTATTCGGTGAATCATGATATTCTACTTCTAAAACTGCAGTGTTATGGAATACGTGCCATGTCATTGAAATTAATAACCAGCTACCTTGAGAAACGCTTCCAATTTACAGATGTTAATAATTATTCCTCGACGTCGTTAAATGTAACAAATGGAGTACCCCAAGGATCAGTATGAGGTCCTACCCTGTTTTTGTTATACATTAATGATGACATAACTCAGATTGACAACACCCTTGATATAGTAATGTGGACGATACTAACGTATTTTTTACTTCACGGACGAAACGTGAACTTCAAGAAAAGACTAATCATTATCTACAAAACCTATCCAAATGGCTATATGATGATTGTCTACAATTAAATGCCTCTAAAACTAAATACATCATTCTTTCCCCCTCCAAATAAACGCTAGCAACATGACATGCATATTACGTATAGAACCGAGATTATTCAGCAAACACCTGAGCGAAAATTCCTAGGCGTTCGGTTCCAAGAGTCTTTGGTATGGTCATGTCATGTCGACCATTTGGTAGTCGATATAGCTCGATCAATAGGATGTATTAGAAAGATTTCTACATTAATACCTCTTCGGCTAAAAAAAAACTCTTTATTACACTCTAGTATATTCTAAGATTGCCTACTGTTCGCTAGTATGGGGCGCCACCACTCAGCGCAACTATAATAGATTAACGGTGCCACAAAAGCGCGTGCTACGTATATTTGAAAATTATGCAGGCGATATGCGTGATTTACCTACCAGGGAGTTATTTCTGAAACACAACATGCTTATGGCCAATCAAATTTATCTCTATAAATTAGTGCAACATATGCACACCACAAACATATACAAAGACAGCGATATGGTAGTTGAACATAAGTACGGGTTTAGGCAGCATAGGAGGACGCTTCCGAAGATTAGGACAAATTACGGGAAACAATCGGTAACGTATCAAGCTATACAGACTCTAAATACACAGAAAGACATAATAAATTGGGCAGACAGCCGTGGTAAACTTAAAAGAATGTACAAAACGTTCCTTGTCAGAACAGCATGTGTATTGTAGACTGTTTTACATTACTTTCTACTATGACCATGACATTCCTCATTTTCTTTTTTTTTCTGTTTTGTAAGCACAATGTACTGGTATATAATCGTTATCTACATATCTGTAACAGGATAAAGGGACTACTAGCTATCTAACACATGAATCCTGTGTGACCTTTTCTATATGTATATCTGCGTGATCTATGTACACATGTATGCATTTCATACTTCTTATCTGATGTATTAGAGGTCACTTCCTTTCCTTCATCGGCTGTACATTGAGTGCAACTGTAATTTTAATATAATGTGCACCTTACTGTATATGTTATTGTACGCGTAAATGCTGTATGAACTGAACGGGGCCAGGGGCCCAGTCAGGCTATTTCAGCCTTTAGTCTCTGTCTCCACAGGAAATACCCTGAAATAAAGTGATTTTGATTTGATTTGAACTTTATACTGTATGCTTTCCTTTACAAAAATTTCTATGCCACCGCCCCTTTCTACATCCCTACTAAGGCTTACTCGTAACTAGGAAGGTGCGGTAACGTGCCTGTGTGTTAGCCAAGTCTCTGTTTATACTATTGAAGAAAACTTAATGTTTAGGGACTGAAGAACTATTTCAACACTGTCCATTTTGTTTTTTATGCTTCGCATGTTTATATGTATAACTGAAAATTGTCTTTTATTTGACCTGTGCTTTTGGTTAAAAGTCTGGCAATTGTAGTACTAGCAAACATTTTGACCTGCCATCATTTTTCTGAGGTGTATCGAACAGGTGCACCTACGCGTCGGGATCTTCCTCCTCCGCTGCGTAGGGGCCAGCAGCCACACGGCGAGGGATCGGCGTTTCAGCAGAAGAATTTGCCTCCGGGATGACGTACCCTTGTTTCGTACCTATTTGATTCCTGGGAGTCGTTCATCGTCCTCGTGGCGCTCTTGTATGCCTTTTCTCCCTGGTCCGGTACGGTGAAACAGGACTTGCACACGGTCTCACAACTTTTCATCTCCTGTTTGGGCAAGCAATCACCCCACAAGAGTGCCGGACCCACACCCACAAGGCAAGCGAGCACAAGGCCACCCTCCCCCATGATACACCAGGCTTTACAAAAAAAAAAAAAAGAAATCCCCCCACTTTGCTCCCATTTCTTCCCCCCCCTGAACACTAAAAACAGCCATTTCTTGAAAGCGTTAAGACGTGTTACTAAAATCAGCTAAAAATCAACTACAACTTCGCGATAATAAAAAAAAAACGTAGGAAAAAAATAGAAACGTAAAAATGCCACGGAAACCAGAGTGAGCATGATGCTTTCGCTGCTCTAGGAGCAACGACTCAGACTGCCGGCATTGCCGTTAAGTTTACCCTTGTTGTAGAGAATGTCGAAGGTGTACTGTTGAAGAGCCGAGTTCCAGCGCAAAAGACAGCCGTTTTTCGTAGACATAGCCTGCAGCCATGTGAGGGGACAGTCGTCAGTCTCTAGAGTGAACCTTGAACCAGCGATACAGCAAGCTAGCTTCCGCACCACCCATACCACGCAGGCGCATTCATTTTCTGATGCACTGTATGCTTCCTCAAGAACTGAAAGCTTTGTACTGGCGTACAGTACGGGGTGTTCGTTTTCTTCATCTCTCTTTTGACAAAGCACCACCCCCATACCCCGGTCGCTGGCATCACACTGAAGAATGAATGGCTTAGAGTAGTCGTGCGCGTTCAACGCTGGCTGACTCGTTAGTGCTTTCTTCAGCATAATAAAAGCGTTTTCTTTTGTGTCATCCCACATTACCGTTCGCGGTTCTGTTTTTCTGAGAGCATCTGTTAAGGAACTTGCAATCTCGGAATAACGCGGGATATATCTTTGGTAATAACCTGCCAAACCAAGGAATCACCTGATGTCCCGCTTCGTGCGTGGTTGCCGGAAGTTGTCTGTTGCGGCCAGTTTAACCTCGGAAGGCCGACGATGGTATTGCCCTCTTACATGAGCTAGATAAGCTACATCCGCGCGCCTTAATAGGCATTTGAGAGCGTGGACAGTCAAGTTGGCCGCTCGTAGACGAAACAATACGGTTCGTAAGTGTCGTATACGGTCCGCCCATGATAAAGAAAAGATTGCTATGTCATCGAGATACGGAAGTGCTAAGTCCTCAATTCCCCGTAGAACCTGGTCTATAACGCTAGATAAACAATAGGGAGCATTGTTCAATCCAAAGCTCAGGACTTTCAGCCGAAAGGTTCCCCTCGGGGAAGTAAACGCCACAAGCATGCTTGCCCTCTCGGTCAACGGAACCTGCCAGTACCCTCTGACTAAATCGAGCGTAGAGACGCAATTAGCACTGCTCACTCTCTGAAGGCTTTCCTTGGTGATTAGGTGGAGCCGGCGGTAGTCGATACACGGTCGCGGCTCCTTTCCTGGGACCTGAACCACGATAAGAGGTGAGGTATAATCACTCTCTCCTGGCTCGATTACACCTAGCTCTAACATCTTGTTTATTTCAGCGGCCACGACTTTACATTGACGAGGTGATACGCTATAATCTTTCGAACCAACTGGCTCCGATGAGGTTAACTCGATGGCGCAGTGGTCCTGCCTGGTGTCCGAAAATCTGTCTTTATATTCAAACGCGAGTTCCATCAGTTCGGCCCTTTGATTGGAATTTAACTCCGCCTGCTCTATTACCTTGTCAATGGTCTCGTGAATGTTTTCTGCCCCCGTTATTGATAACTCCAGAACTCAGGTTGGTTAAGGGACATGTTCACACTGGCCTCCCTCTGCCGGTAGGGTTTAAGTAGATTGCTGTGGTACACTTGGGGTGTCCTTCGTTTTGCCGGTACCGTGACATAATTCAGATAATTTCTGAATTATGTCAACCGGTCCTTCCCATTGAACCTACAGTTTGTTTTTAATGACGGTTTCAGGATCATTACCTTTTCCCCAACTTCAAAGCGTCGAGTTCGAGCCGTCCTGTCATAGTATCGCTGAGCATTGCTCTGGGCCCTGCGCATTTCCTGCACTGCTAATTCTTCACATGTGTGCAGCCGGTCTAACAGCTCTAGCACGTATGCCACAACTGAAGGGTCGTCCACCCGGCCTTCCCAGGCATCTCGAACAATGCGAAGAGAAGACCGAAGGCAGCAGCTGTAAACGAGCTCTGAAGGTGAAAACCCTGTTGACTCGTGCGGTGCAGTTCGAAGCGCGAACACTGCTGCAGGCAAGCAAACTTCCCAATCGGCTTTGTGCTCGTAACAAAGGGCTCGCAAAAGCCGTTTCATGACTGAGTGGACTTTCTCTACGGCGTTTGACTGCGGGTGGTACACTGAGCTATGAATGATTTTAATACCACACGTTTCCAGAAATTCTGAGGTCAGTGCGCTCGTAAAGACAGATCCTTGATGTGACTAGATTTCTGCAGGAAACATCACTCGCGCGTAGATAGACAAAAGCGCGTTGAGGATCTCCACCGAGCTTAGTTCTTTGAGGGCACCGCCTCTGAGAATTTCGTTACGGGGCATAGTACAGTGAGAATGTGCCGATAGCCAGACGGCGTTGCAGGAACTGGTCGCACTGTGTCTATTATGAGCCAGCGACACGGCTCCATGAAAATGGGAACAAGTTTAATTGGCGCTTTAGCCTTTCCTGCGGGCTTGCCTATGCGTTGACATGTGTCGCAGCTTCTCACGAAGGCTTCCACTTAGCGAGAGCAGCCGGGCCAGTAAAATTCCTGCAATAAGCGATCCTCTGTTTCCCGAATGACCAGATGCCCTGTCCAAGAGCCCCCGTGGACCAAGTGCAGGAGCTCCTCACAGTAGGGATGCGGCAAAACCAGTTAGTGAAATTGCACTCCCTTTCGACTGGCGTCCTTTCTATAGAGGGCGCCTGCCCTTTTGAGGAACATTACGTTCTGTTTGGCCACACCTTATTTTGCGTCTGTCCTTTGGTCACGCAGGGTGGGATCTTTTTCCTGTTAAACAATCAATGTCGCAGGGCTTACATTCAATAACTTTTTTCTGCATTCTGCGTCTCGAGACATTTCAGGCACCGGTGCTTTCCTGACCTCTTCATTAGCTAGTGTACTTTCCGCAATATTCCCTATAGGGCTGTGCTGTTTGGTGCTGGTTGACGAATCCTCCATCAAACCTGTTTCCTCCACCACTGGACATTCGTACACTGCCTTGGCTGCGAGCTCCCTTGCCTTGGAACAAATTAGGACTGGCACTATTTCCTCACTCAACCCGATTCCCCTGCGTCGCAGAAAATCCTCAGATTTGTTAGAAAACAAATATGGATACTGTGGTGGGAGATGTGCCCAGAAGGCGGCTTCAGTGTCCAGTACTCCAAAAGGGCCTTCGATGCGAATCTTTGCCACAGGGAGACAAACACTGGAGGCCTCTACGGCTTGCCTGATCCAAGCAGATTCTGCCGTGAACTGGCTTTGCTCTCCGTACGACGGGTGCACCACGTCCATTATGGCTGCCGAGTCACGAAGCACCCGACACGCTTTGCCGTTTGCCACGAGGTCTCGAATGTACGGTTCTAGCAATTTCAAATTTTCCTCGTTACTGGTTAGTGAGATCAACACTAGTTTGGGATTTGTGCACCCCACGGAGATATGCCGCGTTTGCTGGCAGTTGTAGCAAAATACTGGTTTCTTTGCCTCGAAAGCTTTTTCTTTTGCATTTCCGGCCTCTGTTCGGGTGACTCCTTGTTTCCCTTGCCGTTCTTGTCACTATTATTCACCGAATCTGACTTTTCCTTTGATTTATACTGACTCGACTCTGACCATCACTCTGGCTTGTCGGTTCTGTATTTATTCATCTCCTTCTTAGAAGCTTCTTTGCCTTCGAAAGCAGGGTGAGTTATGTACTCCTCAGCGAGATCGGCTGCTCTTGTGATAGTGGCTACGCCTGGCCTATCCTGAACCCAATATATGATGTTTTCAGGCAGCCGGCGATAGAACTGTTCTAATGCAACGCACTGCATTGTCTTTCCGGCGTCGCCGAGTGCACCCTCTTCTTTGAGCCATTCTTTCAGGTTTACCTCCAAAGTGTATGCGAAATGTGAGTATGACTCACTTTCGGTCTTCTCGACCTCCCCGAATTTTCGCCGGAATGCTTCTGCTGATAATCTATACTGCTTAAGCAGATTCGCTTTGACTTTATCTAAGTCCTCTGCTTCTTTCCCCATGCGGGCAATGATATCAGCTACCTCACGTGGCAGAAACGAAAGCAAGCGTTGCGGCCACGTGTTTCTCGCGAAGTTTGCCTTCTCACACGCGCGCTCAAACTGCATCAGAAAAATGACCTATGTCCCCTCCTACTGCGTAGGGTGCCATCAAGTCTGTCATTCTGCGCTCGCTTTCTCGCGCTTCTGTGTTAGGTCTTTCAGCATTTTGAGCCTTCAGAAACGTATATCTAGGCGCCTCATTTCGAGGTCGCGCTCTTTTTTGGCCTCGCGTGATGCCCGCTCACGTCCTTCTTTTTCTTCTAGGCGCCTACTCTCTTCCTTCTTATCCGCATTGCTCTCTGGGCATTCCTTCAGTTCATTGTCGTCTGCCCCACTCACTTCGATCGCCTCAATGATCTCCGGCTTTATCTTTGATTCGGCAATTTGCAGGCCAGATTCTCTGGTCAAGTTAAACAACTCCGGCTTCTTTAGCGCCTTCTAAGTTCATGGCTGAACCTAGTGCTGCTAACTCTTCACTCTGTAACACCCTCGAGGCACTCAAAACTTCCGTCAACGGTTAAGGGAAAATCACTGGTTTGTACTTGCCCCCAAATATACGTAAAGCCAAGTGATAACTTAGTAAAAAGCCGTGCACTTACCACATGCAGTCATGAATTCTGACACCTTCCTTCCGAACGGTATCACCAGGACGAAGAGGAGACGATCTCTCAGATGTCGTCCAAAGTTGGGGTCTCCAGGGTAGCGCATCCCATCGCTGTCAACCAGTTGTTGCGACGCCGGTTATTTGAACCACGACCGTTGAACCACGACTGCCGTTGTCGGCAGGCTGCAAGCGTACGGTAGACCATGGCAACCAGGCAGGGACGAGATGATTTCTAGTGCGAAACTGGCACTGTTCATGCAATGGTTGGTGAAGGATAAGAAGAAGGGAATGAATGAATTGAAAAAGTACATTGCGGGACCCTTTGAATAGGCCCACTAAAATCGTAGGCGGGATCTTGCTCACGTCAACGTTACGTGACATGTACTGAGTCTGGTCGGGGATGGGTGGCTGATCCCTTCTCCCAGGTAACGTGGCATGTGCTTTCCTCCTCTGGCGGCAACCCACGGAGTGTGGTTGCGTATGGGCGGCTGATCCTTTCTCCCAGGTGACGTTGCGCGAGTTGCCTCCTCTTGCAGCAACCCGCGGGTCCTGTTTGGTTCGCGGAAAGGGTCTCCCCTAGAGTAGGACAGTTCGCGGAAAGAGCGCTCCCTGGAGTCGCATGGTTTGTGAAAAGGGTTCCCCCCTAGAGTCGCACACACAAAGGGGCCTGTCATCACTGCGGGGCGCCCTCCAGACCGGCAACCACTCGAGACAACCATAACAAATTAGGAATCCATCCTTCGTTTCGATTAGGCATGGTTTTTGAGCATCATTTTTGCCCGGGGTGTTACACGCCACCCGTAACACTGTGCACCGTCGCCGAACTGTAGTCGGGCTGGCTGTCGTCCTCCTTCAGTGCGCTGGTGCGGCGCCGCCGTCGTAGCCGACTTCTCTATGGAGCACACATGCGCCAGATAGCCACTCGAACGACGACCGAAGATGATGAGATAGCAGCCATCTTTACTGGACGAATCGGCCCTTCGCAGCAGTTGATCCGTGGCAGGGACTGCAGTGTAACAGGAAAAAAGATTACGTCCGTGTTCCCTGTGCACTGTCGCCGTCAAATCATGGAAAATACAATACCCCTGCCAGCGTTGAGTCAGTCGATCAGATGCGATTGTTGTTTACTTATCCCATAACACCTAATTTTCCTGCCTAAGGCCTACGGCGAATTTTCCTTGGCATCCATTCTAACAGGTTACCTAACTCTAACAGGTTACCAGTTATCTGTTGTCCACGAAATTTGAAGTTGTGCACATGTTATGTGGACTCCATGCGAGACTTGTAGTACTGCATGCGTTTTTGGAGTTTGATCTAGAGTTACAGAATCTCGTGTGGGAGCTACTTCAGTTAGCAACTGTAGCTTTGGAGCAAACATGCGCATGAGAGAATGCCTAAGTGTTACCTGTCAGGACTGGGAGCACCAAGGCAGCTTGTGCAGTAAAGGCATGGGCAGTACGAGCTCACAGATCTTACTAAGAGTGGCTGAGGTGATGCATCTAGACATCACTGTGAAAAGAGCCAAATATAAGGTTACCTGCCAATCATACCTATTCTGTAGCCTTTTCCGAGCTTTTTTAAAACATTAAGCTCAGGAGTCTACACTTCTATCACAGCATAATTATTACAGGTGATGTAAAACATTCTATTGTGCAGCTTTATCAACTCTTCATGAAGGCATCTATCCATAGATTAAAGAGGAATTGGCTCAATATGTTTACATATCTCCACAGTAACGTCTCCAGGACATCATGCTGTCACAATGCATCATAGACATTATTTAAGTGAATTCCAAAAGTGAAGCTGTTCGTTAACATTGGCTAAAATTGTATCTTTAGCAAAGTGATCATGCGTAAATCTGTATGTCACGACATAACACTTCATCGTTTCTCACGGACTTTGGTTCGCAATTGTTTTCAGGTTCAGGAAAATCGTGCAGTGGGCTACTTGGTTCGACATACTTAACACTGTTGCGCAGAGTGATGAAGGGACAGGACTTGAGCGAGAAAACAACACACGACACCTGAGCACAAACTATCGCCTGGTGATTATCACAAGACAATGATTCTGCTGAAAAGTAGGAACCAAAGGACAAGAAAGTCGTGGAAGCACACACGGCTCATGTGTCAGCGCGCCGTCTATTTCACTCAGCAATAAAGAGATTAGCATAATCACTGACAATAGAGGGTGCAGGTAGACCGGCAAGAGGACTCCTGTGCATGCGTGTAGGCTTTATGTACGCTTCATTTGCAGAAAAATAAACCAGTTCATAGTTTGCGCTGAGGTATCGCGTGTTGTTTTCTCGCTCAAATCCTGTCCCTTCATCGCTCTGCGACACAGTATTAGGATTTCAGGTTGTTCACTATGTTATGTAGGAAGGGTAAAATTGATAGGAAATCCCAATATTCTCGGGCATATTGCGAAAAATATGGCCCAACTGAAGTGTCATTTTAGACTGTCCTCTTTTATAGGGCAAATAGTAATAGTTGCTTGGACTCTAAGGGCGCTGGTTGCTTTTCCTGGCATAACCTAAGCCATACTGAGCTCTCAGTGAAAAGGAACAGGCAAACAGGAGGACTTGCCACATAAGGTGGAGGTAGCGCTCCACGCAGACTTAAGCTTAACATACTGCGTGCTTCCACAGCCCTAGGGGGCTATTCTATAAGTGTTGACTAAGTGGACTGCCCTTTCCAGTGCACGCTGAATGAATAGAGCACGAGCCCGCGGTGACGATCGCCGCTTGCTCTGCCAGCTGAGAGCTCTACCTAATAAGTGTGTGCTGAAATAGACAGTCCACTTAGTGGACCCTTGCAGAATCCTTCCCTAGAGCGATCTTTGTGGTGGTAGGTTGCGAGTGTTGCACTTTCTCTCCTTTCATGTAGGCAGTTCCCACATATGGATGTCATTTAACAAATTGTATTCATATTGCCAACCTTATAAAGAGCCAGCCCTTATATATAATATAACCAACCCTTATTTATAGCTTTCATTGATTACGAGAAAGCATTTGATTTAGTCGGAACCTCAGCATTCATGCAGGCATTACGGAATCGGTGTAGACGAGCCGCATGTAAAAATATTGAAAAATGTCTATAGCGGCTCTTACAGCCGCCGTAGTCCTCCATACAGAAAGCAAGAAAATCCCAATAAAGAACTGCGTCAGGCAGGGAGACATGAACGCGAGTTAATGAGATCTTAGTCGAAATCAAGAAAAGGGTATGGGCATGGGCAGGGCATGTAATGAGGAGGGAAGATAACCGGTAGTCATTAAGGATTACGGAATGGATTCCAAGTGAATGGAATCGTAGCAGGGGGCGGCTGAAAGTTAGGTGGACGGATGAGATTAAGAAGTTTGCAGGGACAACATGGGCCAACATGACCGGACAACATGACCGGGGTAGTTGGAGGCGTATGGGAGAGGCCTTTGCCCCGCAGTGGGCGTAGCTAGGCTGATGATGATGATAATGTTTCATATTGCATTTGGTCTATAAATTTTCATTTCATGCTTATAACGAGGCCCACCTCCTCGTCTCCTGCATATGTATAGCTTTCTCATTTCTGCATCAAAACTGCACATATTCATAGCAAATTGGAATCATTCTCCATTATACCCTCAAGCACTAGAAGTAAGTACTACAATAACACCAAGGACAGCAACATGACAACCTTGGTGGGCTTGTATTGCCGCTCAAGGATGCACACGTACCATTTATGCTAAAATTCTCAGCAGATATTCCAAAGTTTGTACGAGTTTGACTTTAGCTGGCTAAGATTTTGAAGGCAATCCTTACAACACTTGGTCAAAGTGAAGGAAACTGGAGAAAACAATTAGTTATGTCCATCTACCAGTTATAGGACTGCTTCCTTGAGCATTGTGCCTGTTATTTTGCTTTTCGTTTCTGTACTGTCAAGTTCAAGTACACATGCTTTACCGCTGTACAAGTAGAAATGCTTCAAGGCATTTTCTGGGCATTCAACAGTCACTATTTATTTCTATAAACCTTCCTGCATGTGAAAGCAAGAGAAACTTATTATTCATGCTGGCAATATAAAAACACAGGTATTTGGACAGAAAACGTTTGTTTTCAGCACTGATGTTCGTGCTGATGCCGATATGGTGCTGTCTCCCTCCTTGCCTGAAGCATGTGCTTGCTGTACACAGCGCCAGATGATGGCTTCCTAGGTCAAAAGATCAAATTGAAATAAGAGGCATTTTGTTTAAGCTCTGGAAAGAGAACGCAGGATTTAGGCATTAACATGTAAAAGAACACTTGCCTAAATAAAAATTATTACACAAGCAAATTCATTAAAGAGGTTCACTTTCAAGAGCAAAAGTATGGTTACGACGAAAATTACAAGGAAGCTTCACTGCTCATCGAGGTTTCGCTTCAGTAGTTGTTGAGCCACGAGCGTTAGCATGCTACATCTTGCATATTATGCATTGTAGAGCAATGTTGTTTCAATCGGAAATATATTTTTTTTTTGATGATTGGTTGCCCCGCTAGGCTGATGAGTGTTCTTGTTTGCTGCGTTCTGCGCATTTTATATTTGTCTATATATGCCAACAGGCTGCCGTGAATAAACCAGTTGAAAGTTACCGCCCGTGTTGTTTATCTGTTCTCTCCCGCTGTCCCCTTTTTTATTTGCGGTCGAGATGATATGCAGTAAACACCAACTAGGCCAAACTGAAGTTCTTCTGAAGCATATATACTTCGGTTGTGGTTATGCAACCCAAGGAGCGCGGAACATTCTGCGGGACTGATGGCGCCGACGTTGAACGAACGTGTGAGTGGAATCAACAGATGGGACCCTACGCTTATGCTAGCTAACCTGTTCTACCTAAGAGGCACGGCAAAGGTGTGGTTCGTAAATCATGAAGAGGAGCTGACCAGCTGGGACCAATGCAAAGAGAAGTTAACAGAGTTGTTTGGCAAACCAGCCGGCCGTAACATTGCCGCGAAGCAGGAACCGGGCCTCTCGTGCCCAATCCCCCACATAGTCCTATGTTTCGTGTATCCAGGACGTTCTGGCGCTTTGTCGTAAAGCCGATCACGACATGACCGAAGCTGAGAAGGTAGGGCATGTGCTCAAGGGAATTGCTGACGACATCTTTAATCTGCTCATGTACAAAAGCTGCTGTACAGTTGATGCTATCATCAAAGAGTGCCGACAATTCGAGCAAGCCAAAACCCAACGCGTACTGCACCCATTCACCAGACTTCCCAACACTGCCGCAACGTCGACGTGTGAAGATCAGCTCACACAGCAGCATGTGTCCCCATCAGAGGACGTAGTGCGAATCGTTCTACGTGAACTGGACGCGATGGGGGCCGCAGCTTTCTGTTTGCGTAGCCCTGATACTACCCCTTTCTCAGTTGCCCTCGTGCAAGCCATCGTTCAGCAGGAACTTGAAAACTTTGGCTTACATTCTGTCTGTGCTGTCATCAACCCCAAAGCCAACGAACGCCCTTCTACTATTTTCGCTCCACCCCGACGCCTCTCTCCGCGTTATCGCAACCCGACTGAGTGGAGAGCCGCGGACGACCAGCCAATATGTTTCACATGTCGCCAGATACTGTCGGAACACGTGGCCCTCAGCACCTCGCACGTCGACCAACCTGAGCCGTTTTAATGGAAATGCCCGCAATGTTTTGCCAACCGCCGAGTCTAACAGCGCCGACAACTCTGCTAGGAACATGTGGTACAGTCGCTCACCATCGCCGCGCGGACATCAGTCTCGCTCACCGCAAACACGTCGCCCATCTTCCCGTTCGCCGCAGCCATGTCGCCTTTCGTCCCCTGTTGCTTTTGACCGTACCCTTTCGGAAGACTAAGAAATTTGAGTGGGCAGGGAAGAGTGACTACCATGCGCACGTTTGACAATCCGTTGTGCTTCCTTGCTGTACATATTCCCGTACTCGGCACGTGGCTATCTGCACCAGCCCGGGGATATGCCAACATCGCTGCAACGTCGCCGTGCTTTGTGGCAGCAAATTGGACCAAAGATTTGAACGCTCTCGCCAACGTATTACTGCGGCCAACTCCACCTTGCGGCCTCGGCAGATCATCGGCGACAACCGTACATATAAAAGCCTGCTGTTCCATCAACTTCTTCAGTGGGCAGGGAAGAATGATTACCATGGGCACGCTTGACAATCCGTTGTGCTTCCTGGCTGTAGAGGTGGGTGACTGTCCTTCCTTGCACGCTAAACGTAGCAGCAACATATGTACGCTGCTCTTCCCCTGCCTACTAGTGTTAGTTTCTACAATATATGATCGCATACATGTTGTTAGACTTTGGACGTTAGCAGGCGACATTGAGTGAAGCCCGGGACCAACTGATACTAATACAATGCCGATGTCCTAGCTGCTATTGCTGCCTTTTCTGAAAAATCGCATGCCCGTCACAGTGAGTTGATGGATACTTTAACACAGCTTGAGGGCAATCAACTTGAACTAGAGCAGAAAGTATGTGACCTCACTAACAGGTTTGCGGCTGTCGAATACCAGGTACAGTCGTTGGACAGTGGACGTGTTCCTGCACTCAACGATGCCATATCCGAGGCTGTTCGTGCGGAGTCAGGTGCAATAAATTAAAGGCTAGACGATCTCGAGGATCGCTCCCGTCGAGATAACTTGATTGTTTTCGGTGTCCCGGACACTAGCTCTGAATCTTGGGCAGAGTCTGACGACCACGTTCGCAAAATTCTTTCAGACAAACTAGATCTATCTTTTCCCGATGAAGGTATTCGTCGTGCTCTCAGACTGGGCTCGTACGTATCGGAGAAATGTCGACCCATTATAGTTAAATTCGGTTTTCCCAAATTAAGAGACAAGATTATATCGCAACGTACAAAGTTCAAAAATTCCAAAGTATCATTTAGTGAAGACTTCTCTCGCGCCACACGCAAGTGCCGTAAAAAGTTGGCTGATTTAGGTAAGCCTTCGGGAGAGAAGTATCTCTTGCGGTTGAACCGATTGTACACCAAGAAAAAGTGCTACGTCTATTGTTCCTCCACCGATCGTGCTTGTGAAGTAGATATTGCCGAAAGTCGTTCCAGCGAGAACAGAGGCACACCTGTTTCGGCTTCCACGAATATTGTCACGAATGCGTCATTTGGCGCTAGCAGTTCATCGCTATAGCTACCTGTTCGCCCGGTCGCTAAACGAATTTCCTTCCATTTTTTCCAATGTGCGCAGTGTGCGTAATAAACGTGATGACCAGCCATTGATTCGTGTTCAGCTGACGTTGTTATCTTGACAGAAACTTGGCTCTCGAGTGATATGGCAGACCGTGAAATCTTTGAATGTGAAAGAGTTTTCAAATTTTTTCGCTGTGACCGTATCTCGCGTAGTGGTGGCGGAGTGTTGGTCGCCGTACGTGACGGCGTGAGTTGCTGTGTTATAGATATTGCTACTCGTTTGGAAATCGTGTCTACGCGTGTCACTCTCGTGATCTTATCTTTTGTTCGTGCTATCGGCCGCCCACTTCGCCCTTGACATTTAATTCAGATTTACATTACGTATTAAATTAGTTAATTGTCCGGTTCTCCTCATGTCCGCTCTTCCCTCTTGGTGATTTTAATTTTCCAGCAATTAACTGGGATGACTCTCCTCCCTCATCTGATTGTTCATCTGAGTGGTCTCTTCATCAAACTCTGTTTGGATTTTATTTTAAGGAACTTGTCCTTCAGCCTACATGATCTACTCATCAATGTGCTAACATTTTTGATCTCCTTCTCACTACTACACCCCAGCTTGTTTCCTGTTTAAGATATTTACCTGGTTTGAGTGATCATTGCCTAATTTATTTTGAACTGCGCACGTCGGTTCCCGCTACCAAAACGCCAAAAGTTATCCGAGACTATAAAAATGCTGACTTTGAGTATATAAACCGCGAAATAATGGCTTTTGTCACTCGCTTCGTTCCAACTGTCCACATGCGCAAGGTTGATGAAAACTGAACCGTATTCAAAGAAAAAGTCAATTCTTTAGTTAATCAATTCATCCATGAGAAACGCATTATATCTTACTCTCATGCTCCGAGGTTTAACGTGCGTCTGCGGCACCGGCTGAACAAGAAAAACAATTACTCTTCCAGCGGGAACCCAAACGGCCCAACGGTGGCACGCTTACGCCACCGCTAAGACGGATTATAAACGAAATTTCGTCTGAAGCAAAAAAAAAAAAAAAATGTACCAATTTCTAAGAAGGAGCGTGTGCTCCCGCTCCTTCTTAGAGATAATCCGAGGAAATTTTGGAATGTGGTCAGCGGGAATAAGCCGAATATAGTAGATCTTGTCGATGATCACAACAATCCAATATGCCAGAGTGACTGCTGCAAAGTGTTAAATGGTTTTTTGCCTCGTGTCTTTCCTCTACCTTGCCGAATGTTTTCCCTCATTCTCTTACATCTGACTTTTTACCCATGGATCCAATACTCATTGATTCTGTTGGTGTGACATGTATAATTGAAAGACAGAAGATTTCGTCTTGCTCACGTATCGACGGCATTACAACGAAGATCTTGAAAAGCACATCTACTTGCTCATCATTGCTTCTTCGGGAAATCTTTGAACAGTCCTTACAGAAATGTTCCATCCCTCCTGGTTGGAAGGTGGAAAAGGTGGTTCCATTGCAGAAATCAAGTCGTAACGCTTCAATACTTAACTATCGGTGCATTTCATTAACCAGCGTTCCCTGTAGACTTCATGAGCGTATTATTTATTCTCATCTTATTAGCTTCCTGGAATCTGACCACTTTTTCAATTCATGTCAACATGAATTCAGAAAATTTTTTTCGTGTGATACATGGCTCCTATCTTTCACTAATGATTTATTCCGAGCGATGGATGCTAACGTTATTGTGGATTGCATCTTTTTAGACTTTGCTAAGGCGTTTGACAGTGTTTCTCATGATCTATTACTAATTAAACTCGGTTCTCTTAATACTAATGATCAGGTATTAGGCTGCATTAAATGTTTTCTTTCCAACCGTAGTCAATATGTCTCAGTTAATGATTATGACTCACCTCTTGTTTCCGTAACTTCTGGAGTACTTCAAGCTTCTGTGTTAGGTCCCCTCCTGTATTTAATTTACATTATTGATCTTCCTGATCACGTTCTCTCCCATATAAATGTTTTCGCAGATGACCGTGCGCTTTATCGTTCAATTACTAAAGTTCTGATGAAGCATGTTTGCAATCTGACTTGAACTCAATTTCTTCATGGTGTAGCGAATGGCTCATGACACTTAAAAAACACCTGCGCATTTCTCGCCGTCCTCCTAAATACACCCGTCGCTATCTTCTTAATAACGCGCCGTTCTCATCTGTCTCATCGAACAAATATCAGGGTATTCGCTTAACACACAATCTGTCCTGAAAAATACACGTGAACTACATATATAACCAGGCTAACCGCATGCTCGGATTCTTACGGTGCCATTTCATAGCTTCTAACAGCACCTTTAAGCTTCATCTGTATAGAGCCTTAATAAGACCTAAACTAGAATAGGCTTGCTCCATTTGGGATCCTAATCAGATAACTTTAATTACCACTTTAGAGTCTCTTCAAAACCGCGCCGCCCGTGTTATTTTTCAAATTATTCCCGAACAGCAAGCGTATCTGCAATTAAATCTGCACGTGGTCTTCGCGTTCTTTTTCTGCGCCGTAAATATTTTCGCTTTTGTCTTTTTCACAGAATTTATTATACTAACCTTATTCCCAAAGATAAGTTACTCCTCTCTCCATCTTATATATCTGCACGCACCGACCACAACTTCAAGGTAGGAATACCGCAATGCCGAACATGCCTTTGTATCAATTCATTTACTCCTCGAACAGAAAATGACTGGAACCATCTCCCTGCCTTCATCGCTGCCCATCACCGACGTCAACAAATTTAAGAAAACTACCGCCGATATTGTAGGCCCCTCCTCTGTAATGCCTCTGGCCCTGAGAGTACTGAAATAAATAAATAAATAAATAAATAAATAAATAAATAAATAAATAAATAAATAAACGTAGCCTTGGAGGTGCTGCTGCATTGCCCACTACTGCAGCAAATACTCTGTCTGTGCCCACAAAGATAAGTGTAACTGACGCTAAAATACACTGCTTACTTGTCCAAGCACTCGTCGACACTGGAGCCCACGTGTCTGTGGTGAGTGCTAGCCTACGTAGACGTTTAAAGAAGGTCCTCACCCCAGCAGCTGCCCAAGTGCTTCGTGTGGCAAACGGCTGTGTGCTGGTTGTACTTGGAATGTGTACTGCGCGCATAAGTATAGCCGGCCGCCCTACTTCTGTTCTCTTTGCTTGTGTTCTCCGACAGTAGACTGGCTACAGCAAAATCCTTAACCAGTCCTGCATGCATACGCAGCGTTTTTTTCCCGTCGGGGGGGGGGGGGGGGGTGGAGGGCCCGACCAGCTTTCTGAACTCCATATATATATATATATATATATATATATATATATATATATATTGCAGTGGGTAACATGCATGTGGCGCTGTGCCCCCGCTAGCGGCGCGAGACCCGAGCTCGGGCTGCTGATGCGAACAGCTAGGACTCGCGATCAAGAGCCACTTGCGATCCCGCATACGAGCTGCAATAAACCCCCTTTCATTTGGTGGTGCTGCGGGGTGGACCTCGGAAACTGGAACTCGAAAGCTGGACGCTACCGACTGCTACGACCATGCCTGACGAAACCACCCAGGAAGATGCACCACAGCCTCCGGCGGTCATCGTTTCCGGTGTGTTGCGCCAGCGTGATCCTGCCATCTTTAGCGGCACCGATGATCATGACGTGGAGGATTGGTTGTCATCTTACGAACGGGTGAGCCAGCATAACAAGTAGGACGACGTCACCAAGTTGCACAACGTGCTGTTTTACTTAACCGGCGTCGCGAACCTCTGGTTCCGAAACCACGAACAAGATTTCACAACATGGAGCACATTCAAAACAAGTTTTGCAGAAGTGTTCGGACGCCCCGCTGTGCGCAAGCTTCGCGCAGAACAACGCCTACGGGGGCGTGCGCAACATCACGGTGAAACTTTCACAAGTTACATCGAAGATGTCATTGACCTGTGTAAGCGCGTGAATCCGTCAATGTCAGAACAGGGGTGCTATGCAGGATGCGCCGAGTTTGGCGAAACTCGGGATCTTCACGAGCTCTGGCGACACCCCAAGATGAAAGCACGAATGGTACCGAGACACAGTTTATCTTTCGACAAGCCTCCAGTTTCATTGGTTTATCTAGATTCACTCTGGCTGGCTATCATTCCTTGGGCGTTGCCTTCTGGGCGGTCGACAAACTGGGGCTCCCGTGATCATATCGTCGGTGCATGGTCGTGCCTTCTTTCACTTGTTTGTCGTTCCACCGAGTGCATTACATGCACAAGCAAGTTATAAAACAAATGCATTTAGTACAATATTATTAGTTACTTTAACGTGGCATAGAAGCATTTTAAAGCTTACAACATGTACACTGAATATGCATTAGACTAATTTGTAATTTAGTACGCTTCGCATTATACCACGAGGGAACGCTGTGGTGGCGTCATCACATCCATTCACTGGGCGAGCATGGCGGCTAAACATCGAAGAGGCCCAGTGTAAACAAACTCGTACCACGAGCTTGCAGTGCGCGACGTAGTGATCAGGCTCGACAATGACCACTATTTCTTGGATACTTCTGTTCCTCCGTCAGCAATCTTTCCGGGCACACCGTAAGACTGCCAATAGCTTCGGCGATTTTACATATCGCAACGCGCACCTACTGTTCACGGCGCCGTGCTGAAGAAACAACTTGTCCGGTGCTGCTTCTGCGAGTTCATCCACTCTGCGTGACTGCGAGCGTCACGAACATTACATAGTGCGTAAAAAAGGAAGCCAGCCTATACAGCTACGATGCGACAAGGAGGTGGTACCGACGATGGATCTCGCTACCAACACAGTGAAGGAAACATCGACAATCTGCAGATAAGTATATTTCTACTGTTTCATATTTAGCATGATAAGAGTGCACGGATTAAGTCACTTTCGTAGTAACGAAATGAATGTCCAGCAGCTTAAAGAAGGCAGTGAGAACCAATGAGTGTTCGTGCTTTTACATGCAAGCGGGCCAGCGAAAATATGGAAAAGATGAAGGTAACCTTCACTAACTTCGCGAGATAACAGAAATTCATGAGTGACATCAACCCCGCAAAATTTATGGAAGAGTATCTTTATCCAGGTGAAATATCAATAGCAGGTACTGATATAAAGCAGGAAACTTATACAAAAATTTCACGGGTTGAACAGCACATGGAAGGCATTACCGAATCGTGATCGCCACGTTACCGATATCCTTGAAAAAAGTTTAGAATCATTGCATTCTACCGGTTATGCAATATGGGACATAAACCTGGAGGTTAACAAAGAAACTTGAGATGTCAAGGACTGTGCAGAAAGCGATGTAACAAAAATTGTTGGAGATAGCATTAAGGCAGGAAGACAGTGGCCTAGTAAACCGTGGCAACAGATATGCTAGTTGAGATTAGGAAAAAAAATGGAATCGGCAGGCAGGCCATGCAGGTATTCGATCACTTGTTGCCAATTCATAACAGGTGATTACATAAGCGTGACAGAATAGACGTCAAGGAGAGAGAACTACAGCCGAGTATGGTAGAACATTGCGTAATGGGATAAAAATATGTTTGTAGGCATAGGATGCAATCAGCTCGTATAAGACGGGATTGTAGGGTGAAGCATTTGCTTTGCAGCGAACAAAAATAGGTTTGTGGTGCTGACAGTAGAGACTCGTGAAGTTGGGGTCACCTCAGCTGCTGGCACACTAATCAACATGACAATTTGCTCTGAAAAAGAAAACCCCAGTTATGAAAAATAAAGCAACGTTGTCCCGACACATTGTTTTATTATGCATACTACACTAAAGGCTTCCACAGTTAATGGCACTTGGTACTAATAGTGCAACGAGCATTTTTCTTTGTAAATAATGGTTCGTATGCGGCTGATTCATTCCAATACACTTTTTTTGCAGCAAAACATTCTGCTGCTGGAGGCACTCAACCGCGTGGTGGCAGTAGGCGAGTGCCAGGCACGTGCTCCTGAGTGTGTGGCAGAGGTCCAGAGGGCTGCTGTGCAACAGTAGTATCGGTGCCCTCACTGCTCTCCTGTCGAGCCCACAGAAGGCACCTTATAAAGGAGCTTTCAGTTTAATATTTTGTTTATTATTCAAGAAGATGAATAAAATTATTGCTGTAAACATTGTGCTGTGCATATTAGACTTGTAACATGCACTTGGTGTCCCTTCAAAATAGGCAAAAACGTAAGACAACCTGTGCCACTCTTTGACCATGTAAATAAAAAATACACTAATGCAGCATACACGTCATTGTGCTGTTTGTTCTTTCTATGTGCAAGAATACAGTGCGTGTTGATTAGCCACAAGATGAACGGTGTGCATAATTCACAATGAAGACAGGAAACAGCAGGAGTTTAATCATGCTATCACCTACAGACTGTGGATATGACTGCAACACTCCCCAATTCAAATGTGCCGTTACATACATGTTCGATACCACATATTCTTTAACATTGTCTTATAATTGCATGTACTAATTTCCACACATCTTAAGCCCTTGCATAGCACACTTCTCGTGTATCTATTTCATAGGCCAAATAATTGTACACTTTGTCCTCTCGTGTAGTATGAAAAGCAGCATCCTTTAGAGTCGGATAAAACTTCAGAAGACAGGAGAGGCCCCGCCCAGATGACCAAAGCGCAGCAGTCGATTGCCTCCATGTCTAAAGAAATAGTCCCTTTCCAACGAGCAGGTATTTGTCTGGCGGCACGATGTCAGTCTAGAGTGCGTGCCCATTGGTGCAGGCTTGTGTTCACCTGCCTTAAAGTGCAGATTCCGCAGCCTCCTAAAGTTGTATCCGACTAGAGAAACATGTAATGCCTTGCACCAGTTACATAGACTTCTGCAACTTGATAGCACACAATGATCAGGAGCAGAAATCTATAAAGGCATCCAAGCAAAGCTGGCTAGCCACACTTCCATTATGAGGGGCTGTAAAAAGGTCTCGCCAAATATTCCCATGACATCCTTGAAAAAGAGGTGGTGTTTGGCACTTCTTTAGAATCAAAAACAGATTACAGTGAATGTTCTGTAGCACGTCAAAACAAACTGAACTTGGTTATCTGCACAGCATGTAATGGAAGGTTGTGCTTCACATAGGAAACAAACTGCTCTGTCCAGTACAATTTTGAGGCCGGTATGGCACCTATTGTGTCAACAGTGTAAATATACAAATTACACTTTTCACAGGCCATTGATTTTACCATTATTTTTGTATGATGGTTCTTTCAATCAGTGCTTGTATTACATGAGCAGGTGGATGTGAAAGCAAAGCTTTGTTTGCAAACCTTCCGACTTCCATAATTGTGTGGCAAGGCACTGGCATATTGTCGAATAGCTCACACTTCCTCGGTCCTGCACCAAAGAAGCCCAATGCTCTATTTGAACTTGTATCGCACAACAATTCAACGGCACACGAAGAAGAGTAACATATACAGCAGAGCATTCTGCTGTCTGTATTTCTCTTTGTGTCCCGTCGAATTGTTGTGCAATTCAATTTCAAGCTTGTATACCAATACACCCAGTCTTCAACCTCACCAATGCTCTAGTTATTAGGCCACAATGGCGCACATCTTTGAAATACCCCAACACAAATTAGCTCACCAAAAAATCACAAGTGTTAAATTTTGCAGCACAGGTGTATGTATGCACGTGCCATATTTTTTACCACTAAACTCACACGAATCAAAGGGGCAAGCATTAACCAGCCTTGCTGCTGCCGTTACCGTTACCATCATGACACCAACGGAAAGACATTGCCACGTTTCAGTAAAGGGAGTGCCGGAGGGAAAGGTGTGACAGAGAGGGCTTACAATAAAAATAATGGTTACGAGACATGTTCAATGCCAATATATGCTGCATGTCGCCCATCCTACTTTGGCATTGTGGCAAGTGTTTACTCATTTGAGCATGTCACATTTTGTGTAATCATTGCTCTAAAGCTGTACAAACGGTCTATATGCTCAGCAATATTTATTTTTATCATGGTGGGTTAAAGACCCACTTTTCATTGGCATCTGCACCACATTTCTCTAGGAGGTCCCGATACAGTCTTTGACTATGGGACCTCCTTATGTATACTACGCACATGCAATTATCTGTATTTTTACTAATAAATAAATAAATAAATAAATAAAAAAAAATATGTAATTTTGCCTTGGTGCTTCATGACATCTTCACGTACAGAGAATTCTGCAGAGCATTGGAAGTGCATTGTTCTACTGCTTAAGAATTAGAGCCCCATTATGAGATGAAAATATATGATTTATCAATCCAGAATAACGCCGCCCCCCCCCTCCAAAAAAAAGAAGATGCATTGACCCTCTGGCACATGCATCAACAGTGAACAGAGCAAACACTCTGAAGTATTTTCTTCATGCAAGCCAACACACCAAGATTCTTAATGCATTTTCATTTCGCCACAAATGCATAGGCACAACCGGCTTGGCGCAACATCCACATCTCGCGCTGCAACAAATTGTGCAATGCCTCGCTGTTTCATAGTGCGGCCGATAGATTACGCATCACCAAAGTTCAGCATTGTGCATACTAAGTTACTTCACCAATGAAGAACCCCAAGTTCTTTATGAAATTAGCATTCATAGGTTACTTCACACAATTTGTGATATCCATTTATCTATTTATACTTAATTAACCTCTTTCTCAAGAAAGTGAGCCATTTGGAAGGCACCCTGACAGACAAGTAGAACAACCGGAGAAAAGTCATCAACCAGCGAAAAAGTCAGTATCATAAGCAGCCGCATGTAAGATGTCGCTAACACAAAATTTCAGTCGGCTACACAGAAGTGACAAATTTGGCAGTATGGCGCGTCTAAATATTGCTTCAATGTTAATCACAGTAACGCTGACATTGAAGGCGAATTCATTCCTACGTACGTTCCGTCGACACACCCGACTACGTTCGTAATGTTCCCACGAAGTAGGAAGCATTCTTTTATATATGCCCGCTCAGCCGCAGTATTCGAGAAAACTAGCCACCGCTTACGCACTGCCGCATCGATAAGCGCGTCAGACACATCTCTGACACAGTGGCTAACAGTAGTTTGATGGCGCCCAATGTAACGCTCGGCGCCGACGCTTCCCTGAAAAGTCCCAGTCCCGTAGAAACAGAGGGCACAGAGGACTTGCTCTACGACGGTGAGCGAATGAAGCCCGCCACGCTGTCTCCGCAGACGAGAGCCTTCGCCGAGCACGTCACACAGCAAGCGCACTGATGTCTTCGACAGGCGAAAATGACGCTGAAACTTTCCGTCGGTCATGTAGGTGAACGGGTCCGGACGGTCATACTGACGCTCGCTGCCGCTGGATGCATTGACACAGGCTGCTGCTGCCGCCGCCATGTTCCCGAGTTGAACTCGGAGGGGGTTTCGCGATGTACGAGTTTAGCACGAGTTCGCCTGTCAATCAAAACTAGAGGTCACGCCCCACGCGAGGCATGTAACTCTTGTGCGCGCACCCACTACAGTTGGGCCACGCCCAACAGCGACGCGGTGTCGAGCTGAGAGGCATCAACAATCTTGACCGCCGACATAAAGCACGCACAACGCACTGTCATCGGTGATGTACTGAGCACCACTATCAAAAACAAAGCGTTGACTGTCGCTGGCTTATGCATACATCTTCTCGGGCTCAGATGGCCCCACAACACGGTTTCATTGCCTGCATTGTGGCGCGTAGCGCACAGTAAATTGTCGGCACGTCACTGTAGCTGCTTGCAAGGCGTCGATGCGCCGAGGGGGACGACGATGCTGAGGAGTGCGTATCGCAGCAGTCGTATGAGATGGCTGCTCTGTCATCGGTGATGAAACGGAGCCACAGCGTCGTAAACACGATCAGCGTCCGAGAATCGCTCGTCTTCTAGACCCAGTGCAATGGCATTTCTTCATCACAAGCACTGCGCACTCAACAGTTCCAACACCTGTCTCCGTTCGAAGTCTGATTTCATAACTGCACACAAGAGCCCTCACCTGCCAAATGCGATTGCTGCGGTGTCGTTACGATATCCATCTGCGATCGCTGCTGGCTCCAGCAGAGGTAATCCGCAAGCACCTTCGACTGCACAACACACTCATATACTGCGTACATGCGCTCAGAGGCACCTTCATTGGGCAAGCGATGACAAGCGATGAATTGTGTCGCTGGGAAGCACGCACTTTTCGCAATGTGTCGCAGAAGCTTCGCGCACAAAGATGAACTGTTACATTTTCACTGAACTGCGTCACTACGGACTCTAAAATAACATACCGCCATTTTGCAACGACAGACGTTGTGTCGTTTTTAGTTGCTAAAGCGGGGCCCTTAATAGCCTAGTGAAGCGCCTGCGATGAACAGCCGTACCGCGGCGCTGCGTTTCTATTCCCCTAATAGAGAAAGAGTGGCCATGACCCTCCATGGATCATGACTGACTTTATTGGGAATGGTACTGCAGCGCCCCTAGGCAACTGATCACTGTATGAACGCCCTCGTGTGTTTGACCCTCTTCAATGTATCTGCTTCTAAGCTTTCGCCTCACTGTCGCCACTCGCGGCAAGAAGTGCAAAATTTAATGATTTGCTCGATCTCCGCTTGTCATCACAAATTTCTAGCACTGAAAACTAAAAAAACAGATACTTAGAGGAATAAAAATGTTCGTTATTTCATTTGTTGTACTTTAACGTATTCGTTTGAGTGAAAGTGTAGGTGCAAGAATGCGCCGTATGTACCCTGTTCGCATTCGAGGGAGGAAAGAATGGTAGTGCACGAAAGAGAAGGCACGCCCTAGACGCGCCCGGGAAAGGCGTGGCAAGCGGTTCACGGCAAGTGTGCAGACAGACAGCGGGACAGTCACGGTATTGCTAAGTTGCGATAATCCGCTGATAACAATACGCGGCGCTGGCGCGTTTCGTTGTGCAGCCTTCTGCGCTTGAAACGTGGAAGCAGCGTGCCGCGCAGGGTGCGCTCACGTTGTCACACGCGGCTTTTTGTCTACATATTTTTTTGCCTGTAGCTTTTGCGCGTTCTGCGCTATCTCCGTTCACTGACTGCCGTCGGGCAAACTCGGGTAAAACTCGGGTGAACGAGAAACTCGGCACATCCTGCATAGCACCCCAGGACAAGATAAAACACATTCTGAAAGGCATTGATGAGGACGCCGAGGACGTTAGCGAAGGATCCGCGTACCGTGGCCGAAGTTATCAATTTGTGCCAAAGTTTTGACGAGCTACGGCAACAACGCATCTTAGCTCGGCGCCCAGCGCCTACGGAAGATTCGTTAGCCGCATTAATTATTGGCGACAACCACACAACTTTGCTGACGCAAATAAAATAATTTGTGCGCGAGGAGGTCGCACGACAGCTCTCGATTTTGCCGACCACGGAGAAGCCTTCTCAATGTTTGGCTCCAGCGCTCCGATAGATAATTCAAGAGCAAGTGACCGAAGCTCTTCCACCTCCGTGTCAGCCGGCTCCCGTGGCCGCGCCTCTTACGTACGCTGAAACCGTTGCACGGGCGCCTCGTCTACGGGGATTCTCTCCTCCGCCTTCAGCGCCTCGCCCGCTAGTGTTTTCTCCTCCGCCTTCGCCAGCCGGCGGATCCCTTTTTCAGTGCACAGCAGCGGGGTCCAAATCCTTGGCGCACTGCTGACAACCGCCCAATATGCTATGCCTGCGGTATTCCGGGTCATGTAGTGCGCTTCTGCGAACGGCGCTTGCCGGCCTTCGTGGGCACCCCGCGACGACCCAGCTCCGACTTCCGGCCTTTCCCTATGCCTTCACCACCGGAAGTCTACGCTGCTGATGACATACCGGCACCGCAGTCACAGCTCTACGGCACTCGTCGCTCGCCTTCCCCTTGTCGGCGCTCACTCTCACCCATGCGTCGTAGACCCAGTACCAGTACTACTGAGGCGGAAAACTCATCTCCGCAGTTCCTGAGGCACGAACTGCGTCATCGTCGGAACATCAAAGTCCTCGTTTTTCCCCCGCTAACGTTATTGAAGTGTCCGTTGATGGCATCAAATCCCTTGGGCTCGTCGATACAGGTGCTGCTCTATCCGTGATTAGTGAGAAGCTTTGTCGTGCATTGTGGAAAGTGACCATGAAGCCTTCGGTTCCATTGCTTAGAATAGCCTGTGCGCAACAAGTACAGCCAGTCGCTATGTGCACTGCTAGGGTGCTGATTCGAGACATATTGTATTCGATTGATTTCTTTGTGTTAACTTGTTGCTCCCACGATGTCATTCTCGGTTGGGATTTTCTGTCGCGCCATCATGCCATCATTGACTGTGCACCTGCTGAAGTTCAGTTCTCCGTTCTGTGCGATTTGCCATCTCATGACTTTCAAGTTCAGGATCTTAGCAGGATCTGTGTAGCTTCAGATACTGACCTTCCTCCTCACAGTGCTGTATTTGTCCCTCTTTCATGCGCATCGCTTGCCGAAGCGTCGGTCATGTTTTCACCCGCTGCCGTCTTCATTCGCCGCCAGCCTATATTGTTGCCTTTCGCCCTCCTCACGGTTCACCATGGTGCTGCAGAAATACTGATTTCAAACCCGGATTCATGCACTGTGGCGAGACTATTGGTACCGTCGAGTCTGTGGACGCTGACGCTATTGTGCGTTTTCCTATGGCCGACGACGTAGATACTGCCAACGTAACAACACTGACACCCCGATTGCCATCTAACCGAGTACCACCGGATGTTTTTTGTCGCTCCATTGCCGATGACCTTGAGCCGACACAACGTGAGCGACTAATTACTCTTTTAAATGATTTTCACGCCTCTTTTGACTGGAACCAAGCATCATTAGGCCGCGCAAGTACCGTCTCTCACCACATTGATACGGGACATCACGCACCATTACGCCAGCGTCCGTACCGCGTGTCATCCACCGAGCGTCGTGTCATCACCGAGCAAGTTAAAGACATGCTTGACCGTGGTGTTATCAAGCCATCCTGCAGCCCTTGATCATCGCCTGTTGTACTCGTTAAGAAAAAAGATGGCTCGATTCGTTTCTGTGTGGACTATCGTCGCCTCAACAAGATTACACGAAAAGATCTCTATCCTCTACCGCGCATAGATGACGCCCTGGAATGTCTACATGGTGCTGAATTATTTTCTTCTTTGGCCTTGCGATCGGGCTATTGGCAAGTGCCAGTGGATGAATCTGACTGCTCGAAAACAGCTTTCATTACGCCTGATGGCCTGTATGAGTTTACAGTAATGCCATTCGGCCTCTGCAATGCGCCCGCCACATTCGAAAGAATGATGGACAATATTCTGCGAGGCCTCAAATGGAAGACGTGCCTGTGTTATTTAGACGACGTGGTAGTTTTCTGCCCTGATTTCAACACTCACTTCTCTCGTCAACGCGAAGTCCTTACTTGCCTTGCCACCGCCGGCCTTCAACTTAACTTGAAAAAGTGGCACTTCGGCGCCCGCCAGCTGACCATACTTGGCCATGTCGTTTCCAAAGACGGCATCCTTCCCGGCCCTGACAAACTTCGTGCTGTCGCAGAATTCCCGCGGCCGACTATACTGAAAGAGCTCCGAAGTTTTATCGGCCTTTGCTCTTGTTTTCGACGCTTTGTGCGCAATTTCGCCTGCATCATCGCTCTCCTGACGAAGCTCCTGGCTGGCCCAGGTGACCTTCGCGATTGGACTCCGGCATGTGACCAAGCCTTCACCACTTTGCGTCGTCTGCTTACCTCACCGCCTGTTCTACGCCACTATGACCCGACTGCACCGACCGAAGGTCATACCGACGCCAGTGGCGTTGGTCTTGGAGCCGTCCTTGCGCAACGCAAGCCTCGCTTTCCGGAATATGTGGTTGCATATGCGAGTCGTGCCGACACGAAGGCACAAACCAATTATTCCGTCACAGAAAAAGAATGTTTGGCTATAGTTTGGGCGATAAACAAATTTCGCCCTTACTTGTATGGCCATCCGTTCGATGTTGTGATAGACCACCACGCGCTCTGCTGGCTTGCGTCACTGAAAGACCCGTCAGGCCGTCTTGGACGTTGGGCTCTTCGGCTCCAAGAATTTGACATTCGCGTCATCTATCGATCCGGGCGCCAACATTCTGATGCCGATGCACTCTCCCGATCGCCCATGCGATCCGACGAAACGCCACCCTCACCCATAGAGTGCCCGGTTGCTACGCTTGCTGTTACTGACATGCCGTCTGAACAGAGGAAAGACCCGTGGATTGTGTCTCTCATTGACATTCTTCACAGTTCTTCGACGGCTACATGCCCTCGAGCCCTTCGTCTCCAAGCCACCCATTTTGTGCTACGGGACGCCATCTTGTACCGCCGAAACTATCAGCCGGACGGTCGCAAATGGCTGCTAGTCATCCCTCGCCATTCGCGCTCCGACATATGCACGTATTTCCACGCCGACCCACAACAAGCTCATGCTGGCGTCCTGAAAACCTACGAGCGGCTCCGCCAGCACTACTACAGGCGTTGCATGTATTCTTATGTCCGCAAATACATTCGGTCATGTGTAGCCTGTCAGCGACGCAAGACATCTCCTAATACGACAGGCCCTCTGCAACCTTTACCGTGTCCTGCACGTCCTTTTGATCGGATTGGCATTGGCCTTTATGGGCCTCTTCCATCCACTACTAAAGGAAATCGTTGGATAATTGTCGCAGTAGACCACCTCACAAGATATGCCGAAACTGCTGCACTTGCTTCGGCTGCTGCTCGCGTTGTCGCCGCATTCATATTACGGCATTTCATCTTACGGCATGGCGCACCGCGAGAACTGCTCAGCGATCGAGGCCGTGTCTTCTTGTCCGAAGTTATTAATGAGCTACTCGCCGCTTGCCGCACTATTCACCGCACCACTACGGCGTATCACCCACAGACTAACGGTCTAATGGAACGGTTCAACCGCACTCTTGGTGACATGCTCACCATGTATGTTGCGTCTGATCATTCCAATTGGGACGATGTCCTCCCTTTTGTGACGTACGCGTATAATACCGCCGTTCAGGCTACCACAGGCTTCTCCCCATTTTTCCTTCTTTATGGACGTGAACCATCCACTACCCTCGACACCATGCTACCATATCATCCGGATGCCTCTTAATTCACCCCTCTTTCCGAAGTTGCTCGCCATGCTGAAGAGTGCCGCCAACTGGCTCGCTCGTTCACGTCGGATACCCAAGGAATCCACAAAGATCGCCACGACAACGGGCAGCCCACACAGTCCTTCGCCGTGGACTCTCACGTCTGGCTTCAGCTGCCCTTCCAATCTCCAGGCCTTAGCCCAAAGCTTGCTCCGAAATATCAGGGTCCGGATCGTCGCGTGTACATCGCCGGTGAATTATGTGGTCGAACCGGTGACGCCATCTTCGGACAAACGCCGCCGTGGCCGCGAGACGGCTCACGTCAGCCGCCTGAAGCCGTACCACGACCCCCGAAGAGGAGCCAGGATGGCTCCTCTTCGCCGCGGGGGCGATTGTAGTGGGTGACGTGCATGGGGCGCTGTGCCACCGCTAGCGGCGCGAGACCCGAGCTCGGGCTGCTGACGCGAACAGCTAGGACTCGCCATCAAGAGCCACTTGCGATCCCGCATGCGAGCTGCAATAAACCCCCTTTCAATATATATATATATATATATATATATCATCAGCCTGGTTACGCCCGCTGCAGGGCAAAGGCCTCTCCTATATTTCTCCAACTACCCCGGTCACGTACCGATTGTGGCCATGTTCCAATAAAAACTTGGTGCTGGGCTAGTTGGTGATGCATTCTTTAAAAACTGATGGTAGCGCTAAACAGGACGGACACACGATGAAAAAGACGACACGACGACGAGGAAACGCTACTGACAACTGGTTTATTTTTTCGAAAAAGTTCTATATTTAAAAGAATCACAACACATGCGCACAACCGAACTACACCAGCCTTCTTTATCGCCATATCGAAAAAGATTGTCATGCACGAGAAGCGAGATGATAAAACTCCCGAGCAGCAAAAAGTGAACACATGACCAATTGAAGAAAGCCATACCGCTATGGTTTTTCAAATTTCCCCAGAAGTGTGCGCTCAGCCGAGTACAAATTTATTGAAGCATCGCTGATGCACAGACCCGCCTTTTTTTGTATGTGGAAAGCTTCCAGCAAAACTCTAGCTTTAGCACTTGCACTTCTGCCCAAAACCTTTGCTTCTTTAAACCGTGGCACGCACTCGCAAACCATCACATGCGAAACTAAATTCGCAAGTTTGTCTTGTTTCGTTAAGTTTTGAGAGTGTTCCCTTAAGCGGTCATTGAGGCAACGCCCCGTCTGCCCGGTATAGCACTTGCCGCAGGACAGAGGAATAAAGTATACCACTCCTAGGGCACACCTGACGAAGACATCTTCATGCTGCTTTTTGCAACCGCGCTGACCTTCACCGCAGATGCGGGGGCACAGCCTCGCCAACTTGTTTGGCGCAGAAAAAACAAGCGGCACATTGTGCCTGCTGGCCACCTTTTTGAGGTTGTGTGAAACCTTATGAATGCAAGGCATCACCTCAGGTTTGGTCTTCACGCGTTCAGGTGCAGCCTTCATTCGTCGGGGCCCAAATTTCTCGAGGAGGGTATCAGCGACAGCTACGAGGACCGAGCAAGGGAAGCCTGCGGCCAATAGCCTGCGAACCTGATAGTCAAAGCTAAGAAGCATTTCGTGCGGGCACGACTTTTGAAGCGCCGATTCCATGCAGAGCGATGAAATTGCTCGTTTCACGGTCTTTGAGTGAGATGATTCATAGGGCAAAAGCAGCATGAAGATGTCTTCGTCAGGTGTGCCCTAGGAGTGGTATACTTTATTCCTCTGTCCTGCGGCAAGTGCTATACCGGGCAGACGGGGCGTTGCCTCAATGACCGCTTAAGGGAACACTCTCAAAACTTAACGAAACAAGACAAACTTGCGAATTTAGTTTCGCATGTGATGGTTTGCGAGTGCGTGCCACGGTTTAAAGAAGCAAAGGTTTTGGGCAGAAGTGCAAGTGCTAAAGCTAGAGTTTTGCTGGAAGCTTTCCACATACAAAAAAAGGCGGGTCTGTGCATCAGCGATGCTTCAATAAATTCGTACTCGGCTGAGCGCACACTTATGGGGAAATTTGAAAAACCATAGCGGTATGGTTTTCTTCAATTGGTCATGTGTTCACTTTTTGCTGCTCGGGAGTTTTATCATCTCGCTTCTCGTGCATGACAATGTTTTTCGATATGGCGATAAAGAAGGCTGGTGTAGTTCGGTTGTGCGCATGTGTTGTGATTCTTTTAAATATAGAACGTTTTCGAAAAAATAAACCAGTTGTCAGTAGCGTTTCCTCGTCGTCGTGTCGTCTTTTCATCGTGTGTCCGTCCTTTTTAGCGCTACCATGAGTTTTAAAGAATGTGGCCATGTTGTCCCTGCCCACTTTCATCTCATCCTTCTCATCCGCCCACCTAACTTTCTGCCGCTCCTGCTACGCTTCCCTTACCTTGGAATCTAGTCTGTAACCCTTAATGACCATCGGTTATCTTCCGGCCTCATTACATGTCCTGCCCATGCCCGTTTCTTTTTCTTGATTTCAACTAAGATGTCGCTAACTCGCGTTTGTTCCCTCACCCAATGTGCTCTTTTCTTATCCCTTAACGGTACACCCATCATTCTTATTTCCATAGCTCGTTGCGTTGTCCTCAATTTAGGTAGAACCCTTTTCGTAAAACAGACGTTTGGGCGAGTTGGTAAGACACACTTGAAACGGAACAGCGCGGTATTCACGGGACAAGCAGGGAGAAACGACACGGACGAGCGCTCACTTGCAATTGAAGTTTATTGCTTGGAACGAAGAATATATAACAGCTCCAACCAACAGAAGAAACTAAAAAACCATACATATGCGTCAGTAGCCCCTCCTTATCCATTACATCCAAAGAACTAGCATTATTAGCGGAGGGGATATGATAATTGCAGTTATCTCCCCTGTTCAGTGCCGCGTGTTTGATTGATTGTGAATATATGCATGGTTTTTTGGTTTATTCTGTTGGTTGGAGCTGTTATATGTTCTTCGTTCCAAGCAATAAACTTCAGCTGGAAGTGAGCGCTCGTCCGTGTCGTTTCTCCCTTCTTGTCCCCGTGAATACCGCGCTGTTCCGTTTCAAGTATGCCTTTTCGTAAGCCTATAGGTTTCTTCCACATAGGTGAGTACTGGTGAGACACAGCTGTTATAAACTTTTCTCTTGAGGGATAATGGCGATCTGCTGTTCATGATCTGAGAATGCCTGCCAAACGCACCCCAGCCCATTCTTATTCTTCTGATTATTTCAGTCTCGTGATCCGGATCCGCGGTCACTACCTGCCCTAAGTAGATGTATTCCCTTACCACTTCGAGTGCCTCGCTACCTATCGTAAACTGCTGTTCCCTTCCAAGACTGTTAAACATCACTTTAGTTTTCTGCAGATTAATTTTTAGACCCACCCTTCTGCTTTTCCTCTCCAGGTCAGTGAGCATGCATTTCAATTGGCCCCCTGTGTTACTAAGCAAGGCAATATCATCACCGAATCGCAGGTTACTAAGGTATTCTCCATTAACTCTTATCCCCAATTCCTCCCAGTCCAGGTCTCTGAATACCTCCTGTAAACACGCTGTGAATAGCATTAGAGAGATCGTATCTCCCTGCCTGACGCCTTTCTTTATTGGGATTTTGTTGCTTGCTTTATGGAGGACTACGGTGGCTGTGGAGCCGCTACAGATATCTTTAAGTATTTGTACATACGGTTCGTCTACACCCTGATTCAGTAATGCCTCCATGACTGCTGAGGTTTCGACTGAATGAAACGCTTTCTCGTTATCAATGAAAGCTATATACAAGGGTTGGTTATATTTCGCACATTTCTCTATCACCTCATTGATAGTGTGAATATGGTCTATTGTTGAGTAGCATTTACGGAATACTGCCTGGTCCTTTGGTCGACAGAAGTCTAAGGTGTTCCTGCTTCTATTTGCGATTACCTTCATAAATACTTTGTAGGCAACAGACAGCAAGCTGATCGGTCTATATTTTTTCAAGTATTTGGCGTCCCCTTTCTTATGGATTAGGATTATTTGAGCGTTCTTCCAAGATTCCGGTACGCTCGAAGTCATGAGGCATTGCGTATACAGGGTGGCCAGTTTTTCTAGAACAATCTGCCCACCATCCTTCAACAAATCTGCTGTTACCTGATCCTCCCCAGCTGCCTTACCCCATTGGATAGCTGCGAAGGCTTTATTTACTTCTTCCGGCGTTACTTGTGCGATTTGAAATTTTCCTAGGCTATTCTGTCTTCCATTATCGTCATGGGTGCCACTGGTACTGTATAAATCTCTATAAAACTCCTCAGCTACTTGAACTATCTCAACCATAGTAGTAATGATATTGCCGGCTTTGTCTCTTAACGCATACATCTGATTCTTGCCAATTCCTAATTTTTTCTTCACTGCTTTTAGGCTTCCTCCTTTCCTGAGAGCATGTTCAATTCTATCCGTATTATACCTCCTTATGTCAGCGGTCTTACGCTTGTTGATTAACTTCGAAAATTCTGCCAGTTCTATTCTAGCTGTAGGGTTAGAGGCGTTTCTTGATCAGATCTTTCGTGTCCTGCGATAGCTTACTGGTATCCTGTCTAACGGAGTTACCACCGACTTCTATTGCACGCTCCTTAATGATGCCCACAAGATTGTCGTTCATTGCTTCAATACTAAGGTCCCCTTCCTGAGTTAAAGCCGAATACCTGTTCTGTAGCTTGATCTGGAATTCGTCTATTTTCCTTCTTACCGCTAACTCATTGATCGGCTTCTTATGTACCAGTTTCTTCCGTTCCCTCCTCAGGTCTAGGCTAATTGGAGTTCTTACCATTCTATGGTCACTGCAGCGCACCTTGCCGAGCACGTCCACATCTTGTATGGTGCGAGGGTTAGCGCAGAGTATGAGGTCTATTTCATTTCTAGTCTCGCCGTTCGGGCTGCTCCACGTCCACTTTCGGCTATCCCGCTTGCGGAAGAAGGTATTCATTATCCGCATAATATTCTGTTCCGTAAACTCTACTAATAACTCTCCCCTGCTATTCCTAGTGCCTATGCCATATTCCCCCACTGCCTTGTCTCTAGCCTGCTTCTTGCCTACCTTGGCATTGAAGTCGCCCATCAGTATAGTGTATTTTGTTTTCACTCTACCCATCGCCGATTCCACGTCTTCATAGAAGCTTTGGACTACCTGGTCATCATGAGTGGATGTAGGGGCGTAGACCTGTACGAGGTTCAATTAGTCCCTCTTATTAAGTTTCACAACAAGACCTGCCACCCTCTCGTGCTACAGAATTTTTGTATGTTACCAGCTGTATCGTTATTTATTAGGAATCCGACTGCTAGTTGTCGTCTCTCCGCTAAACCCCGGTAGCACAGGACGTGTCCTCTTTTCAGCACTGTATATGCTGCTTTTGTCCTCTTAACTTCGCTGAGCCCTATTATATCCTATTTACTGCCCTCTAATTCCTCCAATAGCACTGCTGGACTCGCCTCACTAGATAACGTTCTAGCGTTGAACGTTGCCAGGGTCATATTACAATGGCGGCCTGTCCGGAGCCAGGGAAGGGATTCTTAGCACCCTCTGCTGCGTCGCAGGTGTGACCGCCACCGTGGTCAGTTGCTTCGCAGCTGCTGGGGACTGAGGGCCGGGGTTTGACTGTTGTGTTCATATATAGGAGGTTGTGGCCAAGCACTGCACCAGGGTGGCCAATCCTGCTCTGGTGTGGGAGTGCGTTACCGGTTCTGGTCACCGGGATCAGGGCATACTCCAGGCCTGGTTATGCAATTTTAGCAACACGCGGATTTTTGTCTTTTTTTAATTTGGTGGAAAATTGCGCGGCCCCGGGATTGGAACCACGGACCTCTTGCACGCGAGGCGGGCTTTCTACCTCTACGCCACCGCTGCACCTATATATATATACATATATATTGGGGGCGCAACACATGCCTGGCTTTCAACTTCATGATCTGCAAATGTCATCACCCATTGTCCATCTTCTTCACCCGCAGCACAGTCTGATCCTCGTGGTAGGAGCCCGAGCTCGGCTGGAATAAAATGGTCCCTTACAAGTGGCGGACGCTGCTTTTCGTTCACCAAGACCTCTAGCACGTTCTCACTGGAGCTTCACTCGGGTCACCACATAGCACCACCGGTCATGCTCACTTCAGCGAATAGAGGCACGTCCGAGGCCACTGCTCCACTGCAACCTTCGCCTTCCGTTGTGACCATCAACAGCTGCCAACGCGAGCCTGAAGCCTTCGATGGTCTACGCGGGGAGGATGTAGATGACTGGCTCTAAAACTACGGCCTCGTAAGCGACTTCAACAAGTGGGGCAGTTACGGAACGTCCCGTTCTACCTGTATGATGTCGCGAAAATCTGGTTTTGGAACCGTGAGCCATATCTTCCCGACTGGGCGACATTCACGCAACAGCTTCGGCAAATATTCGGTGCCCCAGCTGTTTGCACTGAGGCAGCGAAGAAGCTCAGTGAACGCATCCAATTCGCTGGGGAATCGTACACCCGGTACGTTGAGGATGTACTTGCATTGTGCAAGCGTGTGAACGCCACTAGGTCCCAGAGTGACCAAATACGCGACATTATTAAAAGCATAAACATCGTCGCCTTCAGTGCCCTTGCTACGCGAAATCCTGCTATCATCCAGGATGTGATAACTACTTGCCAGTGACTTGAGGAGCTCCAGTCTTCGGCTATGCATCGATACCTCCGACATTCGTCTCCCTTCGAACATGGACATGCGCACGCTTATCCTCGACATCGTCCGTAAAGAGCTTCACGGGCGGTGCTCTTCCTGCCCTCCACGAAGTACCATCCCTTCTCTAACGACTGGCTTGCGCGACATCATTCGGCAAGAGATCACATTTGCATCGCGTCTACCGTGCTCCGACAGCCTCTGCACTGATCAGGTACCCACGTATGCCGACGTTGAGGTGCTCTCTCCAGCTATTACCGCCCCTCTGCCTAAATATGTGGACCACCCTCCAATGGCTTCGTTGCCACTACCAGTGTATGTACAACGCCACTACGCTGTGCCTCCTGCCAGGTACATTTGCTACTACTGTCGCTATCGAGGTAACGTCTTCCGATTTTGTCGAAAATTGCGCGGCCCCAAGATTTGAACCACGGACCTCTTGCGCGCGAGGCGGGCTTTCTACCTCTACGCCACCGCTGCTCATCCTGTTGACACAGGATGAGCAGCGTGGCTACACTGCCGAGGAAAAAAATTAGGGGGTTTTACGTGCCAAAACTACTTTCTGATTATGAGGCACGCCTAATGGGGGACTCCGGAAATTCGCACCACCGGGGGTTCTTTAACGTGCACCTAAATCTAAGTACACGGGTGTTTTCGCATTTCTCCCCCATCGAAATGCGGCCGCCGTGGCCGGGATTTGTTCCCGTGACCTCGTGCTTAGCAGCCCAACACCATAGCCACTAAGCAACCACGGCGTGTTCCGAGGAATGTCAAGTGTCCATTCAGCATTGGGATATCAGCGCACGTCTTACTCCTCTTATTGCCGGCCACCTTCTTCTTCCTACTCTGCTGATATGCCTGTGAATTCTCGTGAATCACGCCGCAGGTCGCCGTCTCCATGTCATCGTTCGGTGTCGCTTCTCCGACCCGCTTCTCATGTCATGAACGCTCTCTTGGAAAACTTCCTCATGTAGTTTTAGGAGGGGAAACTGCATCGACTGGACAGCCTACAATTCCTCCGGAGCGACCGTCCAACTTGCTGTCAGTGTTTGGAGAAGGTGTATACTTCGTAGCTCTCGTTGATACAGGCGCTGCCATTTTGATTATTTGTGCCGACTTTTCGAAAAGTGACCACGCCTTACTCCGGCCTTTCTCTTCGTGCAGCGACCAACGTTATTATTCGTCCAATCGCACAGTGTACTGTTTGTGTGTCCATAGACGTAATTCGTCACCACATGGTTTTGCGGTATTTCGTAAGTGTACCCACGAACTCATATTGGGGTGGGACTTCTTATCTTTGGCGTCCGCTTCTATCTCTTGTCGTCAGCGCCTCATACAACCGGATGCCACCGGCAATTCTTTTCCTAACCACGAACAACGCATTCGTCTCGTCACGTCTTCCGATTACGTTCTTTGGCCACCTAGAGAAGAGATAAGTGTAAACTCCTTTAACATTGTGGATGGCGACGTACACATTCTACCCTATGACCATAGCCTATCTCGAGCGATTTTGTTTACCCTTGGCCTTATTTGCTTCTCTCAGGGTTCTTAAACCGCATTAAACCAAACTCTCGAACCCCAACTGTTGCCTCGTGGATCAACTGTCGATTGCGCTGTTGACACCCATCCTGTTGAACTCACTGGAAGTTGACACTCACTGGACGTTGAAGACCTGTATTATGCGATTCCCCATGACGGAGTGCTCAGCGCCATTAGGAACAAGATCGAAGACTTTGGTGATGTTCAGTAATGTGGAAAGTTGGGCTAGTTGGTGAGTAATCATCATACCTTGCTGGTGAAGCAGCGCACTGACATGGACACAGTGAAGACACACAAGAAAAGACGACACTCTTTGTATTTGGAAAGTTGGGCTAGTTGGTGAGCAGTCATCATACCTTGCTGGTGAAGCGAGTGTCGTCTTTTCTTGTGTGTCTTCACTGTGTCCGTGTGAGTGCGCTGCTTCACCAGCAAGGTATGATGATTACTCACCAACTACCCCAACTTTCCAAAAAGCAGCGAGTGTCGTCTTTTCTTGTGTGTTTTCACTGTGTCCGTGTCAGTGCACTGCTTCAACACCTTTGGTGAAGTTAGGTTCATTTGTGCAACCGGAGTGAATAGCGGCCAGTTTCCAGAACTGTTGAGCTTTTACCTTCATTCCACTGTCGTTAGTTTCAAAAACCAACAGTATGTACTACGCAAGGGCATTTGCATTGGATCTTCACTCGCTCCCATTCTTTCAGACATCTTTCTTAGCACCTTTGAGAAGTGTGTAAATAGCATTCTGAAACAGTCATGTGCTCCTTCCATAATGAGGTACGTCGATGACTACCAGGTGGTTTTTAACGAGGTTCCAGGGTCTAGGCTAGATGACACTGCACAATTGATAATTAACACTTATAGAAATGCATCGGAGGCTCTAAACTTCACGTGCGAAAGTCCTTGTGATAACAGCTTTCGCTTTCTGGATCTCAATCTCACTCTAATGAACACGCATGTCTGTTTCGAATACCAGCCGAGGTTGAACAAGCGGCTAATTCCATACGACACTGCGCGTTCAAAGCTAGTTAAAAGAGGAGTTGCAATGACTTGTCTAAAAGAAACTCTAAATAAATCTTGCAACCACAAAGTAGAAAGCAGTTTCAATGACCAGGTTTCAAGGCTACGCCTAGCCGGTTTCCCATCACTTTAGGTTCTAGCGTCTGCGATAAGCTTCTTCAAAAGATCAAACAGGCAAGAGAGGGCACTAACACAAGAAACTCAGTTGATAGGAAGAGATTACGTGTGATTCCTTATTGGCACAGGGTGTCCCACAACCTCAAGAATGTGGCGCAAAGGCACAGTGTTAATCTTCTCTTCAGTGCACCGTGTAAGTTGGTCAAGATATCCCCTATGCTGACAAAAGCAAAACCTGAACCATGCTCTAAGAAACATGCAGCGCAATACACGGCTTGCAAAAGTAATGTCGTATATGAGATACCCCTAAGTTGCCAACAGGTTTATTATGCAAAAAAGAGGTGAGGCGTGCAGACAGGACACAAGAGTAGAGAAGTAGACAACACGGATGCCAACTATCAACTTAAGTTGACAGTCGGCGTTCGTGTTGTCCACTTCTCTACTCTTGTGTCCTGTCTGCACGCCTCACCTCTTTTTGCATAACGAATCCTTCCGAACTAGCTCAGCCTTCTGTCGTTATAAATAGGTTTATATCGGTCAAACCGGACGGTGTTTTAGTGAAAGGACGCGTGAGCACCATTGGGCCGTAAATAACAATGTGGGGGGCCATCTGGCAGAACACTGCAAACGTCACAATTGCCGTCTTTATCTTCGTGACACCAGGTTTCTGGCACAGTCTAGAGATAGACTAGAACGGGAGATATTAGTAGCTTTCTACATTGCAAAGGCCGAGGGCACGTGTGCTTACCGAAAAAGGGATAGCTTTTCAATCGAGATGGAGACGTCGTGATGTAATGATGGGCCATTCTAGGTTGTATCTATTTAAAATCCTGTTTCCTCAAAAAAAAAAAAAGAACGTTTAGTTGGAAGTAGCGCCTTGTCAGTCGTACATGTTCCTCTTTTAGTCCGCGTCTTCGCAGCGCTCTTTTCTTAAAGTACTCATCCTGTTGCAATTGTCACAAAGACGGATCAGTACGTTCTTACGTCGATTACCGTACGCTGAACAAAATCACGTGCCAAATTAAAAGAGCTTGCTATCCGAGTTCAGTCTTCTACTGAATCGTATGTCTTGTACATACAATACGTGCTCGCTGTTTGCCGGATAGTCAACGACAAAATGGCTGAGGTTGGTAAAGTCGGCCACGTATTCAAAGGGATCGCGGACAACGCGTTCAACTTGTTGGTATACAACAATGTGTCCACCACCGACGTCATTGTCAAGTAATGCCGCCACTTTGAGCTCGCCACAAGCCGCCGCATCATTCCCCAGTTCTCCCGGCTCCCTAACACGGCTGCGACGTCGTTTTGCATCGACCTTACCGCTTCACCACCCTTAAATAAGCACGTCACACGTATTGCTCGCCGCGAGCTCGGGGCTACAAATCCTGCGCCGTTCCATCCACGCCCACTTGACCTCTCCTTTGACCAACCGGCCCCAGCGATGTCTCTCATTCAGGCAGTGCTGCGGCAAGAATTTGCTAACCTCGGTTTTCCTGCTGCCTGCTCAGTCTCCCGACCTGACGCCCGACCGGTGCCGACAGCTCCGCCTCACAGCAATCTGTACTCCCCTCCCGGATACCGCAACCCTACCGAGTGGAGAACTCCGGACGACAAGCCCATTTGCTTCCGTTGCCTCCGCATTGGCCACGTCGCTCGCCACTGCCGCACCTCCTTGACGTCGCTGTATTCGAGCTCCTTTTCCCCGTATCCTCGCCCATATGCCGACCCGCGCCGTTACTCGCCTCGCCATATATCTCCTACCTCAGGCGCATATCATATTGACCGCAAATAAAAACGGGGACAGAGGGAGAGAACATATAAACAGCACGGGCGGTTACCGCCCGTGCTGTTTATGTGTTTTCTTCCTCTGTCCCCGTCTTTATTTGCGGTCAATATGATATGCAGTAAATACCAACTAGGCCAAAGTGAAGTTCTTCTGTACCTCAGGCGTATCCGTCACTGAGCCCGTGCTGGTGGGCGAGTTGGTTATGCATGATTACAACGAAGGCGCCAATTTTGGGAGCAGCACTTAGAAGTTGTTCTGGATTGTAGTTTCCTTGTGCGATGCAGATGACGGCCCTGTTTCTTCTTGTTTTGATCCTTGACAGCAGGTGTTTATTCCAGTGTCAAGAAATAAAACGCTCAGTCGTTAGTGCGCCTACGGGTTGTCTCGTGTCTCATGCCTTCGTCCGTTGCTTTATTTGGCGCCTTCGTTTGTAATCGTATCCGTCAATGACAGTCGTCATGCTCGCTCGCCGTCACCTCAGCGCAGTCGGTCCCCGTCACCCCAGCCACGCCGCTATTCGTCACCGACCGATTATGGACCCTCCCGGACGGAAACGTAGACCATCCTGGGGGTTGTGCTACATTAACTTCGTCGTGTGTGAATCCTCCATTGACGCTCCCAATGAACCAGAACTTACTTTGAACATGAAGTAAGTGATGTCCCTTGTGTCCCTTTGACGGCATTCCTTTGACGGCCTTGTGTCCCTTTGACGGTGTCCCTTTGACGGCATTAATAGATACTGGAGCCCAGGTTTCCATAATGAGTTTTAACATCCGTCGTCGACTAAGGAAGGCTCTCACGCCTCCAACTACAGGAGCCGTACGCGTGGCCGATGGTAGCGCTCTTGTCGTCACTGGAATGTGTACTTCCCGTATCAGTATCGCCGACCGCCGCGTTCCTGTCCTTCTTACAGTGCTGACCAACTGTCTCCATGACCTAATCCTCGGACACCTGTTCAAGATGTCCTTTTATTGCGCAATACCACTGTGCCCCACTCCGTCGTCACCGTCGCCGATAACCGGACATGCCCCCCCTCCGCGCCGTCATCAATTTTGGCCTGACAAAGGGAGTTCTACCCCAAGGCATATCGGTTGCAACGCTGCGTGCTATAGGAGATGACCACGTCACGACGTTTTCAGTAGACGTCTGCTCAGGTTCTTCACCGTGTCCACAGGATGCTAGCTGCCCTGACGCAGCATTACGTCGCATGATTGCTGCGGACCTACTGCCTTAACAAGCAGCAGCTCTGTGCCGTGTTTTGATTTCCTACCACGAGATCTTCGACCTCAACAGTCGCCAATTGGGCCAGGCTTCAATTGTTAAGCCTCACATAAATACTGGTAATGCAAGGCCTATTCATCACCGGCCATATCGGGTTTCTGCTTCAGAGCGTAAGGTTATTCAAGATGAAGTGAACAAGATGCTTGCCAAAGGTATCGTTGAACCTTCCTCGAGCCCTTGGGCATCGCCCGTACTACTTGTTAAAAAGAAAGATGGCACATGGCGTTTCTGCGCAGATTATCGTCATCTAAACCGCATTACCAAGAAAGACGCCTACCCCTTGCCTCGCATTGACGACGCCTTCGATTGTCTCCACGGTGCCAACTATTTTTCTTCGATAGATCTTCGGTCCGCTTCTTGGCAAATTTTTGTGGATGAAAAGAACCCAAAGAAGACCGCGTTCGTCACCCCAGATGGCCTATACCAATTCAAAGTTATGCCATTCGGTCTATTCAAAGCCCCAGCAGCGTTAGAACATATAATGGACTCTTTGCTTCAAGGGTTCAAATGGTCAACATGCATCTGCTGCCTAGACGACGTTCTCGTATTTTCACCTACACTTGAGACACACCTTGAGCGCTTATCAGCAGTTCTTCAAGGCTTCCGTGAGGCATGGCTGCAACTAAATTCATTGAAGTGTCACTTCGGTCGTCGGCAGATAACAGTGCTGGGCCACCTCGTCGACGCTTGTGGTATTCAACCAGACCCGGAGAAAGTCACGTCGTTTTCTGTACCTCAGTGTGTCAAAGACGTGAGAAGTTTTGTAGAACTCTGCTCCTACTTCTGACGCTTCGTTAAAGACTTCGCAGTGATTCCTCAACCGCTTACTGACCTTCTGAAGAAGGACGTACCATTTATGTGGGGCCCCGCTCAAAATGCCGCGTTTGCCCAGCTCGCCAACATTCTCATCACGCCACCTATACTAGCCCTCTTTTACCCGTCCTCTCATACAGAAGTACGTACCGATGCTAGTGGCACGGTATCAGATCCGCCTTAGTCCAGCGCCAACAGGGTCACGATCCTGTTATCGCCTACGCTAGCCTCCTGCTCACAGCAGCAGAGCGCAACTATTCGATTACAGATCGTGAATGCCTGGCTCTCGTCTGGGCGGTTTCTAAATTCCGCCCGTACTTGTATGGCACGCACTTCTCTGTAATCACGGACCACCACGCACTCTGCTGGCTTTCCTCACTAAAGCATCCTATCGGCGGGCTTGGTCGCTCGGCTCTGCAGCTGCATGAATATTCCTCTGCAGTAGTGTACAAGTCGGGCAGATTACATCAAGACGCAGACTGTTTATCACGCTATCCTGTGGACGAACCACCTGCCGACCCTGACCCCGATGCCGACGCTTGCGTTTTCTCCGTTTCTCAGCTGCTGCACGTTGCCGACGAGCAACTGCGTGATGACGCCTTGCGCGCCATCATTGGTGGCTTGGAATCTTCGCCTTGTGATTGGTCCCTTCACCTGTTCGTTCTCCGGGATGGTGTATTATATCGCCACAATGTACGCCACGATGGTCCTGCCCTACTCCACGTCATTCCTAAGCACCTCCAGTCTGATATTCGCCAAGAACTTCATGATTTACCAACGGCAGGTCACCTTGGCGTCTCCCGCACCTATGACGAGATTCGCCGACGCTTCTTCTGGCCAAGCGTTGCTCGCTCCATCCGGAAATACGTTGCGGCGTGTGAGAAATGCCAGCGTCGAAGAATACCATCGACGCTCCCTGCCGGGTGCCTTCAACCCCTCGACATTCCTTCGGAGCCGTTCCTTCGCGTTGGCTTGGACCTACTTGGCCCTTTCCCTCTATCCACATCTGTCAACAAGTGGGTCGCTGTGGCAACAGATTACGCCACACGCTACGCCATCACCAGAACACTTCCAACAAGCTGCGCCACAGATGTCGGCGATATCATATTACACGACGTGATTCTGCAGCATGGTGCTGCACACCAATTGCTCACTGACCGCGGTCAGACATTTCTTTCTAAAGTCATCGCCGACATCCTGCAGTCCTGCTCAACCAAGCACAAGCGGACTACGTCTTACGAGCCACAGACTAATGGTCTCACGGAGCGTCTGAGTCGTAGCCTAACAGACATGCTTGCAAAGTATGTCTCGTCCGACCATACTGATGGGGACCTTGCTTTACCCTATGTCACTTTTGCGTATAATTATTCGCGTCACGACACTGCCGGTTATTCCCCGTTCTTCCTGTTGTTCGGACTAGAACCTACATTGCCACTGGACGCATCTCTCCCATCGGCCGCAGAAGAGACCAGCGAGTATGCACTTGATGCCACTACCAGGGTAGTCCAAGCACGCGAAATTTCCTGCGTTCGCCTCCTTAGCCCCCAAGAGAAAGAACGGCGTTTGTACGATGCGGCCGACATAGAGACGTCCACTTTTCGCCTGGATCTCTGGTACTCCTGTGGTCCCCGACTTGTCACGTTGGCCTGTCAGAAAAACTCCTTTCTCGGTACACAGGCCCATATCGAATGCTGCGTGCCGTGACTCCATTCGTTTTAGCGCCTTCACTTCAGACCGTGACTCCAGTTGCGTAAGAATTCGCCCCAGTCGGTTTCAGTGCCTTATCTGCCCCGAATTCCACTGACGTTGTGCACGTCGCACGCCTCAAACCATATTACTCTCCTGTTGCACCAATATTTAGACGCACCGGGACGGTGCGTCCCGGTGCGTCTAAATGATATGATATATGCATATTGTGCGTCTAAATGAAATGATATATGCATATTGCGTGTTTCTTGGAGCCGATGCACGCGGTCGCCCCGACGAAGACGACGAACGCTCTCTGGCTCTCGGAATGTCGGCTGAAGTGGCTAGCGCTGCAATATCCTTTGTACATACACTTTGTATATAGTCTCCAGCTTTTACTCTTTTGTTCGCGTAACAATGTATTTCACCAATGAAACGCTAAAGCTATCACTTATTAATCCTACTTTTCATGCCGCATGGACCACCGGTTCAAAGTTAGCAGGCCAAGCTGCAGGATTCATCTTTGTTTTGATTCGTTTGTTCCGAAGACCAGCGTGGACTGTAAGCACCTTTCCGCTTCCGTCGTGTCCATCACAGTACCGGAAGTCTTAAAGTCTACTGTGTATTTCTTATTTATTTATTCAAACCTACATACCCAAATGACGGTATGTAGGATTGTATATAGAATATATATATATATATATATATATATATATATATATATATATATATATATATATATATATGAAAAACAAATACAGATGCGTTGCAGCTTATGCATTGATCAGAACAAAAATGAAAGTGTTCACGAAATAAGATTAATTGAAAATACACTGTAGGCATAAAACTTCACATTCATTAGAAGAGTATCAGACGGAGCTGAACGCGTGAGAATAAAGGTGATACGTAGATACGAGCACTTGCACTCATTTCGCCAAAAAAAAAGGCAACAAGTAACAGAGGTAAGCTGACAAACGAGCGAGCATTGCAGAATAATGAAAATAATTAAGGAAGCTGTGGAATGTATCAACAAAACTCGCGTGTAAAAGAAAAATACAAAAAATACAAGCAGTAACAAGTTCTGCCAACATAGCAATACCGTTTACATTCAAGACACATATGTTCAATAGAATCAGTGCTTATCAATTGCGAAAATAGCATCTCTTTGATGATCATCTTCAAATTTGCCTTCTACACATGTATTTTTCTCTATTACCCACTCTTCTCGGTAACGCCGAACGGCCCTGAGAGTACATAAATAAAAGTAAAAGGTCGAGGTATCGTGGCCCTTTTGTACCATCGTGTGGTCATGCCGGCAACGCCAGATTTTTTTCATGAGTCATTTATTGCTTTCGCATTAAGGAGCGCTTTAGCTGTCATGAAGATAACAAATAAGACTCACCCATAACATTGTCCTGGTGGCAACCTGTTGAACTTAACCGCAATGCACCAGCGTACCCTAACAGGCAGCATACTTAAAAATGTTATTTCGAAAGACCACCCGTATTTCAACAGCTTTCAATTTAGCTACGACGAGGGGGTAGGCCGGTCTAATAACATGTGTATCTACGGTACTTATTAATGACTTTCCTGCCTATTTTGATGACTGCCTGTGCCGTTGTTACAGTATTTTAAATTGATCATTATAATTAATAACTTTAGCGTACCAGCTCCCAGCAGGCTTATTGTTTGCAACACTCGTTTTATTACAGTTCATTTGATATTGATGACAGTAATATCGCTTTCTTATTCACAAGTTTTCCAGTTTGCTTACAGAAAAACCAGAAGGGTCAGCGCCTTACTGAGGACCTGACCACACACTCTCAAAACGTTTGCACGCTTTGGTGTGTATATTTGTCCCACAACAATAATCGTCATGTGCCTTGCTTGCGTTTCCTTTCTTGAAAACTCGGCGCTCGCTAATTTCCTGTCGCGAATGCTGCGTCACACTGGTAAAGCGCATGCCGTTCGTGACTGGGAAGTACCGGGTTCGCTGCGTTATAGAAAGGAAACGCGGTCAAGACAGATGATGATTATCGTTGTGGGACAAGATAAGCCCCGAAGGGTGCAAAGTTTTTTAAGAGTTCTCTACTTTCCTCCACCTTGCGGGTTTCCGCAGAACTATTACGTCAAAACTCTTGCCTTTGCGTCTGAGTTGACAAATTCGACTTCGCCTGCCATCTGCTAGCCACCTGGTTAGCTCAGATGGTAGAGCGGCTGTCCCGGAAAGGCGGTGGTCCCCGGGTTCGAGTCCCGGAGCAGGACAAATTTTTCTTCAACTGCAAAGCTTTTCTTTCGAGGAGCTCGTATGGGTTTCCTTTGTAGCACTTAGCTACGTTCGAGTGGATGTCTCATTTTCCCTTTATTAATTACTTCCCTCCACCTTGCGGGTTTCCGCAGAACTACTACGTCAAAACTGTTGCCGTTGGTTCTGAGTTGTTCATTAATTCGACTTCACCTGCTAGCCGCTTGGTTAGCTCAGATGGTAGAGCCGCTGCCCAGGAAAGGCGGTGGTTGCGGGTTCGAGTCCCGGACCAGGACGAATTTTTCTTCAACTGCGAAGCTTTTCTTTCGAGGGACCCGCATGGGTTTCCTCTGTAGCACTTAGTTTCGTACGGGTGTATGTCTGATTTTCTCTTTATTAATTACTTCCCTCCACCTTGCGGGTTTCCGCGTAACTATTACGTCATTAGCTGTATTCTGTAATTACTTAGTTAATTGCTCATTATTCTATGGAAGTGCTGATTACTTTTTATGAGTTCATCTGGAACGAATTTTTTACCTGTCTAAATACCAAATGAAATAGTTTAGCTTTCGCCGGAAGTTGCGAGATGATGACCCGAGCTACTGGGCTTAATGCTTGTCTTTCACTCCAGAAAGCCATTCTGTCCGCTTTTTCTCGCACACTCTGACAGTGTCATGTGTACTTGTGCTTCAAGGAACAAATGTGCATCCGAAATAATAATAAACTATTAACTATTGTATTGACTTCAACATACAAGCTCCCAGGAGGCTTCGTTGTTGCGTCACTCGTCAAGAAAATAAAAAAAAAATTAAATTATGAGGTTTTACTTGCTGAAACAACCATCTGATTACGAGGCATTCCACGTGCACAATCAAGTCCATGAGCTTTAACATATCGACGAGCCGTTCCCAACGGACGAATCTTTTGCCACTACAGTGCTGCTTGAATTGTCGCATGATGCCGAACAAAAGCATCCCAAGAAAAATTTTGGCCACCGGAATAAAACCAAACCGATCCTACGCATTGAGGGAGCCTTAGAGTGTACGCTACGAGCGCGCAATTAGCGGAATAGTTGTAAATGTGCTGTAATCGGCATCTTATAAATCACCCATGTTTTTCAAACTGGGTTTACAAAAGTTTCCCAGGGAAAAAATTCAGCCAGCGGAATTAAACTAAAGGCGACATATAGATTGAGACCGTTGTCTGAAAAAAGATCCTGAAGTGTAATTTACGAAAAACGAAGCATTGCTCAACAATCAATTTTCAAAAAATTCTTCCCATAGAGTTACGCCGATCACATTGCCTCCGGATCGGCTTTGCGGCAGCAGCCGGTGTCCCGGATTTCTGGATTTGGATGCCATTTCTACGAAGATGAACAGATAAACAAAAGCTACGAAGATGAACACATGAACAAAAGCCATTGCTTACGAAAAATGGCATTTTTATTTCTTTGCGGTGGAATAATGCAGTCACACTTTTCATTACAAGGAGTACGTAATAGTCTTAATGAGCGCCAGGCATGCTTCCCGGTAATTGCCACGGCGCAATGTGCATGCGCTCGCTAGGGCCCTGGTAGCTACGACGTAAGTATTATTATACAGGCTTCGGTATGAAATTGTATAGGAATTTACAATACAAATTGGTATGTGCTCTGTCCGCTGTGATATTTAGCGATTGCCTGCTTCAAGCACATTCAGCGTGCCCTGTGAGCGCTGCAAGTGAAAAGTCGAACAACCTTTGTTTGTTCATTGTGCGCTAAAGGTCATGGAACATGTAAAAATCACAAAGAGCAGTAGGCAAGCTACGTGGGAGGCAAGAGCCGGGGCAGAGCGCCCATCCGAAGCAGAGGTCTGGCCGGTCGGCAACTTCAGAAAGGTGACCCTGCCATCGATTGCAGTTGTGAGCGGCGATGTGGCGTTCATATGGCTCACGACTATCTGAGCATCCTCGAAACCTGCGAAGAAATATCAATAAAGAACAAGTCTCATGCTAGAGCAACTAAGTGAGGCGTTGGAGCTCCGTTTATGCACAATTCATTCAAGGCGGACATCAACACAATATATAAGAAGGACGAACAAAAAGCGTTTCATAGACACACTAGCTAGAAACCGCCTTCCTAGTCTTTAACACTTGTGTAACTGCCTAGATTGTCGGACTTGATGACGGGATGCTGTGTATTCTCGTGTAAGGCCCGAACTTTCTTCTCTGATATTTACTGGGTGCAGGCTCTACACAAGCTTCACTGAAGCCTCCAAATGCGCTAGACTGCTTTGCAAAATAACGCAACCACTGGTAGCCGACTGTAAACACATGTACGCTTGACTTATTATGTTTCCGGCACGCACAGCGGCGCAAACGTATCCAAAAGGCTGGCAGTATGAAGACGCGAATTGCGACAGTAAACTAATCTTGTTTTTTACAAAGTGCCACCACAGCAAGGAATTTGTTTGTAGGCTTTTGTTAAATGTTACGCTCCAGTAAAATAAAGTTTGCTGGAGATATCAGAACGAAAATGTGATAGTTGTGTAAGGGTTGTCATGTTGGCACGAGAAAAGCTGTCCAAATTTTGCATCGCAGCGTTACTGGCTTCAGTGCCAAAAAAGAAATGCGACATTGCGCGCCGCCACAAGCTTGATGTGCGGTGTTTAATGGAGCAACGGCCAGCTATGGCCAAACAGCGCCATGACATATAATGCTGAATTGTCCACGTATTATGCCGCAAATGATCAAATAAGTTGCAAATGTAGATGAAATGTGGCTGCGAAGAGGCCTAAAACGGGTCGCTGTAAACTGCGTATAATATATAAGCATCAAAATAATGAATACGACTCATGCTGTGAGGTATGAACTTAAACGTTCCCACTATGAAGAAATATAATAAATTGTATGCAAGTATTACGGCCTCCACAGGGCTCTTGAAGAGCTGAGAGCTGAACGCGCCATAAGAGAGCTAACTCTGAGTCGCGTTCAGCAAGTTGCCTCGAACTCCAGCCCGCCAGCCACGGAGAATTCCAAAACAACAAGTTGTGTCACACGCCACCTCTATATCTAAAACAACTGATAAGAAAAATTGCTCATGTACAAAGGCATCACGGAGATTAGTCTCGATGCGGCCAAGGTAATCTGTTGTGGAACTACCTTCTAATAAACCGTACTGGAAGAGATCTTTATTTTATGGATTCAAGAAACAGCAGCAGCCGCCGGTTAGTCACTTTCTCAAATAGGTTGCAACGGGAACTTGTCAGAGCTATGGACATATAACTATTGATCCAGGACCGGTCGTTGCCCCCTTTTAGCACAAGAATTGTGATTGCTTCTTTCCGGGCGCACAGAATGTTGCCGGCCGGGAACATGAAGTTTAAGAGCGATAGTAGTGTTTTGTGGTTTTCAGAGTATAAGTGTTTAATAAGTTTATTAACTATACTGTCACTTCTTGGAGTGGACTTGTTACAGCAGCTGAGTGAAGCCTCAAACACCACCGTGTTAAATGGACAATTGTATATTTCACTAGTTCTGCCTTTCCAACGCCGAGGCAGCAGTTCTGCTTTTCGCTGGTATTATAGAATATTATATATCTAATATATATTATATAATATTATATATATGATATTATATATTATATATACATACATATATTATAGAATATTATTATATCTGTGTAATGCGATGTACTGGAATAGTGCTGGACGTGCTAAACTAGAGAATCATCCTGGTCCTTAAGGGTGATGAGGATAGCTATAGGGGCTTTTGGTACGGCATACCTTATTTTGTTGTAGCGCAAGTTGGACGACAAGGACAGCAGAAAGGCACATCTGACACACACAGCGCTAACTTTGAACGACAGATTTATTTCCAGTTCTCGTCGCTATATGTAGGCCCTCGAAACGTCATACAACACGTGTAAAGCCTCGCTAAACATGAACAGAAAACAGGGAACCACACCCAATCACTTCTTTGCCACAAAGATGGACTCGTGTACCCGTTCAACGCGAACAAAGATAATCGAGCTGTTTGGTGGATAATGAAATGGAAGGCTTGCTGACGCATGTATCACCAAATGTTGATATGTGTCTAGCTTCTGTTATCAATCGCGTCATCTCACACTTGCTTCTACTCGTGATGACTGTTTCTTTAACCAGCACTGACATAAGGAAAAGAAAGCTTCTTGTCATCCCCTACGAACATAGCTTCTCCCACATAATAAAGGAGACTGCTAGAAGGAGCGGCATCAACGCTGTATTTTCGGCGCCTAATAAATTGGTCAGCCTGTGTAGAAACACAAAGCCAGAAAGAATCGCACGTACCGCATGCGAAAAGGAACATAACAACAAATTCATTGATTGCATCGCCGGTGTGGCATTCTTCTCGGGTGTGGACGATCCTACATTGGTCAAATAGGTAGATGTATAAATGACAGGTTACGAGAACACAGTAACAAACTAAAAAACGTGGCTGCCGACGGCTTTCTTACCATCCAGCGCAAACGCAAACGCAGATTAACAATTTGGAGGACGCTTAAGCTTCGCCTTTAAGAGTGGAACGCGATAGCATTCAAACATCCCTGACTGCTTCTCGCGCTTCCCGGCAACTGGAGCGTGCGTAATCGTAATGTTTACCTGTAAACGCTTGCCGCGAATACTATGCACGAAGGCGGGTTTTGTGGTGGAACCACGACCTCTTGCGTGGGCCGCGATATGCTGAAGGCGAGCGCCAGCTGGAGTTAATGCAAGGAACCGGGCGCGCCGCTCTGGGGCCCCATCGCGCCGGCGCGGGCGAAATTGCGGATGCCGCGGCACGGTCTCCGAACGCCGCGGCCAGTTTGCGTGTGTGAAGGGGTTTGTTTGAGTTTTCGCGTAACAGAATTGTGTTTTCTCGTACAGTCAAATTAAAATCCAAGAGCTATCATGTCTGTACGTTGTGCGCAAGTCATAGTTTACAAATTTTCTGCGTACTTTAGCTTGAGAAATTCAATTAGTTTGGTCAATTCCTTGCATCGCATGGAAGGCCTGGGTATACGTGGAACAAAAAAAATTTCTACCTATCTGACGTCTGACGCTAGGCGCCGAATTTTCTGGGACACGGTGTCGTTGAAGGGCGCGTCCAACGTCGATGTTTGCAAGGCGCTCGTAAAGCGCTTTTCGTTGAACAACCTCAAGGCAGTGCAGGAGTTTGGTGCAGGACGGTTCGAGGTAACGTTTAAGACTAAGGCCGCGGTTCATCGCTTCTCAGCTGATCCCGCATTGAGGGTTCGTAATGTGCAAGTTCGTTTTGAGTATAGAGGTGTGCGGGTGAAGTTGGTTAGGGTGTTTGGCTACCCCGCGGATCTTCCGGACCAAGCTCTTGTCTCTGAGCTAGAGGTCTTCGGAAAGGTCCACGGGATCTCCGAAGAGTGCGTGCCCTTATTCCCTGCTATTGGCACGGGAAACCGGCGCATTCGGATAGAGATGACGCGGCCCGTTCCTAACCTTCTTCGTGTAGGTGAGCGTGTCGTTCAGTGTGAGTACGAGGGTGTAGTTAGGTTGTGCCTTAGGTGTAACCTGGGAGGACACCACGCTGCCGCGTGCGACACGCCTAAGTGCGCGCGCTGCGAGCAGTTCGGTCACGTGGCCTGCGGCGTGCGTACGGTGCGGCGGAGACCATGCGGTTTCGGCGTGTAGTGTCCGCACCTAGTCGTCAGTGACCGTGAGGCCAGAGCAGCAGAAACCTGCAGTTGAGGAAGCGGTTCCTTCACCGGTAGCTAACCCGGTAGCTGCCTTGGAGGAAGGAGAGAGCCAGGCCTCCTTGAGCTTGGTCGATCCGCCGAGTGCGGCGGCTATTCCGTGGACGACACCGCGGTCGCTCCCCCGTCTGTCACGGCAACTTGCGAGGGGGGAGCGGGCGAGGAGGCTGAAGCGGGGGTCGCTGCCGCCTCCGCGGCTGGTACGCCGCTCGTTTAGGGTGCCTCGATGCCAGCGCCGCCGTTCAGGGTGGTGCCATCCTTTGACCACCCTCACGCCGCCTCTTTCTCGCTGCGACGCCATTTTGAATCACGGCGGGCCATCAGAGTGGTCGCAGTTGATCGGTGCTAACAGCTGAGCTTGCGTTGTTCGAGGCACTCGCTGGTGGTTCAACTTGCTTGGCAGTGTTCGACTGCGTGACTGACAAGATTGTCAAGTCCAATGAGCCATCATGTCGGGCTGTTGTGTGCCAATGTGCTCCGGGTCAACACGTAAAGGCCTGCGTTGTTTTCGCTTCCCCCGGGACTCGGAGAGAAGAAAGAAATGGGAAGCTCAAGTAAAGCGGGATCAGTGGAACGCAACTGATAGCTCATATATCTGCGAGGTGAGTTGCAAAACAGTTAAGTCTTATCGATCCCTATTTTGCAATTAAAGCAAACTCGTGTACGCCACTGCTGCATAGGCAACGTATAGGTACGCGCATGCGTACGGGCACGAGCTGGTTTTTCGTTTTGAACTTAGCTTTTCTACGCGAGTAGTGCCCTGATTATAGAGTCGGACGAGGGTGTTTTTTATTCGCGGAATGTTTAACACTAGCAAAAAATCGTAACGTCGCACACCTGTTTTATATTTTCACAGGGAGCACTGGCTTCTCTTTTGCAAAGTTCGCGTCGCTGTTGTTTAGACAGCAGAGTTGCCTTTACGTTGAGCGAAAATAGACGAACCAAAAGTTAAGTGGTCGTTATTTGCTACCGAAGGCACACACTGCTTCGTCTGGAGAGTGCGGCTGTTGTGCTGGTGCCACTCGAAGCCCTGCGGTTTTCTTTGAGATCTCAGTAGATAATTGCGGCTCTCATGTCAAAGTGCATAGAGGATTTTTTTTTATTGGTATATAATTGCATCGTGCTATTCGAAAGCGACGTAGCCGATGTTATGATCGGGGGCATATTTGCACTACGCTGTTCGTAAGCAGACCTTATCGCTGCATGTTCATCCCCGATCGTGGTTACTATTCTGTGACGGAGCTAAATACCTAAGCAGGATGTACTCATGTAAACGTGCAGCTAACGCACATTATGCGTCAAATTTTTCCTGAGCTTTCTGGCTCGGCGTCCGTCGTAGCCTGGGCGTTGTTTGGAAACGTGCGAGGTTCGGTAATACAGCAACATTTTTTATGAACGCGGCATCGTTTGTATGTACCAGCGCCAGCCTGTAAACAGATGTAATTGCACCCCTATGTAATTGCACCCAGATGTAATTGCAACAGGCGAGGAACTCGCAGTTACACTTCCAAAGATTAAAAAGCAGGCAGGTTGTCTTTGCGAGCAAAAGAAACGGAAACAGCTCGCGTGACAGAAGCGAAACCAACCGCCGCGCGCGAGCGGCTGATGACGCGCGGCTGTTATCAAAGTGCAGGGATTGAAAAACCAAAAACCACGTAGAAAAAGAAAAAAAAAACAATTTCGTCCACTCGCACGGAGCGGTAGCACCTGCTGGGCAACGGATCTTTAAAATGATAGCCTGTTTAATATGATAGCCAACTGACGGCACACTCTAATTGTTCAACCTCGGCCACTCGGGGCCCTAAAATTAATTCGTACAATTACGTCTTCGACCCTCGGATGTTAAAATGGCTATTATGAGTAAAAAGATGCGCAGTGCAATATTGATAAAAAGATTCTTCAAATCAAAGCTCTCGAAGCGCGCCGAGAGCATGAACGGCGCCGTTACGAACGCTAGCACAGTCGAAGCACACATCCCGTGTGCTTCATTATGGCGGCGCCGTTGAGGTTGTCTCCACCCTGAACGGCGGCGCTAGCAACGACGCTCGCTACGCCGGCCGCTACCCCTGGCGGGTCGGAGCCGCTGACTGGCAAGACCGGCATTGTTCGTCGGTCGAGCCATAAGCGTAAAAAACAGCGCAGTCACCACGCTGGCTCCGCTTCCAGGGCGGCGGCCGCGGAGCGTGCGTCGAGCTCGGATGACGGTGGCTCCCAGAGCTCGGACGCCGGCGCGCCAGAATCTAAGCGTACTGCTGCGGAAACTTCGGATTCTGACACTGAGGTCCCATCGGACGCGGATGATTCCCCTCCGTGTTCAAACTGCAAATGGGCTCGGTGCGATTGCTCCGAGTTATCAGACAGGTACTATGAGTCTACTGAAGAGGGGTCTCCAAATTCGGAGACTCTCTCAGAAGTAGTCTTTGCTTATTTGTCTTTAGCGGCTAGTATTAACTAATACTAGCCTGCTCTTTCTTTCCCTAGCTTTTCTTGTCTTCCTTTGCTTTTACTAGCTTTCTGCTAAATTTTCCCTCACTTAATATGGCTTCTCCTCTCACTATAGCTACTTCTAATTGTCGAGGTTTGTCGCGAGCTTCTAAACAGTTAGAGGTTGTTAACTTGGCTAAATCCAAAAAGGTAGATATTCTCGTACTTCAGGAAACTCATATTCATAGGCTAGGCCAGATCAGACACTTCGACAGGATTTTTCGCACTCGGTCTTTCTGGAGTTATGACGCGACGCGCAGTCGGGGTACGGCCATCGTTATGATGCCGAATTTCGACGGCCTTGTTATTCACCATGCCAGGAATTCCGAGGCCGCGTCCTGTCGGTGGATCTTCATTGTGGCATTCGAATGGTTAATGTATATGCTCCAACCCGGGCTAGAGAGCAGAGAGAGTTTTTCGATACATTAGAACCCTATTTGGTCGGTCCCTCTCGACTAATTCTAGTAGGAGACTTCAACTGTCTGTTAGAACAGGTTGATCACCTCTCGCGTAGAGTGATTCCAATATCGAAAGATAGGCGTGGAAATGCTGTACTGCGAGAGCTCGTCGATGGGCTGGGACTGGTCGATGCTTGGTGCGTGCTTCGCCCTGGACAGTCAGGAATGACATGGATGTGGGAGGGGCATGCGGAGCCGCATCGACTGTTTTTACATCTCGTAGTCACTGGCTTCCTGTATGCATTCTTCTTGGTTAATTCCTTCTGCGCTTAGCGATTACAGCTTCTTAATTCTACGGTTCGCCGATTCTAGCATAGTATCGAGAGCAAAGAGACCGTGGCGCTTAAATCCACGGCTCCTAAAAGACAGGCAGGCAATCGCAGATGTATCATCCATTCTATTTAGACCGCTTCACAACACAGTGAATCTAAGTAGCACAGAATGGGATGACGTGAAAGTCAGAGTGCGGGAGTGCTTCAGGTCTTGGAGCAAGCGTCGAGCGCGCGAGGAGCGTGATGAGATTAAAATCAGCTCCGACGCGATCCTCCTGCTCTAGAGGCCACTGTCCGGCGGGCCTGGTGTTGCTTCGGCGCTAGCCTCACTCCGAAAGGAACTTCGGATTCTCCTGCAGCGACGATGGGATGGCTTGAGGGCCACAACCCGAGCAGCGCTGTGTGAAATGGAAGCGTGGTGCAGCAGAACCGTCCTACGTAAGCATCTTTCAAGGAAGAACACAACTCTCTCTTGGTGGTGAGCATAGTCGACTCACCGGATGGAGTTCTTGCACTGGCGAGGCAGTTTTACATGTCCTTGTATGCCGAACCAGTTGCCTCTCCAGCTGTTTTTCCATTTGCTTCACCAGCTGAGCCGCCGCAAGTATGCGACTCAGCCATAGATGAGGACGAGCTATTTTCGGCTTTGAAGTCTATGAAGCGCAATCGCAGTCCAGGATCCGATGGCCTGACAGTCGAATTTTATGTTAAATTTTGGACAGTGTTAGGAAAGCCGTTCACATCACTGGTGAACAGGCTACTCAGTGAAGGGACTTCGTCAGTGTCTCAATGAGAGGGGCTAATCACTCTCCTTTGTAAGGACGAGTCGAGGAGCTCCGATCTGAGAGCATGGCGTCCAATCACGCTTCTGAACTGCGGTTGTAAGCTCAGCAAAGTGCCTGTGTACGCGAATCACACCAGCGCTCAGCACTGTTTTGGGTCCATACCAGGCATGTAGTGTCCAGGGGCGCTCTACTCAGCTTCATGGTTTAGCAGTGAGGGACCTTCTCCTGTGGGCAAACACCAGGAAAATTCCAGGTATTCTTTGCTCCTTTGATCAGGAGAAGGCTTTCGACATCATTAGCCATAGGTACCTTTTCCGTGTTCTGGAAGAGGCTGGTTTTAGTGTGGGTTTTCGGCAGATGGTCCAAGCTTCGTATTCTCGACCGACTTCTGCTGTTGTCACACGGGACCGCGTCTCGGAGGCGTTCATTGTGGGACGTGGTGTACGGCAGGGGGACCCTCTCTCACCTGCCCTCTACGTACTCGCTTTTGAACCGCTTCTGCAGAGGCTGTCTTGTGACAGCAGAATTGGCAGGTTCCTCCTCCCACCAGGTTCTCCCCGATTGCACTTTTTTCCTATGCGGATGACTTGTCCATTGTCGTCCCGGACGAAGCATCAGCCTGCGGCGTCTTGGAGGTCATGAACAGTTATTGAAGGGCGAGCGGTGCAAGGTTGAATAGGTCGAAAAGTGCAGCCATGTACTTGAACTCCACTCCGTCCAGTCCGCAGCCCGTTCATGGTCTCCCCGTGAAAACGCGGCTGCGCATTCTAGGCTTCCAATTCGAACCAGATGGTCTCTCTCCTGAAAACTGGCAACAGGCTAAGGAGAAGCTTGAAACCAGGATTCAAGAATTCAGCGCGTTGTCATGACCATTGACTGCTCGAGCGACAATCGTGCGCTCACTTCTGTTTTCGTTCCTGACGTATGTGGCGTGTGTGTCTTCTGTCCCAACCCGAACAAAGCTTATCTTGGAGAGGGTCCTCTTTCGCTTCCTTTGGAAGGGCACAAATGGTTTTGTAGCTAGGCGGGTGCTCAAGTTGCCCAGGGATAAGGGAGGACTCCGAACTCCCGACCTGGGCATTGTGGCTACTGCAGTACACGTCAAATGAACCTAGGTCGCTCTTAACTCGGATATGCTCCTGACTCGAAGCTTTACCTCGTTTTTCCTTAGCACCCTACTCCGCTTGTTTTCGCAGAGCACATTTTCCCACTGTGTTCCTCGCTCAGGTTCCCCGTCCACCATTTATGCGGTGGCTGCCAACTTTTTGGTAAGCCTCCGCACGGTTCGCCCCGACATCGATGTAGTTTCAACTCCACTCCAAGAATTAGTAGACATCCTTATCCCAGGCCTTCCCCCGCATTGCCAAATGTATGACCTGTCCATTCACAGGCCAAACTGGAAGCTCATCACGGCCAGTGTCCTCGACGCTAGGCGAGCCACGTTCATGTACCGCCTGGGGCGAGGGTGCCGGCCGTTGGGCTACAGGCCCTTCACAGCCGTCCCGGCTAGTGGAGTGTGCCCGTTCTGTGGCGCTCGTGAGGACTCGGTTCATGCCTTTGCGCAGTGTTTGCTTCCTGCAGCTCTTCTCCGTAGGATTGCTAGTCTTTTTAGTCTCCCAGACGTTCCTTATCAGACAGTTCGATTTTTGCACCCTTTGCCTAATCAAGCGGTCAACCAGTTCGTGCTTCTCCTCGCCGAGTGCTCCTACCAAGTTTGGTTGGCACGCCGCGATGCAGTTTTCGGGGGTCGGGCACCGGGCCTTCACGAAGTGCTTGCGAAAGCACGGAAGGAGGTCTGGTTCCATCTCACCCGGGAGCGGCACCGCTTGGGCGAGAAGTTTCTCGAAGTGTGGGCCCGTCTTGCCGTGATTTTTGATGAGTCAGGTGGAAAGATATCCATTAAGTTATGATGCATGCTTCTAAGGTCGCTCGACTCGGCCGTGTGTGCAAGTCGATCTACGGGGTTTTGTTTGGCTCAGTGGAACCCAGGGCTGGAACCGGTGGTGGCGCACCCTTGGGTGGTTGCGCTGCTCCTCGGACGGCTTTGGCGCTCTCCAAGGTTGTATACCTTGGCCTCTTTTGCGTCAAGGCAGTCCGAGGGTCAGTCAGGCTTGAGTCCTGTAAGACCGACATGGCTGTTTGTATGTTGAGTGCAGTCCCTCAGTGGTGTTGCACCACAACAGCCCCCTTGTCCGGGAAGGACCGTTGGCCCGAACCAAAGCCCCCGCCCAGTCAACCCGGGTTGAGGGGGGAACCGGGGTCAATGTATCGAATGATGCTGGGTTGATGAGTACATGTAAGCTCATGGACGAGGCGCCTTCAAAGGTGCCAAGTCCTCTTCCCATCTGACAACGGTTCCTTAGCGCTTTCGCGTTAAAGGAAACTCTCATCATGAGTAGAAGCTGGTGTGAGATGACGAGCTTGATAATAGAAGGTAGACACATATTAACATTTGGGGACACATGCGTCAGTGCGCCTTCCATTTCACTATCCATAAAATAGCTCGATTATCTTTGTTCCCGCTGAAAGTGTACATGCCTGTGAATCTGTGTGGCAAAAGAGTACTTGCGTGTGGTTCCCTGCTTTTTGTTCATGTTTAGCGATATTTTACACGTGTTTTATGGCGTCTCGAGAGTGTATATATAGCGGCGAGAACTAGAAACGAATCTATTGTGGAAAGTTAGTGCTGTGTCTGTCAGATGTGCCTTTCTGTTGTCCTTGTTGTTCAGCTTGCGCTACAACAACATATTCCTTAAGGGTGTCCCCCATAGGTATTCTTATGGTAGAGGATGAGTTTGGTGGCTTTTTATTTTTCTATTTTGCATTCCAGGCTTTTTGCTTGCCAGTATAATATCTAAAGCTCAATATGTATCTTTTCCAGCTTGTCTTTTCGGGACAGCAGCACGGTTTCTACCCTCAGACGTCATTTTCTTGAAGATGACCAGGATCTCTGTAGTTCGAGAGCCCCGAAGGTCGCTCCAAGCCTTATTTTGATTTCTTCCTTGTTAGCAATCCATGTGCTTCGGGGATACGCAGTGACGCCACATAAACTATAGATACCGTCAAATATACCGCTGCATCATCGAGAGGAAGTGCACAGATGTCACCCCAGTTCAAATGTGTGAACTCCCTGCATCGTTTCCAGTCGGTACACTCGACTTTTCACCGGAGCACATGTGCAGAGAACTCATTACCTTTGGTTAATTTTATGACAATGGGGAAATGGTCACTCCCGTATGGATTCTTAAACACATTTCACTCCAGGTGCGGCACGAGTGCACTTCATCATTTGCTCACATCTATAGATAAGAACGCTTTGTTGGCCACGATGTAGAATGTGCGCTCTTATTTAGTAAGCATGCACTTGTACAGAAGAAGTTTTCTACTAAAAACCCTGTCGCATCACAACGAGAATTTCTACAAAGAGCCCTATGTGCATAAAGCTGTGGATTTCTGTGCTGGAATTTAAAAATGACTAAGTACTTCTCACTTTCTCGTTTTTCTGCAGCTTGGAAAAATCGACGTGAACCACTTCGAATGGAATCGCAGAATACACAAACATTACCATCTTTCCGCGTGGCCTGTGTCTTCCCTTGTTAAGTTGGGAGTAATGGCAACTCCGGACATAGTTGTTAATGTCTGTCTTCATAGTGTTCCACGTAAATCTGCTCGACATATTCCAGTAGCTTTTCTAGAACCCGTCGGGGCCAGAAGACTCGGGCTGTCATGATGAAGTGCTAGAATATTGGGAACTTCTAGTTCGGAAATAGTGTGTTCAGTGCCTTCCCAATGATTCAAGTAATTTGTGTTCTCGTGCTGGTTTTTTACATAATCGTGGGGTCTTTACAGGGCGTCTGCATCTGGGCGTTTTTCCATAGGCCGGTGACGTCAAAGGCCGAGCAAAATCGGAGAAGTTTTTGACGAAACGGCGAAAGTAAGAACACAGGCCGACGAAGCACACTCTAAAAACTAGGAAGGGTATCGCAGGAGTGAAGCTGCCCGTTCACTCTTCAAAGCGTCGTTTTACTCTCGCAAAATGTCGAGGAGAGTGAAATGCATTGTTCACTCTGTCACCAAGGAGAGAGTGAAATGTGCTTTTCATTCTCCCCTTCAGAGAGCGAGAGTGAAAAGACTCTTGCGACAATAGAAAAGAGAGACTCTTGCGGCAATAGAAAACAAAACGTAGCGTAATCTTCTGCTTCAACTGTAGGTGGCTGGCCCCGAACATGGCAATGTATCATTCATGCACGCTGAGCAAAGAACACATCGTTTTGCTTCTAAGAGAACAGGCCGCCGCAGTTCAAAGGAACGTGTAGCGAGCGCTCTACTTTTTCACTCGGAGTTGCTCCACCGCGCGCGCGCGCGCTCGAGATCGCGGAACAACACAGCACCGGAGAAAGGTGATCCCTCCGCCGAGCAGCACAGCAGCAGCAAAGGCCAGCCAAGGCAGATCGTATGTCAGCCATCTTGCGTCGCCACGAAAACACGACAGTCGTTCGTCATGCCATGGATATAACAGCAAATCCTCCACGGTAAGTGAATTCTAACTTAGGTGCACATTGTCCGTATATGTCATGCTATCGCCAGGAAGTCGTCGCTGCGCTTAGCCGACGCGATTGACAAAGGACTAGGCATACGCGCTGTGTCTCTCGATGCCAATCGAAAAAGCCAGTCGTCGCGATAACTGCATGTGATTTTATCACTTTGCCATTGTCCGTAAGAGCTTTAAAAATCGCAAACGCTGCCAGAACTATGGTATGTTCAATAAGACGCCAGGCGAGAGGACGCTTAAAATGGTTAGTTCACCAGCCCGTGATTCCGAGCCTATGCGGAGCGTGATTAGCGTGCGTTTTGTGTGTTTGAATTTATTCAGTTTGGCAGTCTACTGTGTACGGAACGCTGTTGAACTAAGGAATCACATAATAGAAGGCGTCATTTTGCTGGCAGCATGCTTTTTTTTTATAAATAAACCGCGCGCTTGACGGTGTCTCGCGCAGGGGGAATCTGCGACCACTGAAGTTACGTGCAGCACCAGTGCTAGTTAGAAACTTTGCCGCAGGCATTCAGCTGCATGCTGCAAGAGGTCAGTTGGGCGCGTTATCTTGAACTTACTGAAAACGCATGAGGAATCCATGTTTTATGCTGAAAAAAGTATAAACCCCATATAAGCGATCTTGCGCGCGGCAGCTACAAGCGACGCGACGGAGATGGCTGTCGCGTTCGCTCGTCACCTACAAGTCGTACTCCGTGCGAGCGACGATTTTGAGCGACGCCTCCCCGGTGTTGCCGGCATGAGGGCTGCAGTCACGCGTGACGCGTGCTTTACTAATTCACGTTGATGTATTTTACTACAAATTTAGCATAAAATATTTCCGGAGGTCTTGCAGTACGTTCTTATCCTTGCACGTATAAAAATTGAATCATTTGCTCGTTCCGCGCGACAATCGGTAGTATTTGAGCGGTGTATGTACATCCAGTTCCGGCTTCGCGCTATTGGCTAGTCGCTCATAGCACTTCTGGGCGACGAGCGACGATTTCTAGATTTCCAGAACCGAGCCATCTGTTCAAGCGACGGCCCGTTTTGTCGCTCGAAGCCGTCGCTCGTCGCCGTCGCGCACTAAATCGCTCTCACAGTGTTTATCCCTAAGACTGAACTGTTTTTGCTCATGTTGAAATGGTGTGATTATAGGTCTGGTTTTGTCTCCTGTTGCGGTTACGGACTCGGTGAATTGTCGAGCAGCTAGTTACGCATCGGCATCGAATATAACGACTGCTGTGTGGAATTACAATTGCAGGGGCGCTTTGCATACGCTTATTGTTTTGGACATGCCTGTGCATTTGCTGATATGAGTTCGCGTGTCAGAGTTATGTCATATGAACAGCTAAATCAGCCTTGCTCTGGGGGTTACAAGCGTAATGTCTGCATTTTGCTATAGCATGGCAGATCAAGATGTGTTTATCGCTTGAATATTTTTAGTAGAGAAAAAATATCAAAATAAAATGTTGCTTTAATTCCGTGTTACCAGTCTGTCGTACACAGAACAATAGGTTGGTGTAATAATCTAATAACTGCGGTTTAACTGCAACTTTTACATGGCTACAAGAATCTAAAATGCTAGATTTCAAACTGCAGCAGTAGTCGGGTCTGTCAAAAATGAACTCCACTGCGCACCTCATGCATGAAAATAAGCTCATGCCTTTTAGTAAGCTTAGATGCAGGCCGCAGTGAACTTGTTAGTATTGAAATGTGGGTAAGCTTGCCATAACAAGCCTTGTTGCCCTTTTTTATAGGCACATCCATATATCCATTGAGCTGAAGGACAATATTTTCATCCCTACTGAGCATCATGTTTGCAGCTATAATCCTCAAATTATGGCTTCAGCAGTGGCACCACAACCAGGGATGGTGCGGGGGGGAGGCTTTTTTTTTAATGAGATGGTGATGTCGTTCTAATGTACATTTTGACCACAAAGGTGCGATCATGTCTCACAGAGGAATATATGGTTGCTATTCTCTGCGAGGGACGTGTTCTCGTGTTCGTGAAGCATTTGTTGTTGGCAGTATTGTCGCCCAATGAGTCGGATATAAACACTAACTGGCCACTGCCGGCAAGTAGTTGCGAGAAACGCATTATGACGCTGTAAAGTTATTTCATTAATTCGAAGGAAAGTTTTGCATCAGGAAAAAAGGTTGCTATTCCAGGTAAACATGTCTTTTTCTCACAGGTTATTTAGCCAAACTGTGGATGCATGAAATTCGTGACTTATGAATAGATTTTAATTTATTCTTCAGTAATGCTTCTAAAAGAGACTAGAAATAGCATGTGACTACCTCTGCAATCAGCAGACCATACATTTACAGTCATAAGTGGCAGTTCCATGCAGTCTCGCACTTTATATAAGCTTTCCTTTCAGCAACATTGGAACTGGTGGCTGCGTTTTCAGAAAGAGAAGTACACTTGACACTGTATATGTATGTGTGAATTCAGTTTTCTTTGTATGTGTCGGCTCACTGACAAACAGTGCAAAAATCTCTTGTACCATGAGCCTGACGATGCCTTCTGCTGCTAGAAATGCGGCACTTCGTATTTTATAGTACTGCATGACATTTAAATCAAAGCTACCACATAAAATGATCAAGAAAACTAACCGCTGTTATAGCTGTTTTCCTCAAAGAACGCTTGTCCTTTATGGGCTGTGTTAATCTGAGCTCTCCACCGATGTTTCAGCAGTATTATCCCTTAGTGAGTGAGAGATTGGGAGCAATTAATCGTGTTAGTGTTTAAGTGGTGTCCTAATTATGTGCATTTGTTCCAACAAAGTTGTCTAGATTACTTCATTGTGTAGTGTAAAGCTTATGAAACCATCAGCAACTACTGAGTTGTTAGCACGCATATGGATTTGTCACTATACAGGTGGAACTCGGCTGTACCACTGCAGTGCTGCGGAAACTGCCTTCACCAGCGGCTTTGCAACAGCTGTTTCGCATCATGTCGGTATGTGTTAATTTATAATTATGTTGGGATGGGCTAGTATTATGGACCACTGCTACTCTGTATTGTGACCGATCCATATGATAAGGGATGTAATGGGCACAGCGAAAACCTTTGAATTTTTTACTATGGTACATAAACAGGCTCTCCTTTTCGTCACTGGAGCAGGAGAGAAGGGCATGCAGGCACTCCTGAATGTACATATATTTCAAAACATGAGAGAGACATATACACACACACACACAATTAAACTAAAGGCAGGGACGTTCCATCTTTCATCTTGAATTGAATTGTGCAGCGCAAAAATACAACACAGACCACAGAGAAGCACACATGTTAACAGGTTTGATACACACGTTAGTTCAACAGATTTGATACTTCAAGTGTGCTATTTTACACAAGGGGAAGGGAAAGGGGAGAAAATCTGAAAAAAAAGTGGAGCGGAAAAAAAGGAATCGTGCCAAAAAGCATGAGAAGCATCGCGCAGCCAGGATCACCAGCAGGACATCTAAAAAGCACTCTGATAAAATTACATACAGGACAACCTTACGTATAGTTTGTTTCAATCAACTCAGATCACATGCAGCCATTACTGCAATCAAGTTGTTTCCTTATGTCATATGAGGGAATGATGTGGGCCCGAAAAACTGTTTAGAGCTGAAGGATTATGTTCCATTCTAGCCTCATTGCCTACTTTTTTATCATATTGTTATCAGCTGCTTATGTTAGGGACAAAAAGTAAGAGTACGAACTGTTTCCCGATTCGCCATTCCACACAACATGTCTTTGTGACTATATGTACATGCAGATGATCCATAGTTGAAAAATATTCAGTACAGTAGAATCTCATTACAAGATGCACTTGGTTGTAAGAGACATCTGAAAATGGTTTGGTTGGTTTTCCGATATTTGCCACGTTAACAATACTGTATACAAGAGACACCTTTGTTACTAAGGATGACTTTTTAAGTATTCACTACTTCGAAGGGACACAACCCAGACACATTCAGTTTGTGCACCTTGTGTGCTCCGAAGGGCGTAAAGATCACGCAATCCTTACACAAGTCAATCGCGCATGTCTCTTTTAGCAGGAACCAGAAAAGGAGGGCAACTAGGACAGTGCAAGGCAGAAAGTGTCGGCAGTTGAAGCTGACGAGCGTCTAAGAGCACCTCAAAGGTACTGCAAGCAACAAGGCTTGCAAAGTGAAGTGTTTAAATTCCAGAAGTTGGGAAGGAAGCTAACACAATCTACAGTCACTAAAAAGCTGTGAATGTCTTCTTTAAAGGGCCCCTAAACCACCGAGGTTGAAATTTAGTTGCGGTGTTGCAGTTCTACACAATAAGGCAATGAACAGGTAGCCAGGAGAATTTTTCGAAACGGTGCAGTAATAGTGGAGCTACGTGTGTTTGATTATCGAAAAGTAGTCCCCACTCATTTTACTCTTTCATCTGGTACACGCCATATGGACAGTATCGTCTTTTCCTTGCCTAGTACACCTCCAAATGTTACGGGAGAGGCCAACACCAACGAGCTCTGTTGCTGCCGCGCTGGCCCGTCGTCCGGCGAGGGGTGGCGTAATACAACGGAACTGTATGGTGACTCGTGTTGAAGAGCCTCATAGGGAGACCCTTCTGTTGGCGTTTCTGTTCTTTGCCCCCATTGGCTGCCCACAATGGCATCGCGCGCAACGCGACGAGGAAGGAGTGTGTGTATTTGCTTGCAGGCCTTGCCGGCAGTCGTACACTTTCGTTTGACCAATCGACAGCACCGGAAACTGGTGACATCATCAGAGACAGCCTGGTGACGTCAGGACAAACTGGGGGGGTACAGGATAGGTCCAGAGAGGCGCACGGGGTCATTTTCTTCATATTGTGGTGCTCCGGCAGTGCTACGCACTCTGGCATTTGGCTTTGTCGATCGTGACGGCATTCTGATTTCGATACGCGTGTTTACTTGAAATGTTCAAAAAATGTTGAGAAGTGGTTTAGGGGCCCTTTAAGCCACCCTGATCATTTATTCCTTCAGATATATCAAAACATACTTTAGTGATGATGCATAATAAAGTGATCTTGTCTGGCTCCTCAGCGTCTCAAAATTTTTGGTTTCGAGAGACATGTTTCCCGTGCCTCTTGAATATCTTCTGATGAGGCTTTACTGTAATATACACAAACAATTGTGTAACTCCTCCTGCAAGTATTATTCATTAAGCCCGGTCACTTATGTGCAAAGCTTGTGGTTAAGTCTTGATGTCCGTACTTTTTAGAGCTATGTTTATTAATTCATGCTGTTCTTATTGGTTCTTCGATGCAGGAGACAATGCCTACGAAATTATTGGCCCTGATCATGAGAGCCCTGAAGGGGCAAACAACATCTCTGTTGCAGAAGTGAGCCCGATACCACTTGGAAGTTACTATGACAGATGACACGGTAGCAATAGATACAGAGACTGCCATGTCTACTGCAGCTGCAACAGTGTACGAGGCAAGCAGCAGCGCGTCAGCATCAGCAGCAGTGTCAGAAGGAACCACACCAGGCCTGGTAGAGCAACATGTGTGCTATCACTGACTTTTTTTGTAGTGGATACAACTCATTTGCTCAACATACAAAAGCTTTTCACCACGACTGTGAGCCAGTGTTATCGTGCAGCAAGTGCAAGACTAAGTTAGGTGTTATAACACAGTACAACCATCACTTTAATATATGCAAATGCAAACATATACAGTTGTTGCCTCCCCAGCCAGCCCACATAGTGACAACAATGTGGAACACATGGTGGGACACACCTCTCCCCCATTACAAGATAGTAGAGACTGTCAGTGTTGTTGCTAGATTGACTGGTCTTTGTAGGCAACTAGAAGGACAACACTGGTGTCATAAGATTGTTGTTGATGTTGTTGTTGAAGAGGTAAAAAAGAAGTTTGATGCAGCTGAAGTGCGAACTGATATTGAGCAAATCAAAATCAACCACCTGAGAAAGCAACACTATCGAAATTTGGGTATCTATGTGCCGCCAACTCTTGTAAGAATGGCATAGGACAGTAGTGTGATGAAAATCACACAGACACTGCTGTTGCATCACTGGCCACAGTGAGCAGCGACTTGTAGGGCAAGAGAGTCAACTGAAACTAACATTATGATATAGTGTCATGCTCCCATGTGACCACTTTTCAAGTTATTTTGCAAGATACAGCTCAACCTCCAGAAACGAGACTGCAACTTGTCTGTAAAAAAGCTTTCACAAAAAATTATTCATAACACTATTAACATAGCAGTATCTTTTTTTTTCTGTCGGTTCGAGGTTCCCGGCTGTCCATTAATGCAAAAATTGAGGAAAAAAAGAACATGTGTCGTACTTACACCTTTTTAACAAGTACGAGGGGGACAGAACTTTTCTAGTCATGCATCGTCATCATACTATCAAGTTTTTAAATGGCTTTTATAATTATTATCACCAGTTATATCTGAGTGCATTGTATGCATGTAGCAGGTGTAAAATCAGGTCAGTTGGATCAGATGCCTTCTCTGCAAGCGAGCCCTATATTCAAGAAATTTGAATTAAAATAGTTACGTTAGAGACGCAGTCTTTCAGCACTTTATTGCCTGTGGTTTAAGCATCGCTCAATACTTTTGTGGGTGGCAATTTCAACCGGCACAGCACTGCGCTTTGCCACAGTCACATTTGTCTTCAAAGCGGTGTTTACCATTTGTGTTGATCTGTTTGTGTATGCATAGAGCAAGTTTTTAATTTATATTTTTCTGCATTCTTGTGCTTGCACTAAGCTTGTATAAGGCTGTTACGAAATGTGCGTCACTATAACGAACTGTTCTGTTGAGCTTACGCTTGCAAATAATCGTGTTCAGATGGCCGCACTTCTATGCGGGTGCGCTGCTAGCTTTGTGTATGTTCTGATGTTTGTATAAAGCTTATATAAGCTAGTTAGAAAATGTATGTCACTACGCATTGTGATATTCCTTAAAGAACTGCTTGGTTGGTTTTACACTTGTGAATTAGTATTGAGGCGGTGGTATTCCCATGTATGCCCACTGCTAGGTTTCTGTGTCCTCACGTGTTTGTATTAAGTTTCTACAAGGGAGTTACAGCATGTACGTCACTAAGCACTGTGATATTTTTTAAAGAACTGCTTTGTTGGTTTTACACCTGTGAGTAATAGTACTCGGGTGGCACTAGTCATGTGTAGGTACACAGGGACCATTTCTATACATTATGCTCATGTAAAGCAGTTACAAAGTGTATGTCACTAATTACTGTGATATTTGTTGAATTGCTGTGATGGTTTTACACATGTGAATAATAGGGGTTAGGACACAGTACTTGCGGTGTATAGTTGAATTTATACACTGCCAAAACATGGGCTGTATACGTACCAAAAGAAATGTATGTCATTATATTGTTGTGATTATTACTGTTTGGATTTTATTAAACTGTAATAAAATTGTTTCTTGTATCTATTGAGGTATGGCAATTTGTCATGCAACCAAACTGAGGACCTGAACTTGTGCCTACAAATAAACAGCTAATTTAAGAGTATACTGCTGATATTCTGCTAAACCAGTTTAACAAATCTTGTACTACAATGCTGGAAAAATGACAGAGCTGACTCGGATGTACAGAAAAAGTTCTGCACTGGCTGAAGGACTGCCCCACACTGGAGTTCGTAATGTCGCGTTTATTGGAGTAGAACAGAAAGTGCACTTCTATTAAAAATGCGACAGTCGGTGCAGAAACATAAGGCAGACGAGCGGATGTGGCACATTTTTTTCAGGGCCCTCCATGCCTACTACTGCATTTCTAGTCTTCCTGTGCTCTGCGTATAAGCCCCTGTTCAGCCAAGGTTTTTACTCCATGACAGTTGTTCTACTGGGTTCGTAGCAATATTGAAGAAAAAAATTCAATGGTTTTCAAGGACTTTCGAGGCCCCGGCACAGTAACTTCAAGGACCTCGTGCAATGTGTGTAGTAGTTTGGACAGGCAATAACTTGTTCAAGAACACCGTTAACTTTAATGCAAACAAAAGAAAACAAAACAAATAGCATTTGAGTGGTTTCAAACATTTGAAAGACTGCTAATTTGCCTTTCACCGCCCACCACTAAACGCACCCAAGGAAGCATTTCAAGAAAGCGCTCAAAGTTTTTCTGCAGTAGCACAATTAACTACTTGGACCTGCAACATTTGCAGTTTTTGAATACTGTTTGGTTTGACAGTGTATGTGATGTCATCTGTTGCCTCAGCTTTTTTCACCATCAAATAAGCAGTAGTCATTTCTAATTTCTTTTTATTGTGTCTGTCGCTCTCAATTTACTCTTCACGGCTTCTCTTCGAATGCCTCAACTGTTGAGCTTCCTGCTTCTGCTCCTCCAAGCACATTTGTCGCCGGTTCCATGTGCATAAAACTGGTATCTGCAGCTCCTTTGTAATTTCAACTTTAAGGATGTCGCTTTCCTTCTATTACCTCCAGAGACAATTTTCTGTGACATGCGAAAGAGTGTCACAGAAGGGAAAAAAAGCGCTTGGCAATGTCTGCTAAGTCTAGCCAAGTGTACAAGTTTAAGGACTTTCCAGTACTTCTAAAAATTCAAGGGTTTTCAATGCCTTGAAAATGGCATTTTAGAAATAAAGGATTTTCAAGGATCACTACGAACCCTGGATTCTAGCACCTAAATAATTTTACAAGCTTATTTTGGCATGGAGTTAGGAAATTCATGCTTTCTAGCTAACGCTGCACTATCTCTGTACAGTGAAGCCACGAGAGCGCAACTATTTTGGAGTAAAGAAAAATACTGAAAGCTTTTAATACCACTCTTCTTTTTTTCTATGGAGCTTCGTATTGCCTAGTTAAGTTTACGAATGTGCCTGGTTTTGGCGGGCGTTTCTTCGACATTTTCTGGAAGAAGCAGATGTCTAGCCCCCGTATTCAGAAATGTATCTTAATACAAAGCTCATGCTTGACTTGATATAAACGACGGCTGGTGCGAACGTCCCCCAAGACGCTCACTGCCTTTCTTTTGGTGCGTTCACGACTTGCGTCGTTTAGATCAAGTCAAGCATGGGCTTCAAGTTATGATGCATTTCTGCATATGGGGGTAAGCGTGCACAATTCCGGGCAACGCACTGTGCCATTGACACTGAGAGAAAACGGGGAAAACAGAGTTAACCACTTATGCTCCTAAACTTTCGCGTACCTGTGGTGTGCGTGTATCGTGGAAGAAGAAACAGCGCAAACACAAGGACGAAAAACAGCATCAACCACACCAGCGCTTCGTGGTGTGGCATGTTTTTGCGTCGTCCTTGTGTTGCGCTGTTTTTCCTAAAATGCTCAACCAACTAGCCGGCAAGTCCATCCTGCGCATATATAAATTGAACACACGCATGAGTGTAGATGGTCTTCGAAGCTTTTAGAACGAGCACTGCCACAGGATACGAGCAGTGCACGCGTAACAAGTGGACACATTAGTCATTTAAACATGCGTGCCAATGCATTTGACGCGGCTATCGGCATAAGCAGTCTCCAAATGCTGGAATGCATGCGCGTCAAAACGCTAACGATCCGCTGCTAATGCAGGACAACAGCTCACAGCGGACTGAACCAAACTCTAAACTAATGCACTTGAAAAGAACGCCTACACGGCAGCGTGAGGCACGTCGAAATGCCTGGTACTGGCGTCGCAGTTGCTCACCAGTATACGCGCGAATTAAATTCACATACGTGGATGGTTGGCGCAATACTTTGTATCCGCGTATTTTGGAGAACATGGACTGGAGAAGCACTCGATCATGAGCTGAACGGCACATTTGTTATTTTCCTCCGGTGACGACAAGCCGTGAATAGTTCTCACGTTGTCGTCTACGTTGTCTTCTTTCGTTAGTCGTAGCAAGGAATGGAAATGATGCAAACGCACACGTATTCCAGTACACAACAGCACAGCACACTGCAGAGAAACCCCACCCACCACAGCCGATTCATCAAATACGTTTGGTGTATATATAACCTCTAAAGGAACACGACAGGGCGTGGCTGCGATGTGGCGTAATGGTTATGTTGTGTGTTTTGAATTGTACAAATGCGAGTGTACGCGGGTTCGAATCCACATGATGTATAGAGCATTGTAACTCTTGATAAGTATGTGATCCCCTTGACAATTGTATTGTAATTAGATTGTGTGACTCCTGATTGTGAAATTTGCGAAGATATTTGCAGATTAAGTGTTAATTCGCTTCTTTTTCTCCTCAGTGGCGTTCGTGACGCATACGCATAGGCCGCTTCAGAGCAGTCACGCCTCACGGTAGGCAGCAAATAGCCAGGAAAAAATGACCTTAAAATCCTGCATAACTTTGCTCACGCCTATTCTGAAGGCCGCTTGGAATCGGGCCAGTGTCTCTGAGGAGCCGCCTAGGGAACAGTATATCAGTGGGCCTAATTTGATCTGATTTCCTGCCTGCATGCGTGACCAGGACTTGGCTAAGAGGGTATTGGGAAGAGCACTAGCACTCTGTTCTGGAGGAGTACAAGCACTCTGTTTGGGGGAGTAGAAGCACTCGGTCTGGCGGTGTACTATTAACCCTGCGGGGAGAGTATTATCACTCTGCGGAAGAGTACTAGCAATCCCTTGCGGTGGAGTAACAAAACTCTGTCAGGAGGAGTTGACCTACTCTCTCTCAAAGAGGGTCGATCTACTCTCGAAAAGAGTGTGAAATATGGGACAAGCAGCTACTCCCTCAAAGAGAGTGCCCGGCACTCCCTTAATTTTTAGAGTGCAGCGCACGTCAGATGCAGAACGTGGGAGAGGGAAACTGCGTACGGCGCGAACTTCTTCCGGATCTGGTTGGACACCGGATGCGTCAACGAGGTGTCCCAACAAAGTAATCTGACGGCGCCTGAATTGACACTTCGTGGAGTTCAGTTGAAGGCCGGCTTTTCGGAGGACCGCAAGAATTGCAGCGAGTCGGTTAAGGTAGCTGCCGAACGTGTGAGAAAAAACAATAACATAGTCATGCTAACAAAGACAGACGGTTCATTTGTAGCCTCGCTGAAGAGAGTCCATCATACGTTCAAATGTAGCAGGAGCATTGCATAGGCCAAAGGGCACGCCTTTGAACTGATATAAGCCATCCGGCGTGATGAACGTCGTTTTCTCGCGGTCCATTTCATCAACTGAAATCTGCCAGTAGCTGGATCGAAGATCCATGGACGAGAAGTACTTAGCTCCGTGCAAGCAGTCCAAGGCGTTATGTATGCGTGGTAGTGGGTAGACGTCTTTTCATGTGATCTGGTTTAAGTGACAATAATCGACGCAACAACGCCAGGTACCACCTTTATTTTTCAAAAGGACGACAGGCGAAGCCCAAGGGCGGGCTGATGGTTCGATGACCCCTTTGCGGAGCATTTTGTCCTCTTCTGATTGGATGACTCGACGTTCAGCATACGATACCGGATAGGGACGCCGGCGAATAAGATTCGTGTCTCCAGTGTTTATACGGTGCTGAACAACAGATGCTTGGCCTAAAGGCCTGTCGCCGAAATCAAAGATGTCACTGTACGATTCAAACAGGAGAAGTATTTCGGTGGCCTGTGCAGAGGTGAGGTCATGTTCAATTATTTTCGCGAAGTCATCCGTTAAGGAACCAGAACTGTGAGCCTCAATTGGCGCTAATAAACGACTCTCCGCATTCAGACCCTCAGTGTCAAATTCGAAGCCAATAGAAATACTGGCCAAGATCATGCCGGCCGGAATCACATGAGGAACTTAAGGCAGAAAGCTGGGCTAGTTGGTGGTTATTCGAATAACGGGACATCGCACTAGCGCGTAAAAAAGGACACGGACAGGAACATGAAAAAAGACACACTAGCGTTCGGTGTATTTTTTTCATTTTCCTGTCTGTGTCCTTTTTTTACGCGCTAGTGCGGTGTCCCCCTTATACGGATCACTTGCGGGGACAAGCTGAAATTCAGGAGCGGTAGAACGACGCCGTTATTAGTAACCGTGACCAGCGTATGCGGAACAGCAATGTTCCGGTTCAAAAGCACGTCGATGATGGGTAGAAGCAAATATTTGCCGTCAGGAACCTGTGGCTGGACGGTCAAAGTGACGTAAGCAACTGTCTCGGGAGACAGACGCACATCGTGAAGCGAGCACAAGGGCGGTGGTGCGGTGCTCGGAGCATCGGCGAGTTGAGGCAGTTCTAACTGGAACGCCGGAGAACGCCGGTGGCGCAGTAGATGAGAGCAGAATGAATGGATAAAGGGTCAAATCCAAGGGCAATGTCCTGAGGGCAGTCGTCAATCACAGCAAAGAGAACAAAAGTATGGCGGCCGGCTATACTTAAACGCGCAGTATACATTCCAAGAACAACCACCACGCCGCCGTCGGCCACATGAAGCACTGAGGCAGCTGCTGGGGTGAGGACCTTCTTTAAACGTCTACGTAGGCTAGCACTCATCACTGATACACGGGCTCCAGTGTCGACGAGTGCTTCGACAGGTACGCCGTGTATTTTAATGTTTATTACACTTCTCCTTGTAGGCACAGACAGAGGATTTGCTGCAGTAGTCGGCAATACAGCGCCACCTCCGAGGGCTGCATTTCCTAGTTTTCTGTAAGGGTGCGGCCAAAAGCCACAGGGGACGCAAGGCGACGTGGCTGCGGCGAACGAGAAGATGGGCGACGTGTTCGGGGTGAACGAGACTGCTGTCCGCGCGGTGATTGTGAGCGGCTCTACCACGTGTTCCTAGCAATGTTTCGGCCACCGCCGAGTCTAACAGCGCCGACAACTCTGCAGAGTTGTCGACGCTGTTAGTGTCGATGGTGGCCGCAACATTGCTGGCGTTTCCATCAAAACGGCTCAGGTTGGTCGGAGTGCGAGGTGTTGAGGGCCATGAGTTCCGACAGTATCGGGGAACATGACCAATGCGGCGACAGGTGAAACATATCGGCTGGTAGTCCGCAGTTCTACACTCAGTCGGGTTGCTATAACGCGGACAGGAGCGTTGGGGTGGAGCGAAAATAGTCGAAGGACATTCGTTAGCTCTGTGATGGGCGACAGTACACGCAGAATGGCGAAAAATGGCTTTTACGAGGCGAACTGAAAAACTTGGAGGACGCTTAAGCTTCGCCTTCAAGAGTGGAACGCGATAGCGTTATCGCAACCCCGTTCGAACCGCCCACTCATTCGCTCGGCAATGCTCTTGAGTCACACAAAGATGAAACGTGCGCCTGAGCAAGCGGAACAAACCAAAGAACTCGGTGTCTCGGAGGGAGAAACAATCTACGCGAGCCAAACGTCGCGATCAACACGGATAGCCGGGCGGCGACGCACCATGAAGGCGGACGCGATCATGGGGCTGAGGCCTCGATGGAATCGTCCTCTATCTCGCTTGGGAGCACCACGCAGACGCATGACTCCTGGCCAGCAGCACGGCACACATCGCAGGGGACGCTTTCCCACCAGACGCACTACGGCGCAGCGGTCACGTCAGAGGCTTCCCGCACCGGACGCTGCCCCTAGAAATCGCGCTGTGAGCCGGGAAGAGGTGCCGCGTCGCCTAAACACGAGGGTTCGAGTGACGCGCGCTGGAAGTTGGAAGGGGAGAGAGCGAGAAAACTTATTAAGCGAAAGGGTATTGGGGCATCCTAACACCGGTCCACGCACGGCCCCAATGCGCTCAAACAAGACGACCTGTCGGGGCAGCGCCGTACATTGCGAGGAGGGGTTTCTCTGTATTTGCCGCAAGATGGCTCTGCGAGTGCGCCAAGCGTAAAAGAAATGTAGCGGAAACGTACTTCGCTACTCGTTTAACTGCGACTTGTGTAATTTACATGCTCATAATTACCGATATGCACCGCAGTATAACTTTCTACGGCACGTTTCTAAGGCAACTCCGCATTCACTAGAGGCGCTTTTGCCCCGTTCGAACCATCGAACTCATAGCTGAGTGGTAGCGTCTCCGTCTCACACTCCGGAAAGCCTGGTTCGATTCCCACCCAGCCCATCTTGCAAGTTGTATTTATTTATGAATTGCCTACCAGAATTTTTCGCTCACGACGCCGACTTTTCTGCGACACGAGCTCCTTAACGCTGCCGCGTTGAAATGTGGTAGCATCAGGACTACGCGAACAGAAAGCTGCGGGTGCCCTGGCATGCAGTTCACGTCTAACGATTCGTACCACGTCCTCTGATGGCGACGCATGCTGCTGTGCGGGTTGATTTTCACACGTCAACGTTGCGGGAGTATTTGGAAGTCCGGAGAATGGTTGCAAGACGCGTCAGCTTTTGGCGTGCTCGAATTGTCGGCACTCTTTAATGATTGCATGAATTGTAGAGCAGCTTTTGCACATGAGCAGATTAAACGCGTCGTCAGTAATGCCCTTAAGCACGTGCCCGACCTCAGCTTGTGTCATGTCGTGATTGGCCTTACGACAAAGTGCCAGCCCGTCCTGGATGTAAGAGACATAGGACTCCGTGGGGGATTGGGCACGTGAGGCCAGTTGCTGCTTTGCGGCAGTTTTACGGCCGGCTGTTTCGTCAAACAACTCTGTCAATTTTCCTTTGCATTTGTCCTAGCTGGTTATCTCCTCTTCGTGTTTTTCGTACCACACCTTTGCCGTGCCTCTTAGGTAGCACAACAGGTTAGCTAGCATAAGCGTAGTGTGCCATCTGTTGATTTCACTCACGCGTTCGTCCATGGCCACCCACTCTTCAACGTCGGTGCCATCGGTCCCGCAGAAAGTTCCAGGATCCTTGGGTTGCACGACGACAACCGAAGGTGACTGAGACGACGTAGCATGCGACGGGGACGTAGGAGGCGGCGACGACGTTGATCCAGAGTGCTCACGGTCATTCTTGGTGCGCACGGTGATGCGACGTCCACGGCGGAGCTCCGTTTCCAGCCGTGATACCGCGCACCTCCACCAATATGTTACGGGCATCTTGGGAGTATAGAAGATTAAATTTACAATATATATACAAAAAGCGTCTGAGTACTTAAGATGGATGACCACCAACAACGTGCAGCGGCCAGCGTCTCGCGATCGTTCTCTTTCTCTCTTCGTTCATCCTTCCGTAACAATATATTTCGGCTGTCCATCTCACAAGTCGCACTTTTGGTTGGGCCTTACTTGGAAGGTGGCTCAGTGCTTGATTATGGATGAATAACTGGAAATGACGCCCTTTCGAGTAGGAGCGGAAACAACGAAGAGCCACGACTACCGCTAGAGATTCTTTTTCGTCAGTAGGGTAATTCTCTTGAACTTTCGTAAATGCATGAAAAAAATATTCAATAACTTTTAGCTGACGATGAGATGGCTTCGTCAAGGCTCTCTTCTACAGCACTGCACCTGTTTCAAAATGCGAAGGATCCGTGCAGAGGTCGCACTGCCGGATAAAGTCAGGGAGAACGAAAACAGGATCGGATGAAATGGTTCCTACCAAGTAATTATAGATCTAATCGCATTGCTTTGACAATAGAAAGGGCCCTTCCTTCTTCAGTATGAATGTCCGACATTTAGTCTTTGTAGCATATTTGGGAATGGAAGTTCTTAAATGCCGCGCTATTAATCCAACAAAGACACGCAATGTAGAGCTTCACCATCTGGCGTGTACATTCGACCGACTCCTCTTTCGTGTTCTTGGTGCTGCCGTCGAACTTTCTTCCTAAGGATACAATGTTTCTTCGGGAAACACTTTTCTTTGTGTTTATCAGTAACCTTGCCTGGCTCAGAGCCGGAAGTACTTACGTGAGGTGGTTGTCATGATGTTCGTGATTAGATAAGAATGTCGTCTATACACAAACAACAAAATAAGCCCAGGAATTTCTCTAACAAGTAGCCTCCGGAGTTTTTACAAACTCCGAAGGGCGTCGCTAAAGCAGTGAACTATTTAGTCTCTCCTACTTGCCAATACCCTTTGCATAGGCCAATTCTTGAAAACCATGCTCATTAACTGGTTTCATGGATGGTTTCGCCAACACGGGCCATGGGAAATGGGAATAGTTCCGTGTGTCAGTTTGGCAAACCATATTCAGTACAAAGACGAACTGTTACGTCTTTTTTTGCAACTGTTGTGTGGGCAACGCGAGAGGGGATGTCGATGCTCTGATTTTCTGGGTGTCCAACATTTTCTGTAGTTCTTCTTTTAGTCATGTCTTCGCCCGTGTCATGGTGCATGGCTTTCTTTTGGCTGGTATCTGGTGTTGAAGAAAAATTGCACTGTGATGGCAAAAGATGTAGATGGGTGTGTCTCGATGCAAAGAGTTTCAGTATACGAAGATGGTATGTCACTTGGTCTCGTAAACGTTCTGGGCAACTGAGGAACTGCGTCGTAAAGCTCAGTTGCAACTTCGTCTTCCCACGATATATTCGTACGGAAGCGCTTCATACTTGCTCGGGATAATATAAATTCTGCTCCTTCCATGACCAAAGCGTCAATCCCATTGCTTCTGACCTGAAACATCACATTTACGAAACCTCATCTCTGCATCATTTTAACAGTTTCATCACAACTATGAATTTGCACTATAGTACCGACGCGAACATCTTCGCTATTTACTAAACACTTGTTAACTATGGGACAGGTAGTGACCGCGAATCCGGGTCATGAGACTGAAATAATCAGAAGAATATGAATGGGCAGCGGTGCGTTTAGCAGGCATTCTCATATCATGAACAGCAGGTTGACATTATCCCTCAAGTGGAAAGTGTATAACAGCTGTGTCTTACCAGTACTCACGTACGGGGCAGAAACCTGGAGGCTTACGAAAAGGATTCTACTCAAATTGAGGACGACGCAACGAGCTATGAAAAGAATGACGGGTGTAACTTTAAGGGACAAGAAAAGAGCAGATTGGGTGAGGGAACAAACGCGAGTTAATGACATTTTAGTTGAAATCAAGAAAAATAAATGGGCATGGGCAGGACATGTAATGAGGAGGGAAGTTAACCGATGGTCAATAAGGATTACGGACTGGATTTCAAGGGAAGGGAAGCGTAGCAGGGGGCGGCAGAAAGTTAGGTGGGCGGATGAGATTAAGAAGTTTGCAGGGACAACATGGCCACAATTAGTACGTGACGGGGGTAGTTGGAGAAGTATGGGAGAGCTCTTTGCCCTGCAGTGGGCGTACCCAGGCTGATGATGATGATGATGTTAACTACGTTAACAGGAGCTCCATTATCTACCAATGCGTTGATGCTCTTTTCGCTGATTATCATGCTTACGTGGAGTATATTATCTATTATCAAATGCACGCTCACATTTAATATTCAAAAGTATTGCTATTTACTTTGGTTTGCTTCACTCTTGGTGACATCCGCTGGGAAGGGAGCGAAGGATTTTGTTAGTTGAGGTGTTGCCCACATCAATTGTGTGTTCACCATTGAACGATGGTTGGCTTGTTCCTGAGTTCCGCCATGGTCATTTGACCGTTGGTTCTCCACCTAAACACAAATGCAATGAACACGTCTTCGATTGAAGCCGGCGCTCTCGGTTGAATTTGCTTGCGCTCCTCTCGGGTCATGCCAGGGACGGTTAAGGCCATTACCGATGATTCTGGAAGATATGGATCTGCAATTCGTAATAGCCTTTGCAAAGAAGTACTCTATCAAACTGCCAGATTGGTGTCTGTAGAATAACGCGTTGTCCCAACGCTGTACAGGGTTGGTCTCGAATGCGTTCGTGAAACTTAGACGCTGTACATTCCAAGTATTGCTTGCATGGTCAATGATACGTAGCTCGTACCAGGGCCGTGCAGTTCCTGCCAAGTACAATCGCAAGTTTTGCACGCGGTCTTTGTCATTGTTCCATGCATTATTTTCACAAGCATATTCATTAAACGTTGTCCAAGATACGGCACAGCTCGACTCACCACCGAAACAGTCCGGTTGCACAAGCATTACCCTTTTTCCGTGAGTCTTCCACCACCATACTGACAGTTAAGTTATGGGATTTTACGTGCCAAAACCACTTTCTGATTATGAGGCACGCCGTAGTGGAGGACTCCGGAAATTTCGACCACCTGGGGTTCTTTAACGTGCACCTAAATCTAAGTACACGGGTGTTTTCGCATTTCGCCCCCATCGAAATACGGCCGCCGTGGCCGGGATTCGATCCCGCGACCTCGTGCTCAGCAGCCTAACACCATAGCCACTGAGCAACCACGGCGGGTCACCATACTGACAGGTTCATGGTATGCATCTGGTGTTCTAAATGTGAGACATGTAAACGTAGCATCTCTTTCACTGTGGTTAACGCTGCCGCTTCGGCAGAAATTACGCTTCGTGAAAGTAACGCGCAGGTACCACTGCGTGAAGGATATGTCGCTGCATGTATTAGACTGTAAAACTCTTTCATCTTCATATCCACGCTCACGGTGTGTCTCGAGACAAGCTGCTCTGGAGTCAGCTTTGTCGTTGTAGTGGCGAAATTCAACCATTCGGAAGCGTTTGAATGTCTGTCGAGGCTGACCGTGCAGTCCCTCATCTTCAAGCTCAGTTTTTTCCCTCGATCTCAAGAAAAAACGTCATAATCATCATCGTCATCAGCCTATTTTATGTCCACTGCAGGACGAAAGCCTTTCCTTGCGATCTCCAATTACCTCTGTTGCACCCATATAGTCCGTTTTTCTTCCACTGCGCCAAACGTAATCTTTTTCCAAGAACGGAGACATACTTCTATAGGAAGCCATGTTTATTCTTCCTATATCTTCATCATTTTCTCTCTACGAATTTGTCCCTACTTGTCTTCTAATGGTTGAATCGTTATAATGTATGCCTGTATACCAAGATATCTGTAAGATGTTACAGTGGCCAGTATTCGATTATTGAAGGCACAGTTCAAAGGAACAGGGTAAGAGAAAGTGCGCGATACTCGCATGCTTTTACATTTAATAATATTAAGAGCCACTGAAGACTTCGAGCACAAAGAAGATTTGGCGTTAAGGTCTGATTGCAGGGCAGCATGATCGCATGTATGACTGATGACGCAGTAAATTACGCAGCCAGGACGAGAACATTTAAAGAAGGAATAACGTGCATGGGGAGGTCAATAATAAAAACTAAAAGCAGTAGTTGAACAAAAAGTCACCACTGAGGCATCCCAGACTGCACCGAAGCGATAGAACCGTCATGCCTGTTAGCAGATACACATTAAAAGTGACTAGAAAGAACGCATCCAATCAAGCGCAAGATATTATTTTTCAGATTAGGTTTACTTAAGAAAAAAAAAAACATTTGTGAAACGCTGAGTGGAAAGGTAGCGTGGATAGCGCAACGAAACAAGGACAAAAGAAGAAACGAAGACGAATACAAGTGCTAACTATCAACAACGAAAATTCACTTCCGCGGAGTAGAAAGTTTTCACGAAACCCAAGAATATACAATCTAGTGTTTGTACATTATTTGTAGCGCTAAGTAAATCATTAGTAAGAACCAAAGTCTGGGCGATACATGTAAAATATTTCCTAGACCAATGCTGATGGCTATTCAAAAATGAGTCAAATTTAAGAAACTCCATCAGATGCGAGTACGTGACATGGTCCGTGAGCTTACAAGGTACGCTAGGTATTGACGTGTGCTTCTAATTAAATTGAGTCAGCGGGACCTGACTTACACAATCGGACCACCTTCCCTCCTCTGCAACTATAAGGCAAAGTACACCATTGGGCATGGCGAAAGTGCTGTCATGAAGACTGAACCAACCATTTTGTTGTTACAGGTTTTCCTGCGCAATGCACCCATTTCGGCGTACACTTCGAACAAGGAAACAGCCATCGCCAGCTGCGAGGTTCATCGCATCCAAGGACCATCGTGGCAGCTTGCTACTTCCGGACGGAACAGCGCACGGAACAGCATCGATAACTACAGTGACATCCCAGCGCAGCAGCTATATAAGAGCAGTCGGCACCCAGCAATCCCGTGGGCATGGCGAAAGTGCTGTCATGAAGACTGAACCGGCCATTCTGTTGTTACAGGTTGTGGGGCTTCGGGCTAACGTGCCCATACCCGGCTAGCTAAGGTCTAAGGAGACACGTAGCTCGTCCCCACTCCGCAACCCACGCAAAGGGGCACCGCGGCGGGTTCGCTGACTAACCGGCAAGGCGCAGAGACGACTCCAGCCATGGCACCAATGAATGGGGGTTTATTCCCTGTTATGTACAAAATGCGTGTACACTACAGGAATGCGGCACTGGGGTGGCAGTCGCAGACTACGGGTGAAAGCTCCCGGGAAGTCTGCTCCGCCACGCTGGCTCTTCCGAGCATGTTCGCCACACAGAAGGGGGCCGCTTGCTCAGAGGGGCGCGGGACCAAGTGGGTCCGCACGTCCGACAGTCAAGAGCGCCGAAAGTCAATCTGTCGGGCGAAAGCGCCCGCGCACCTCCGATGCTGAAGGAGAGAGAAGCCCAGAGAGGGCGAGAGGGGCCCGCTCCTCAGGCACTGTTACTACGCGCGGCGCAAGGCGTAACGTGAGCCGCGCGCACAAGCAGCAGGCTCCGCGTCGCACCGGCGCCAGCGGCCGCGGCGAATGTACGCTATCCAAAATAAGGCTTGGAACTGCGTGTCCCCAGCGATCGCGCGGGCGAATGGCCCAAATCGCGCGTGAACAGGAGACAGGGGTCCAAAAGGGTCCCCCCCCCCCCCCTTCCCGTCGTGAAGACTCGGGCCGGCCCATGAGGAAGCCGACCGCAATCAATGGCGAAGCTGACGTCTGACCTGTTTTATTTCCTCAAGTGAAAATATCGAAGTCGAGACTCTCTCCTGCAGGGTCGGTGCCTCCGGCTTCCGGCGAAAGGACAGAGCTGTGGAGTGGCGCCAGCGCTGTCGCCTGCTGGACAGCTGCCGCGATGGTCGCCGCGAACACAGGGTCCGAGGCGAGAGCGCCGACGACGGAACGCAACAGGGCAGGGTTGACGTTCGGGTACGTGTTCTTCCGCACCTGTGTGGCTGGATCCGTCCCGGGCGCCCCGGCAGCTCGCTCTGTCCTTCTCACGTGAAGCCTGTGGACCCCTCTGGAATCATGGGACCGGGACAGCCGCAGACGGCGCAGTACACTGCCGAAGGGTCAGGGGCCATGACTGCTCCGCCCGAGGCCTCGACCATGGCTGATACCGTGCGACCGCGGAAGATGCGTGGGATCTTTCGTCCGTTCAAATCGTTCTCCACCTTTCTCTGTTCCTTCCACCGTTTCGTCGACATGAAGCAATCTGGCGCTTCGGAGCCGGATTGGAAGGCCCACGAAGCGACATGGCGGCGTGAAGGCAAACGGGAACCTGGCTGTGGAGACGCAGGCAACGACCGCACCGGGAACGATGCGGAGGTGGCAGAAGCGCTAGATTGGACCACGGGTCGTGCTGTGATCTCAGGAGCGAGTGTAACTGTAGTGGCTTCCCGGACGGCTTGCGACTGGAGGGGCCTGCGGCGGCGGCTCCCGTGAGACCTGGACGAGTCGGTCGACGTCCTCGAGACGTGTTGGGACGGGTTCATTGTAGGCGTCTGCGTAGCACTAGCCTGATAATATTTTCACTTCACGCAACTAATCCGCACTCCGATGATAATAACAACACACCAACAGCAAATTTCACAGTCGACAATGTTCATACACAGAATACGAAGCTCACACTGCGTCCGTCAGCTTGCCAATCACGCATCGTTCTGGCGCATTCACCTTTGCAGGCGGCTGCCAGAGGGAAGGAAGAGGCTCACGGGAACCCGCGGCCGCTGGCGCGACGCGGAGCCTGCTCCTCAGTTTCCACCGCCGGGCTGCTTCGGCGGTCCCAGTTTCGTGCTCGGCTGGGTTGAGCGACTGTGCGCCCCCGTCTGGTGTACGAGTACGGGTCAAGAGCGCGGCCAGAAAGCTCCCACGTGCATAGGGCTGCCGTCGCGTCGGTTTGCCGGAAAGGGGCGGGCGTAAGCACGTTGCCGCCGTTCCAAGCGCACCGGGGCTCAGATGACAACGACGCTGGTGGCGGCGGGCGGTAGGCCCGCGCGGCCAGAATGTCACCCTGAATACGCTTCGCTTCAGCGGCCGAATCGTCCAGGTCGTGGAACCGGCGATTCCGAAGGTGAGCGGCGATGGTTGGATGGGCTTGCCGAATCACCTGCTCCACCTTCTCAGAGTTCGACGCCGAGTGCTCTGCTTGGAGATAAAGCTCCTGCACGGCTCTCACGTACTCGAGCAGAGATTCGTCCCTGTGTTGGGTTCGACGCTCCAACTTGCGTCGCATGCGTACCTCATAGGCAGGAGGGACGAACTCATGGCTGAACAGCGTCCTAAACTCCTCCACGCTACGAGCGCGCTGTCCGACTAGGCGGTACCACCGCGCAGCTTGGGCGGTCAGCGAGACAGGCAGTATGGTGCGTATAATCACGCTGTCTTCCAGTCTCATCGCTTTCTGGTATTAGCATAGAGACTCCAGGTATTCCGTAGCGCTCATATGGTCTGAGTAACCGCTGTACGTCGGAATATGTACCTTGAAGTTGCTCGGCAGGGCAGGCCTAGGGGGACTAGGGTCCACCACGGGAGGCCTGACACTAGCCTGAGATTGCGCCATTTCCATCAGCGACGATAGAAAATGTGCGACTGCGTTGTGCAGCGGCGATTGGTCCGGGCGAGGCTCACAGGGTGCCTGCCGGGACGTGCCCGTTCGTGGCCTTACGGCGGAGAAACGTCGTGCGGGCCAATGGGAGGCCGGCCGACGGTGCTGCGAAAAGGTTGCTTTCCAGGCTAACTCAGGCCGGATAGCGGATCGCAGTCGCCTGCGGAGAGGGATGGCTCCTTCTCGGCAGAACGCCGAAGCAGCTGAGCAGTTAAAGGGCTCACGCTGCTTGGACCGTAGGGTGCCGTTGGGCGAACGGACTGACCAATGGGCTTCCCTAGGGGGCCGCACTTGGCCTCTGATAGCATGGGGTTGCCCCGAAGAGCATCCCTGAAGCTTACAGCATTGGAAAGAGAATGCAAACCCAGGGATTTTAACTTGATTAATATGAACGTTTGTAGCCTGGCTAACAAGACCGTCGAATTTTGACACCTTCTTTTGCAGTACAAGCCAGATGTCGTTGTAACAGAACCTTGGCTACGCCAGCAAATAAAAAGACTGTGAATTAATCCCCCCGGGTTATATCATGATCCGTAAGGACCGCGGAACGCGTGGTGGACGCGTAGCAGTTGTTTGTAAAGAAGACATTGAGCTGATCGTTCTGGATGACTGCCCAAATACTAAAAGTATTTGGTGCAGAACAGTGTTTCTAGGCGTTCCTTTTATTATTGCAGCTGTCTGTGGACCTCCGGGTGTTCCTCTTTCATTTTTACAATGCCTTCAAGATTATATGTGCAACAATGTTCCTCATAACACCCGTGTCATTATTGCAGGAGATTTCAATTTACCGGGAATAGATTGGGCTGATCTTGCAGTGGGTACTACAGATATTGCACATTGTGAAGCTTTCTTAAACCTCACTTTCACTTACGACCTCACACAAATAGTTCCTGAAAGTACTAGAGTTACACAAACCTCGGAATCCTTACTTGATCTTGCGCTCATTTCAAGCAATGTACCAGATTGTAGTATTTTCGTCAAAGACGGAATTTCTGATCTAATGGTTTCTGATGATTTTGCTTTGTGTAAAGGAAGCCCTCCCGACGAAGAATTCAAAGAGACCAACTATCTGTATAAGAGATTATAGCAACGCCGATGATGTTAGCATCTTGGACTGTCTTGAAATATCACTGTACTCATTCGATGGGGCGCCTGACGTCAACATCTTGTGGAATAGGTTTAGGAATACGGTAATCTACGGTCTGGAAAAGTTCGTGCGAAAACGAATCAGGGCAGTAAAAAAGCGCAATACTTGGATTAACCGCAATATAATACAGCTTAAACGAAGAATAAAACGCAGAAGTAGGAATAAAGAGAGGAACAAAATGGAGACTTTGCAGTATTCCCAAAGCCTTAAGCACATGCTCGTAATGGCAAAGGAGCACTTTTACTCGCAGATATTACTCAATTTCGTGAGAGATTCGCCACAGCGTCTTTGGGGTCATCTTGCCCGATCGCACGAACAAATACAATGTGTCTGTATTGATGGCAACATAATTAACGACTGTAAACAAATTGCAGAAAAATATAATGAATATTTTCATTCTGTGTTCACTCCACCGCAGCCATCTTCCACTGACCTTGATGAGAATCGCACTGAGGGTATTGTTGGAATCTCAGCGCTGACGCCCGTTGTTGCAAATGGGTCGCAAGCCCCAAGGGTAGCGTTGGCCTGGCGGCCTGGGGCACAACTGGCAGCATCCGAAGGTCCTGGCAAAGCATGAGTCGACTGCTAACAGAACAACTTGTTTATTCTAGCATCGCAAAAAAGCGGGCGGTCAGGTCGACCGAAGTGGACAGACGGGAGAGCACGCAACTCAACGGAAGAAATCGGAGCCTCTCTCTTGGCGTCCGGGGGCAGCTCCTCTTATACTCTCGGAGTTGAGGGCAAGAAGGAACGTCTCGGGATGAGGCCACGTGACTGCGGGGCACGGACACGCTGAGAGACACGTTGGGACGAGTGTAGTGACGCATCCGCCGGGCCGGCGCCGGTCAGACCTCCTCGCTTCACACTTGGGGAGCTCCTCTCACCCGCTGCCGCGCTTTGACAAGCGTGGGCACCAACATGCACACACACACACACGCACACACGAAGACACGTGGCATTGAAACATGCCTCGACGCGCTTGGCGGGGAGGCGTATCGGCGGCGCTGAACGGGCCAAAATGTCCGCCGCTTTGAACGAAGCCCTGGCGTCCGTTGCATCCGCGCCGGCTATACCGCGCGTTGTAGGCGAAACGTAACAGACCGCCCCGCCGGGGGAAGGAGATCCCGATGGTCAGGGGACTGCATCCGCTGTCCGGAGGGATGTCGCTCGATGATGCTCATAACCGAAGTCGGGCGTCCTTCGGCGTTTCTTGAGCGCAGCGCACAGAGAAGGCCTCGTTCTCTCGTTCAGGTTCACACAGGACACTGCAAAGTGACTTCGGGAGAGTTGACATTTTTGTTCTCGTTCCCGGCAAGCGTTAAAACTACGCCGAAACTCAACCGCTCAGTCAGCAAGCACGAAACAACCCTCACCAAGTTCTGCCAGGCTCTTTCCCCTTTTATACCACTGCCTAGTTCCTTACAGTAGTCTAGCAGCACTCAGAACGCGTCCACAAATTGGAAAATTGCACTAGAAAGCACGTCATCACTTTGAAACACTAAACAAAAGCAATATGTTAAAAATCCTGCCTCAGGAAGAAAAACATCAGTAACAAACCACTCTGAGGCTGATTCCTACGTTAGGGGCTTCGACTTAAGCCATCGGCGTTACCGTTGAGACTCCCCTTTTTGTAACGCACCTCAAAGGAATGTTGTTGCAAAGCGAGGCTCCAGCGCAGGAGGCGGCCATTTGTGGAAGAGATAGTCTGCAGCCATCGGAGAGGGCAGTGATCCGTCTCGAAGGACGCGAAGCGGAGATCGCAGCGAGCGACCGTACACTAGCTCAGCTAGCGAAAACCCCGTAGCCGCATGCGGCGCGGTCCTTAATGCATACTTCACCCCAGGCAGACACAGCCCCCAGTCAGTTTGCTGAAACCACAATGCTCTCAACACGCGCTTCATGACGGAGTGGAGCTTCTCAACGGAATTCGACTGTGGGTGGTACACTGAGCTGTGTAACAGCTTTACCCCACACCTTTCGAGAAAAGTTGTCGTCAAAGCGCTAGTAAACACTGTGCCCTGATCTGAGTGGATTTCCGCAGGAAATCCAACTCGCGCAAATAAGGACAATAGTGCATTGACTATCGCAACTGAGCTGAGTTCTTTAAGCGGCACTGCTTCAGGGAACTTTGTCGCTGGGCAGATCACAGTCAAACTGTGTCTGTACCCCGTGGCTGTTACCGGCAGAGGTCCCACTGTATCAATAACGAGCCGTCGAAAAGGCTCCGTAATGATAGGTACCAACTTCAACGGCGCCCTCGATTTGTCCCCTGGTTTGCCCACCCGCTGACAGGTGTCACATGTCCTCACAAAGTGGTCTGCGTCCCGAAAGCACCCTGGCCAATAGTACTCTTGCAAGAGATGGTCCTTAGTTTTCTTAACTCCTAGGTGTCCGGACCACGAACCCCCATGCGACAAGGGCAACAGATCCTGACGGTAGCACTGAGGCACGATCAGCTGATCGAACTCCACTCCCCTGCGGTCTAGATACTTCCGGTACAGGACCCCACCTCTTTCCACAAAACGAGCATTTTTCTTGGCGATACCTTCCTTGACAATGCAGCGTATGTTTTCTAGGCTGCCATCCTTTTTTTGCTCGGCTATCAAAGCCGACCGGCTGACTTTTAGCAACCTATCAAGTCCGTCTGACGTAGGCGCGATGAGCAAATCTGCAGATAGCTCTTCTAACTTTCCTGTGTCGGGCATTTCCTCTCCAGTATCTGGTGCCTTTAACGCTACAGGCTCAATTTTATTCAGTTCGGGCGTGCTCTGAATATCAGCTTGCTGCGCCTCTGACCCTTTCTCATTGTTCGACAACGTCGGCCCCGCAACTACCGCCTTTGCAGCGAGCTCCCGAACCTTCGATCTGGTTAAGGCCTGAACGCTAGCCTCACCAAACAAAAGCCCCTTCTCGCGCAGTAGGTGATCGGACCTGTTCGAAAATAGGTACGGGTACTGGGCGGGCAGCATAGATGACACTGCCGCCTTCGTCTCAAGTGCTCCGAAAGGTCCTTCAATAAACACTTTTGCTACGGGCAGACACACGCTATGAGCTTCCACGGCTTGCTTGATCCATGCGCACTCGCCCGTGAACATATCGGGTTCTACGTAAGAGGGGTGAACTACATCCATTGTAGCTGCGGAATCGCGAAGCACTCGGCACTCTTTCTCGTTCACGAGGAGGTCTCGCATGTAAGGCTCGAGAAGCTTCATGTTCTCGTCAGTGCTGCATAATGACAAAAACACTACTTTTGTTTTTGTTTCCGGACACTGCGCCGAAAAGTGACCCGGCTTCTGGCACGTATAACAAACGCGCGCTTGCCTCGTCTCGAACCGCTTTCTGCGTTCGGCTTCGGCTGCCGCCGTCTCCTTACGTTCGGACGGACTGCTTTCACTCGCATCCGCACTACGTGTGTCCCCCTTTGCTCTCATGGGCGTGAACTTCGGCCTCTCAAACTTGGAGCCAAATTCACCCTTTTGACCATCCTTAGCTCCGCGAGCCCGACGCGTCACAAACTCCTCGGCTAGCTCAGCGGCTCTAGCCACCGTACTAACGTCTGGCCTATCCAAGACCCAGTACCGCACGTTCTCAGGTAACCGACTATAAAACTGTTCCAGCCCGAAACACTGCAGAACTTTCTCGAGGTCACCAAACGCTTTCTCTTCTTTGAGCCACTCCTGCATGTTTGACATAAGCCTGTAGGCAAACTCTGTATATGACTCACTTCTGCCTTTCTCATTTTCCTGAAACTTCCGACGGAACGCCTCCGCTGACAGCCTGTACTTTTTTAGCAGACTCGATTTCACTTTGTCGAAATCCTCTGCCTCCTCTCTCTTCAAGCGAGCGACTACGTCGGCCGCGTCGCCGGGTAACAAAGTAAACAAGCGCTGTGGCCACGTTTCCCGAGAGAACCCCTGCTTCTCGCACGTTCGCTCGAAGTTAACCAGGAACAAACCAATGTCCTCTCCAAGCTTAAACAGCCGCATCAGGTCAGTCATTTTGAACGATACTCGCTGTCCTGCACCGTGTGCCTGACTTCCATTACGAGCGCGTTCCATCTCTACCTCGAGACGCTTCATTTCCAAAGCGTGTTCGCGCTCTTCTTTTTCTTTCTGCTCTTTAAGTTCGCGCTCCTGTTTCTCTTTTTGCTCTTTAAGTTCGAGCTCATGTCTTTTTGCCCTCTCCTCAATGGTCTCAAGGCATTCCGACAGCTCGTCATCCTCAGCTTCTAACTCAAGAATAGCCCTTAGCAGTTCTGGTTTTCTGAGTTTGTCTGAGACATTCAGACCCAACTCTCTTGCAAGCTCCAGCAATATCGGTTTGCGCAACGACTTCAAATCCATGGCTGCTCTGAATGCTGCTTTCTCTACTGCCTACTATTGTCTTGCCGCAAACTAACCCGGCAGCAACGACAACCACAATTACCAGCTCTGTTTCTGACACAAACAAAAGCCTGGCAAAACTCAGAAGAAGAAAGTCCCGCACTCACCAAACCTCGCAGCCAAGAATTCAGCGCAGTCGTTCCGCTGCAGGCAACCAGTCATCACACAGGGCTCGTTGCACTGCTCCCGGATGGTCGTTGTGTTGCTCAGCATACAGTCGACCGCATATCTTCGCTGCTGGCCTCCGTTGTCGCGATCTCACCGCTGGCAGACAGTTGTTGGAATCTCAGCGCTGACGCCCGTTGTCTCAAATGGGTCGCAAGCCCCAAGGGTAGCGTTGGCCTGGCGGCCTGGGGCACAACTGGAAGCATCCGAAGGTCCTGGCAAAGCATGAGTCGACTGCTAACAGAACAACTTGTTTATTCTAGCATCGCAAAAGAGCGGGCGGTCAGGTCGACCGAAGTGGAGAGACGGGAGAGCACGCAACTCAACGGAAGATATCGGAGCCTCTCTCTTGGCGTCCGGGGGCAGCTCCTCTTATACTCCCGAGTTGAGGTCAAGAAGGAACGTCTCGGGATGAGGCCACGTGACTGCGGGGCACGGACACGCTGAGAGACATGTTGGGACGAGTGTAGTGACGCATCCGCCGGGCCGGCGCCGGTCAGACCTCCTCGCTTCACACTTGGGGAGCTCCTCTTCCCGGCTGCCGCGCTTTGACAAGCGTGGGCACCAACATGCACACACACACACACGCACACACGAAGACACGTGGCATTGAAACATGCCTGGACGCGCTTGGCGGGGAGGCGTATCGGCGGCACTGAACGGGCCAAAATGTCCGCCGCTTTGAACGAAGCCCCGGCGTCCGTTGCATCCGCGCCGGCTATACCGCGCGTTGTAGGCGAAACGTAACAGTATGTTGCCTATGCCAGACATCGTTTTCTTTGAAGAGGGGCTATATGCACTACTCCTTAACATAGACACAAAAAAATCAGCCAGTCCTGATGGCATCCCAAGTGAATCTTTAAAACGATATGGGGAATGGATATCTAAGTATCTCTGTATCATTTCTGAGGCGTCCCTAGAGCAGCACAATTTACCATCTGACTGGCTGACAGCTGTCGTTGTCCCCGTCTATAAATGCCGCAACAGACACAGCATTGAATGTTATAGGCCCATTTCAATTACCTCTAGATGCTGCAAGGTTATGGAGCATGTAATATAAAAAAACTTGTTCACTTACTTGGAAAATGCTAATATCCTTCTTCCTAAGCAACAAGGTTATGGGCAAAAATTGTCAACGACTACCCAACTCACTGAAACCATACATGATTTTTCAAGCGTACTTAACGAGAAAGATCAGTTAGATGCTGTTTGCCTCGATTTCTCAAAAGCGTTCGACCGCGTTCCACTCCCAGAACTTCTTGATCAACTGCTTAGTCTCCGCGTTAACATTAACATTGTCAAATGGATTCAATCATATTTAGTAAGAACACAGTTTGTGGAAGTGAACGGTGCGACATCCAGAGTGTTGCCTGTGAAGTCAGGAGTCCCTCAGGGATCGGTGCTGGGCCCTGTCCTTTTTCTCAGTTATATGAATGACATTGCAGACCAGATTAACCCCGTTATCAAAGTTGGACTTTTTGCGGACGACTGCTTAATGTATACCGCAGTATCCAGCCGCAATGACCAGATCGTCCTAAACTCCGCATTAAGAAGGATTAGTGACTGGTGTAATAAGTGGAAAATGAAAATAAACTACTGCAAGACTGAGTATATAAGGGTAACCAAGAAGATAAAAAATATACACTCCTTGGATTATGAGATAGATGGTAAGGTCATAAGCCGCGAAAATCACATTAAGTACCTCGGAATTACCATGTCGAGTGACCTCAACTGGAAATTTGCATGTAAAACTGTTAGCGTATATATCATTGGTAAGAACGAAACTCCAATACGCGCATCTGCCATCTGGGATCCGCATCAAGCATATCTCGCCAATGCCCTCGAAGCAGTTCAAAATCACGCCACCAGGTTTATTCATTCCGCATACTGTTACAACGTCAGCATATCATCTTTAAAAAAAGAACCTTCCTTATCGCTTCTCTCCTTTCGTCGCCGCATTGCCACCCTTTCCCTCTTCCACAGGTACACGACGCTTAATCGACCGCCGTACATTGTTCCCCCAACGCGCCGGTCACGACGCATTGGCCATCCCCAGCAAGTACCAACAACCACATTCGCGCACAAATACACGTTCAGCCTCATTTTTCTACCAAGCATCTAAAGACTCGAATGGCTTTCCTCATCAAATCGCTGCCATCACCTGCTCTGCACAATTTGTTCAAGATGTAACAACTTCTTTATTTACAGAATTGAATGCATTATAACACTTGTTTGTATATGCTGTATCCCCAGCCCTTATGTAGTGCCCCTACGACGGGGTCTTTAAGGAAATAAAATAAAATGAAATGAAATGAAAGCACACATAAACAACATATGCTCATCAGCTGAAAAAAAGCTCTGGTACTTGAGGCAAAAGTTAAAACTTGCTCCTTAACAAACTAAATTAGCTGCATATTTAACGCTTGTTCGTCCCACATTAGAGTACGCGAGCGTCGTGTGGGATCCGTTTAAAAAACCTGTAAGATAAAATTGAAAAACTTAAGAGCGGCAAGATTCATCTTCTCAAAATATCGTTCAACCGACTCCGTAACTGAAATGCTCAGGAAGCTCAACCTACCTCCACTTTCAGAACGCAGAAGGATAGCTAGACTAAAATTTCTTTATCTGATTCGCCATAACTGGTTTAACCTTAATTCACAGCAGTACATAAAACAGCGTCTGTCTAGAATAGTACGAAGCAGCAACCTAGAGCAAATTCAATCCATTTCAGCACGAATAGATGCACATAAGTACTCGTTTTTTCCCAGAACAATCGAGGAATGGAACACGCAACCACATGAATTACTAACAGTAGACAGTCTAAATAAATTTGGAACCACACTAACAAAATTTACTTCGGCTAGAAGTACATAACTGGTACTTTAATAATGGTACTTTGTCTTACTTATGTTCCTGGTTGTAACACACATGATTAATCCAGCGACTGTGGTATATTTAATACCACCGTATTGTAAATTGTTTTTACTGCTTCTTGCTTCGCATTGTGCCTTTACCTGTGCATATGCCTTATTTGTTCTGTCCTAGACTGCGGCAGCGCTGCTATCTTGTTTCTTTGCCTTGCAACCACCCTGTAACGGCCTTTGGCCAACAGTATTGTTAAATAAATGATAAATAAAATTGCAGTGACTCGTAAAAATGTCCGGTAGTATTAAATAACAATACGTTGCCGGGATTTTAAGAAAGCTGGAATGGATATTGTCAAGCACAATAAGATATTTTAGCTTTGCTCTCAAGCTAGTAGTACCAACAGCACACACAACAGGGCTCATAGGAAAGTAATCAGCAAAAGCAATGTGAGGCGTAACATTGGGGGATGAAGGAAAGAATGAACGGATACATCAACACTTCGCAGCTCCATTGAGAGATACGGAAACAACATTTTCATGATACAGTTCAATTGCAGGCGACTTTTTGTCGCTGGCTATATTCAAATATTCTCGCCAGAAAAAAAAAAAAATATTCTGAAGTGTTACTTGCTGAAACCACGATCTCAGTAGGAGCCACGCCGTAGTGTGCCTCGTAGAGTGCTTTCGATTAATTGTGACCGCCTGAGGTTCTTTAATGTACCCCCAGTATGGACAAGAACGGCACCGAGAGCGGCGCTGCTGCGCCGGCGTTGAGAGTGCCGCACGCGAAGCAAAATTATATTAGCGGGTGGTACCCCTCTCCCATCTCTCGTTCGCACCGCCGTGATTGCCTCCTGCACTGCGCGTGTTTGGGCACGTCAGGCCCCGCACACTCTCAAGTTCAACAAATGGCCACAGAGGGCGAAAAAATCGACCGCGCGCTGCTGCTAATAAAACTAGCATAGTAATATCACTTCGGGATGCTTACGTTAGTTTGAACATTTTCCGCTGGAGGCGCCGTAATAAGCGCAATTTTTTTTTTTTTTGCAAACTTTCGCCTACAATTACCGAAGCACGTTTATTACATGAAAAAGAGGGCGAAATTATCATTGCTAATTTGATATTGTATTCTTTGTAAGTAAGTTTATTGTTTCTTTGTCATTATAAACGCAAATAGCGTTCAGCATCATCGATCTTTCACGTGACCTCTGGCCTGGATTTAAAATTTTTACCGGTATTTTCGAGTGCATGGCGGCACGGATTCATTCGTTCGTGCGCTCAGGCTGGTTGCTTCTTTTTCGCTAAAACTAGTTTATTGCGCTTCGATGTCACGCGTTATTTAACCTGGGGTGAAGTGACGTGTTTGCAAGCGGACATGCAAGCCCGAAAGTTGGGTATCGGTCGTGAGCCATTCGGAACACGTCTGCATCGAAACGGGAGCTGGATTCTGGTGCGGCTGACAACGGCAATAACGGTGAGTCGTTTAACACCGCTGCTTGAATCGTTATATAATATTCGTCTCATTAACTTACAGGCGGAGACAAGTTAACGAACTAGATCCTGCACAGCATATGGCAGCCGGGATCCTCCGTTGCTGTTTCCTAAGTAAACCGTTACTTGCGAGGCTGTCGTTATACACACACAAATCGGGAAAGAAAGAGCGATATCGGAACGCGCGCCTCATTTTTAATCTTATTGTAGCCGTGGCCATAGGTGACTGGGTAGCCTTAACAATATACATATAAAACTTATTTTCGAGTCCGCCGGCAACTTTTTTCGTCCACAAAATCGAATAATCCTTTGGTAAAATGATGTGAAAGTACAGAATTTAATGTATTAAACAGTTGCAAGCGTGATAATTCACTCATATTTCGTACTTGTTGGTTCCAAATGTTCTTGCTGTTCAGTTTGGTTTACCGTAGGGCATTTATTTTTGCAGTAGTGCAGCAGTACATCACGTTCGTGCAGAAAAATAATGCATCAGTTCTAATAGCTTCATGACTTTCATGTATTTGCTTGTGGAACCAGCAGTGTGATCTCTTCCAGTGTATAAATGAACGCACAAATGTTCTCATTTGTGATCTTAATAATACTTAAACTGTTTACATGCATTGTATAGTTAGGCAGGCATAAATTTATGGACAATAGCAATATTTATTTAACATGCTGCTTAAGTGCCCTAGAACAGACAGGGTATATTTGCATGTGTTCTGTAGTCGCAAACCATTACAATATATATGTCACACCTTTTTGCATTTCATATTGCAAAATTGTGCTTTTTTCAATTTCTGATTCAGTCAAAATTTCTGTTCCAGACATGCAGTAATGAGGATGGCACCAGTATAAAGCAACACACTCCACACACTAAACAGAAGCTGCTGCCTGCTACAACAAGGCCATTGTGTGGACATTGGCTGCTACTACAAGGTAAACAACATGTGGTTCAGAAATAAGTATGCCTGATATATGCTGTATTGTCTTGCTAGTCTTGAGATACATGTCATTTGTTTGCAGCAGAAATGAATGTTTGCTCATGTTTATGGTTCAGTATAATTGGTTCGAACATAAAAGAAAACACACATGAGTTTGGCTAATCTGTGCTGTATCTCATGTGTCACCGTTCTGCCCCAACAGAGTCCATGCCAAGCATACCTTGGTCATCACAGGAGCTCCTATCCACACCAACAGAAAGGGGCTGGAGCTGAATTTGCAAGGCTTTTACACCACGAACAAAGAAGCACATGCAGAAGAATTTACATGAGATATCAAGTCTGCAGAGCACTGTGTCAAGACTGAAAAGAGCTTCAGCCACCATTCCACCATCGCGGACAAATTGGCTGAGTCATCCAGGTAACTCAAAAAGGACTTTATGGAAATTCTTCGTCTTCGTCTCCAGATGTGCCTGCAACTTCTGATCAACCACGGACGACGCTCGCCAAGAGAGTTCCATCAGTTTGCCCTTAATCAGCTTCCTGGCCATGTCAATTCCATTTGTGCCAAGTGTAATTTTTCTTCTATAAATGCAAGCTTTTTCATTGTCCATTCTTGTTAGAGACCATTCATCCTCATCCAAACATAAAGGTCAACCGATTCTTCGCTGATACTTAATACCAGTCACTGTCTAGTAGCATAACATATTTGTAGCAGTACCTTTTAGTGCATGTTGTCATGCACAATTCCTCTCCTGAAATAGCTGATGCAACATCGACATGTTTCTTGCATTAACCTACGCACTGTTTGCTATGCACCATTTTACTTTTCTTGATGTTTTTGGCCTTCAGTGCTTGCAGAGCAGGGTGGCTTCTCTCTTGAATGCAAGCTTTCTCATTTTGCATATTCCTAGTCTCGTTGATGGTTGCTCTTCTTCCTCGATAGCTTGGGTCTTTGCGCAAGCTACACTGAATGATAGATTGCAGAATCTGGTTTTGCTGCCCCACTTGGTTGTGGTCGCCGTGTTACATTTCTCGGATGTGGGGGCCTGCTCAGTTACATTGGTAAGCAGTCTCTCGAGGTAAGCATTTGCTCCTGCAGTCCGCACAGCGGCATAGACTCCCAATTTACACACCATGATTCGTGCTCCCCGTTCAGCCTTTCCTGCTGCAGCCATGTGCAAATTGTGCCTGCGGCCTTTCTCAGTCGCAATTAAGCACGAACGGAGACAAGCATACGTGCTTACATGGTCCAACGTGTTTGAAGTTCATAGCCACATGGGTGGAAAGGCCCGCATAAATGGCTGCCGAAGGTGATGCCCACGAAAGCGACTTGTCCATATTGAGAGAAAGTGGGACGCCAAATGTGAGCCACACATTAGTGGCCCTCGACAGAAAAGAAACATGCAGGTTGGAAAGGAGTTAACGCTAAAATGCCGGATAGTCCATTTCGCTGTGTTGGTTGTGGCAGCAGATGCCTGCATCACCTGATTTCTTCGCAATGGAAGTTGCTCATCTTCAACGGCAACTGTCGGTTCAAACAGGTGCGACGCTCCGTCCAATCTGTTTGTACTGCTGTTTGTCGCTCGTTACCAGACCACCACATGCGACGAAGGCAAGCATTATGCCTGTAAGTAGGCGGCTGAATGTATCCTAAGAGACCGATGTATGTGAACGCTCACTGTTGCCATATGGTTTGTAGCCAATGTATAACGTATTCTCTGAACACTATGTGGTGAATGATTGCCGTTTATTTTTGCTGTTATCTCACTTGGTTACGGTCGCCGTATTATGCTTATCGGATGTGGGGGCCTGGTCAGTTGCATTGGAAAACAGTCTCTCGAGGTAAGCATTTGCTCCTGCAGTCCGCACAGCGACATAGACTCCCAGTGTACACACACCATAACTGGTGCTCCCCGTTCATTTTTTCCTGTTGCAGCCATGGGCAAATGGTGCTTGTGGCCTACCTCGGCCATGATTTGCTCAAAACTGAGACCAGCATATGTGCTTACATGGTTCGAAGTGTATGAAGTTGATAGCCGTACGGGGGGAAATGCCTGCAAAAGTGGCTGCCAAAGGTGATGCCCACGAAAGTGACTTGTCCATATTGAGACAAAGTGGGACGCCAAATGTGAGCCACACATTAGTGGCCCTCGACAGAAAAGAAACATGCAGGTTGGAAAGGAGTTAACGCGAAAATGCCGGATAGTCCATTTCGCTGTGTTGGTTGTGGCAGCAGATGCCTGCATCACCTGATTTCTTCGCAATGGAAGTTGCTCATCTTCAACGGCAACTGTCGGTTCAAACAGGTGCGACGCTCTGTCCAATCTGTTTGTACTGCTGTTTGTCGCTCGTTACCAGACCACCACATGCGACGAAGGCAAGCATTATGCCTGTAAGTAGGCGGCTGAATGTATCATAAGAGACCCGTGTATGTGAATGCTCACTGTTGCCATATGGTTTGTAGCCAATGTATAACGTATTCTCTGAACACTATGTGGTGAATGATTGCCGTTTATTTTTACTGTTATCTCACTTGGTTACGGTCGCCGTGTTATGCTTATCGGATGTGGCGGCCTGGTCAGTTGCACTGGAAAGCAGTTTCTCGAAGTAAGCATTTGCTCCTGCAATCTGCACAGCGACATAGACTCCCAATTTACACACCGCGATTCGTGCTCCCCGTTCAGCCTTTCCTGCTGCAGCCATGGGCAAATTGTGCCTGTTGCCTTTCTCGGCCGCGATTAAGCACGAACGGAGACCGGCATACGTGCTTACATGGTCCGACGTGTGTGAAGTTGGGTGCAAAGGCCCGCAAAAGTGGCTGATGAAGGTGATGCCCACGAAAGCGACTTGTCCATATTGAGACAATGTGGGACACCAAGTGCGAGCCACACATTAGCGGCCTCCGAAAGAAAAGTAACGTGCAGGTTGTAAAGGAGTTAAGGCTAAAATGCCGGGTAGTCCATGTCGCTGTGTTGGCTGCGGCAGCAGATGCCTGGTTCACCCGATTGTTTCGCAGTGCAAGTTGCTCATCTTTAACGGCGACTGCCGCTGCAAACAGGCGGGACACTGACCAATCTGCATGAGCCGCTGGTTGTCGCTCGTTACTAGACCGCCATGTGTGACGACGACGGTGAGCCGTTTACGAGCTCGCGTCAAAGATTCCAGTGTATCTCGACATACAAATTTTATTTCTGCTAGTGCACGAGAATGTACATACACTGCTTGTCTTCTGCCAATAAAGTCGCACGTTCTGTTCACTCACTTGTGGCTTGTTTGTATGGGCGTCAGTAGAGGCTCTTTGGTCTCCTGGCAATTAGAACGCACCGGCTACGCGGCAGCCGAGGCGAGTACGGCGCGTACGAGCGGATACAAGCGTACACGAGCGGATACAAGCGGCCATATTGAATAATGCTCTAAAAAAAATGCGCATTTCCGCTTCCTGTTTTAGCAACGTCATCTGGCGTCCACCTAGGTAAGTTCCATGCGCTGCCGCTGCTTATTTTCGAACCACTGCGGAAGGTACAGTTTCCCTTCTCTAAAGTTGTTCTTTATTCTATGGGCACGTCTCGTGCCGCGCGCGGTGTGTGCCTGCGTGTGCGCGCGTGGACATTTAGTTCGAAGGGCCATGTACAGTCTGTTTCGCATTTAGGGGAAAACTCGGAGCGCATTGCATCGCGATGCGGCGAGCACTTGAGTCAGGCGGCGGCAGCAGCTCCCGCAGGTGCTCGAGGGGCGGGATCTTGAACGGCGTCGTCTGCTACGGCGGCGCGCGCTGGCCGCATTGTCGGGAAACGTTCTACTGTCAGCTGCAGGGCGCCGATCTCATCTTTACTGCGTGAAATGAGCCGGTATTCTTTACTTAGCGTTGTGCGACGCCCACTGATACGCCTCGAAGGTAAGTTCATCGCTGCAGGGCAGTCATAGACAATGTACTGATTCCATACGTTCTTGACGGCCCGTTTCTGGAAGGTGACTATATATTGTAACGCGATAGGTCGCCGATCCACACTTCTCGTGTTGTGCAAGAACACGAGTGTGTGAAAGAGCGCGCAGTCACTCTCTTGGAGTGGCCGCCTCAATCCCTGGGCGCCAACATCATTTAAGGTGTCTGGAGCTCGTTGAAAGTATCACTGCCGCACCATCCCCTCTATCAGTCGCGCGGGGATAGGCTTCGAACCACCATCGTCAGCGACTGAGACGTGCTGCGAATGAACACATCCCTGATCAAGTCATTCTACACTTCCCTGCCTTCCAGGATGAGCGCTGTCGAGATACATGACGAGATACTAACTGAAGTTCCGAGCCTGACGTGTCCAATTCCCCGCCGGCTCAGTGTCTTAACCTAAAACATTCCTTTAATCGTATCCGTTTGTTTCATCGTGTTCGACCCCCATATTTATCATTGTTGAGTGCTTTGTTTTCCTTTCGAGTCAAACAAAGACTGAGCATGTTACGCGCACATCTTGGTGCGTCTTGTCGCTGCCTATTACGGTAGCACACACAGGGAAGAAATATACGTGCACGCGCTCAGTACCCCGGCCTTTCGAAAGAACAAACGAAGCATGCTGTCAAAAGAAGTTTGTGGAACTCCATTATCGCCAATGAAGGCTCAGAGTTTGGCGACGCACAACCAATAATAAAGAATATCAGCTCAGTTCCCGCGGTACCGATGAAATCTGTGCACTGCCCCTGACAGTAGCACGCTTCCCGACAATGCGGCCAGCGCGCGCCGCCGTAGCAGACGACGCAGATCACGACTCCGCCCCTCGAGCGTCCGCGCCTGCTCGCGCTGCTGCCGCCGCACGACTCCATTGCTTGCAGAACGCGATGCAATACGTTCCGAGTTTTCCCCTAAGTGTGAAACAGAGTGTAAACGCTTCTATTTGCCTTTAACAAGATCGATATGCTTTACGATTATTTTTATGGCTTTAATGCGGCGAATGGGCAGCGTCTGCTTAACCATGTAAGTGACGCGCTGAGCAGGTAATTGGAAACCACATCGTATGTGCCGCCGGAAAAATCGTCAGCACATACGATGCGGCACATGCATACGGCACATACGAGCTAAAGTCATTTCTTGCAGTTTCTCACAATATGTTTGCTACAAATCCGTGTTGTCTCTGATGGCAACAACGGACTTCCATCGACACTGCGGAAATAAACAAAATAAACCGCTGCGTAGCACAAGTACGACATGCGCACACAACGTTAACTAGTACGTCCCCTACAATATGGAATAGAGGCAGCAATGTAGACAGCTTGGCCATTTTTTAACAGTGCTCAAGAGACGGAAGTTGAAAGTAGTTGTAATCATGTAATCATTCCTGCTTCAGCAATGCCGGCGCGACCAAGAGGCGGGCGTGTATCGTCCAGTAACTCGATCGATCGGTGCAGTGGTGAAGCGGGAATGAACTCCGGTCATGTTCAATGCATCGTCGAACAACTTAAAGTTTTTGTATGAATAGAAGGATTATATACCCAGTAATTATTAAATTTATGTGGGTTATATATAAAAACCGTAATACACTCAGGAGTGATCAACGAACGAGCTCGCTTTGTTTGCTGTTGTTTACTTCGCTCGGCGCACCGCAGTAATCCATGTCTGTCGTCTGCTTTTTTCGTACCATTTTCTTGTGAATCGGCAGAATTTCACTGGTGGCATCAACCCTTTCGTGTTTACATTGCTGTCGTGACAGTTAACAACACAATAATAATTTCCGGTCATCGGAAGAGGCGCCGTCGCAAACGAGACGTTTCGCGCGCAGCGCGAACTGAACGCGGGCGCGATCGCGAAGGGATGCGGCGGCGGAAACCTACCCCCGTTGGAGGTGAAATCGTTCCGCCAGGGGAGAAACGAGCGCTGGCGTCTAGGATGAAACTTAAGAGGAAAAAACGAAATCAGGAAAGAAACCATTTATGATAACTCAAAGGGAAGCTCATTACTTTTCGAAGCGAGATCGGGATGCCTTAGAACACGCACCTATAAAGCGAGATATAAGAAGTAAGAAAAAGCATGTGCTTGCTGCGGTAAAGCTAGGGAAACGACGGAGCATATTTTATTAGAATGTGAAGACGTCTACCCAGCGGTCGATTTAGGCACCACTGGCCTCCTTGAAGCCCTTGGGTTCAGCGGGAGCAGTGGTAAAGCAAACAGGTCCGCAATAGACATTAGTAAGAGGCGATTGGAGAATTGGTGGAAGAAAAGTAGGGAAACGACAAAAGACGGAGACGTACAAAAGCACAATTCACAATAGGGGATCAGAAAGTTTGGACGCGGTAGTTCATACTGTTTTTTTTTTTCCTTTTTTCATTGGTTAACCTAGGTAGGATATTAGGCAGCATAGTAGCAAGAGCTTGGTGGCGCAACCCACCGCCCCGTTCCAAAGGGGACGCTCATAACATCCATCCATCCATCCATCCATCCAAACTTGGCGTGTGGTCGTCCATACGGCACACTGGTGTTTTCGCATTTCGCCTCCATCGAAATGCGGCCACCGCGTTATGATCCCGTGACCTTGTGCATGGCAGCGCAACGCCATAACCTCTAAGCCTCCGAGGCGGGTATTTCCGTGGGCTATCATGAAGAGTCGAGGACAAAGCAACTTCATTAACTAGGCTTTTGGAAAGTGCGTTCGCTTGTATGTATTCGTAGGCAGCAGTGACTTGGGAGCGCGAATGCTTTGCACCACTAGCTGCATTGGAGCGCCGAAAAAATACCTTCTTTTTATTTAAGAGCCGTTTAACATCAATTTCTGTGGTTTTACGTGCCAGAACCATGATATGATTATGAGGCAAGCCGTAGTGGGGGACTTCGGAATAATTTTGATCACCTGGGGTTCTTTAACGTGCACCCAATGCATTTCACACGGGTATTCTTGCATTTAACGCACATTGATTAACAAACGTTCAAGACGTGCATTGAACCATGTTAAAAATTAAAATATGGGGTTTTACGTGCGAAAACCACTTTCTGATTATGAGGCACGCCGTAGTGGAGGACTCCGGAAATTTCGACCACCTGGGGTTCTTTAACGTGCACCTAAATCTAAGTACACGGGTGTTTTCGCATTTCGCCCCCATCGAAATGCGGCCGCCGTGGCCGGGATTCGATCCCGCGACCTCGTGCTCAGCAGCCCAACACCATAGCCACTGAGCAACCACGGCGGGTGAACCATGTTGCGTGTGAGTTAGAGGTGCCTAATCGGAATCAACCGATTCTGCATTTCCGCATTTCACCCTCATAAAAATGCGGCTGCCATGGCGGGGATTTGCTCCCGCGAACTGGTGTTTCGCAGCGCGATTGCGTGGCCATCAAGGAACCACGGTGGTTATCATTCCGCAAAGACAGGCAGGTATGCCGTAAAGCCGGTGCCCTCATCGCGAATGACGAACACTTCTTGAGTACAGAAAAAAACAAACAACAACAACATAGCATTCCAACTCAAATGTTTCTACTAATATGGCGCACACTGCTACAACTACTTCTTTTAGGCGTGGCCTATCAGCCTCCCAAAAGAAATCTCGACTTTCCCAAGAATCTAATTAACGTGCTGAATCAATTAAATAAAAAGTACCCTAATGCGTGGGTCTTGCTGCTTTATTAGGGACGTGAATTACCCCATTGTCAACTACTCCAATGTATCAGGGCTAAACGCAAGAGATACGGAAGCAAATTTATTAGCGTGTGCCTAAACGTTAGCCTTACTCAGCTAAATGAGTAACCAAAACGAGTCAGAGACGATCCGGCAACCATTTTAGACCTCAAACTCATTAGGCGTCCTGAAACATTATCCCGTGATAATTTCCTCCGGGAAGTAAGTGACCATAAAAGAATTCACACAACTTTCATATTTGCGCCTTCCTTACCTCAAACACAAGATAAAATTATTGGGCTCTGCGACAAAGGAAATGACAGCGCTATACACAACGAACTGGTCACATATTACGAAACATACGAATCGCGCTTTGCTAAGCACTCTATAGAAGAAAACTGGTTGCTCGTCCAAAACAATATAAATGACCCGGTAAAAAAGTATGCTCCATTAACTATCATTAGCGCAAATCGGAATAAGCCATGGTTCACAACAGCACGAAAAACGTTCGAGAAGAAATTATGCACATCCCACACACGGTGGGAATCGGTGTAAGCGAAGCTTTCTGTGCTGGTTCCTTTGATTGACGAAAATTTGCGGCAATGTTGACGGCTAAAGCTTATTTTTTTTCAACCTTTAGTCTAACACGAGAGTGGTGAGTTGGTGTTAAACGTTACCGTGCGTTCGTCACTGATGTTTGTCTGCGTAGTACACACCACACACAGGGAGAGGTGTTTGTTCAGGTGTTGTTGTGAGCCATATTTCATAACCTCAGAGAGGGTTGAGCGTTGTCATTGTCTCATATGGCACATTGCATCGCGGCAGCAGCATTAAACTTGAATTGGATTATGGGGCTGTACGTGCCAAACCCACAATCGGATTATGAGGCACGCCGTAGTGGCGGACTACGTATTAATTTTGACACCGTGACGCTCTTTAACGTCTCTCAAAATCTAGTTCACGTGCGTCTTGTATTTCGACCCCGTCGAAATGCGGCTGCCACGGTCGGGATGAAATCCAGACCTCTAGCAACGCCATAGCAGCAAAGCTACGGGCACAAAAGTGTCGATTTGACGGTCAACCGCTTCCGCAGTGTCGCCTGGACCCTGCGGTGCGTTTTAATTAATGCGACTCTGATTCTGCAGTCCTGCGTAATTTGCCCACTTTACATAATTTCATGGTGTTTATTTTTCAGAAATAGTAGGAACGTACTGTACCGTACCTTGAACTTAAGCTTAATCAGTCTTCCCGCAGCCGCTGTCTAGTTTAACAGTCTGCCCCACTGTATGGGAACTGCCTCTTCCCCTCCTCTCGGTAGTTCTATGTATATGTCCCCCTTTTTTTACTACATTTGTCGTACGCATATGAAGCCATTGTTTATTCACTAAGGCAAGATCTCAATTGCGAACTCGTTCTTGTCACCATCGTATTCCATGTCTGTCACTATGTCATATTTTTTGTATACTTCCCTATATCGCGCCCCTTACATATCGCCATCTGCACTCACATGATTTGCACAGGTCATTCACTTAGCGTCGTTGGCTTCTGGTCGTATTTCTTCCCTCGTACAGCAACCGACTGCGATGGCCTTCCGTACAGCATTTCTCCTATCGCAAATACATCAACCTTCACTGACGTCGTCAGGACGTTTTCTACGATGCGGTAATCGATATGAATTGCCTTCTTGTGTTGCCCCCACCCCTTATGTTATACCCCAAGCAAAGACATAAAGTACCTTAAAGGCATAAAGTGAAAGTGAGGACAGGCTTTTCGCTTTGAACTGCACAAGGTTCTTGTATTTGGTAACTCAAACTTTGAAGACTGCATTGCACAGATTATAAAAAGTGAATGGTTCTCGTTGGCTTTCTCGTTTGCATAATCGATGGCTATTGGTCTGTGGAGTGGGCAGTCGAAACTGAGCTGTTGGCGACGTGCAGGAATTTCATTCCTATTGCCGGCGACAAGCGAATCCACTCACCTGTGTCGTACATATCACTGGGTGCGACGAAAGAGAAATTGAAGTTGTCGCCTCCGCGCACAATGTAGCTCATGGCAGCCACGCGGTAACGCCGTGCATCTTCCAGCGGTTCAAACCGAGGCACACGGCAGTCAGCGCACAAAATGAACGCGTCCACCACGCGTTCGTAAGGCTTTCGTCGCACGTCGTACACCACGCGCAGCCCTGCAAATGAAACTGTGCATCAGAAGAGCCACACGCAAGAACAATGCAAAGCTAGGCACATGCCAATACAAGAGACAGTCCAAGGGTCGAAGAGTAATCGGCAGAACAAAACGACGAGGCAAGAAACATAGGGTAACAGGACGTGCACAAACTATCAACTGAAATTTATTCACTAAACCTTTTCTTTAAGCGCAGGCTACTATCTGCAATAAAATAGGTCTGGTAAGAAGAAAGCACGACACAAAGGAAAAAACAAGCACAAGCTACTATCATGCAATCAAATAGGTTGGGTAAGAAGAAAGCACAAAACAAAGGAAAAACAAGCACCATGTATGATCAATGCCACAAGGTACAATGAATGATACGGTGAACGTGAATGCCTCACTAAAAGAACTACTCGAGAGGGAAAATTACGGCAAGCTCAACCACTTTTCCCGTCGCCTAATGTGATTGCGTTCGATAGGGTCAAGCTTTATGCATTCCTTACAGCTTACAATGACATGGCAAAGAGGAGGAGAAGAATTTGAACTTTTCTGGTATTGTAGCTCCTGTTCAGGCTACAGCCACTGGTGCTCGCTTGGCATGGAAGGTAAAATTTAGGCGTCAGCTGATGCAACCGGGCATGAGCTTCCTTCGTAAACAAGCTGCTGCAGATGCTCACCAGCGGCAGCGACGCGTGTACCACGTACGCACGCAAGAGATCATTTCCTTTTAAACGTGGAGGAGACACTCGCCGGCCTTACAGGGCTCCTGAACCACGCCTCGAGCTTGGTCCGCGCACACGCCGCGTTCAACATCTGGCGCGGAGCGTGGAACTCGCAAGCGGAGCCAACTTTCTCTCATACGCTTTCTCTTCAACAAGGGCCGCGCTCTCTTCTGAACGCTTTATTTCGTAATATAGCAAATTCCCATACGCGGCTGCTATTGGCTGTCATCAATCAGGAAGGATGTTTGGATCAATGTTGTTCTTCCTGCTGCACTGTGTACATTTATTGACAATGTTTATTAATCAGGCTGAAGTAAGCGAAAATCGGCTTTTGAATTTCGATAACTATTACGTACTTCCGGGTGTAGCCGACTATCATTTGCCCATGCTCGGCCGCCCGCGTCGGAGTTAAATTTGGCCACCCCGCTTATCGTAGCCGTCGGGCCTCGGTAACTTAGACCAGTTTTGAACACTGAACTAGCCCCGAACCACGCGAAGCTTAAGGTCAGACCAGACACACACTTGCCAGCGCGTCCTGGCCGCCCTAGTTAGACGTTTTGGCAGGCTTCGTATTGAGCTATTGATGGTGCTTTAAAATGTGCTAGTTAAATGTGGCTACTAACCGTTGGTCAAGCTGGGAGCACGACAAAGCCGGTCCGCACCACGAAGCGTGGCCAGGCGTATGAGCGCACGAAGCAGACGCTGCGCATGCGCACTACAGTTCCTGCGTAGCTTAGGCAGTGCGGCCGCCTCAGGATGCCGCGAGGAGTTTGCTTGCTGAGTGCGTCTGGCTTACGTTTCGCGCATCGTAGGCGCCAAAGTGGGAAGTGTATACCCGTTACGACTGAAGTACAAACACGGCCAAACTTCTTCGCTGCTGAAGTATACCCGCCGACAAATTCTTGCGGCAGTACAACCAAAACTGCGTGGGCTAAGATAGCGTATTTTTGCTACTACACCTACGCGTGCCAAACGTATTGCTGCCAATGTTAATCTTCGTTTTGCTAGTGGGTCTCTTCATGTGAACACATTAGGTCAAAGTTTCTTTACCCTTATCTGTGCGCTATTGAACTACGCGTGCAAAGGCATACAGTGCACTCCAATAATGACCTATGGCAAGCGATAAGATATATTGTACAGCGAATAAGCCTACACTCTGAAAAGTAGGGAGAGCATCGCAGAAGCATAGGGACCGATTTACTCTTCAAAGCATTGTTTTACTCTCGCAAAATGACGAGGCGAGTCAAATGCATTGCTCACTCTGTCAGAAAGAAGAGATAAAAATGTTCTTTATACTCTTCCCTTCTGAGTGAGATTATAATTCCTGTTTACCTCTTGTGGCAATAGGCAGCAAAGCGTAGCGTATGCTCCTGATTTAACTGCACTTGTAAAAATGTTTACACCCTTTGAGGCTTATCTTGTCCGAACATAATAATCGTCATCTCCATTGCTAGTGCTTCCTTTCTTGAAAACTCAGCGCTCACTGCTTTCCTTTCGAGAATGCTATGTCACGCTGATAACACGCATGCTGTTTGCAACTTGTAAGTACCAGGCTCGCAGCGTTAGGAATTGAAATGCGGGCAAGACAGATGACGATTATTTTTGTCGGACAGGATAGAACCCGCAAGGTGTAAACTCTTTCAAGAGTGTGCAGGAGGCTGGTCCAAAACGTGGCGATGTATCCCACACGCATGCAGAGAGCAAAGAGGACACCGTTTTGCTTTTAAGAGAACAAACAGCCAGAGAGCAAACGGGAGCGGAGCCAACGCTCTATTTTTTCTACTGGTAGTTGCCTCACCGCGCGTGCGCACGACATGGCGGTACATAATACCACCGGAGAAAGACGAGTCGTCCAGTGGGCAGGAACCAAGGCCATCCAACATGTAGAACTAAATCGACAAAACAGCAGAGGCCCTGACGTTACGTTTTTGAAGCCGTAAATGCAGCCATGTTGGTGTGCCATGTACCTTTGTGCCTCCAATCAGCTCGCCGGAGCAGATAGGCGCGAGCTTTGAACTTGCATTGCTACGAGCCGGCGAAAGTGTGTGCTCCTCACGCGCGTCGGGACAGCTCGCGAAACTTCTGTAACAGTTTTAGTGGAGCAGACGCGCTCCTGTGCTTTCCCGTGGTCCGTTCAAGAATACCCATAGGCGGAAAGTGTTCACTTTTCCGGGGGGGGGGGGGGGGGGGGGGGGGCTTTCCGAGCCCTATGTGTAATATAGATTTCTTGCACTTGAATAGACTTCATGTGACCTCGATGAATTGTTCAATCAGGTGACGGCCTTATATGAAAATTTTCTAGACCTCATAGTAGCAGACATTTTAATGTCACAGCCTGAGTCCTCTCCCACCCCCAAGAATGTGGCGCCTCTCGGTGGTGTAATCTACATTCGTGTAAGTGTCGTATACTTCGCTATCGATAATACTGCTTCGCCTTTCTGGCGAAACTACAGCCTCTTTGTGTCTTTTTTTTCTTTTTCTGTAAGCCCGAGTTTAAGTGCTCCTGCGCATGACTGCTGTTCATTATGATTTCGAGGGAATCCGGCTTGGCCTCATTTCGGTTACAGAGTGAACAATACAACTATCCCAACTATCATGCACCAAGAGTTAAAAAAAGAGCAGTTGCGTTACTCGAAGAACACCTAGTGTATATTGTTTCTAATACAGTGCAGTAGCCTTCATTAATTCTTTGGTTCCTCAAATTTAATTCGACAATTGCCCTTATTATCTATGAATTCGTAAGCGCCGTTGAACACCAGATGCTGCTATAGAGGACGTGTTTGAATAGGTCTTCTTCTCCAGCCACGCATTACTGCATCTGCTTTATCACATCTTCATTGACTTTCTTGATGACTCACGCTCGAATTCTACGGCAGGCATCCCTTATCCTTACCTTGAACTGATCTGACGTCCGTCTTGATCATGTAAGCACGATCTTTCACATAACCCCAAAGAAAGAAATCGAGTGGAGTGAGGTTAGCAGACTTAGCCGGTCAATTTACCGGCCCGTGCCTTCCAATCTATTGCGTGTAAAAAGTCGCATACAGCCAGTTTCGTGCTCGGCTGCTGCTGTGTGCGGGTGCCCCATATTGCTTAAAAATTAAATTATGGGGTTTTACGTGCCAAAACCAATTTCCGATTATGAGGCACGCCGTAGTGGGGGACTCCGGAAATTTCGACCCCCTGGGGTTCTTTAACGTGCACCTAAATCTAAGTACACGGGTGTTTTCGCATCTCGCCCCCATCGAAATGCGGCCGCCGTGGCCGGGATTCGATCCCGCGACCTCGTGCTCAGCAGCCTAACACCATAGTCCTCCTATTGCCATCTTCAGCTCCCAAGTCAAGGATCATGTTTTCCTTCTGCTCATTCCAGAAACACATGGCGAGTGGGACGAAACAAAACGCACCTCTAAAAACTTGAACTTAGGTTGTCAATTCGCGTTTGTGGTGATAGGTTTCGTGGCGAAAAAAAAATGCCTGTGCACTTTATCTATACGCTAAGACAACAGCTGTCGCCACTTGTTTCTAACTAACACCACATGCGACGTGTTAATCCGCCCGGGGCGCGCCAGATCAAGCACAACCTCGATCACGATGTTTTTCTTGATTTCGTCCTGACTAATTCAGGGGGAGAATGTTCGAAGGCATTCCATTATGACGCGGGTGGGAGCGCAGTCACTTAGTATTATCTATATTGTGCAGGGTTTATTTACCAATCGCAAAAACTTAGTAAAGGGAAAATCGGACATCGACCCGTTCGTAGCAATTGCTACAAAGGAAACCCATACGGGTTCCTCGAAAGAAAACCTCGCAGCTTAAGAAAATTCGTCCTGGTCCAGATCTGAACCCGAGACCACCGCCTTTCCGGGGCATCCGCTCTACCATCGAAGCTAACCAGGTTGCTAGCAGAAGGAAGGGCGAAGTCGAATTCGTCAACACCTAGAAAGAAAGGGAACATTTTGACGTAATAGTTCTGCGGAAACCCACAATGTGGAGAGAAGTAATTAATAAAGGGAAAATGAGACATCCACCCGTTCGCTGCAATTGCTAGAAAGGAAACCCATACGAGTTGCTCGAAGGAAAACCTCGCAGCTGAAAATCTCGCATCCGTGGCTGTGGGAAAATTAAGTCTTCAGAGTCGCAAGAGGAGGAACACCAATGCACACCCAAATGTGAAGCATGCGGCGGCCCCCATATCACCGGGGATAGGACATGCAAACAACGCTACCAGATCCCATATATCGTTAGGCGTCGGCGTCGAAGGCGACGACAAATGGAGCGAAAAGTACAGATGGCCAGCGGCGAAGACATCATGATCTCCTACGCACAGAGCTCGGCGACACCTGCGGCAGCATATGGTGGCGCCACCCCGCGAACTCGCTCACAATCGAGGGGATGCTCTCGCTCCAGGAGGCGAACCGGCTCAGGGAAGCGCGGGAAAACCAGCGCATCCAGATCGAGATCCTGGTTCCGGTCTCGCTCCCAGCCCGCGCAGCGGGCCACGTGGGCCGACAGAGTCAAGGGCTCCGGCACAGCGCCGTCGATGGGAAAGAAGACTTGAGCGTAACCACGCTGATGATGACGCTCTTAAACTTACATCACGTGGGCACAGCTAAAGAGCTTCCCAAAGCCGTCGCCGAGCATTTCAAACAAACAGGTCGCTATCGACGTGTGCACAGCGCAATAGACGAGGACTGAAAGAAGAGCACAGCACAGGCGCCTGTGTTGTGTTCTTCCTTCAGTCCTTGTCTTTTGCGCTATGTACACTTGTCCATATTGGATCACCAACTCGCCCGATCTTCCACCTTATCAACCAGGTCACAACTTCGATGAACTTAAGCTCTACATCCTACAGTGAAATTTCCGCTCTGCGCGAGACAGAAAATACAGGGAGAATTATACTTCATCCTTAAGTTCAACAGGTTAGAACCAAAAGGCATAAACGTTTCAAATGGAGTTTTAGAATTTCAATTCAATTCAAGTTATTTCTCAGAAGCATCTGGACTGCTTCCTGGCTAAAAACTGCTAGAGCAGCTTGACAAAAGGCGCATGAAGCCGTTACAAGGCATAGCGGACAAGACACATAAAAAAACAGGTATAATCGCAAGCAATGGAATCAAACAGGATTTCAGTTTAAGAAATCAGTTTTACAAGACACACCAAAGAACAGCAAATGAAGTATCGAAAGAAAGAAACAAAGTTGAGAACAGGTAACGAAAAGACACAAAGTTGAAGTTCATTCTCAAATAACAATTTCAAGTGCACTGTACGCAATCAGTAGGCATTAAAACACAATATAAAAAAACAATATGACTTACAACATGATACATAAGCAATCGCAAACACTCTGTACACAACAAAACACAATAGGCCAGAAACACGATATCAAACCGAAAGGTCACTCACAATACGCTGGATCTTTTATTTAGTTACAATTGCACAACATATGTTGGAAGCTGCCTTCTACTATATCCAGCAGTATTTTGGTGCTTATTAAGTGTTAGGGGAACATTGTGAGCCAGAGACTGAAGTTTGTAATTCGTACGAAAATGTGGTATCGCCCACATATCAGTGCAGCGCGTTTTAACAGTCGACGAGTAACGCTGTAACGATGCCAGAAAAGAGAGGTAATTAGCGATTTTAGTTGAAGAAAAATTAAACAACTGCAATAACCGAAATTGATACATTTTATCCGCGCGAAGTAAATTATGCTCTAGAAATGCTTCTTTCGTGGTATCTGTGCGTTCAAGATCTGAAATTTGTCGTATAATTCTTGTTTGTATGGTAACAATCTTATTTGTATTAGTTTTAGTTGTGGTAGCCCAAACCAGGTTGCACTAGTTTATGTGTGAATAACACGGAGCGTAGTAAATTTGAAGCTTTGCTTGTAGTGGAAGAATACTGCGACAGCGCGATAGTACCCCTGTAACTGCAGATAACTTTCGACAAAGAAGTTCAATGTGAGTATCCCATCTCAAATTTGAAGAAAAATATATTCCTAGAGTTTTGTGGTCACTGACAATGGCAACAGGCTGGTGTTCATAGCTAAGCTGATGGAACGAGGAAACCTTTTTGTTTTTTGCACAGAATATGATCGCCTTCGTCTTAGTTGCATTATTCCTGAGTCTATTCTTTTTGGACCATAAAGACACCTTATTGAGAAGTTCATTGCATTTCATAATTGTTTGATCAAACTTAGAACCGCAGACAGTAAAAGTGGTATCATCAGCGTATATCATAAATTTAATTTCGGTGTCTATCAGGACAATGTCATTAATATAAGTATTGAATAAAAGTGGACCCAATACGCTACCCTGAGGCACTCCGTGCGTGAAGGTTAAAAAAGATGATTTGTTATTGTTAATAAAAACACATTGCTGTCGGTCACGCAGGTATAACTCAAGCAAGGCCAAAGTTTTCCCGCGAATCCCGTATTGTGTAATCTTTGTCGTAAGAACGTCGTGGTCAATGAAATCAAAAGCCTTACTAAAATCCAAAGAAGACCTACTGTATACAATTGTTGTTCAATGTTTCCTTGGACTGTTTTCTTTAAGGACAATAACGCTAATTCTGTAAATCTTCCCGCTCGGAAGCCAAATAGACAATTTGTTATCACATTTTTCATGTCGAAGAATTTCGTTAATCGTGAAAATATGATTTTTTCCAACCCGTTAGAAAAAACAGGTAGAACAGAGATTGGTCTGTAATTCGATGCATTGTTTTTGTCTCCCCCCTTGTATATTACTGATACTCTAGCCTTTTTCATGGCATCTGGAAAAATTCCAGTCTCCATCGCTAAGTTAAAGATGTACGCAAGTGGGGAAGTGACGAACGACAAAACATGCTTAACGGTTTCGACTTGGATGTTGTCGATATCTAGAGCCTTACTATTTCGCAATATCATAAACGTGATGTGGATTTCATGTTCGTTGGTTGGTTCGAGAAATCTACTGGCAACAAAATTGATATATTGTTTGCCGATGTCTGGTGGGCTATTGTCGGCTACATTTATATTAACAAAGTGAGTATTAAAATAGTCTGCAAGCTCTTTGCCTTTAAGTTCACGGTGGCCTACAGTTAACGTTTTGATAGAAGGCATACTAGTATTACGACCGAGAACATCAGTTATTGTCTTCCAAGCAACATCAGGGCGTTGCCGAGTAATATGTCCACAAATGTGTTGACAGCCGGTATGCTAAATTTCAAGCTATAGGCAACAGCACTTAGTTATTTATATTGGGTTGTTTAATATTACATTTTTCTCCCTTTCTTTTTTGATTTTATTTATACACTGAATCCATTTTAGTAATTTTTTTTCCACGAGCACCATTTTCTGCCGCTCCTTTTATTCTCTCTTTCAGACAGATGATAGCACACTGATCTCCAGCAGATCAGGCAATCTCCAGGCAATAGTCCAGGCCCCTTCCACGAAAAAAAGAAAACACTCGGTCGGCTGACACACGGCGCTACCACACGTTCCCTCACCAACGTTGAATAGTCCCCCTTTTCTTTTCAATTCTGCACCCTCGCCGCTAACACATCCTCGGTCGTCGTCTCGCCCACCTGCCTTGCCCCGTCTCCCATTTAGAAGAAGCCTACGTATATATAGTGTGCTGTGGAAAGCAGATGTCGCCTTAAAGAAGACAAGTCCACTTGTCGAAACGTTGGCTACCGCTCTTACCCTTTTATCATTTTGCTCATCGTCTTGAACTTGCATCTCCCGTCTTCCTCGTGCTTTCACTGAAAACGCAGTAGGAATTCTTACTTCGGGCTGAAGTCTGAGCTGTTTTTGATAATGTACAGAAGTGGTGTGTTCATACGTCAGATTTTATGTCTCGTGTTGCGGTTTTCATAGCGCTCGTCCTGTCTGCTCCTTTCTGTGTCCGTGTTTCACTTCGCGCTAGAAGCCAAAATCATGCTACCGTACCAACTCGCCCAACTGTCTATCCTTTTGGTTTTCAAACATGGTGCCAATGTGAAAGGGTGCTTATGTGTATGAACTAGGGGAGTTGTGAAGCGGCGAGTTATGCATTGGAATCAAATATAATGGCTACTGTTCTGGGATTATGGTAGCAGGGTTGTTCTGCCTATGTTTACTGTTTTGGACATGTCTGTGCATTTCCTTATATGAGTTGGCGCTGCAGAGTTTGTCGTATGAACAGTTAAATAACCCTTCCGCCGGTGGTTACAAGCGATATCTGTGCATTTATCTATTGCTTGGCAGAACAAAATGTGTTTATCGCAATAATATTTTTAGCGGAGAAATAAAGTATCAAAATATAATCTTGCCTTGCATATTACCAGTGTTACGTCTCAACACCACCAAAGGTGTCAATTGAACGTTTGCCACGTGTCATACCACCGCACCTCCTAACCAGACGTCAGCGCGGCGTGAACAACGACTAAAAGCGCTCACCCCACCATTACCTGGTAACCGGGAAAAAGGACGAACGGGAGGGAACCACGACAACGAATGGATAGGCGCTGCTAATTAGACGAGTCAAATCACCACCCATCCCTCGGCACTTATTCAGCCGTCAAGACAGCCTGTAAACCGGCTGTTGCAGGGTTCCACGAAAAGACCTCAGCCGCCCTTCACCTTGCAGTCTGATCGAAGAACGGGGTGGACAACGACGAATGAACCAGGTGTCGCAGGACGATTTCTTCCACAAATTCCAAACCAGACTCTTCGAGGCGGAGTTACTGCGGGTTATGGATAGCATAGGCGTGGTACCGCAACGGAGTCGACAATAGTGATTTGCTGCTGGACAGTCTTGAGATCGCCGTCGACTCGCCTAGGGAAGACGACAGGATTAAAAGCAGATACTTTTCGAGGTTGAGACAGAGGGTCCTGATGTGAACTGACACGATTAAATTGCTCCTGCGTGACTGGAGCCGTGTAACTAAGCTAAATAAACCCCTTTTCCTTCATTTTCTACAACTTGACGTCGTAGTCGATGGGCTTGGTGGATTCCATGCCCTGAACGCCACCCTAATCGCGACAACTGGTTGACAGCGGTGCGACCAAGAAGGCAGTCCTCACGATCTGGGATCGGCGGACCTGTGTACGTGGCTCCGGGAGACGCTAACTTGGAAACATCGAGGGAAGCGACGGGCGAAAGAGCGGCTTCCGAATATGCGGAATCGGGAGACCTGCTCTTCGTGGCTCGGGGAGACACGACAGTCGAAGTGGCGGCGTGGAGTCTTGGACGGCTCGAGGAATGTGGAAGGAAGAGATCAAGAAGGTAGTCCTCACGATCTCGAATTACCGGACCTGTGTACGTGGCTCTGGGAGACAGGATCTTCGCAAGCTTGAGTTTGGGTGAGCGCTTGAGCGACTACGTTTTGCCGTACGATAAGGACAGTGTTCTGTTGGGCAATTAGCTTTGATTGATCGCCACCCGATGTGCGGGCAATACAGGGGAAGTTGTAGTCAGCTTTCAAAAAGCATGGATATTACAGAAAGAAGCGGTGTTGCTCTTAGCAACAGAGCTCGGTAGAGAGATTAACCATAGCCATAGAGGAAGCATAACCATAGAGGAAGCCGGAAATTCGTACCGTGATTGACGAAGAGGGTTTCGAGGAGGACAAGCTCACAGAGGCTTGGGAAAAGATATGTCGCGAAAAGGAAGAGAAGGAGCGCGACAGACAAGAAAAAGCGAAAGAGAGGAAGTATGAAATTGAGCTCACGGAAATAAGACAAGAAAGGAGAATAGTGAGCAATGCTAATGTGGCGCCGCCACAAACGGAAAGCGTGAAAATGACGAGTTTGCTTCAGCTGTAAAAATAGGCGATGACATCGGTCTCTACCTGATTAATTCTGAACGCATTTATGAGAGACAATCATTTCACAAAGACACAGGGCCGGAGCGGTTGCTAGCGTTGTTCCCAGGATAGGCCTCGCAAGTCGTAGGTCGACTGAGCGCAGCCGAGTCCGGCGCGTACAGTCCATGAAGTCGAGTTTGCTCGCAAAATACAAGCTTCCCACCGAGGAATTTCTGAGCAGATTTCGGCTGGAAAGAAGGAAGCCTAGTAAAAGCTTTGTTGAATTTGCATGTAACCTGAGGGATAATTTTGCGGACTGAATAAAAGGTGCAGGGGCGGATAACATCAGTAAAATGTCAGATTTAGTCTGCTTAGAGTAGTTTTACAAGACCCTGCCGGATAACGTACGCCTTCGGGTTAAGGAGAGGCACCAAGGTGCATCTATAAAGAACGCATCACAGCTGGCCGACGATTACGTGGCAAGCCGTGGCTTGAAGCCACAAAGCAGTACCAAACAGTACTATTAAAAACCTTGCACATGGCCACAATCTTGCCCTATGTGGCAACAAGCCACCCAAAAGGAACGAGACGACACTAGTCGCGGTTCGACGCCCACCGAAGGCATGGTGAAAACACCTGAAAGGGGTAGAAGGGAACCTAGAAATCAGTCGGAAGAGCTGGAATCGAGAGTTTCGTTGGCATGTTATCACTGTAGGGAAACGAGCCACTTCGCCGGATTGAAGTAGGTAAAGGCAAGGCGCAGAAGACCAGGACTTAGGAAGGAGAACAGAAACGACAAGACGGGTGCCTTGCCTTTACCTACTTCAAGCATGAACCAACTAGCCCAAGCAAGAGTTTTACTTTCGCCGGATACTGCCCAAACAAAAGACCAGTATTCGCTTGCATAAGCAATCGTCAGAGTAACAGCAATCTTTTAAAGTCATACATGACAGATCTAATGGTAAATGGCCAATAGCGTAGGGTACTTAGGGACCCCGCGGCCCCCATGGCCGTCGTCCATCCCAAGTATGTGAAAAGTGAAGACTATGTGTCCGAAGGCGCATGTATAAGGCAGGCCGTGAGCGAGGACTCACTGCGCCTGCGTATTGCAAACTTATAGGTTGAGGGACCTGTTCTGCACACGAGCCGAGGGACGAGGCGGAATACCGGCAAGGCGGAAACCAAATCAATGTTTATTCCCCCTCCCCAGTGCCCCTTATATACAAGGTCCTTTCAGATTGTAGCGCCACTTTATACACACAGGTGGCGACCTCTACATCCCTCCTATTCACCTTTGATGGGACACGGCCATACAAGTCAATCCATCGCGGTGGCCTCACTATACGACCGCTCCGAGTCTATGTCACCGTTTCCTGCGGCGTTACTTCTGGCTGCGTTGGTTCCTCTTGTGGTTCTGCAGGCTGCATGAGCTCGGGAGGGACAGTCGAAGAAGCTGCCAGTTGAGCTGGGGTCGCTTCCGATGAACGAAGTACCAGGTGTCGACGATTACGCCGAAGGTCGCCTCTGGGGGTGTCAACAAGGTGGGACCACAGACGCTGAGCCTGCGAGAGTACTTTACCATTGCAGCGTGTGTCAGTGACCCATTCTTTAGGATTCAGAGGGGCCAATGGGCTTGAAGCATGACGGCGATTGTAGTTCATCGCTTGCCGTACCTTGGGCTTAGCTGCTGCGCGCGCCTGCCGGCCTTGGTGGCCACTGCTGCTTCCTCGGTGTGTAGTCGCGCAAGAGGTCGATAGCATCCGGCATTGGCACCGCAGGCTGCTGCTTCTAGATGGCTCGAGCAGAAAGTAGCTTTATGGTACATTACTTGAAGCGCTAAACTCGAAGGACTGTTCAGGAGCGTTCAATTGGACAATAATGCTTTCGCAGTCACAGTTCAAATAAGTGCTTAGATGCAGTGGCGTAGCCAGAAATCTCGTTCGGGAGGAGGGGGGGGGTGCGTTGCAGCTCGGATTCCGCCTTATATAATTTGTCGAGCGATCAAATACACCAATACTTGCATTGCCATTGCCAAAGATGCTACAAACAAATTCTTGAACGCTACGCTCTGTCAAGACAAGTAAAATATGTAATTTTTCGTAATAGAATATACTACTTGGTCTCAAAGTTTGTGCCCAAAATAGTTGATATCAATGCTTACATGATTTCTGTCTATTCAGTAAGCAGAAAAAGTATCACACGAGCTTTAGAACTATGCTTACATGTTTTCTGTCTATTCCGTAAGCAAAAAAAGTATCACACGAGCTTTAGAACTATATCAGTTTGAAACCTGCAAAGCAGTGCATGCCACTGATATGAAAAGTGTAGAGGCCATCAAATGAATAAGTTGAGGACAAATATTTCAATGAAACTTTGTTAACTTCCTGCCTTTCTGTCATTTGCATCTCTCTGTCATTCAAGGGCGTTGTTTACATTTTTGTACATGTGCAACAACCAGGGGAAAATCTCAATGACGCTGTCCTTTGTTAGAAAGTATTGCACAGGAGCTGCTGTCATCGGTCGTGTATTGGGAGTAATTGCACTGAAATTAAATTCGTAACAGAGAGCACATAAAAAAAGCAGGAGTTCTGCAAAATATGCGAGGGCGAGTCAATGCGAATATATGACAAACTGGGTACTTTATTTAAAAGTAGTCTACACAAGCGTTTAGACATTTGTGCCACTGAATAACCAGTCGCGTGATTTCTGTCTCATAAAATTCCTTGGCTTGCTTCTTCAAAAGTCTGTAACTCACTCTTTCACGTTATCGACCGACACAAATCTGGTGCCCTTGAGCTGTTTTTTTCAAAAGCTCCAAAATGTGTAAGTCGCAAGGCGACAGGCCTGGGCTGTATGGCGGGTGTTGCAGCATTTCCCACTTGAACTTTGCCAGTTTTGTATTAACCACGTCGGTGATGTGGGCATAGGCATTTTCTAACATACGCAAGAGCTTTTCCAACAAAGCAGAATAATCAGAGTTCATGACATATATAAATTCAAAATATTACTAAGCTATTGAAATGCTATGCTGGGAAAACTCGATTCATTCCTAACCCTGGTAACCTTACAAGAAAATAAAAGTACATATTTATATAGTCGCCAGGCACCATGGCAGATCCCTTTCTCACGTACTAATTATGGCTGTAAATGCCTTAAACGTACACTACCTTCCCTGCTTAGTTATTTCAACCAACAAAATGTTGATTTGTTATCTCTAAACAAAACTAAAATGTTGGATTTGTTCTTATAGATGTGTATTGTTAACTGCTCTAACAGTTCCGCAGAACTTATGATGTACTTTCGTTGTGTTTATACGTTAACACTTGTAACTTTGATTCCTAGAATCCAGGTTTCCGCTGCAGTGATTGTGCCCGGACCGCTCGACAGGGTTTGCGTTGTGTGCTAGATGCTGCAAAGGGCGTCTTCACGTTTCTAAAATTCGAGGATGTGATGATGTCCTGGGCTACGTTGCCGAAGTGTCTGTCGGAAAGCAGCAGCCTATATGCAGATTTTTGTTTTCATTTTAATACATAGATGCACACATATTTGCAAGTATGTCAAATAATTTCTAAAAAAACAATGTTTCCTGATGGTAACTGTATTGTACACTTCTGTGAAATTTGGTATATATATATATATATATATATATATATATATATATATATATATATATATATATATATATATATATTTGCTTCTTGCATTCTTATGATATATGCGATTGAGTCTTTGTTAAATAATAGTGTATTATAACTAGTTTCTATGCAATAACATGAAAGTATCTACATGTATTTGTGTTTAAAATACTCTTATATCCACACTTTATGCGTGATTGTGTTGATACACCAGCCGCTACCGTGCCTGTCTGGGAGACCGGAGCTTTGTCAAGTCGAAGAAATTTTGGCTTTTTTTCTGGTGCTCCCTTTTTCACCTTGTATCCAGTAGTGAAAATAAAAAGATATGATGATGATAATTGTCGTGGAGCAAGATGACCCCATTCCTCAATTTTCCACGTTGTTTGTTCTTCATTGCGACACTCAGCCGATACGACATGAGTTTCTCTGTGCTAGCCAGTATAACTTTTTTTATGATGGTGAGCTTGAAATTCACCTCCTCCAGTGCACAACTTCTGCAGGCTTGGAGTGACGCCTGTCACCGGCAAAAGATGCCGAGAGCAAGTGGGGCTATACTTATCCAGGTACAACCAAATTAGGAAGGCCCATAAAGCTTCAACAAGACATTCCCTCACCAGATCAGGAATTGGCCTCCATGGTGCAGTATTCGTCCACCCCCTCCCATATGGCTAACTCAATTACCCAATGGCCCTCAGTCCCCAGCAGCTTCAGAGCACCTAACCAAAGCGGCGGTCAGACCTGTAACGCAGCAGAGAGTGCTAAGAATCTCTGGATCAGGACAGGCCGCCAATGAAAACTGGCCCTTGGAATGTTTAACACCCGAACCCTCTCGAGTGAGGCTAGCTTCGAAGGACTCTTTGGGGAATTATCAAACATTGTTTGAAATATCGTCGGCCTAAGTGAGATTAGAAGAACTGGTGGAGCTTATACATTGATGAATAACGGACATGTCCTCTACTATAGAGGTCTCCTAGAGAAGAAGCAATACAGGGTAGGATTCATAATCCATAAGGACATAGCGGGCAACCTTGACAAATTCTACAGCATTAATGAGAGGGTAGCTATAGTAATCAAACTTAATAAGAAGTATAGATTAAAGGTAGTACAAGCCTACGCTGCAACATCCAGTCACAATGATGAGGAAGTAGATCAGTTTTATGAAGACCATCATACCTTTCTGGTGAAGCAGCACACTGACACAGACACAGTGAAGACACACAAGACGACACTCGCTGCACTCGCAACTATTTTATTTCAGAACACACACTTCATATTTATATACCTGCGCACCCTCAGGCGTCAAAGATAATCAAGGCAAGATTAATGGCATTTTTTAAGATCAGTTGCCCGCGCATACTCGGGCGTCAAAGATATGGCACCTATCTATCATGATGTGCAATTTTATCGCATTTGTTGCACCTCTAACAAACATTTTTATTACAGAATATTTTCATCCTTTAGTGTACTTCCAAAAAGGGAACCGCACCATGGCTTAGATGTAGAGATGGCTGACTGATACAACCCTCTCCCGTCTTGTGAATGTGAAATGCTTCGATTATTTGCCTGATCAGCTGATCCTTCTGGTGGTATAAAACTGAAGTATTATTGTACAGAACCCATGTTGTGAGCAGTGCCCTTTATTGTGGGAATGAGTGTTCCCCCCAGTGACCTTTTGCGCTCCAAAAGTATTGTGTTTACACACCGAGCCATTTGGCCGATGTATATTTTGCCACACGATATGGGCAAACAGAAGACAACGGACGACCGGAAGATGTTGAATTACTCGACCGGGAGACAACAGAAGATGTTGAATTAGCGATGAGAAAAGTGCAAACTCAATATACTGTAGTAATGGGCGACTTCAATGCAAAAGTGGGGAAAAAGCAGGGTGGTGAACAAGCAATTGGAAACTACGGCGTCGATTCTAGGAACACTAGAGGAGAGATGCTGGTAGAATTCGCAGAAAGGAATAAGCTTCAAATAATGAACACCTTTTCAGGAAGCGTAGCAACATAAAGTCGAGCTGGAAAAGCCCTAATGGTACAGCAAGAAATGAAATTGATTTCATACTTTCTGCTGATCCATGCATAGTGCAGAATATAGAAGTGATAGGCAGGGTAACGTTCAGTCATCATAGGTTAGTGAGGGCTAGGATTCACTTCACTTTGAAGAGAGATAGAGCTAAATTGGTCAAGAAGAAACGGGACGACCTAGAGGCAGTAAGGGTAAAAGCAGACAAATTCAGGCTGGTACTTGCAACCAAATATGCAGCCTTAGAACAGAGAGAAGATGAAGACACAGCTAATGAATGAAACGGTAACTAGGTTGGCTTCAGAGGCAGCAATTGAAGTTGGAGGCAAGGCATTAAGGCAACCAGTAGGCAAGCTCTCCCAAGTAACAAAGGACCTAATAAATAAGCGAGAAAAAATGAAAGTGCCCAACTTAAGAGATAGGATAGAATTCGTGGAACTGTCAAAACTGATCAACAAGGGATATTCGAAATTATAACGTGAGAAAGACTGAAGAAGGCGCAAGAAATGGACGCATCCCTAAATCTGCGAGAAAGAAATTTAGCATAGGACACACCAAAATGTGTGCACTGGAAGAGAAACAGGGTAATATCATCAGCAATCTCGAAGATATAGTAAAATCAGCGGAATAATTCTTTACTGACCTGTACAGTACCCAGAGGAGTCAGGATATCTTAATAAGAAACAGTAATGAACAGGATACAGGAACTCCTCATATAACTAGCGATGAGGTCAGAAGGGCCTTGCAAGCCATGGAACGAGGAATAGCGGCAGGAGAAGATGGAATAACAGTCGACGATTTAATCAAAGATGGAGGAGACATGATGCTTGAAAAACTGGCGGCTCTTTGTACGAAGTGCCTATCGACTGCAAGGGTCCCAGAAAACTGGAAGAATGCAAACATTATACTAATCCACAAAAAGGGTGACGTTAAAGAATTGAAAAATTCTAGGCCCATTAGCTTACTGCCAGTATTATATAAAATATTTCCCAAAATTATCTCCAATGGAATAAGGGCAACACTGGACTTTAGTCAACCAAGGGAACAGGCTGGCTACAGGAAGGGATACTCTACAATGGATCACATCCATGCCATTAATCAGGTTATCGAGAAATCCGCAGAGTGCAATAAGCCTCTTTATATGCCTTTCATACATTACGAAAAGGCATTTCATTCAGTAGAGATACCAGCAGTCATAGAGGTATTGCGTAATCAAGGAGTACAGAACGCTTACGTAAATACCTTGGAAAATATCTACAGAGGTTATACAGCTACCTTATTTCTACACAAGAAAAGCAGGAAGATGCCTGTAAAGATAGGGGTCAGACAGGGAGACAATCTCTCTAATCCAATTCACTGCGCGCTTAGAAGTATTTAAGGCTTAGAAGTAAAGATCGACGGCGAATACCTCAGCAATCTTCGGTTTGCTGATGACATTGTTCCATTCAGCAACAATGCAGACAAGTTACAACAAATGATTGAGGACCTTAACAGAGAGAGTGTAAGAGTGGGATTGAAGATTAATATACAGAAGACAAAGATAATGATAAATAGCCGGGCAAAGGAACAAGAGTTCAGGATCGCCAGTCGGCCTCTAGAGTCTGTGAAGGGATACGTTTACCTAGGTCAATTAATCACAGGGAACTCTGATCATGGGAAGGAAATTTAGAGAAGAATAAATATGTGCACCGTATAGGCCCCCTAATTCAGACCTGGACTATGTGCATAAGCTGGAGGATTTTTTGTTCAACTACAGAAATAAAAATTTGATACTTGAAGGGGATTTCAAACTGCCAACCATAAACTGGTCTAACGAAAGCCTTGGATGTTCTGAAAATGCTGACGCTATCTATGATATAATACTGTCCCACAACCTTCAGCAAATAGTCACCGAACCAACTAGAAAACACCCGGCGTGGTTGCTCAGTGGCTATGGTGTTGGGCTGCTGAGCACGAGGTCGCGGGATCAAATCCCGGCCACGGCGGCCGCATTTCGATGGGGGGAAATGCGAAAACACCCGTGTACTTAGATTTAGGTGCACGTTAAATAACCCCAGGTGGTCCAAATTTCCGGAGTCCCCCACTACGGCGTGCCTCATAATCAGGAAGTGGTTTTGGCACGTAAAACCCCATAATTTAATTTTTAACTAGAAAACATGGTTCTACTGAGTCAATCTTAGATTTAGTATTCATAAAACGCTCTTTTTCAGATTACACCGTATCTGTTCATGACTGGATATCTGATCACAAGTTAGTAGTCGTATCTTTACCTGCAGTCCACGGACGTATAGAAAAAGCAAAGCATAAGAACGTAAAAGATTATTCAAAAGCACTGGATGAATCCACCCTTGATTACTTGGAATTGGCTTATGAAAGCTTTGAGGGAACCAGTGTCACACAGTTATGGAACACGTTGAAGGAACACTGCAAAATATTGTATCAATAGCTTCATATCCGATAAGAAGAAGCGCTTAAAGAAAGCAAATCCCTGGAGAAATCGGCACAATATTCACCTAAAACGAAGGCTTAAACGGCTGAAAAAAGCTAAGAACGCCAGCTCTAGTCAGTTAGCTATTTTAGCAGAAGAGCTTTTTTCTAGCATTAAATCAGCAAAAACATTACTTTACAGAGAGTCTTCCACAATTTATACGAAATGATCCCCATGAATTTTGGGATCACCTTCGAACTTCCCACAAGCAAATAAATCAAATCACTGGGCATAACAACGTGATTACGTGTCCTCAATCAATTGCTACGCATTTCAATGCCTATTTTCATTCTGTATTTTCTGAAGAAAGTGCCAATGAACATGTGTTTGACCTTCCACCTGAAGAATTAATCACTGTATCCTACGAATGCGTTGTTGAATCCCTACTCCGGTTGGATACCAAAAGTTCGCACGGTCCAGATGACATACTAAACGCCTTCTTACACCGTTATGCTGAATCATTAGCTCATTTCTTAACAAAAATTTTCTGTTTATCCTTATCGTCTTTTTCATTGCCCCCCGACTGGCTAACAGCCAGAGTTGTGCCTGTGCATAAAAAAGGGGACCGCGCGTGTTTAAGCAATTACCGTCCGATTTCTTTGACGAGCACCTGCTGCAAACTAATTGAACACATCATCGCTAACCACCATACTTCAAATATTAAACTCTAAAGGATGCTTGTCTCTATTTCAACACGGCTTCAGGAAAGGTTTTTCAACTGTCACGCACTTGGTTACTGCTATCCATAACTTTAGTTCCGTATTAGATAAATCTGGACAACTGGACATAATTTTCTTAGACTTCAGCAAAGCGTGTGATAAAGTTCCCCATAATAAACTTCTTGAAAAACTGAAATTAATAGGCGTGCCCTTGACCTTAGTAAACTGGATTGCTTCCTACCTACAAAATCGAACACAGTTTGTGCATGTTGGTGGTATCTCTTCCACGTTACTTCCAGTGACATCTGGCGTGCCCTAAGGAAGTGTACTAGGTCCACTCTTATTTTGCTTTATATAAACGACATTGTGTGTTCCATTGATAGAAATGTTAAAAGTGGTTTATTTGCCGATGACTGCATGCTGTACACCCCTATAAGTTCTGTGGCTGACCAAATATTACTGAATGATGCATTCCGCGAAATTGTGGCCTGGTGTGACAGATCAGGAATGGTCTTCAATTCTGATAAGACTGTGCTTTTGCGCATGACAAGAAAGAAACGTCCTATCCACTATAGTTACTCTGCTTACGGCACTACTATCTCGGAAGTCGAAAAATACAAATATTTAGGCGTTTTAATAAATTCACAGCTTAACTGGAGCGACCATGTTGATTACATCTGTTCATCTGCGTTAAAAAAACTTGGATTTTTGAAACACAAGCTCAAAGAAGCACCCAGTCACGTTAAGCTATTAGCCTATAACTCTCTTATTCGGCCCAAACTTGAGTATGCGGATATAGTGTGGGACCCGTACACCAAAAAATATATAGCAAAAATAGAAAACGTGCAAAGACGGGCTGTGCGCTTCATTTACAATAAATTCAAGAGAGCTGATTTCCCATCTGCTTTAACGGCCTCCAACAAAATTAAACCTCTTAATATAAGACGGAAAATTGCTCGATTAACGTTTCTTCATTCATTCATCCAGGGAAAGTTTGGAATTTCTTCTTCACCTTATGTTACACCTTCAACTACACGAAAAACCCGTCACCAACATACCCATGCCCTAACATCATATTTTGCGAAAACAAACTTTTTTAAATACTCATACTTTCCGCGTACAATAAACAATTGGAATGCACTGCCTGAACATATTGTCTCAAGTGACAGTTTTGAAAGAAATCTCAGCAATGAATTTTGATGTGCAGATTGATGTGCGATGTATTTCCTTAGACTTGTTTCGCTCATTTGTGTCATGCGTCAAACCTTTTGTCTATGTAATAATTTATGGCGTTTGTAAATATGCCTTGCTATCTGCCCTTCCTGCTTGGACCACATGAGGTCTGCAGTATTATGTAAATAAAAAAATAATAGAAAATGGATTGGATCGTGCTCCAGTGCTGACACATGGGGCAGAGACTTGGAGACTGACAAAGAAGCTTGAGAAGAAGTCAAGGACAGCGCAAAGAGCGATGGAACCAAGATTGCTAGGCATAACGCCAAGATGCAGAAAGAGGGCGGTTTGAATCAGAGAGCAAACGGGTATAGAGGATATTCTAATTGACATCAAAAGGAAAAAAATGGAGCTGGGTAGGACATGGAATGCACCGGTTAGATAACCGTTGGACCAGCAGGGTTACAGTATGGGTACCAAGAGAAGGAAAACGCAATCGAAGACTGCAAAAGACTAGGTGGAGCGAAGGATTTCGGAAATTCGCAGGCGCCAGTTGGAATCGTTCGGTGGAGGACAGGGGTAATTGCAGATCGCAGGGAGAGACCTTCGTGCTGCAGTGGATATAAAACAGGCTGATGATGATGATGATAATGATGATGAATACATGCATAGAAAAATTTGGGTGCTGAAAGAAAGATTTAAGAAAGTGGTATGCTGTTTTTTCAACAAGGGATTTCTGTCTAGGGTTCTTGCAAAATATGAAGTACACAGGCTGGCATGTTTGGCATAAAAATTCACAACACTTTACATTAGATTTTAGTCTAGCCACTTCATAATGTGCCCCTAGTACAGCTTAGCGTCAAGCCTGAAGCTGATCCCTGTTGTCACATCAGTTGCAGGTTTGATAACGCGGTATCACAACTGCTGGTTACACATGTCATAGTCAGGTGTTCGACGAAAACTCGTCTGGCGAGGAAACATATTGGTGTCAAAAAACGTGCACTCGCCAAGAATACCATAAAAATAAAGAACATACATTTTGGGCCTCGTACGGCTCCCTTGATCACAATGAATGTGTAAGCATGGGAGCGCGGCTATTTATGGGTGAGGTGGCGCAGTGTTCGGGTGTATATCTCGTGAAGATTAACCCGCGTTGCCTAGTTGATTGGAAAATGATTCTAAAAGCAAACGCGCAAATAAGTGGTTATCTGTTGCGATGATGGCTGCCGAGTCCCAGTCAATGATGTGTCCGGTTATTTCATGACGTTCCGCCAGGGCGTTCACGGCTGTGGGGCCCCTGGCGACGTCCTTCATGTGTTACTTCTAGCGCCGTTTAATATTTCTGCTCACGCCGATGTACGATACGTCACACTCCTTGCATGGTATCTTGTACATCACGCCCGGTTAGTCCGTGTGTTGCAAAGGGTCTTTCGCGCGGACCAGCTGTTGTCCAAGTTTTCTGGAAGGCATGTGGGCGATTTGTACACCGTTGCCCTTAAAAATTCGTGCAAGGGCTTCACTTGTTCCCACTGTGTAGGGTACCGCCGCGCGCTTCACTGTTTCTTTCGCCGTTTCACGGCGGGGATTCGCTGATTTGCGCTCCTGCGTTCTGAGCAGTTGTAGAGGGTAACCATTGTTCAACCGGTCCCTTCTCACAACCCGTAGCTCTTGCCTACGTTTCGTGGGGCTGAAGCAGACGCGGAATGCGCGGGAGAAGAGGGCTGCTGTGATGGATTGCGTGCTATGATCATCATGAAAAGGAGCTGTTACCAACTTGCTCAAACTTCAGCTCTTGTTATTGGTGTTTTTGTCCACAAAATGTCCATATATCAGTAGTGGTGCTGGTGACATTTGCATGTGTGAAAAACAGAGGATTACTTGACTGCAGAACCACTTGATTTGTTCTGCACATGATACTGAAGTTGCCAGTAAAAAGACGGGGAATGCGGGAGATGGAAATTCAAGACGATGAGCAAAACGTGAACAAGGTGAATGCAGGAGCTAACGCTTCGACAAGTGGACTTGTCTTCTTCAAGGCCACATATGATTTCCTCGCCACAGTATATATAGGTGGGGTTCCTCTAAAGAGGAGGGGGCGTGAGGCGGGAGGACGCGGAAACGAGGGAAAATGAGAAGTTGCCAGTGTTATATTAAACGTGCAGTTGGGTAGGAAGCTACTATGGTATTTTTTATGGTGCCCTGGTGCATTCAGCTTGTGCAGGTGCTTCAAGCTTGTATTTTCTTTACAAAAATTGGGCTGACGCCATAGAAGGAGAGTTGTAAAAGTGTAATGAAAGCCTCCTGATCGATATTGTCACGTAGTAGCGACGGTGAAGAAAGCAGCAAAACGTGGAATGACGAAACTAGCGTTTGTTGGGCGAACTTGTGCCCTAAAAAAGGCTACGCTCAAAGAACGGCGACAGCGGCAAGCACAGTCAGTCGGTGATCGTCCATAATCAGATCAGCGGGTCAAGCGCGTTGGCTTTTATACATCAGTCGTCGAACGTTCCAGAGTAGTCACTGAGACCCGCGCGTCTTCCACAAATATTCAAGGGGTGTACAGTAGCGCGATTAGAACACGGGATAAAAGAAAACACATAGGGACACACACAGCGCCAACTTCCAACAATGTTTATTACCGAAAACTAGGTCGTACTTATACACTCAGCCAACATTAGTCACAGCCACGTGAACAGATAAACAATCAGAGCGAAACATCTTTGTAAGTGATATGTTAAGCCAAGCGCAAAAATTTCATGTCTTTTTAAGAGAGAGCCAATGATGGTTTGCTGATACATGAATCTCCTGGGGCATCAATCTGCTCGGCTTCTATTATAAGTCTAGTGAGTTCGCCCTTATTTCTACCAGTAAGAATATAGCTGGTAACATACAGGAATTCTATAGCATTAGCGACAGGGTGGCAGGTCTTGTTGTGAAACTTAATAAGAGGAACAAATTGAAGGTAGTACAGGTCTACGCCCCTACATCCAATCATGATGACCACGAAGTCGAAAGCTTCTATGAAGATGTGAAATCGGCGATGGGCACACTCAAAACAAAATACACTATACTGATGGGCGATTTCAGTGCCAAGGTAGGCAAGAAACAGGCTGGAGAGAAGTCAGTAGGGGAATAAGGCATAGGCAATAGGAATAGCAGGGGCAATTTATTAGTAGACTTTGCAGAACAGAATAATATGCGGATAATGAATACTTTCTTCCGCAAGCGGGAAAGCCGAAAGTATACGTGGAGGAGCCCGAATGGCGAGACTAGAAATGAAATAGACTTTATACTCAGCGCTAACCCTGGCATCATACAAGATGTGGACGTGCTCGGCAAGGTGCGCCGCAGTAACCATAGGATGGTAAGAACTCGAATTAGCCTAGAGCTGAGGAGGGAACGGAGGAAACTGGTACATAAGAAGCCGATCAATGAGTTAGCGGTAAGAGGGAAAATAGACGAATTCCAGATCAAGCTACAGAACAGGTATTCGGCCTTAACTCAGGAAGAGGAGCTTAGTGTTGAAGATATGAACGACAATCTTATGGGCATCATTACGGAGTGTGCAATAGTAGTCGGTGGTAACTGCGTTAGAGAAGATGCCGGTAAGCTATCGCAGGAGACGAAAGATCTGATCAAGGAACATCAAGACAGCTGATGAACATGCTCTGAGGAACGGAGGAGGCCTAAAAGCAGTGAAGAAGAAACTAGGAATTGGCAAGAAACACATGTATGCGTTAAGAGACAAAGCCGGCAATATCATTATTAATATGCACGAGATTGTTCAAGTGGCTGAGCAGTTATATAGAGATTTGTACACTACCAGTGGCACCCACGACGTTAATGGAAGAGATAATAATCCAGAGAAATTTGAAATCCCACAAGTAACGCCGGAAGTAGTAAAGAAAGCCTTGGGAGCTATGTAAAGGGGGAAGGCAGCTGGGGAGGATCAGGTAACAGCAGATTTGTTGAAGGATGGTGGGCAGATTGTTCTAGAAAAACTGGCCACCCTCTATAAGCAATGCGTCATGACTTCGAGCGTACCGGAATCTTGGAAGAACGCTAACATAATCGTAATCCATAAGAAAGGGGACACCAAAGACTTGAAAAATTATAGACCAATCAGCTTACTGTCCGTTGCCTACAAAGTGTTTACGACGGTAAGCGCAAATAGAATCAGGAACACCTTAGATTTCTGTCAAGCAAAGGACCAGGCAGGATTCCGTAAAGGCTACTCAACAATAGACCATATTCACACTATCAATGAGGCGATAGAGAAATGTGCGGAATATAACCAACCCTTATATATAGCTTTCATTGATTACAAGAAAGCGTTTGATTCAGTCGAAACCTCAGCAGTCATAGAGGCATTACGTAATCGGGGTGTAGACGAGCCGTACGTAAAAATACTGAAAGATATCTATAGCGGTTCCACAGCCACCGTAGTCCTCCATAAAGAAAGCAACAAATTCCCAATAAAGAAAGGTGTCAGGCAGGGAGATACGATCTCTCCAATGCTATTCACAGCGTGTTTACGGGAGGTATTCCGAGACCTGGATTGCGAAGAATTGTGGATAAAAGTATTGTTGAATACCTTAGTAACTTGCGATTCGCCGATGATATTGTCTTGCTTAGTAACTCAGGGGACCAATTGCAATGCACGCTCACTGACCTGTAGAGGCAACGCAGAAGGGTGAGACTAAATATTAATCTGCAGAAAACTAAAGTAATGTTAAACAGTCTCGGAAGAGAACAGCAGTTTACGATGGGTGGCGAGGCAACCGAAGTGGTCAGAGAATACATCTACTTAGTACAGGTAGTTACCGCAGATCCGGATTATGAGACTGAAATAATCAGAAGAATAAGAATGGGCTGGGGTGCACTTGGCAGGCATTCTCAGATCATGAACAGCAGGCTGCCATTATCCCTCAAGAGAAAAGTGTATAACAGCTGTGTCTTACCAGTACCCAAGTACGGGGAAGAAACCTGGAGCCTTACGAAAAGGGTTCTACTTAAATTGAGGACGACGCAACGAGCTGTGGAAAGAAGAATGATAGGTGTAACGTTAAGGGATAAGATAAGAGCCGATTGAGTGAGGGTCTAAACGCGAGTAAAGGATATCTTAGTTGAAATCAAGAAAAAGAAGTGGGCATGAGCCGGACATGTAATGAGGATGGAAAATAGCCCATGTGCATTAAGGGTTACGGACTGGATTCCAAGGGGAGGGAAGCGTAGCCGGGGGCGGCAGAAAATTAGGTGGGCGGATGAAATTAAGAAGTTTGCAGGGACAACATGGCCACAATTAGTACATGAACGGGGTAGTTGGAGAAGTATGGGAGAGGCCTTTTCCCTGCAGTGGGCGTAACCACGCTGATGATGATGATGACATTTATTTAGTTCTTGCAACTGTCTGCACTAGTGATTCTTTAGCATCGGCATGAAGTTGCCATGAAGTTTTGCATTCGGAAAGCCGAGAACCCTTTAGCTGGCACATTGGAAAGAAGGGATCACCTTTGATGCACTTCATTTTCTGTTCGCATACTTACGTTGTCAAATAATACTAATCAGCTTGCTGAATTAGCTTGAGGCGCCAAACTGGCGCTAGTGGTGTCATCAAATCCAGACTTGTGAGGATAAGGCTCATGGCTTTGCAAGTGCGGTTGCAGAAAATGTGGCACTCACAGGACGCTCTGCTAGATGTGAATGAAATTAATTGGCGAATCTTGGTTACATCTTTTGTTTAGTTGTGTAGGAGGCAAAGATCTGACGAAAGGTTGTCTCGTCTCGAAAGTAATGATAATCACTAACATGGTCAGTGATCGCAACTTCACAAATCATTTTACCTGACTAAATGAATTTTCTTCGAACCCCTGACAACAACTTCTAGCGAACTCATTGACAGAAAATTATAATCGAGAGTTACTGGTTCGCCTCAATCGCATCCAGAATGGAAATTTGTAAGTGCCACCTTTCTTTCAAACAGGCTTGCCATACAAAGAATCTTAATCCAAAAAGTCTGCACTTGAAGGCATTGGTAGTGTCAAGGTGGTGCCTCAACATATTTCAACTAGCTGGGAAGAAATAACTGCCAGCAAGAGCTCAGTGCTGAGAAAAAATCAAGGGCTGGGAAACTCGAGCGTTCTTTGCAAGGAGCGTACTACAGCGGATCGTTATTTATGTATTCTGTGACATACAGCTTAATGTGAACTTCATCATCATCATCAGCATCCTGGTTAGGCCCACTGCAGGGCAAAGGCCTCTCCCATGCTTCTCCAACAACCCCAGTCATGTTTGTAGGCAACTGACAGTAAGATGATCGGTCTACAATTTCTCAAGTCTTTGGCGTCCCCTTTCTTATGGATTAGGATTATGTTAGCGTTCTTCCAAGGTTCCGGTACGCTCGAGGTCATGAGGCATTGCGTATACAGGTTGGCCAGTTTCTGCCCGCCATCCTTCAACAAGTCTGCTGTTACCTGATCCTTCCCAGCTGCCTTCCCTCTTTGCATAGCTCCCAATGCTTTCTTTACTTCTTCCGGCGTTACCTTTGGGATTTCAAATTTCTATAGACCATTCTCTCTTCCATTATCGTCGTGGGTGCCACTGGTACTGTATAAATCTCTATAGAACTCCTCAGCCACTTGAACCATCTCATCCGTATTCGTAATGATATTGCCGGCTTTATCTCTTAGCGCAGACATCTGATTCTTGCGAATTCCTAGTTTCTTCTTCACTGCGTTTAGGCTTCTTCCGTTCCTGAGAGCATGTTCAATTCTATCGATATTATACTTCTTTATGTCAGCTGTCTTACGCTTGTTGATCAACTTCGAAATTTCTGCCAGTTTTATTCTAGCTGTAGGGTTAGAGGCTTTCAATCTCAACTTCACGGTGACATTAAAGGACCACCTGTGCCGACAGTCTCAAGAAAACTTCATATATTAAAACCAATAGAGCCCGTTGAACAGCAAAGCTATCTTGAGGTTCTCTTCCTACAAGCCCACTAAACCTGCAACTGCCATTCTGCCCAAAGGAATCCACACTGTGGCAATTCACCCAGCCCTGACGAGGGTGACCTGCACCATGGCACGTGCCCACAGTAAGGTATTTCTGAAGCAAGACCACGAACTTAACCCAGAACTGTCGCTCTGTTGGCTCGACTTGTGTCAGTCACCCTAAATTGATCATTATGAAACAGGATGCATTAAAAATTGCAAACTCAGGGTAATGTCTTCATCGGCATCATTTTGTGGAGAAGAAAGGGGATCCAGTGTGACTAGTGATCCTGCCCAGGAGTCCATGATGTGAAAATGTGTAAAAATTATTTGCATAGGTAAACAATTGTAATGCATACTTGTGCTGTGGATTGAAACAATACCATGCACTTTAAGGAGTGGTGCCAATTTTTTTAGGTGTAACGAGCACCTGCACTGCAAATATGATTTAGTTAAAAGAAAGTAAGGCAGAATGGACCAATAAAACTAATGGCAATAGTGTCGGCACAAAATTTGCCCAAATTATCTGATAATTTCATATTTTAAAATGTATAAATTTTTGGTAAATGTAGCTACTGTCAGATGATTCTATATGGGCATTCGTTTTTGTGCATAGAGATTTTCCCTAAGTAAATTAAATTCTGGGGTTTTATCTGCCAAAACCGCAATATGATAATGAGGGACGCTTTAGTGGGGAACTCCGGATTAATTTTGGACACTTGGGGCTCTTTAATGTGCGCCCAATGCACCTCATGTTTTTGCATTGTGCCACCATTGAAATGCGGGTGTTGTGGCCGGCATTTTATCTTGCGCCATTTGGCTTAGCAGTGCAATGTAAAAGCCACTACGCCACCACGCCTTTTTCTTTGCTGGCAGTGGGGTAGTTTCCTAGTAATTTAGTTCGCTCGTCCTGTTTGTGTTGCTTTATAAAATTACATTTTAGGCTTGTTAGTTTTGTTGCTTCAATATTAGTAATAATTGTTCACCAAACAGTGAGTTTGTCCTTCTTTTTTTACTGTTATACCACTTGTTTCAATGGCCTGGTAATGTCACAGGTTATTCTACCAAAGCAATGCATGTTCCTGTCCCCAGCGCACGGACTTTTGCCTGATACGACTAGGAAGACTAGAAAGGCCAGCTCAACGACCGCAATGGCAGCTCCAGCGTCACCCATCGTGCTTCAACAACCCGGAGAGCCCCCTATCTTCAGTGGAGCTACGTCGGAGGATATGGAAACCTGGTTTGAAACCTTCGAAAGGATCTCGGCCTTCAATAACTTGACCTCTGAAGACAAGCTCCGACATGTGTACTTCTCCTTGGAAGATGCCGCAAGGACTTCGTTCGAGAACCGGGAATCCACTCTTACAACGTGGGACCTGTTCCGCAGTAACTTCCCGAGGACGTTCACGGGGCGCTATCCAAAAATAAATGGCCGAAGTTCTGCTGGAAACCCGAGGGCAACTACCCAATGATACCATCGCCATCTTCAAGGAAGAGATGACCCGTGTTTTCCGACACGCCGATCCGGAAATGTCAAAGAGAAAAGTGCGCTTATTGATGCGAGGCGTAAAGCAAGAGCTTTTCTCCGGACTGATCCGCAACCCACTGAAGACAGTAGCTGAGTTCTTGACACAGGCAACGACCATTGAGAAAACTCTAGAAATGTGCATTGCCTGTTCACGCCAGTAGCCATCCAAACACTAGGCTCCGGTGACCTCTCCGAGACCATCAGGGCCATTGCGCGCGAGGAACTGTGCAAGGTGTTTCCTTCGTCGCAACTTCAGTTGTGCTCAGTCACTGACATAGTCAAGGACGAACTTCGACGATCGCTGGGCGTTTCTGCAGTTCAGCCCGAATCGCCGCTTCCCGTCCCGGAAGCGATGACCTACGCCGCCGTCGCCCACCGTCAAAGACCCCCTCTGCGCCGCGCCAAGGCCCTGTTACGCCCCAATTCCGTCTTCCACCGTCCTCACCGCCAGCACGCCCACCAGTCGCCCAGCGCAGCTACGCGAGGAAGTCGGAAGTTTGGCGAGCCTCTGAGCACCGCCGGCTCTGCTATCCCTGCGGAGAAGCCGGCCTTGTGTACCGCCGATGCCCATACCGCGACTTGGGACGGAGGGGTTCGCAGTCGACGCGCGCGTCCACAGCTTGGGGAGCGCCCTCGTGATATCGCCAAGCACATCACCGCTACTCAGTGGAGCCTTCTGTAACTAGCAAGGACAACGCAATAGCATGATGGCCAGAAGAAGAACAATTGCTTTATTCAAGCATTTCATTACAGAGGCGCGGGACCGTGCGCCAAGGGTATCTCCGCATTTAGGGCGCGCAGCAATCCTTATCCGATACATCCCTTTCCTGTAAGAAGTAAATTGTCGTCATCATCATCATCATCACCAGCCTGGTTACGTCCACTGCAGGGCAAAGGCCTCTCCAATATTTCTCCAACTACGCCGGTCATGTACTAGGCAAATTGTAAACCTTCCTAAAAAGTTTTTGAAAGTTAATCTCACCACACGTAAGGATTACACGGGCACTTGGTGAAAACGTTCGTCATGATGACGACGTTGCGGTGGCTTTACGGTTCGGGTCGACCTTCTCAAAGGTGGAGATGGTACAACCGGGGTCGAAGGGTTGCCCGTTTTAGGTGGTTGACGCGTGACTGTTTGCGAGGTTGGAGCTGTCGCTGTTGAATTGTAACCAACGTCGTTGTCCGCTGGGGTGGTTTCGATGTAATCATCGCTTGCCTCTAAGAGCCGTTCGCCGGTTTGCAGTCAGTGACGACGGTTGTGCCTAAGGAGCTTTTGGTCCTCCGTTTTTAGCAGGTAAGATGTTGGGTAGGGTGGGTAGGTAGTGATGGGTATCCATCACTTGAGCTTTTCGGGACCATGCAGTATCTCTAAGCCTCACGATGGTACCCCTTTGGAGAGGAGGCAAAGGCCTTCCAGCTTGTTTTTGACTGCGCTTATTGACATCGGTCACAGTCTCAGCACTGAAGTCCGGGAGGTTGGCGAGAAGGCACCTTCCTTGCAGGAGTTCACCAGGGTGTCGCCCGTCCTCCAGTGGGGTAGTGCAGTAAGCCACCAGGCCCAACCAGAAATCATACCCCGAGTCTGAAGTTTTCTTCAAGATGCTCTTCACAATCTGCACACCTTTTTCCGCAAGCCTGTTAGACTGCGGATAATGAGGGCTGGATGTGAAGTGTGTGAAGTCAAATTGCCTTGAAAATACACCACATTCATAGCTAGAAAATTGCGGATAATTATCAGTACATTCTTCAACTCGCACGCCAAATCCTGCAAAGATAGCACTGAGGGCTGCAATGGTTGATCGCGCCGATATGTCTGGCAGTTTCTGGACTTCTGGAAAGTTTGATAAGGCATGAAAAACAACTATGTACGAGTCTCCCGCAAACGAAAAAATGTCAGCCCTACTCTATACCATGCACAACCTGGCACGTGTCGCATTTGAAGCGGTTCCTGCGGCTGTTTGTAAGCGTACTTGCGGCATGTAGGACACATTTGCAGCATAAAAGTGGTCGCCGCGTTGAGCCCTGGCCAAAATACGAGACGTCTGGCTCTTGCATTTTTGCATGCCGAGATGACTTGCATGAATTCTTTGCAGTAGTGGTTGACGCATGCTTTTCGGAATAACCACTTTCGATGCCTTTAAAAGTATTCCGTGGAGAAATGAGAGATATTGCTCAAAAGGCTTTATGTCGCCTTGTACCGGTAGCTCCAACGACAAACTAGTGATTACAGACTGCAGGTAGCAGTCACGAGCAATTGCCGCCTGCAGTTCTTTCTGCGTTACCGGCGTGACTCTGTTGCCTAGTAGCTGGACTGCGTGAACTTCGACGTCGTCAGTGGCACCAGCTTTGTCTCGGTTGTCAGCAGTCCACCGGGACAGCATGTCAGCAAGCACACGGCGCTTCCCAGGAATATACTGCAAGGCAAAATTATACTTGAACAATCTCAGAAAGAATCGTTGAAGACGAGGCGGCATGTCACCGACTTCCTTTTGAGCAATCGCCTAAAGCGGCTGGTGGTCCGTTTCGATCATCGCCTTCCGCCCATAGACGAATTCATGAAATTTTTCGCATTCGAACCAAATTGCTAGGGCCTCCTTTTCTACCTGAGCATAACGATTTTCTGCTTCAGTGAGGACTCGGGATGCGTAAGCCGCCACTCATTGTTGTAGCACTGAAAAAGAGCGGCGCCGACGCCGTTCTGCGATGCGTCGCAAGATAACTTTGTTTCCCGTCGCGGGTCAAAGATTGCCAACACGGGTGCGGTGGTCAAAATTTGCGTGATGCTTTTCCACTCTTAGGCGTGGTTTTCCGTCCACTCAAACTCTGTGGCAGCTTTGATAAGAGTTCTTAATAGCGCCGTTCTTTCAGATAGCTGCGGCGCGAACTTGCCGAAGTAGTCCAACACACCAAGCATACGGTGAACATCGGCCTTGCATGTTGGCACCGGCATTTGAACCAAACATTTAAGGAGCCCTGGGTTTGGCGATATGCCTTTCTCGCCTATGATATCACCCAGAAAGCGTAGCTCTCTTACGCCGAACTTGCACTTATGAGGATTAAACCTTAACCCAGGTGTTTCATCGGCTTTCAAGACAGCTACCAGGCGCTTATCATGCTCTTCATTCGTTGAGCCCCAGACCAGAATGTCGTCTGCATAAATAAGCACGGAAGGTAGACCGTCAAATATCTGGCGAAGTGCCTGCTGAAAGGCCTCAGGTGCGGACGAGATACCCAAGGGTAGCCTTAAGAAGCGGTATCTGCCGAAAGGTGACGCGAACGCACATATCTTGGACGTTTTCTCATCCAGGGGCACCTGATGGAATCCGGCGCTTGCATCCAGACAGCTAAAATAGGTAGCTCCTGTTAGTCGTGCTTCCACATCCTCGGACCTCGCTAAGGTGAAGTGTTGGCTCTTGACATACATGTTTACTCTTCTGGGGTCCATGCAAACCCCTAGAGCACCGTCTTCTTTCTGTACTAAGACCAGAGGGCTTACCCAGTGTGTGGGCGCCCTTTCTCTGACGATAATTCCCGCACGTGTCATTCGCTGGAGCTCTTTCTCCAGAGGTTCCTGTAGTGCCAGTGGAACCTGGTGGAACGACTGGAACTGCACCTGGTTCCAGGACCACGCTGTACAGAGTCTTCAAGCAACCCAACCCTTGGAAGAATCTTTCAAAAGTTCATACTCAGGGGAGGCATTCACAGTGTCCACCGAGCACTGAACCAACCCGAGTGCCTCACTGGCATTGAGTCCTAGGATGGCTTGACGCCCATTCTTCACGACAAAAAATTTGATGCTAATCTTGGTGGCTCCAATGGACACTTTCTGTGACGTTGTTCCGTGGCTTAAAATTAAACCCCCTTGTATCCTCACAGCATGGAGCAGGTAGGTTGAAATGCTTCTTTGGCTCGAAGCTTACGGTATGTTGAAAACGGTAGCAAGCTTATCTGCGAACCTGTGTCCACCCTGAACGTAACTTCGCGGTCACTTACACGTGCTTTATTTGTCCAGTCCTTCCTGTGACCATTTTCGGAGCTTATTTCAAGAATCTCAGTCATTCTCGTCGACTTAACCGACTTCACTGACGGCGGTCGACTTACGGTAACAACTTGCAAAGTGGTTGAACTTGCGGCAAGAATGACATATCTTATCGAACGCTGGACACTGTTTAGGCCTGTGTTTACGGTTGCATTTCCTGCAGTAGTATTCCCGATTGTCGTAACACTGCTTTTTATCGCGTTGCTGCTGTTTCTTCGTTGACACTGTGCGACTTAAAATAATGTCAACGCAGTCTTCCGACTTATTCCAAAGTTGGCTCCTTATTGCCGCCGATTCTGCAGCTTTGCACAATTCTTAAGCTTTTAGTAGCGTTAGGTCTTTCTCAGCAAGCATTTTTTCACGAAGTTTGGGTTGTTCGTACCAAACACAAATTGGTCTCTGATCAGCCAATCGTGCTGATCCCCAAAATTGCACTAGGTTGCCTGTTTCTTTAAGTCGCGCACAAATTTTTCAAGAGGTTCCTTCTCCATCTGTCTCCTTGTACGAAATACATATCTTTCATGAATTTCGTTGCTCACCTCGGAGAAATAAGCGTCGAACTTCTGCACCACAGTTCCGTAGCTTTCCTTGCTTTCACCGGGCTCGTACTGGAAATTGTTGAAGATGTCGAGTGCTTCGTCTCCTGCGAAGCTTATCATGAGTGCAGCTTTTGAAGCATCACTATTAGGGGCCTTCTCTACTGCCGTTGCTTACAGATACAGCTAAAATCTTTGCTTGAAGCGCTGCCAATATTCCGATAGGTTGCCCGATAGACACAAAGGCTCTGGCATCTTCACTAGGTCCATTCCGCACGGTTACGGCGACGCTTCAGTCCGCGGCGGCCCCTTCTGACACCATGTAATTTGCAAGGACAACGCAACAGCACGATGGCCAGAAGAAGAACGATTGCCTTATTCCAGCATTTCATTATATAGGCGCGGGACCGTGCGCCAAGAGTATCTGCGCATTTAGGGTCTGCAGTCATACTTATCGGATACACCCTCGACGACCGCCCCGTTCATCGTCACCAGGCCGCTACCTGTCGCCGCAGCGCCATCCATACACTGGCCCAGACCGGGGCAGGTCCGTCAGCCTATATCCGAAAACTAAAAGCTGCAAACGATGCAGGTGTGGTTGCTGTTCGTCTAACTGACGAAGATCCTCCACCGCCGAAGAAGACGCCGAATATGTTGTCTCGAGGACATAACAACGACACGCCGCCGGCCGACAAAAGAGGACCTGACGACGCCATGTACCGGCCATAGGTGAACGCTACACAGCCGTGATCGCAACCACCAAGACCTAACTGTAATGCAACACAAAGAACCACCGGCCTCGACGTCGTTCTCGAAGGCCGTGCAGTCACCGCCTTAGTAGACACAGGAGCCGATTACTCCGTAATGAGTGGACCCATTTGAACACAGTTAGGATTGCATGGAAGGCCCTCAAATACGGACAGCTGGAGGACATGTCATAACGCCGACTGGAATCTGCATGGCAAGAATTACCGTTCATGACCGGACTTACCCTGCCACCTTCGTTATCCTCCAACAGTGTTCACGAGACGCGATTGTCGGCATGCACTTCCTGAACCAACACGGCGCAATCATAGAAATCAAGTCCAAGTCGATAACGCCGTCGGAAGATAAAGCGATGCAGCCCGAGAGCTCTCGTAGTCACCAGGCCTTCAGTGGGCTCGAGGATCAAGTGAGCATCCCACCGCGCTCCAGCATTGTAATTTCTGTCGGCATCGAAACACCCGCTGACGAAGGAGGCGTCATCGAGGACGACCACGCCTCCTGCTCGACCGTGAAATTTGCGTCGCAAGAGAGAGCGCTAGACTCCCCGGAGGGAAAGCGGAAGTGATGCTAACCAACTTCAGCCAGAAGTTCAAGCGCATCAACCAGGGCACGGCAATCGCTTACATCGAGAAAATTGTGGAAACCAGCAAGCCGAGGTAACACAATTAACACACACACAAACCAACCAGCCGAGGTAACACTGATGTGGTTTTTTCTGCACCTAACAAACTAATCAGCCTGCGCAGGAAAACCAGACCAGAAAAGAAAGAAAGTGCTCCTAGCTGCCAAGTTAAACACAGGAAGGAGTTTAGAGATTGTAAGACATCAATTATGTATCGTATATCCTTATCGTGTGCAAAGTATTACGGCGGACACTCGGGCAGATGCATTAATGATAGACGGCGCGAACACAAAAATAAAGTCGACAAACTTGTATCAGATGGTTCTTTCTCTCCCTTGATTGTAAGCAACATAAGTGTTGCCCTCTCTTCGAATCAACAATCACTACTGGTAGAAATAAATGCGAACTCACTAGACTTATAATAGGAGCCGAGCAGATTGATGCATTAGGGGATTCATGTATCAGCAAACCGTCATTGGCTCTCTCAGAAAAAGAGATGAAATTTTTGCGCATGGCTTAACGTATCACTTGCAAAAATGTTTCGCTCTGATTGTTTATCTGTTCCCGTGGCTGTGACTCATGTTGGCTGAGTGTATAAGTACAACCTGGTTTTCGATAATAAACATTGTTGGAAGTTGGAGCTGTGTGTGTCCCTGTGTGTCTTCTTTTGTCCCGTCTTTTTATCGCGTTACCGTACACCTCTTGATGATAAGAACTCTCAAGGTCAGCCCCTGGAAATTCCCAGGCAAAGCAAAGCTCGCGCCAGAAGAATTAACGATGGTGTTGTATGAGGTAGAGGCAAGAGTTAACTCCAGGCCTCTCACTTGCCTTTTAACTTAACCAGAGGGAATGGAAATACTTACGGCCGTTCATTCGTTAACCGGTAAACAATTAATAAGCCTCGCTTACCACAACGAAGATGTCTGCACTTCATGGCCCAGATCAACGGACACAGGAAAGTGGCTTCATCGTATGTAGTTACTGGAGCAGTTTCGGAGAAGTCGGAGGAGAGAGCATTTACTTAGTTTATGCTCAGCGAGCTATGGAACTGTTCATGCTTTGAATAATGTATAAGTTGGTCATCTTGGTTTTTACGATGAAAGTTTCCCACGACAGTTGTCGAAGATCGGACGAATCCAGGAAGTACATCAAATACGTGATCAAAATATCAGAATTTGTGCGGCGAAGCGTCCGAGCGTCTCAGTAATACGACAACCCATCCTAAATCTTAAATTATGGGGTTTTACGCGCCAAAACCACTTTCTGATTATGAGGCACGCCGTAGTGGAGGACTGGAAATTCCGACCACCTGGAGTTGTTTAGCGTGCACCTAAATCTAAGTACACGGGTGTTTCCGCATTTCGCCCCCATCGAAATGCGGCCGCCCTGGCCGGGATTCGATCCCGAGACCTTGTGCTCAGCTGCCTAACAGCATAGCCACTGAGCAATCACGGCGGGCTGCGACAACCCATCTAGCGTCTGTACCAAATTGAACTGCGCGTCTTTCCGTGGTGAGGAGAATATTATTTATTTTACTTCAGAGAGCTAAGAAGAAGCCAACGGTCAGCACGCGAGACCGCGGCCTCCTGGAGAAGAAGGCAAAGTGAATGTCAGCCATGGACGGTATTCGAAATACCTTGTTAAATGCGCAAGTACACTAGTATTTCATCCTAGCCCGCGACCATTAATTCTATAAATGCAATTAGCATTGAAGTAATGTAGTCGCACACCGTACTGCCGCCACCAGAACGCATCGCGTATGAAGTGTCTACTGCAACCGGGCTGTTCTCTTGAGCTTCGCTTCATCGAAGAGCGGCACACACCCAGTGGCACATTTGCAGTGACCGAAGGTGCCGTCACAGTGGTGCAACGAAGAGCGCTACAGAAGTGGCACACGCCCAGTGGCGCGAGTTAGTGTCGAATAGGTTAACTAAACGACGGAACACGCACAATAGCATTGTCCAGAGGCACATATTCAGTGGCAGAACATATGCATTGACATCCAGTGACTCGAGTACCCATATCACGTATCCTGCAGTGTCTAGAGTTGCCGTCGAAGAGCTTCATTGAAGAGCGGCACATACCCCGTGATCCAAGTCGGCGTGAAAAGGAAATGCTTAGATCCGAACATAAATACCAGAAAGTGCGTGAAGTTTCCTAATAATTCTCATCCAATGGAAATGTAAAAATGTATCAACTCACTAAATGGTGATTCGGTATATATGCATGTATATATATATATATATATATATATATATATATATATATATAGACTTAACTTTAGTTTATGGATTAACTTTATGGATGGATTTATGGATGGAATTATGGATTACATAGAGCGAATAAATTATAGGTGCGGAAATGTGAAAAATGCCTCATTATTAAGTGTTAGCGTTGTAAGATATATTTCCGTGCATGACATTACAAGACTTGTAAACACCTGCTCATCCACACAACTTACCAGCGGTGATGAGGAATTCCGCGGGTGGCACCTCTCCCTTGGCGTCGTGCCGGTGGACACCATGCTCGAGGAGGTTTCTCAACTGTGCCCCGCTCACGTTCATCACCACGAGCGTGTTGCCGAACGGAAGAACGTTCACCACATCCTCGAAAGTGACCAGCCCACCTGTGCTCTGCGAGGGGGTGATCAATAAGCTTCACACATGATGAACCACATAGGCATGAAGGAAGTTCAGAAATTCGCTAGAAAGCCTTAGTAGATCATGAAAACATTCTTAGTAATCACTAGCATTTTGAACACAGTTCCATTCGGATGAGCTGTGCCGAACATAGCAACGCTACACAGCTGCAGGAAGCCACAATTTCTGACGCTCCTCTACCGTACGTGTCGACGCCAGTGTGAAGGTCAATCGATGACCTACAAACGATGTCACTGCTTGCCAGCGCGCTTTATCAATGCTGGCTGTGTGTTTCACCAGCGAGTCCAGCATGCACCGATGTTTTCCAGATGCTGACTTTAACAATAATCCATTGGCCAAATGGTGACATTAAATTTTCTACCTAGGCTCAGAAGGATGCAACCGACAACCTGGAGCAGTGCGGCCGGTTCTTGTGTTCAAAGTTCTGAAGCGCCTGTGCGTCCAATGTGCCTCCTATTGTGTTTCAAGCGCTCCATTACCTTTGTTAAAGTTGTACCGGCAAACCCACAGCCATTGTCTTGCGTGCAAACCGCCGGAGAAAGTAAGGCCGTTCTACCATAACAGGAGAAAAGACGAGCCGTTGAGCAGGAAGAGTCAAGTCTACTGCCGAAATGCATGCTTTTTTTCAGCTGTTGTCAAGTTTTAGTGATGCTTAAGAACACAGTAGCCACAAGTGTGAATAACATCACTAACCCTTTATTAGAAGAACTTGTGCCTAGCAAAACAAGTTACACTCAGGCACAAGAATGGTGGCGAGCACAGCCGGCGATGGTCGAAAATCAGATCTACGGGTCAAGCGCGTGGGTTTTCATACGTGAATTGTCGAAAGTTCCAGGGTAAACGCTGGTGCCCGCGTGCCTTCTAGAAACTGCAACACGATTCGTGCCGCGCATGCAGTCTCATAATACAAGCTTCGGCTTGAACATACAGAACAGATATATTCAACAATAACATTCGAGTAAGTTATAATCACGCAGGTCCATCTTGCACTGACCGATAAACTTAAGTTGATAACGGGTGAAATGCAGTCCCCGAGTAAAGGCTAAGTACACGTGTCAATTTAACCCCCCTAAAAAATCACCACCCCATACTGCAAACACTAAACAGAAAAGCAAAAGCACCTGTAGTAAAAAAAAAAAAAAAAAAAAACAAAGCATCAAACATAGAGTTTCATATTAGTATACCTAGAGGGAAATCTGGCGCTACGATCGTTCAACCATCATGGGAATGATTGCAAGTACAGGCTTCGGATTGGCATTCTATTGACTGGCGAACTAGTCTACAAGTATTTTTTTGGCAATTTTGGTTTCGCTCCAAGCGCAATTGCTATAAATTGCAGTGGGACAGTGCAACGCAAAGCTTTCTGCCTTTGTTATGTTGCTCGAAGTGGCGATAGCGCGCTGGGCCAGCGATGGGACGATGTTTGTGTCGTGGTGTGGCGTCGAAGCCCTCACGAGAAAGCGACAGCATCGTAAACGTTGAAAGAACATGTTTTGAGCGTTTGGACCTTGGTTTGTTAAGTGCGTTAGGTTGGCACTGTAGCGTTACGTGCGTTATGAAACTTCAGAATAGGAAAAAGAAGGCACTACTGATACAATACATAAACAGTTGTACTTCTAGTGGCTTGAAAATCAAATTTTATTGAGAGCTTCATTGTGCATTGGTCGTTTATGTGCTCATTGAAATGCGTGTTTCAGGACTTTGAGAACACAAACTTACCTGTGGTAGGAAAGGTTGCTGCTTCTTGGCTGTAGTCTAGTGTCGCAGAATGGGTAAGTGCAAAGCCACGCCATAACGCTTGGGAAGTGGTACGTCAATATAAGATATGATGATGAAATGCTCGTAGGAGTCCACTAGCGTCCTAGCTAGCACGGCAGCAGATGTGCTTAAATGTACTTGAAAACGTTCAGCAATCGTGACAGCTGACGCAGCCTTTCGAAAGCGCGAGAGAGTTCGCAAGTGCCTTTTGTCTGCGAGAAAAGTCTCGCGTTTGCAGCGAGCAGGCGTCGTAGCAGACGACACTTCTAGCATTCCCTTCAAGGGCGCAAGACTTTCTCACAATACAATATTTTTGTTTGCAGAAATACTTGATGAGTGTTTTTATATAAGTACATGCACGGTTGTTATTGCTGTTGTAAAAATAAATAAATAATTATTCTTTGGCGTTAAATCGGGAAGAGAATCGCACGAGTATGCATACCATGGTGTGTTCTGGTGACAAACCATAGTAGACCATGTTTCCATCTTAAAGTCGTAGAAAGTTTATGTAGCGCTTTGTACATTATATAACAGATTGCAGAAATAAAATTTGATTTTACGCAGTAATAATTGAGTGCAGCATTGTTTGCTGCGCCGCAAGCAAACGCCACTAGTCTAAAGATCGAAGTCAATCCCAAGCCTGTACTTCCCATCATTCCCATGTAGGTTGAGGCAACGCTCATGAGAACCCCCGTAGACATTAGCGCCATATCTCACTCTAGGGTATTTATTTAGAAACTCTATGAACAAAAAAAACGAAGTTGTGGTTACGATGAGATAAGTCATGACGATGATCCAAGGTTATCGATAAATGGCCGTGGTTTACCGAACTGCTTTGTTTTGCATTCTATTTCATGTTGTGAGACTGAAGAATTAATAACAATCATCATCATCAGCCTGGTTACGCCCACTTCAGGGTAAAGGCCTCTCCCATACTTCAACTACCCCGGTCACGTACTAATTGTGACCATGTTGTCCCTGCAAACTTCTTGATTTCATCTGCCCACATAACTTTCTGCCGCCCCCCTGCTACGTTTCCCTTTCCTTGGAATCCTGTCTGCAACCCTTAATGACCATCGGTTATCTTCTCTCCTCATTACATGTCCTGCCCATGCCCATTTCTTGTTCAGGATTTCAACTAAGATGTCATTAACTCGCGTTTGTTCCCTCACCCAATCTGCTCTTTTCTTATGCCTTAACGTTACACCCATCATTCTTCTTTCCATATCTCGTTGCGTCGTCCTCAATTTCTTTAAGAACCCTTTTTGTAAGCCTCCAGATTTGTGCCCCGTACGTGAGTACTGGTAGAACACAGCTTTTATACAGTATTCTATTAAGGGATAATGGCAACCTGCTGTTCATGAACAGAAGAATCAATACCAAGATTAAAAACAAATGTGCTGCAGGACATGATGACATCAAACCTATGCCAATAAAGTGCTTTGCTGATGTGATATCACCCACGCTCTCATACATTAATAACTTAACTTTCTCTACTGGAGTTTTTTCTGAACAACTGCAAATAGCTCGTGTGTGCCCGGTCTTCAAAGGTGTTAATGACAGAGAAATTGTAAATTATTGACCAATATTGGTACTTCCAATGCTGTCGACAGTGTTTTAAAGTGGTATTAATATCAGATTACAAATTTTTTTCGATAAGAATAATACCAGAAGTGAGGCCCAGTTTGGCTTTCAATAAGGCAAATCCACCGAACTTGCGTTACTCGATATTAAAAGTGAGATACCGAATAATTTCGAGGGAAAGCTTCACACGCTGGGACTGTTTGTAGATTTCCGTAAAGCATTCAATACCGCGTGTGATAGTGTTCTTCTACAAAAACTCAATAATTACGGCATCCGTGGTATTGGCAATAGGTAAGTACAAAATTACTTGGCCGACCGTTACCAATATGTAGTTATTAATCAGGAGACATCCTCGCATGCTAAGGTTAACAAAGGTGTCCCAGAAGCACGGCCTGCTGAACTCCAGACCTCCCTCCTCCAGCACGCCTGGTCTAGTTCGCCCCTTTTGCCGCTAGGCAAAGAACGTACGAGCAGAGTGGCGCTAGTTATAACCTGTTGGCTGTCGTATGCTTCTGCGATCTGTTCAGCGCTTGTCTTGCCATTTCGCAGGCACAAAGCGCTTGTATTGGCGGTAAATGAATAAATTCACAAATAAACAAAAGAAAACATATTTGCGAATGCTTTGCGTTTGAATAGTGAAACTAGAAGAGGAGGAGCGGTGCAAGAAATGTAAACAACGAGCATAGGTGACAGCTGCAATGCTAGATCGACGGCATAAATTTCCCTTTTCTAGCCTCTGTAAGAGAATGGAAAAATTGATTTAAAGGATTCATAGGATAATCTAGCTTTTTTTAGTTGATTACAGGTAGCCTAATGTCGTAGATGACGTTAGGATTTACCGCTGTGTGCCGTAGTGAAAGGCAGATGATCTCATAAAAGTATAGTAAAAGTATTCACGGCTAAGTCCTCCGCCCGATATGTGCAATAGGCTGATCGATTCTGTTTCAAGGGAAGGTGAGCATATCTTGTTTTTAATGTCGTTGGATGTCTAGCTCAGTAGAAAGCTTGCAAAAAATTAAGGGATCCCAGTGGTTTAAAACGTGCTGTACTGCAGGCCTGAAATCGTGTCACGGAACTCTTTTCAAACTGTAAAGCTTTTCTGCGTGGTACGGCGGCGGCCTAACGGTGGTGCTTAAGATACGTACGCAGTGAAGCTGTGTGTGTAATTCAGTTTTTGAACTCACGACCCATTCACGGACAACTTTTAAGAGTTAAAATGAGTGGTAATTGTTCTGTCGTCGGACATTACGGTGGTTTCAAGTTTCTGAAGAGCGCAGAAGCGAACTTTACAACGTGTACAATGGAACTGTTGTGTACGTTGCGAACTCTATACACAATGTGATTTATAAAAATCTGCTTGAAAAAGGCAATAGAAGCCGCTATTTCACGCTATTCTAGAGAGCAGCGGACTATACGCTCTGATATGTTTTAGGTTCGGGCAGTCAACTTTTGGAGCCAAGTGACCGATCAAAGCCTTGTGACATTACTGTCACTGTGTTAGCAAAAATCATCAACTAGACAAGCAGTTCGTCACAACACAACAGCTGCCGTACTAATTACAACGCCGCACAGCCGCCCACCGCGTAGCAGACGATGGACGGATGGAAGGTAGGAGCGTCCCCTTTTTGAAAGGGGGCGATGGCAGTTGCCACCATTCTCAGATTTTTATTTTGCCTTTTATTTTTGTTTTTATCTCTTTTGTGTGTTATTGAATTTCTCGATTTTCTTTAAATACGTCTTCCTACCCTTTTAACCTTATGTCACCTCTCTGCTTTTGAGCCACCAATCCTCCAATCGCCTTTTGCTAATTTCCACCGCATATTTATTTACATGACTATTATTATCTCTGAACCTCAGGGCCTCAGGAAGGGTGACTGTGGCCGCATCGACATCGGGCTTGATACCATCACATTTTAGTATGAGGTGTTCCAATGCTTCTATATATTTATCACACACAGTACACGTGTCTTCTTCGTTAAATTTCTTTTCATCGCTCCGCGTTCTAAGACATCCTGATCTAGCTTCAAAGAGACGGGCACTAGCCTCTTGAGTTGTCATAAACCGCTTCCTTCCTGATCTGCTGTTTCCAGTATCGATATAGTTCCACACTATGCTTCTTTTCCATTGAATTTATCCAATTTTTACATTCCGCATTTTTCACCTGTCGTTTAATGCTCTGCCTGTCTTCGTCCTCGTGTCTGGCATACTTACTGGTTAGCTTCCTAGTTCTTTTCCGCCATTGTGAGTCAACGCTCTTTCTATATAGGTATTTAAACACCTTAGCTGCCCACCTGTTATCGTCCAATTTCCTCAGACGTTTTTCGTATAGAATTTTACTCTGAGCTTCCCGTGCTTCGAACGATGCCCAGCCCATATCTCCCTGTACTGCTTCGTTTGTGGTTTTCCCGTGGGAACCTAGTGCTAACCTTCCCACAGCTCTCTGATTTACTTCTAGTCTCGACTGAACCTCTGCCCTTAAACACAGGACCGCATTCCCGAAAGTACGGCCCGGCACCATTACTCCCTTCCAAATACCTCTCAGTACCTCATACCTGTTGTACCCCCCCAATGCCTTATGTTTTATTATCCCGGCATCTGTTCTTCGGCATCTATTCTTTATTCAATCATTGCCTAAACGCACATGCCAAGAACGTTTTCTCTTTCTTATACAAATTGATACTAGAATCGCTTACGCATTCATCACCTGACTTATCAATGTAAAAAGCCTCTGCTAGTTCACGTGCTACCTGGTTACGACTGCGCCTTAAGATTTTGGTTCTAGCCAGCAAAGGCTGGCATGCCTTATCAGGCGTAGCCAAAGGGCATGCGCCGCAATGTAAGGGCAAATTTGACCCTTTTTCGTTAACCATAGAAAGCTTATGTTCCCTTAGTCGTTCATTTATACAAAGGCCCGTCTGGCCAATGTAAACTTTTCCACATGTCAGGGGAATTTCATACACAGCCCCGACCGAACACCTGACAAACTGGGTGGCGTGACCTTTCGTGCAGTCTCGCAAGCAATCCTCGCCGGAGACAATCCGGGTGCACAAAGAGGCCAACTTGCGCGGGGCAGAAAATACCATCGGCACACCGTAGCGATTGGCTACATTCTTTAGGTTGTGGGAGACCCTATGAATATAGGGGAGAACCGCCGGTCTGGTCTTCGGCTGACCGCCACCTTCTTGAGGTGTTCTAGGTTTCAAGCTTTGCAGAAGCTTCTCTGCCACAGCAACCACGACGGAAACGGGAAAACCAGCCTTCTGTAACCTGCCAATCTGATTGTTGAGGCTGTCCTTTACCAGGTGAACACATGATTTCTGCAGGGCTTCCTTCAGGCACAGCATAACAATGGTGCGTTTTACCGTCTTAGAATGAGCGGACTCAAAAGGCAACAGGTCTTTCCGGGCTCGTGGTGAGTACACCCAACACGTGTGATCTGGTGTTAAAGTGATGTTAATATCTAAAAACTGCAATCTATCTTGTTCAGGTAATTCGTGGGTGAAGGTTAGACTCCTCCCGTGACGTTTAAAGACAGATAAGGTCTCTTGCACGCTAACCATGTGCGTCAAACCGGGTTGCTTCTTAAAAATCACCAAATAATCGTCCACGTATCTAAAAACTCTCAGAACTATCTTGTCGACCAAATAACACACCAGATCACGATCAATGCTGGCCAGGAAAATGTTAGCCAGTACCGGTTCCACACAAGACCCGATGCAAATGCCCTGACGTTGAACATGAAAATGGTTGTCAAAGGTTACAAAAGTGGACTCTAGATAAAATTCTGGTAGCTTCATGAAATTGTCCACGGTTAGGCCGCTAGTATTCTGAAAATCTACTACACCATTTTCGTCGATGCAAGACCTAACTGCACAAAATAGGTCATCATGCGGTATAGAAAAGAACAGGTTTTCTATGTCAAAAGAGACAGCGTAACCTAAAGATGAGGAACCCTGTAGGAAAGAAACCACATCACCTGAATTCTTCACAACAAATGTATAACTAAATTCCTTAAACACTTTTGGAGAAAAGAGCTAATCTCTCGTTGCCACGTATCCCTTTCACTCACAATACACCGGAACGGCTTGTCATCTTTGTGCGTCTGCACGGTAAAAAACAGTTCTAGGCTGTTGCGCTTACAGTTGTTAACTGCTCTTGAAAGTCTATCTAAAGCCAAGTCCTTGCACAGTTCTATGGCTTGAGCCTTTACCTTGGAAGTCTTCACGTTTTTTGGTGATAAAGTTCCTTCCGACGGCCTCAACGGCTTTGTCGTGAAACATCCCCTTTGGTAGCACGGCAAATCCTCCCTCCTTGTCCGCCTGTAGAAGCATCAGCTGATGTTCTTTGAAGAAAGAGACAACTTCTTCAGCGTCCCTTTCCACAGTTGACTGTCTTAGGCACGCAGACACTTGAGGCTTGGTGGCCGTACGCAGCAGGCACTCGACCCCATCAAGAAGACACCTTCCACGGTCCTCTTCACCAGTTTTGCGCGCCACTTGTCGATTCAACGACAGCAACTCGTGCGCTGGCACATTAGGCTCCATGCTGAACTTAGGTCCTTTCTTTAGCACATCGGCTATCTTGGGTGGTAGTACCGTGTCGGCCAGTAGAGAAATCGCACAGCCAGGACTTTTTTCTCTAGGCCTGCCTTTTGGAAGCCGCAGCAAAAGGCAGCCCCACCAAAATTCGACCGCTTGGGAAGTCTGACGCCGATAGGACTGTAACCTGGCTTCACCTATCCACTCGGAGTCTGTGCTAAAGGCGAGCAAACGCAGCCAGTGATTTAAAAGTCTGATTTGGCGCCATAGCTCCGATCTCAAAATTTTGCAGAGGCGCTTTAAATGACCGACAGACGGTAACACGTGGCCAAAAAGAGCTGTGAATTCTATCGGCACTAAATTCTTTTTGAGGCAATAGCCGAATTTCCCTTCTTTAAGTATGTACGACCGACTGCGCAATTCCCTTTTTTAAGTATGTACGACCGACTCGCCCAACAACGTGCTCTCCTGAAAGTTAAGCTAGTCGGTAAGGATTCATTATGCAAACAGGTGAGGCGTGCAGACAGGACACAAGAGAAGAGATGTGGACGACACGAACGCCGACTATCAACTGAAGAGAGCACTGAGGCGAAAAGAAGAAAGAAGACACAAAACTCACCTGCGCGAGCTGTGGAATGGCATCACAACGTGTCAGTCGTGTACATGTGCCGGTCTACGTGAGAGATAGGTGTTAAAGCACTTCATCTCTTCCTTATGTAAAGTAATCGAAGGCTGATTCACGCACGCACTTCCACGATTATAGATATGCCATGCCTCTACCATACGACGCGTATATTCATTCTCGTGCCTGTACAATACCGCGCATTCATCTAACTCTGGCGCACAATTAAAATCTTGCCAATTTAGGGAAAGATTTGAAGGCGATCCACTGGTTAACAACCTTTTATGTTCCATTAGCCTCTAAATGATACACCGCCCCGTTTGCGCTATGTAGAACAGGCCACAGTGAAGGGAGCTTTATAAAACACACCCATACGACAGTCAGGAAAACTGTCGTTCTTATTGTGCTTTACTGGAGAAATATCTGTTCTTTTTTTGCCTTTTACCCCCTCTTTTTTCCTCTGCATGGCAGCGCATATCTTACCTAGCTTATTGGGAGCAGTGAAAGCAACATTAACATCATATCTACTCACCACTTTTTTAAGCCTGTGCTTTACGGAATCAATGTACGGAATAGTCACTACTCTTCTTTTTTGGTATTACTGCTGTCTGTAATCACGTCCGTCCCCATCGATACCGACTTCTTTAGGCATTCAGCCGCAGTAGCCACTGTTACGCTAGCATAACCTGCATCTAATAGGCGCCGGACGTGTGCATTGAAACTGGCGCTCATTTTGTGCATGCAGGATCTGGTGAGAGAAGACTTAAGGCACGTCATGGCAATACAGTTTTTTACTACTTTGGAAGGCTTGGATTCAAAATTTAACAACGGCTTCGAAGATCTTGGGGAATACTGCCAAGAAACGTGATTTTCTTCGGAGACCAAGGAAATGTCTAGAAACTGAATGACGCGTCGCTGAGGAAATTCCATGGTAAACTTTAATGCTCCTCCATGAAGTGTAAATTCCTCACTTACTGAGGTAGCAGTGGAATCGAATTCTTTCCTATTGCAGAATATCAGGTAATCATCAACGTGACGAAATATCTTGATAGCGCTATCACCTAAGGCTTTCTCTAAGAAGCTGTCAACATTACTCATGTAAATATAGCTAAGAATAGGGGCAACTTTTCAGACAATACAAATGCCTGATTTCTGCAGAAACACGCCGTCTCTCCACCCAATCAGCGTCGATATTACGAACATTGAAAAATTTTTTAGAAAATCTCCCGTGGGAACACCGCATCTGTCAATAAAACAGGACACTTGCATTCGTTCTTTAATGCACTCATTTTCGGAATTGAGCAACTCTTCATGCGGCAAGGAGTAATACAGGTCTTCGATATCCATACTAAAAACTGTGCAATCATCATCATCATCAGCCTGGTTACGTCCACTGCAGGGCAAAGGCCTCTCCCATACTTCTCCATACCCGGTCATGTACTAATTGTGGCCATGTTGTCCCTGCAAACTTCTTGATTTCATCTACCCACATAACTTTCTGCCGCCCCCTGCTACGCTTCCCTTACCTTGGAATCCAGTCCGTAACACTTAATGACCATCGGTTATCTTGCCTCCTCATTACATGTCCTGCCCATGCCCATATCTTTTTCTTGATTTCAACTAAGATCTCATTACCTCGCGTTTGTTCCCTCACCCAATTTGCTCCTATCTTATCCCTTAACGTTACACCTATCATTCTTCTTTCCATAGCTCGTAGCGTTGTCCTCAATTTAAGCAGAACCCTTTTCGTAAGCCTCCAGGTTTCGGCCCCATACGTAAGCACTGGTAAGACACAGCTGTTGTATACTTTTCTCTTGAGGGATAGTGGCAACCTGTTGTCCATGATTTGACAATGCCAACCAAACGCACCCCAGCCCATTCTTATTCTTCAGATTATTTCAGTCTCGAGATGCGGATCTGCGGTCACTACCTGTCCTAAGTAGATGTATTCTCTTATCACTTCCAGTGCCTCGCTACCTATCGTAAACTGCTCTTCTCTTCCGAGACTGTTAAACACTACTTTAATTTTCTGCAGATTAATTTTTAGACCCACCCTTCTGCTTTGCCTCTATAAGTCAGTGAGCACGCATTGCAATTGGTCCCCTGAGTTACTAAGCAAGGCGATATCATCAGCGAATCTCAAGTTACTAAGGTATTCTCCATTAACTCTTATCCCCAATTCTTCCCACTCCAGGTCTCTGAATACCTCCTGTAAACACGCTGTGAATAGCATTGGAGAGATCGTATCTCCCTGCCTGACGCCTTTCTTTATTGGGGTTTTATTGGGAAAGCTATATTTAAGGGTTGGTTATATTCCACACATTTTTCTATCACCTGATTGATAGTGTGAATATGGTCATAGTTGAGTAGCCTTTGCGGAATCCTACCTGGTCCTTTGGTTGAGAGAAGCCTAAGGTGCTCCTGATTCTATTTGCGATTACCTTAGTAAATACTTTGTAGGCAACGGACAGTAAGCTGATCGGTCTATAATTTTTGAAGTCTTTGGCGTCCCCTTTCTTATGGATTAGGATTAAATTAGTGTTTTTCCAAAATTCCGGTATGCTCGAGGTCATGAGCCATTGTGTATACAGGGTGGCCAGTTTTTCTAGAACAATGTGCCCACCATCCCTCAACAAATCTGGTGTTACCTGATCCTCCCCCGCTGCCTTCCCCCTTTGCATAGCTCCCAAGGCGTTCTTTACTTCTTCCGGCGTTACTTGAGGGGTTTCAAATTCCTCTAGATTATTCTCACTCACATTATCGTCGTGGGTGCTACTGGTACTGTATAAATTTCTATAGAACTCCTCAGCCACTTGAACTATCTCATCCATATTAGTAATGATATTGCCGGCTGTACAATCACCAGGATTTTACTCTCTCAAATACTGAGCTAGTGCCTGAGAATTATGCAATCGAAAGGAGTCTGAAAAAAACTAGTGACGCTAAGCAGTTCTTTAGGTAACTAGCGACACAGACCTGCGACGTTCCTTTCTCTGACACCATACCATGAAAAGGAATTTCTTGCTTATGGGTGTTCGCAGAGAAAAATAGTTGTAAGGTGAGTGATCTTGCTTTCTTGACTTTAGAGACAACCCTATCAAGATTATTTCTTGACAGAGGGTCAACCGCACTTTGCTTAACCGCCGAGGATTTGAGTTATCCGGGAAAACACGTTGTGGGGCTAGTTGGTGCAGAGCTATCAATAGACGAAGCGCCAATAGTGGCGGCACACAAGGAGGAATGCAGACAGGACAAGGCGCTTCCTTGTCCTGTCTGTAGTCCTTCTTGTGTGCCGCCACTATTGGCGCTTCACCGATTGAAAGCTTGAGTTTTACTGGCTGTATGTTCCTTTCTATGGGTGAAACCACTTTTTCTGAAAACATGTCATCTGGCATAATTACGAAATAACCTTCCTTGTTAGATATTACTAGTCTAAGTTTATGCTCCACAAGGTAATTAACTAACAGTTGGAAAGGGTGACACGTCCTAAAATTAGAATTGGATTGATTAATACTTGCAAGCAATCTGAAATACAGCGTGAGCGTTCTTCTTCCGGGACGAACCTGGTTATGCAGCGCGGTATGCTTCAAACGTCAACGGGTTTTATGTTAGGATTAAAATAGTGCTTGGGACCTAAAGCAAAGGTTTTTCTATGGGTATCACTTACGATGGCGTCTCCAAGAACAAGTACGTTATTTGGCGGTGAATTATTAGAAAGGTGTTTCCTCTTGCTTTGTTGAAGCTCAGGAAGTTTCATCCTCCACAGGAAGTCCGCGCGTTGCTTGGCTAAGCTGTTTCAATCGGCGTAAAGCTGGTTCCAATGACGGCCGCCTCTAAGAGCCTCGCAATGGACCAGGAGGTTCTACCAGACGTGTTTAAAGGTCCGTTGCGGCTTCCTGTCACCCATCCCCGAGGTGCACCCCTGGATTTTCAACTGCACCGCCGTTCAAGCCACCGAATTTCGTCGGGAGCAGCACATCTTCATTATTCAAAAAAGAAGTGAGGCGTGTAGACAGGACACATGAGTAGAGAAGGGGACAACACGAACGCCAACTATCAACTGAAGGGAGCTCTGAGGCGAAAAAAGAAAGAAGACAGAAAACTCATCTGCGCAAGCTCAGGAATGGTAACACCGCGGGTCAGTCGGGTACACGTGCCGGTCTACGCCTTAACAGTTATCTCTCACACAGACCGTGGCACGCAGGCTTGAAACGCATATTCATGACGCCGACAACCAGCCATCATCATCATCATCATCAGCCTGACTACGCCCACTGCAGGGCAAAGGCCTCTCCCATACTTCTCCAACTACCCCGGTCATGTACTAATTGTGGCCATGTGGACCCTCCAAACTTCCTAATCTCATCTGCCCACCTAACTTTCTGTCGCCCCCTGCCACGCTTCCCTTCCCTCGGAATCCAGTCCGTAACCCTTAATGACCATCGGTTATCTTCCCTCCTCATTACATGTCCTGCCCATGCCCATTTCTTTTTCTTGATTTCAACTAAGGTGTCATTACCGCGCGTTTGTTCCCTCACCCAATCTGCTCTTTTCTTATCCCTTAACGTTACACCTATCATTCTTCTTTCCATAGCTCGTTGCGTCGTCCTCAATTTAAGTAGAACCCTTTTTGTAAGCCTCCAGGTTTCTGCCCCGTACGTGAGTACTGGTAAGACACAGCTGTTATACACTTTTCTCTTGAGGGATAATGGCAACCTGCTGTTCATGATCTGCGAATGCCTGCCAAACGCACCCCAGCCCATTATTATTCTTCTGATTATTTCACTCTCATGATCTGGATCAGGAGTCACTACCGGTCCTAAGTAGATGTATTCTCTTACCACTTCCAGTGCCTCGCTAACTATCGTAAACTGCTGTTCCCTTCCGAGACTGTTAAACATTACTTTAGTTTTCTGCAGATTCATTTTTAGTCCCACCCTTCTGCTCTGCGTCTCCAGATCAGTGAGCATGCATTGCAATTGCTCCCCTGAGTTACTAAGCAAGGCAATATCATCAGCGAAGCGCAAGTTACTAAGGCATTCTCCATTTACTCTTATCCCCAATTCTTCCCAATCCATGTCTCTGAATACCTCCTGTAAACACGCTGTGAATAGCATTGGAGAGATCGTATCTCCCTGCCTGACGCCTTTCTTTATTGCGATTTTGTTGCTTTCTTTATGGAGGAGTACAGTGGCTGTGGAGCCGCTATAGATATCTTTCAGTATTTTTGCATACGGCTCGTCTACACCCTGATTCGCAATGCCTCCATGACTGCTGATGTTTCGACTGAATCAACGCTTTCTCGTAATCAATGAAAGCTATAAATAATGGTTGGTTATATTCCGCACATTTCTCTATCACCTGATTGATAGTGTGAATATGATCTATTGTTGAGTAGCCTTTACGGAATCCTGCCTGGTCCTTTGGTTGACGGAAGTCTAAGGTGTTCCGGATTCTTTTTGCAATTACCTTAGTAAATACTTTGTAGGCAACGGACAGTAAGCTGATCGGTCTATAATTTTTCAAGTCTTTGGCGTCGCCTTTCTTATGGATTAGGATTATGTTAGCGTTCTTCCAAGATTCCGGTACGCTCGAGGTCTTGAGGCATTGTGTATACAGGGTGGCCAGTTTTTCTAGAACAATCTGCCCACCATCCTTCAGCAAATCTGCTGTTACCTGATCCTCCCCAGCTGCCTTCCCCCTTTGCATAGCTCCCAAGGCTTTCTTTACTTCTTCCGGCGTTACTTCTGGGATATCGAATTCCTCTAGATTATTCTCTCTTCCATTATCATCGTGGGTGCCACTCGTACTGTATAAATCTCTATAGAACTCCTCAGCCACTTGAACTATCTCATCCATATTAGTAATGATATTGCCGGCTTTGTCTCTTAACGCATACATCTGATTCTTGCCAATTCCTAGTTTCTTCTTCACTGCTTTTAGGCTTCCTCCGTTCCTGAGAGCTTGTTCAATTCTATCCATGTTATACTTCCTTATGTCAGCTGTCTTACGCTTGTTGATTAACTTCGAAAGTTCTGCCAGTTCTATTCTAGCTGTAGGGTTAGAGGCTTTCATACATTGGCGTTTCTTGATCAGATCTTTGGTCTCCTGCGATAGCTTACTGGTATCCTGTCTAATGGAGTTACCACCGACTTCTATTGCACACTCCTTAATGATGCCCACAAGATTGTCGTTCATTGCTTCAACACTAAGGTCCTCTTCGTGACTTATAACCGAATACCTCTTCTGTAGCTTGATCTGAAATTCCTCTATTTTCCCTCTTAGCGCTAACTCATTGATCGGCTTCTTATGTACCAGTTTCCTCCGTTCCCTCCTCAGGTCTAGGCTAATTCGAGTTCTTACCATCCTGTGGTCACTGCAGCGCACCTTACCGAGCACGTCCACATCTTGTATGATGCCAGGGTTAGCGCAGAGTATGAAATCTATTTCATTTCTAGTCTCGCCGTTCGGGCTCCTCCATGTCCACTTTCGGTTATTCCGCTTGCGGAAGAAGGTATTCATTATCCTCATATTATTCTGTTCTGCAAACTCTACTAATAACTCCCCCCTGATATTCCTAGTGCCTATGCCATATTCCCCCACTGCCTTGTCTCCAGCATGCTTCTTGCCTACCTTGGCATTGAAATCGCCCATCAGTATAGTGTATTTTGTTTTCACTCTACCCATCGCCGATTCCACGTCTTCATAGAAGCTTCCGACTTCCTGGTCATCATGACTGGATGTAGGGGCGTAGACCTGTACAACCTTCATTTTGTACCTCTTATTAAGTTTCACAACAAGACATGCCACCCTCTCGTTAATGCTATAGAATTCCTGTATGTTACCAGCTATATTCTTATTAATCAGGAATCCGACTCCTAGTTCTCGTCTCTCCGCTAAGCCCCGGTAGCACAGGACGTGCCCGCTCCTTAACACTGTATATGCTTCTTTTGGCCTTCTAACTTCACTTAGCCCTATTATATCCCATTTACTGCCCTCTAATTCTTCCAATAGCACTGCTAGACTCGCCTCACTAGATAATGTTCTTGCGTTAAACGTTGCCATGTTCATATTCCAATGGCGGCCTGTCCGGACAACCAGTCACGACGCAATAATCGTATTCTTTTATGGCCTCCCTGAATCAATTGGATCAGAGGCGTTTGCCCAGACCGAGCAACTTATCAAGCACAGCCACGATCATTTGAATATTTGTATCGAACTGAAAGAAATTGAGCGCGCACATCGTCTCGGTCATGGCACAGGTACTAACCGCCGCCGTCCTATCATAGCAAAATTCACCTTCCATAAAAAAAATGGCTGTGGCTTAGCTAAGGTTAAGCCCAGGATGCGAAGCATACTAGCCTTTATTTTAGTTGTTGAACCACTGTTTAGCCTGGTGAACTGCTGTTGCTTGGCTATATTTGGTTCGGCTAGACGAAGAAACAACTCATGCGTTACTTTGCTTCGCCTTCAAGAGTGGAACGCGACAGCGTTCCCGTCGACCCGCCAAGGGGTGTAAGACAATGGGCTACGGCGCAGCGACTACGCGCCCCACATTCGACGCGGTGAGCGTCGAGCAACGCAGGGTTCGGCGCGGCAACGAAATGTGCGCCTGAGCAAGCGACGCACGCCTGAGCCTTAGAAACAGCTCGTTTCTAAGGCAACACCGCATTCACTAGAGGCGCTTTTGTACCGCTTTGAAGCATCGTACTCGTGGCTCAGTGGTAGCGTCTCCGTCTCACACTCCGGAGACCCTGGTTCGATTCCCACCCAGCCCATCTTGCAAGAGTTGAGCCCGGCTTGCAGCTGTTGTGACGTCAGCGCCCTAGCAGGAGGAGTGGGAGTTAGGCCGCAGTACCATCTGTGCGACCGCAGGCGAGCGCACGAGCTGAGACCCGGCTATGTAGCTACGCGGCCGCAAGCGAGCGCACGAGTTGAGCCTCCGCTTTTGCAGCTGTTATGACGTCATATGGTAGCTACGCGGCCGCGCGCGGCGCAGCAAGGAAGAGCGTGGTTGTGCGGCTAGTATGCTTTGCGTAACAAATGAATTGATTATTTCTAACGGCCGTAAGTTCAAAGGAACCAGCTTCAGCGTTGGAGAGGATTTCTCATTCCGTACACCTACTTCAAAAACTCGCTTCTATCGGAATCCCAAATAGCTTGCTTTCTGTCTGGCTTGAATACTTCTTAAAAGGGGGCACACAGTTTACCTCTGCAAATAACCATAATTCATTTCTTAGCAGCGTAACATCGGGTGTGCCACAAGGCGCTGGTTTATCGCCTCTACTTTTCCTCATCTACAGCAATGATTTACCTGCTAACATTAAGAATAAATTACGTCTTTTCGCGGATGACTGGCCTATATTCCCCAATCAAAGGCTTGAATGAAATCACCGCCTACAACAGGATCTAGATTCCATCGCAGTATGGGGCGAGAAATGGTACATGCTGCTTAAGCTTACTAAAAGCAAAGCTCTGTCATTCACCCGCAACCACAGCTGAACCAGTCACACCTACACAACAGTAATGAACAGGATACAGACCTCCCTTCTATAACTAGCGATGAAGCTATAATGACTCTTGAAGACATAAAACGAGGAAAAGCGGCAGGAGAAGATGGAACAGGAATCCGTTACTCAAACATGGAGGAGACATCATGCCTGAAAAGCTTGTGGCCCTTTACACGAAATGTCTCACGACTTCAAGGGCCTCAGGGAACTGGAATAATGCCGACAATATACTAATCCACAAAAAGGGAGACGTTAAAGAATGGAAAAATTATAGGCCTATTAGCTTACTACCAGTATTGTATAAAATATTCAACAAGGTAGTTTCAAATAGATAAGGAGACAATTGCCTTAAACAAAGAAGAGAACAGGCTGGCTTCAAGAAAGAATACTCTAAAATGGTTCACATCCGTTTCATCAATCAGGAAACCGAGAAATTTTCAGAGTACAATCAGCCTCTGTATATGGCTTTCGTAGTTTACGAAAAGGCATTTGATTCAGTAGAGATACCAGCAGTCATAGCACGTAATCAAGGAGTACAGGAGGCCTGCGTAAATATATTGGAAAATATCTGCAAAGATTCCACAGCTACCTTAATTTTCCACTAGTAGAAAAATACCTTTAAAGAAAGGGGTCGGAGAAGTAGACACAATCTCGCCAATTCTATTCACTGCATGCTCGGAAGAAGTATTCAAATATTAAATTGGAACGGCTTAGGAGTACGGATCAGCGGGGAATACCTCATCGACCTTCGGTTTGCAGATGACATTGTCCTGTTCAACAACACAAGGGATGCGTTACAACAAATGATTGAGAACCTTAACAGAGAGAATGTAAGAGTGGTGTTGGAGATTAATATGCAGAAAACAAGGATAATGCTCAATAGCCTGGAAAGGGAACAAGAATTCTTGCTCGCCAGTCAGCCTCTAGAGCCCGCGAAGGAATACGTTTGCCGAGGCGAAATACTCGCATGGGACCCTCGTCATGAGAAGGAAACTTACAGTACAATAAAAATGGGGTTGGAGCGCCCACGGCAGACATTATCAGATCTTGACTGGAAGCTTACCATTATCACTAAAAAGGAATGTGTACAATTAGTGCATTCTACCTGTTCCGACATATAGGGCCGAAACTTGGAGACTGACAATGAAGCTCGAAAACAAGTTAAGGACCGCAAAAAGAGCGATGGAACGAAGGATGATAGGAGTAACGTGAAGAAACAGGCAGAGAGCGATGTGAATCAGAGAGACAACGGGCTTAGCCGATATTCTAATTTACATAAAGAGAAAGAAATAGAGCTCGCAGGTCATGTAATGCGTAGGTTAGATAATCGGTGGGCCAGTACGGTTGCAGAATGGGTGGCAAAGGAAACGCAGTCCAGACCGGCAGAAGACCAGGTGGAGTGATGAAATTAAGAAATTCGCAGGTGCAAGTTCAAATCGATCGCACAGGACACCGGTAATTGGAGATCGCAGAGAGAGACCTTCGTCCTGCAGTGGACTTAAAATAGGCTGATGATAATCATGATGATGACAACTGCTGCTTATCATAATAATAATAATAATAATAATAATAATAATAATAATAATAATAATAATAATAATAATAATAATAATAATAATAATATTAATAATAATATTAACATTAATAATAATAATAATCATCCTGATTACGCCCAATGCAGGGCAACGGCCTGTCCCATACTTCAACTACTGCTACCCTGTCATTAATGCTGTAGAATTCGTCAGCGTTGTTCGCCACGTACTCGTGGATTAGGAATCCTACCCCGTATTGCTTCGTATGTGGGAGTCGTCTTTTACAGAGGACGTGACTGTTATTTAGCACTGTATTAGCCTCACTACTTCTTCTATCCTCACTAATGCCAATAATATTGATTGATTGATTCTCTATTGGTTTATCACATAGATGTGATGGGAGGCGAAAGAAAAAGACATTAAAGGATGGCTTGAGGGAGTCCTTCGCCTCCATACTGGCAAGGACAACCGCAGAGGCACACACCTTTTGTTCACATGGTCAAACACTTTAAAGAAACTATCATATTAAACACAACATTGTCATACACTTTGACAAAACCATAAACTTAAACACATCACTAGTTACTGTCCCACGTAAGCATCATGCGTTAACATACGTAATTTCACCTCAGCGTCGAATGACATCAAACATTTCATAACAACGTACGCGTAGTAATAATGGCATTGAAACAATTTAATTAAGTACCAATCATAAACAGCTCTAGAGTTCAAGGTTAGGCTAGAAAGAACGTGTACAAGTCAGATAAGATTGCTTCGGGAATGTCGATTTCTTTTTGATTAAACAGATTTAGTAGACGTGATAGTTTGTTTAGAAGCATTTGTCGACCATAGCCAGTGCGAGAATACGGAACATTCCATATTTCTGTTGTTCTTGTTTTATGTGATACTTCCTTCAGAAGGAAATTTACTAAACCCATGAAGAGAGAATTATAACAGTCATAGTTAAGGCGATATTCACGCAACAATTTGTACATGTGTCCTGTACTCTAATTATTTTAATTTTTTTAAAGAGCTCCACAGTAGAATGTCGGAGTGGCACATTCTCAGTTATTCTGAAAACTCATGTTTGCATTAACAATAGCCGCGAGAAGTTCGATTGTGTAGTGGTTCCCTGCCCAAATGACGATAGTTATGATACGACGCGAAGAGGTCAGCAATTTAGGTTATGGATCAGCGATTATCAGTGATCAGCGATTATTACAGCGATTATAGATCAGGAATTTTATTGACTTCGGAGTTAAGTAGCGGTTTCGGTTCACAATTCCCGTTATTGCACCTTACTTTTGTAATATCGCATTGATATGCTCCTCCCACTGCAGTGATTCCGAAAAAAGCACACCAAGTACTTTAACAGAGCTAACTAGCTCTATCTATGAGCAACGAAAAACTAGGTTACCTACTACTGAAACCTGCCTACGTATAGGATGAAACATCACCGCCTTTCTTTTCTTTGTATTTATCTTTAATTGGTTATTAGCTGTCCACGTGCTTAATTCCTCTAAAATGGCATTACCTTCATGAAAAAGTTCGGCATCTGATGAAGATGAAACAAATATGCTAGTGTCGTCAGCATAAATTATAAATTTACCTTCTGAAGCTATATGGACTATGTCGTCTATATTGACCCGTGTATTTGTTTGTCTTTACCGGGCGATACGTTTAACCACCTAACAAATGTTATCGCACAACTCTCGACGCGCCTGCATGTGTCGGAAGTTTCTGGATTGTTATCGATGCTTCCATCCGCTGTCTGTAACCGAACCTTCCGTAATCTAATTACATGTGTGCGCGAGGCGAATAATGTAGAACTTTGTGGAAGGCACGCGGGTCCCAGCGATAACTCTGGAATATTCGACGACTGATGTATAAAAGCCGACGCGCTTGACCCGCTGATCAGATTTTCGACGATCGCCGACTGTGTTCGCCGCTGTCGCCGTTCTTTGAATGCAGCCTTTTTGAGGGCACAAGTTCGCCCAATAAAACGCTGGTTTCGTCTTTCCCAGTTTGGCTGCTTTCTTTACCGTCACTACTACGTGACATCTGGTGGAGGTGCTTTGCGTTCATGTACCGAACGCCCCCACAAAGCCGTGACCCAAGCCCGAACGCGCAAGATATCACCAACGTTAACAAGAACCAGCGCGGTAGCCGCAGGCTGGAAGGACTTGCCCCAGAGCACGGACTTTTGCCTGAGACGAGCAGGAAGATTGTCACCAAGCCCACCCCAATGACAGCCCCAACGTCCCCCATCGTGCTGCAACAGCCCAGGGAGCCTCCGACGTTCCGCGGTTCAACGTTCGAGGAACCGAAAAGCTGGCTCGAGGCGTATGAGAGAGTCGCCACATTTAAGATCTGGAACAGTGACGACAAACTGTGACATGTGTTCTTCGTATTGGAATACGCTGCCAGACCGTGGTTCGAGAACAGAGAAGCCACCTTAACGACCTGGGACCTGTTCCGAAGCGGCTTCCTGCAGACGTTCGCAAGTGTCGTACGCCGAGAACGAGCCCAAGCGCTATTAGAAACCCGGGTGCAGCTACCTAATGAAACAACCGTGATCTTCAAGGAGGAAATGAGCCGTCTATTCCGTCACGCCGACCTTGAAATGCCCGAGGAGAAGAAAGTCCGTGTGCTCATGCGTGGTGTGAAAGAGGAACTTTGTGCCGGAATGGTACGAAGCCTACCGAAGACCTTCGACGAGTTTCTTCGCGAGGCCACCAGCATCGAGAAGACACTCGAGATGCGAAACCGCCAATTCGACAGCCACACGAACTCTACAAACTACGCCGGAGTTCAATCACTGGCCACCGACGATCTACGTGAGACTATCAGAGCGGTCGTACAGGATGAGCTGCAGAAGTTCTACCCAAGGTCGCAGTCCCAAGTGCATCCAATCGCTGAAATCGTCAAAAAACAGGTTCAGCGATCGCTTGGAGTCTCTGAGGTGCAACAATGATCACCGCAACCTCAGCCAGAAGCGATGACCTACGCCGCCATCGCCCGCCGTCAAGGTCCCCCTCCGAGACAACGCTAGGGCTCTGTAACGCCGCAATTCCGTCGTCCACCGCCGCCAGCACGCCCACCCGTCGCCCAGCGCAGCTATGCGAGGAAGACGGAAATTTGGCGAGCCCCCGACCACCGCCCGCTCTCCTGCCACTGCGGCGAAGCCGGCCATTTGTACCGCCGATGCCCATACCGCGACCAGGGATGGCGAGGGTTCGCCGTCAACGCACCGCGCCCTCGGGAAGGTGAACGCCCTCGTGACAAGGGCAGCGGCGACAGCGAAAAGTGCAAGGCTCAATCGTCTCTTATTTGTGTGCAGATTCCAACCGTCAACCACTCCTTCACCCTAGCCGGCTACCCTCACCTGAAAGCCACATCATCACCAGTTACACGTGCGGGCTCTGCAGCTGCGTATACTGACCTTCTGGAACAGTGAAGCCGCCCTTCCGGTGGCCGCTGCTATAAAGCCAAGCCGGCATCAACGCATCGCCACAAGGGCAGCGGCGACAGCGAAAAGTGCAAGGTTCAATCGGCTCTTATTTGTGCGCAGATTCCAACCGTCAACCACTCCTTCACCCTAGCCGGCTACCCTCACCTGAAAGCCACATCATCACCAGTTACACGTGCGGGCTCTGCAGCTGCGTATACTGACCTTCTGGAACAGTGAAGCCGCCCTTCCGGTGGCCGCTGCTATAAAGCCAAGCCGGCATCAACGCATCGCCACAAGGGCAGCGGCGACAGCGAAAAGTGCAAGGTTCAATCGGCTCTTATTTGTGCGCAGATTCCAACCGTCAACCACTCCTTCACCCTAGCCGGCTACCCTCACCTGAAAGCCACATCATCACCAGTTACACGTGCGCGCTCTGCAGCTGCGCATACCGACCTTCCGGAACAGTGAAGCCGCCCTTCCGGTGGCCGCTGCTATAAAGCCGAGCCGGCATCAACGCACCGCCACAAGGGCAGCGGTGACAGCGAAAAGTGCAAGGTTCCATCGTGCCTTATTTGTGTGCAGGTTAGTTTCAAACGCTATTCTGTTTTCTTCTCATGTTGTAATACTTTTCCGCTGTCGCTGGTGCTGCCCTGATTGCAACTTATTTTGTTTTATCGATTGTGCCGCCCTGTTCCGAATTAGTTCTTTCTTAGGATCATTCTACTTGCCAAGTACATAATTCTCAGCGTTTATCCTGTTTGTTACACCTGTTTGTTACACCTGCCACATGGAATATGTCGATTAAAGAGGCCGACTTTCTCAAATTCAAAGATGAAATAAGGCAAGAGCTTAAAGTGTTTCGCGAATCACTAGAGAGGGATTTGCGCAATGACATCAGGGATTTGAAAGCTGAACAAAGGAATCTTGCGCAGAGCCTTGACTTTGCTCATGGCAGTATTAATGAACTAAAGCAAAAACTGGAATCAGAAATCTTGAAAAAAGATTCTTTTGCAACAGAAAATGAAGCCCTCCGCAAAAAATGCCTAGCAGCAGAAAGTAAAATTCAAGATCTTGAAGATCGTATCGTGTCTTCAGAGCAGTACTCGCGAAGGGCAAACATCGAAATTCAAGGCGTCATTCAGAAAGAAAATGAAAGCGTGACAGATTTGCTTGTTAGGATTGGCAGTGCTGTGAAAGAACCGATAATAGTAAGTGACATTGAAGCCTGCCATCGAGTGCCCACACGAAAGGCTGATAAGACCAAAAGCATTGTCGTGCAGTTCAAGACGCGCACAAAACGGGATGCTGTCTTGAAGAAAGCCAAGAAAGTACGGCTGACAAATGACGACCTCGGCCTTGACGATACAGCACCTATTTTTGTAAACGAGCACCTCTGTCCCGCGCTCAAAAAACTACTTGCAATGACTGTAAAAAAGAAACACGAACACAAATGGAAGTCAGTTTGGGCATACAGCGGCAAAATTTACGCAAAGAAATCGGATGGCAGCTCTGCCGTGCTGATAGCACATGAAAGTGATCTTGAAAGGATATTTTTTCCGTCGAAAGAGGACTTGTTTCCGATAATAACGCAGATTAACTAGCACATCAAGGATTCTTCTATGAAGTACCAAGAGTTCATTCTTCCTAAAGATGTTGAACCTCCTGCAAAATCTTGCGAATCTGTTCTGCATATTGATGCCCGGTCTGTGAGTAGAAAAGATGTTCTTACCTCATTTCTGGATGATTTTGGGTTTAAATTTAGTATCGTGATGTTGTCAGAGACGTGGTATCACGACGGATGTAATATGTTAAGATTACCAGGTTATAAGAATTTCTTTTTAAATCGTACTGGCAGACGAGGCGGTGGTGTTTCAATTCATGGAAAGGTGCACAAGAACTGTGAAATCGTGCCTGACTTGAGCAAAGTAACCTCGGATTTCGAAATACTCACCGTACAATGCAAAAATGAAACCATCTGTGTTGTATATCGTCCTCCAGCAGGTAACGTAAAATCTTTCATAGAGTTTTTTGAGTCGTTGCTGGACTATGTATGCAGCAACAACTTCCGCCTTGTCTGCGGTGGCGATTTTAACATAAATATACTTGACGATACCAACACTACTCGACAGTTTAACACTGTGTTGCATTCCTCTGGTTTTATGAACCTAATCAAAACATCTACACGAGTTACAGTCACTGCTCAATCCGCACTCGACTTTACTTTGACAAATATTAATACCAAAGTTCATACCTGTGGTACTCTAACTTCTGACATAAGCGACCATTGCCCTGTATTTATGACCTATCAAACGAACTGCTCTCAAACCAGGGAGCCCAAAGAACCCATTATAACCCACAGGACACTTTGGAAATGTTCAAACAAGATTTATTGGCCTGTGATTGGTCAACGGTTCTGAACAAAACAAATCCGAATGATGCATATGGGGAATTTATTAAAATTTTTATGGACAAGTACGCAAAGCACTTCCCATTGATAGCACTTAAGTCATCAATGAAAACGAGAAAACCATGGATAAACCGTGAACACCTCAAATTGATTAGAATGAAAAACCGCCTTTATCATGATTTTCTTCGTTCACGTTCCGAAGCCGCATTGAAGGAATTTAAGAAAACAAGGAATCAAGAAAATGCGGAGATTAAACGTGCGAAGACTGCATATTACCAGAAACTGTTTGCAGATATAAATAGGCAACGACTTGGTGCTGCATGGAGAGTTTTAAACAATGTCCTTGGACAGGATGACTCGCGTTCAATTCCGAGAAAGATATCTATTAATGGCCGTGAACTTGGAGATCGCGACATAGCTGAATACTTCAATCATTATTTTGTAAACGCTGCAAGACCGATTAGTACTCCCTTGGATACAGTTACCCTAGCTTATAGCTGTGCTGAAAGCATATTTTTTGCTCCTACAGATGAAAATGAAATATATAGCACATTCATGAGCCTAAAAAACAGTAGATCATTGGATACAAACGATATTCAAATTAAACCTGTTAAGTACGTATTGGAATTGTTAACGTCTGCCCTTGCTCATATTTTTAATCTTGTCCTTGAGACAGGTATATTTCCAACTTCCATGAAATGTGCAAGGGTATCTGCATTGTACAAAGGCGGTGATCACAACCTTGCGTCTAATTACCGTCCCATTTCCGTCCTCCCAGTTTTTTCCAATGAATTGGAAAAAATTATTTTTTTTCGCATTACAAGCTTTTATAATAAGAACAGTACCTTGACAAACTCGCAGTATGGTTTTCGGAAGGGGCGGTCGACTGAAGCCGCCTTGTTAGCCCTGAAGGAAATAATTTTGGAAAATAATAATAATAAGTTACTGACAGCCGGAATTTTCCTCGATTTTAGTGAAGCATTTGACTCCATTGTATTCTCATTAGTAAGCTTTCATCATATGGAATTCGTGGTACAGTTTTGGCCTTAGTTGAATCCTGCTTAGAAAATAGGTACCAGTGCGTGTATATTAACAACCAAAGATCATCATTCTTACCAATTGCATGTGGCGTGCCACAAGGAAGTATATTGGGGCCCCTTTTATTTAATACGTTTATCAATGATATCGTAAATATCGACACCACAGTAAAATTTGTAATCTATGCTGATGACAGCACCTTATTTATTTCTGGGAGTAATATTAGCACACTAGAGCTAAAATGCAATGATATCCTTACTAAACTATCAGCATGGACTAGAGTAAATCAAATCAAAGTAAACCCAACTAAATCCAAAGCAGTAATTTTCCGTGCTCAAAATAAAGCAGTTCCTCCGGTGAATTCATTCATTTTCCAAGACCAGCAGATAGAAATAGTCACCGAGCACAAGGTTCTCGGTGTGTATTTTTCTGCCCATCTTAAATCGGATGCTCATGTTGTTTACATCTCCAGAAAACTGTCTGCAGTTACAGGTGTAATCTCACGCTGCCGCACACTTCTTCCCACAAGCGCTAAAGTACAAATATATTACGCCCTATTTTTTTTTCTCACATTAACTATTGTACACTGGTATGGGCAACAACAACTAAAAGAAATATAAACAAGCTTCTTGTATTGCAGAGGAAAATTATTCGCCTTATCGTTAACATTGAACCAACGTCGAGTGTTAATCCCGCAATAGCATCATTCAATTTGATCCGTGTAGACAATATATATGAATTTCGTTTATTACAAATAACATACTTTTCTTCCACAGTTATGAGTAATTTCCTGACACAACTTGCTTCCCCTGAATATCGTACACCAATAGTTAACACTCGTTGTACTGACACTTGGTCCTTACCACAGTTTAGAACCGATTTCAAGCTGCAATCCTTGGCTCATAATCTGCCATTTTTTCTCAATAAACATAAACATACTGCTGATTTTAGTCGAAAACAACTAAGAACATACTTTGTGCACATGTAATCCGTATTTATTCATATGTCGTTTAAGAAAACTTCTGTGTTATTGCTCTACTTGATTTGATGCTGTACTTGATTGCTGCACTATATTTGATTTGATGACTACTTCTCTATAGCTATTGCTATTTCGTTCTGTCTGCTGCTGCCATGTCATGGTTTCCTAAGCCTTTGTCAAGCTGTTCGTACAGCTTTTAGCCCAGGTGATCATCCCGAGACTTGCTGGAGAATAAAATATAATTTGATTTGACTTGATTTGACATCGCCGACTACCTCGGCGCTACTCAGTGGAGACCTCGACGACCGTCCCTTTCGCCGTCACCAGGCCGCTACCTGTCGCCGCAGCGCCGACCATACACCGGCCCAGCCCGGGGCCGCTCTGCGAGTCCATATCCGGAAAACTAAAAGCAGCAACCGATGGAGGTGCGGTTGCTGTTCGTCGAACTGACAAAGATCCTCCGTCGCCGACGAAGACGACGAAGTCTGGAAGCAATGAATACGACGACGAAAGACGACCTGACGACGTCACATACCAGCCACAGGTCAACGCAACGCAGCCGTGATCCGACGCCAAGACCTAACTGCAACGCCAGCCAAAGAACCACCGACCTCGACGTGCGTCTCGATGACCACGCAGTTACCGCCTTAGTGTACACAGGGGCCGATTACTCCGTAATGAGTGGACACATCGCCGCCCAGTTGAAGAAAGTTAAAACTGCCTGCGAAGGCCCCCAAATTAGGACCGCTGGAGGACACCTCATCACGCCGACTGGAATGTGCACGGCAAGAATTACCATTGACGACCGGAATTACCCTGCCACCTTCGTTATCCTCCAACAGTGTTCACGAGACGTCATTCTCGGCATGGAATTCCTGAACCAACAAGGCGCAATCATCGACCTGAAGTCGAAGTCAATGACGGTGTAGGAAGATCAAGCGATACCGCCGGAGAGCCTTCCGAATCACCGCGCCTTGAATGTGCTCGAATGTCAAGTGAGCATCCTGCCTCGCTCCGGAATTGTTATTTTGGTCGGCACCGAAACACCCGCTGACGTAGAAGGCGACATCGAAGGCGACCAACGTCTACTGCTCGACCGTGAAATTTGAGTCGCAAGAGCGATCGCTCGACTGCACGGAGGAAACAAGAAAGTGTCGCTGACAAACTTCAGCCAGGAGTTCGAGCACATCAGCAAGGGCCCGACGATCGCATACATCGAGGAAATTCTGGAGACCAGAAATTCGTTTGTCCTCTCGGATTCTGCCGCATCTACCCCGACGACCGTAGTTTCCGAGCCAGATTTCGACATAAATCCACTTCTACCTGTGATTAAGCAGCAACAGCTCAGAAGTCTGCTTCGACGATACAAAGAGTGCTTTTCGATGTCATCAAGGATTCGACGAACGCCAGTTCCAAAGCATCGCATAATAACCGAAGAGTGCGCTCGACCACTCCGCCAGAGCCCTTACCGAGTTTCGACCCGAGAACGTGAAGCTATTAGGCAACAAGTCGACGAAATGCTGCGCGACGACATCATCCAGCCGTCGAAAAAGCCCGTGGGCCTCTCCTGTAGTCCTGGTGAAGAAAAAGGACGGAACCCTACGCTTCTGCGTCGATTATCGTCGACTGAACACGATCACGAAGAAAGACGTGTACTGCCTTCCACGGATAGACGACGCATTCGATCGGCTCTGCAACGCTAAATACTTCTCGTCGATGGACCTCAAGTCTCGCTACTGGCAAATAGAAGTCGACGAGAGAGATCGCGAAAAGACCGCCTTTATCAAGCCAGATGGCCTCTAGGAGTTCAAGGCCATGTCATACGGACTGTGCTCGGCACCTGCAACGTTTCAGCGCGTCATGGAGACGGTGGTAGCAGGATTGAAGTGGCAGACGTGTCTTGTTTACTTAGATGACGTCGTTGCCTTCGCCGGAAATTTCTACGATCACCTTAAGCGGCTTGCGACAGTGTTAGAGGCCATCAACACATCAGGGCTCACTCTGAAGCAGGAAAAGTGCCGCTTCGCTTACGATGAGCTTCTGTTCCTAGGCCACGTCATCAGCAAATCTGGAGTACGCCCCGACCCACAGAAGACAGCTGCAATCGCAACGTTCCCGCAGCCAATCGACAGGAAAGCAGTGCGCAGATTCCTTGGCATGTGTGCCTACTATAGGCGCTTTGTCCAGGACTTTTCACGCATCGTGGAGCCGCTAACACATCTAACCAAATGTGATGTCGAGTTCAAGTGGGAAAGGCCACAGGCCGAAGCATTTCAAGATTTCAAACGACTTGTACACTTTGACGAGGACGCCGATACCGAAATCCACACTGACGCCAGTGGCCTAGGCCTCGGTGCCGTCCTAGTCCAGAGGAAAGAAGGACTTGAGCGGGTGATATTTAATGCCAGCCGGTCGCTGTCAAAAGCGGAAGGCAACTATTCTACGACTGAAAAGGTATGCCTCACCATCATTCGGGCTACAGCAAAATTCCGCCATTACCTCTACGGCAGGCCATTCAAAGTCGTCAGAGACCATAACGCGTTGCGTTGGCTAGCTAACTTAAAGGACCCTTCAGGACGGCTGTCGCGGTGGAGCCTCAGACTGCAAGAATATGACGTCACGGTAATATACAAGTCTGGAAGAAAACACTCTGACGCCGACTGCTTATCACGCGCCGCCATCGATCCCCCGCCGCAAGACGACGAGGACGACGACGCCTTCCTTGGTATAATAAGCGCGGGCGTTTGGAAGGGAACACCGACGTTGTCCCTAGGGCATTTAAGCGTGGTTTGTCTTGTTTCACGCTGCAAAACAACCTGCTCGTGAAGAACTTCTCGCCAGTCCGTGCCAGCTACCTTCTTCTTGTACCGTCAGCGCTACGTCCAGAAATACTACACGCCCTACACGACGATCCAACCGCTGGGCACATCGGATTTTCCTGGACGCTTTCGAGGATACAGGAAATGTATTACTGGCCGCGGCTGACCGCCGACGTTGCCCGTTACATCGAGACATGCCGAGACTGTCAGCGACGCAACACACCACTGACAAGGCCAGCAGGATTACTACAGCCGATCGAACATCCTTGCCGACGATTCCAGCAGATTGGGATGGCTTTGTTGGGACCGTTTCCAACGTCAACATCTGGGAATAAATGGATCGTCGTGGCGACGGACTATGTCACCCGCTTTGTTGAAACTAAAGCTCTACCAAAATGCAGCGCAGCCGAAGTGGCGAAATTTGTCGTCGAGAACATCCTGCTGCGACATGCTGCCCCAGAAGGTCTCATCACCAACAGAGGAACGGCTTTTACAACAGAGCTCACCCAAGCCATTCTGCAATACAGTCAGACAAGCCACAGGAGGACAACTGCCTACCATCCGCAAACGAATGGTCTCACGGAGCGCCTGAAAAGACCCTCGCCGACATGCTAGCAATGTACGTCGAAGTCGAGCAGAAGACGTGGGACGTGGTCCTGCCGTATGTAACCTTCGCTTACAACACGGCGGTGCAAGAAACAACATAGATTCCGCCGTTTAAGCTGGTTTACGGCAGGAACCTGACGACGATGCTCGACGCCATGCTGCCGCACGTCACTGACGAAGGGAATCCGGACGTCGCTACCTATCCCCAGTGCGCCGAAGAAGCCCGATAGGTCGCCCGCCTACGGATCAAGAACCAGCAGCGTACCGAGAGCCGACACTAGGACCTCCGACGACGCTTCGTCGAGTACCAGCCCAGCGACCGCGTTTGGGTTTGGAATCCCAATACGCCGACGAGGACTGAGTGAGAAACTATTGCGACGCTATTTCGGACCCTACAAGGTCATTCGATGTATTGGCGCACCGGAGTATGAGGTCGTGCCAGACAGCATTTCGCATTCACAGCGGCGCCGCGCACGATCTAAAGTGGTCCACGTGGTGCGTCTTAAACCATTTTACGGACGCTGACGAACTTCCTTATTTTGGTATTCTCTTTTCTACGAGTGTTTTTCTTTATTAGTTTTGTTTGCAGCATCAGGTCGATGCTTTCTTGAAGAGGGGGGTACTGACTCGTGTACTTGTTTGTCTGTATCGGGCGACACGTTTCAGCGCCTAACAAATGTTATCGCACAGCTCAGGACGCGCCTGCATGCATCGGAAGGTTCTGGAATGTTATTAATGCTTCCATCCGCTGTCTGTGACCGAACCTTCTGTAGTCTGATTGCATGTGTGCGCGACGCGAATAATGTAGGACTTTGTGGAAGGCACGCGGGTTCCAGCGATAACTCAGGAATATTCGATGACTGATGTATAAAAGCTGACGCGCTTGACCCGCTGATCACATTTTCGACGATCGCCGACTATGTTCGCCACTGTCGCCATTCTTTGAATGTAGCCTGTTTTTCAGGGCACAAGTTCGCCTAATAAAACGCTAGTTTCGTCTTTTTCGGTTTGGCTGCTTTCTTTACCGTCACTACCACGTGACAATATATAAATTAAAGATAAAAGGCCCGAGAATGCTACCCTGCGGTACTCCTGAGATTATTTGCTTTCTCTCCGATCCTATTTTATTCTTCGACACAAACTGACATCTTTCTGAAAGATAACTTTTCAGTAGCATTAGGGGAAGCCCACGAATGCCATAGTGACTTAATTTGTCAGATAAAATTTTATTATGTATGTAATCAAAATCTTGCGCAAAATCAACAGAAACACCAATAACAAATAGTTTTTCTTCAGATTTCTCCAATATATATTATTTCTAGTCGAGAACAGGTAGTTCTGTTGATAAATTCTTTATAACTCGCCGTGGTTGGTCAGTGTCTATGGTGTTGGGCTGCTGAGTGCGAGGTCGCGGGATCAAATCCCGGCTACGGCGGCCGCATTTCGATGGGGGCTAAATGCGAAAACACCCCTGTACTTAGATTTAGGTGCACTTTACAGAACCCCAGGTGGTCGAAATTTCCGGAGTCCTCCACTACGGCGTGCCTCGTAATCAGAAAGTGGTTTTGGCACGTAAAACTCCATAATTTAATTTTAATTCTTTGAAAATCCGTACTGGCATTTGGTTATCACGTGCTTAATACAGAAAGGAAATAGTCGATTACAGATTGTTCTCTCGGAACCTGTAGAAAATACAGGCAGTATCAACACTGGTTTATAATTGGAGACGTCGTTTTTGTCTCCTTTCTGGTATAAAGCCACTACACCAGCCACTTGCATGCTGGATGGAAAAACACCCGTCTGAATACATGTTTACACACACACATATATATATATATATATATATATATATATATATATATATATATATATATATATATATATATATATATATATATATATATATATATATATATATATATATATATATATATATCAGGACAGGGGCAATCTTATTTATTACGTATTTGTCTGGCCTTACTTGCAGCCCATCAGCATCTTAACTATGGCTGTTTTTGAAGCCCAAGACAACAGCGCAAACTTGATGTTCTACTGTTGCTTCTAAAAAGAACGTATTTGTGTTATGAGGATCAAGAGCTGTGTAGGATGCACGTGGCCCAGTGTCGAAATCTCGCTGCACGAGCTAGTTGTTAAACACATTGACCATACGGTCACCACTGACTGTTCCCCCACCGTGCAAGACTTCCGGTGGCGGTTCCTTCCTGTCGCTCCGTCCTATAAGTGAATTCAGCTTGTTCCATAATACATCTGTTCGTTTAGAACAGCAAGAAAATAGATGAAAGTAATACATTTCCTTTGATTTCTTAAGTTCCTTACCTAAGGCATTTCGAAACCGCTTAAATGCAATTAGGTCTACTTCTTTATGCCTACGCATAAATTTCTTAAATAAATGATCCTTTTTGTCAATCTTGTGCAAAAGCTCAAGTGCCATCCATGGCTCTCGACAGCCTTTCACCCTTTCTGGACGTTTGTAGATGAAGTGTTTTTTGTATACTGCCGAGAAACAACTAAAGAAAGTATCATGCCTCATTGCCATCAGTAGAATGAAAAATATTGTCCCAACACACGTTACTTATATCCAAATAGAAAGCATCCAGAGCCGTTTGTGAGACACACTGGAAACCGGAGTCAACATCATTGTCCACTCTAGGTCTGTCGGTATTAATACAACAGCATATTGGCCTATGGTCACTGATGGGGTACAAAAGCACTCGTGTTGTAACTAACGACTTATAATAATTTATTATAAACAAATCCACAATAGTCTGCGAACACATGGTAGCCCTTGTAGGAATATTTACATTTTCACAGTTGTAGCATGAAAGCAGATTTTCCAATTCAATCTGTTTTACATTATCGCAATTCATATCTATATTGCAGTCTCCGCCAATGAAAACATTATACTGATTTTTATTTACAAAAGTAAGCAAGTTATCCAAGAAAAGAAGGAAAAGACGCACGTTGCCATCTGGAGGACGATAACAGGAAACAGTGACGACATTGCTAAAAAGAACACACACTACTTCGTAATCAGCAGTTACACAAGAAAACTCGTCAACTAGAACTGCTTTAAAGAAACTATTGACTAACAAAGGCACGCCTCCACCTCGTCGGGTTAGGCTACGCACGAAGAGCGTTTTCACGTCAGGGATTTGAAAAACATCCAAGTCATTTGCATTCCTGGTTTCTCTGAACATATTATTATCAAAGCAGTAATTCATCCTCTTAAAAAGGCATTAAAGTTCCGTGACCTTGTTTCCAATAGACTGCACATTTAAGTGAAAGCACCGAAGAAAACCAGTGTGCTTGTTATCAAATTCTCGGACTGATTCAGTGAGTGTAATACATCCTATGGTATCCATTGCAAGTAATGTAATACGTTACACAAGCAGATACGCTGACAAAATAGAAAGTCAATCACACACGGCAGTCAAGTCGTCCTTGCCCCTGACGAGTGCAGTTGGTTCCCCGTTCTTTCTGTGCACGAGGACTTTGCTGTTAGTGCCAAGCATAGTCATATCCAACCCTTGTAGCCCATGTTCTTGCTATCCGAAGGGGCACGCTACCGCAACGAGCAGGGTCTCAAAGATGCTGCAGGTTTTCCTGCTTTGGATGTTCCCCTTGGAATTCAGCAATCTCCGGCCGGCCGAGCCCACCCAGGCACCACCTTTCTGCGACACGGACTGCCGGTTTCCCGAACACCGCCCGACGAACAGCAACGGCACTCAACACGCACCTGGTCTTGGCATCGACAACTTCTTCGCCTGGCAACCGAGCGCTCTTGGCATCGAGAGCTACTTCGCCTGGCAACCGAGTGCTACTATGAGCGCTCGTGATCCGCTTGGTCTACATAAACCGCCGCAGTCCGGAGGCCAGTTGGGGCACGCTACCGCAACGAGCAGGGTCTCAAAGATGCCTATTCTGCTGCAGGTTAGTTATCTCCCGAACGCGAAATGCATTCGATGTAATGGTCCTTTCTTATTTGCGGTGTCGTGCCCTCTGGACGCCCTTGACGATTGGCGATGGCTGTTAGGCCTGACGCTTTGTTCTTTCTGTATCAATGGGCATCTATAGTTTTTCTTTTACTTGTTTTGTCTGGCGACATTGAATTGAATCCTGGACCCCCAACCCTTCAGTCTATATCAGAGGCCATTGCCCGAATGGAGCTCTCGCAAAACACCATATTGTCCGAACTTGCTTTGATCCGTTCTCCTCAGACAAATATATAAAACATTGTCAGTGGTCTCAGCAGCCGTGATGATGTACTAGAAAAAAACGTTGAAGTCTTCCAATCCACTGACCAACCCGTCGCTAATACTGTCCTCAAAATGCTGTCCTCAGAAATTAAGGAGCTTGCCGGGAAATGGGACGATTCAGAGAACCGCCTTCGCCGAAACAACCTATTGTTTTTCGGAATTACAGACGCCAGTGGCGAAACGGGGGCAAAGTCGGAGTCGCATATCATATCATTCTGCGCGCAGCACCTTGAAGTAACAATCTCTAGTTGTGATATCGAGCGAGCTCACAGGCTTGGTCGTTTTTGCGATAATAAACAACGTCCCATTATAGTCAAACTAAGCAGCTTTAAAACGAAATCGAATATTTTGTCAGCTGGATCTAAACTGAAGGACACGTCATCTTCAATTCGAGAAGATTATTCTACACGTGTACGCAAAGCTCTAGCAACGTTATACGCATATGACCTCAATAGTAAGCTGCCTTTTAAGATCCGTTTTGAAAAACTAGTTATTGGTAACAAGCAATACACTTACGATGCTGGATCGGATTCTGTACTCGAATTGAAAATATAGCGTTTACCGCGTATTCCAGGGCTTCCACAGCTAACATCGTATCGGCCAGTACATCGCCCTGTCAGCGCACCAGCAGACCAAACAATATCGGCTCTACTTACCAATATCCGTAGCTACTTTCCTAAAAGGGAACGTGTCGAAGCCATTCTTGAAGATAACCTTACTGACATCGCTGTTTTTACAGAAACATGGCTAACCCCCGATATCTCATCCGATGAGCTACTCACCAATATGCCATTTTCTGTGCACAGACGTGACAGGGTCGGACGGAAAGGCGGTGGTGTTCTAGTTCTCGTGAATCCCAACCTACCTTCCTCTGCACTCAATATTGAATGCCATCACGAAATTTTCTGCGTGAACATATCTCTCCCTGAAAGCACTAACATGCTCATCGCTTGCTATCGTGCGCCTGACTGTGACATTTCCTTTGTAGAAGAACTACACACTGTCCTTCTCGGTTTGCACAACCGCTTTCCTAGAGCCAACGTTATTCTCTGCGGTGATTTCAATTACCCTGATATAATCTCGGATACATTATGCGCTATTTCTGGCCAATCCAAAGAATTCCTCGATCTTGTACTTATGTATAATCTTACACAAACAGTCAATATGCCAACTAGGATCAACAACACCCTTGATCTAGTTTTTGTTTCGCACCCAGAAATGGTCCATTCAATGTCTCGCGCTCACGGTCTCAGCGATCACAATATAATTTTATTTAACCTATCAGTATCGAAGCCTCCCCGGAACCCTTCCACTGAAGTTATCCGTGATTATAACAAAGCAGATTTCACTACTATGAACGCTGAACTCATGAATCTTTATCACACCTTTAAACAGCTCGCTCCTTCCAGGACTGTCAACCAAAACTGGTTAATATTCAAGCGCAAACTCTTGGCACTAATTGAAGCCTGTGTTTCAGTCATATGCATTCGTGGCGACGCTGGCAAACCCTGGTTCAGTAGTGCCCTAACTAAGCTATCCCGGAAGAAAAAAACGTCTTTTTCGCATAGCTAGGCGTTCTAGTTCAGCCCTCGGGTGGGAAAAATACGTCTCTTGTCTGAAAGAGTATACAAGCGTCTTGAAGACCTCCAACAAGAAATTCTTTCATCAGGATCTACTGAACATAATGAGCAAAAATCCACAGAAATTCTGGAATCTGATTTCCCGTTCTAGCTATCAATCGCACAACATATCTCTTTCTAACCCGGATGGTTCGCATGTGTCGCCTGACGAACGTCCTGTTGTTATGAACTCTTTCCTTTCTTCGATATTCACTCATGAACCGCATCATAACATCCCGAACTTTTCTGGTCCCAAATTTTCTCAGATGCTGCCCATTACAGTTACGGCGGAAGGCATCGCAAAGCTGATCGACAAGTTGAAATTATCAAGTAGTCCCGGCCCCGATAACATATCTGCTAAAGTGCTCAAAGCAACCGTAGTCCCATCAAGTTGTTTACTACAAATAATCTTTACCCAATCCCTCCATGAAGGCTCGCTTCCAAATGACTGCAAGGTCAGCAAAGTAGTTCCAGTATTCAAAAGTGGTAACCGGTCTGATCCTTCAAATTATCGTCCAATCCCTTTAACATGCATTGCACGCAAACTAATGGAACATAATTTATTCTCAAGTCACCCTACACCTTGATAACAACGGGTTCTTTTTCACCAATCAACACGGTTTCAGGTCTGGTCTTTCTTGCGAAACGAAACTTTTGAATTTACCACCGACCATCATTTATACCTAGATTCATTATTTCAAACTGATGTAATATTCTTAGACTTCTCAAAGGCATTCGATCGTGTTACCCATCTACGACTAATCTGGAAACTCTCTTCTCTCAGCCTACACCCGCAAATTCTAGCCTGGATTAAATGCTTCCCCACCGACCGCCTTCAGTACACCGTTATAGGTGGATGTTGTTCAGCCTCAAGCAAGGTATATTCTGGAGTTCCACAAGGATCAGTCCTTGGTCCCCTTCTCTTTCTCATCTACATTAATGACCTCCCTTGTCGTATTTCATCATCCATACGCCTCTTCGTGGACGACTGTGTCTTTATCGTCGAATTTCTACTGAGTCTGACCAGGCCCTTCTTCAGAACGACCTGCATTTAATAGATAACTGGTGTACCACATGGTTGATGCAGCTTAACATTTCTAAATGCAAATTTATTCAAATTTCCCGCAAGCACACTAACATCACCCATGAGTACTCATTAGGCACACTCAACATCTCGCAAGTACAAACGTATCGCTACCTCGGTATCCTAATCGCTAGCAATCTTAACTGGTCGGCACACATCACGAAACTGATCGCCGACAGCTCTAAAACACTAGGCTTCATCAGAAGAACATTATCGTTGTCACCCCCTTCCGTCCGTAAACTGGCATACGAAACTTTTGTTCGAACGAAACTTGAATACGCCTCCGCGATTTGGTGTCCACATCAAACATATCTAATCAATGCAATACAATCGGTCCAGAACCGTGCTGCTCGATTCATATCTTCAAAATATGACTACAAAACTAGTATCAGTAGTATTAAGTCATCGCTCAATTTACCCACATTAGTCTATCGACGCAAGATAGCACGTCTATGCTTATTCCACAAGTTGTACTACCATTTTCAACATCTGCACGAATCACTTCTTCTACCACCAGCACGTTCGTCACGACGCCTGTTCAATTCACTCAGTTTACAGCGCCTGTATGGATCAACTGCTGCCTTCAGTAAATCATTTTACCCACAGCAATCCAGGAATGGAATGCACTCCCAGATGCAACTGTCAGGGAGCATGACCCTGAAGAATTTAAAGAGCGGTTGCTTTCACAATTTGGAAACTACAATTGAACGATTTCTCTTTTCATTCCAAGTGTTGTTGCATTTGAAGTTGCCTGTACTCCTATTTTGTTTTGCTGCATTATTTAACTTGCGTTATTTCAATTCATTTTTGATGTAACAACTTTGACTTATGTATACCTATGACTTCCCCCCCCCCCTTAAGTAATACCCTGTAAAGGGCCCTTAAGGGTCCAATAAATGATGATGATGATGAATGATGAGAATCCTTGCACGCCTAGTCATGTTCTTTGTTATACAGAGGCACTCACTACACTGCCGGAGAGCCTTCCTCCTCTGCAGCCAAATGTGACGTGTGCCCTGGTGCACAAAACGAACGATCACTCCCCGTATCTTGCCCGACTTGGATGCCATCCTGTGAAGGGCGGAAATGTCTGCACGAACAAGTTTACCGAAATCTAACTTTGTAGCGACATCATTGACTTTAGATAGAAGGTCATCACCCTCTTCCTCAGGTATTCCGTGGATTTCAATATTCAAGCGCCTACTGCGCCATTCAAGGTCATCAACGTCAAGCTGTAGTTGTGCAGAACTTTCAGCATTATAGGCTTTATCAATTTTATCAACTTGTCCATGAATGCATTTTATCTCACTCTCGTATTTATTTAGACGCTCCTGAATGTTATCAAATTTATCAGAGAACAGTTGAGCTAGCATTCCCACTTCTCCGACTTTGTCAGTCAAAGGGAGGAGAAAGGTTATCTTCTTGCTCATGTCTACTATCATGTGTTTGATTCCGGCAAATCAAACACCTGAACGAATTGGCAGCCTACGTCCCGTGTGCTGGTCATTCACAGAACTTAGTTGGCGCGTGTAGCGTTGACAGTAGCAATGAGGCAGTCAAATTTTTCACTGTAATTCGGAGGCTGTATGTGTTCTTTGCTGCCTCATCTCAGCGATGGGGGTATCTTTTGGACAGCATGGGCGGAACTGGCCAGCAGCTCGTTTTGAAACGTCTCTCTGAGACCAGGTGGCCAAGACACGCTGAATCATGTAAGGCCATTCTAAAAAAATTCTATGCAGTCTTGTGTTGCCTTGAAGCTATATCAAAGAACGAGGAAGATAACGGTGACACTAGAAACGAAGCGCACTCTCTCTTCAAGAAAATGACAAAACTAGAGACTGCATTCATGGCAATTCTCTGGAGTGAAATCTTGGAGCGCTTTGACAAAGCGAGCGTAGCACTTCAGAAACCAGGCCTAGACATTTCAACTGCTGTAGACTTGCTGAGCTCTCTAGAAGACTTTGTTAATTCTTTGCGACCTCTCTTTGATACCTTCGAAGAGAGCACGCACGCTAAATACCATTCAATGTTATCAGGATGAGGGCAAACGCATCGTTTTCAGTAAGCACCCGGATGGAAAAAGCGATAGTGCGCTACAAGGTAGAAAAAAGTTTATCGTAGAGACCTACAATGTTGTACTTGCCAGTCTAGGCTCTGCTTTGCGAGTGCGAAAGGCCGCCTACACTGAACTCTGCGAAAGGTTCGGATTCTTAAAATTGCTGACAGAAGTTGGGAGTGAGGCCTGTCTGGCACAGCAGGCTGAGAACTTGGTGAAAACCTACAAAAATGATTTGGAGCCAGCATCTTGCGCTGAAATTGTTCAATTTGCAAACTTTCTGCGCAACTCTGTGGGCCAGGACAAAAGTCCCCTGGCAATAATGAAGTTGCTGCAGGAAAGAAAGCTTATTGATGTGTTTTCGAACCTCTCGATTGCGTTGCGAATGTACTTAAACATACTCGTAGCAAACTCTGAGACCGAACGATCGTTTTCCAAGTTGTCGCTGATAAAAAATCGCCTTCGTTCGAGCCTCCTTGACGACAAGGTGAACTCGCTTGCTATCATGTCCAGTGAAAGTGACCTCCTCCGCGATCTATCCTTTGAACAGACTATATCTGATTTCGCCAAAGCGAAAGTGCGAAATATGCCATTTTAAAGAGGACTGTTTGCGCTATGCACGAATAGTTCCAATCAGTTCGTTGTGTCGCCTTCCAGCCTTTCTTTATCCGGCCCTGCCTCCTGGTGCGGTCCTTCTACATAGTGCTTAATTTGTTAGGCGCTGAAAATGCCACAGGAATGTTCACGAGGGTTGCAATGTGGGCTTGTTGGTAATGCATCTTCAAGGGGAGTACGGTAGCTCGATTAAAAGGCGGGACAAAAGAAGACACCTAGGGACACACACAGCGCTATCTTTTGATCGTGCTACCGTACTTCCCACAGGAATGTTATTGCATTGTGCTATTTTCTTGAGTCCGTGCGACTATATTTGCATGCACGGTATGGCTGCTACCCTATTGTTCTCTGTACTGGGCCACACTGGCGATGATGCCTTAGGTTGAAATTGCTTCAGTAATTCCTCAGGTATCGATGCGATGATGTGGGTAGGGTATACAGAATCACGAAGGCGTTTCACTTGTTGTGTGAAGCCTACATTGAATAGACGCCGACACGATTTGTATAGAGCATTGATTAAGCACATCTTTAGTATGCCTCTCTTGACAAGCTTAGAAGGCGAAGAACGAAATGAAAGCAATGGTTTGTTGGCGCACGGATGATAATACCAGCCTGTTTGATGGTGCATTACAACCATTTGTAGGTCTAAAAACCGTATGGCACCGTCACTAGGTTATTCAAAAGTAATATCAAGCGGACTGAGACACTCTCGTACAACGCAGAGTACACTGCCACATTTCTGCTCAAAATATTCATAATTATAATTAAGGACAAGGAGGAAACCTTCTACATATCGAAATACTTTAAGAACATTTGAATCTTTCAACCTTTCTTTCAGGCATCTGTCTAACATGTCTCTTAGCACCTGAACATGCCTCTTAGTGCTAGTTGGAATCGGTTGGCACAGGACAGGGGTAATTGCAGATCGCAGGGCCTTCGTCCTGCAGTGGACAAAATAGGCTGATGAAGAAGAAGAAGATGATGATGATGAAGAGAGCATAATAGCAATCTAAACAAAGAACAGGTCGATGGTTTTCTTGCGCAGCACTGCAGGAGATGGTCCTGCTGGCCTCTCTTTAAAGATAGAGTGATCCTAGAAAGAGCCTTCACGAAATGACAGGCTTATCATTGAAGCACATCACATCGCCATCTTCAGTGGGTCTTGTGTCAGCAAACCATAAAGCTCATTATCAGGAAAAGAGGTGGAATTTATGCGCTTGGCATGATTATTTAACACTGTCTTCACATTCTGCCATGAGAAACTATATCAGGTTGCTCGGAGCACGTACAGGTGGGAGAAAGGTATATATGTATGCTGTGATCCCGCAATAAATCCTCGTTGTTGAAAGTTAGCGCGAAACGTGCGTGTCGTCTGTCTTCTTCTTTTGTCCGGTTTCTGATGCGCTACACCTTTTGCCTCCATCTAGATATTGACACGTGTACCTATCTTTATCGGGCGACCACGTTTCGCCGCTTAACAACTGTAATCGCACAGCGACGGACGCGCCTGCATGTATCCGACGTTTCTGGAAAATTATCGATGCTTCTACCCGGCTGTCTGTTGTCGCCGAACCTCGTGTTATCTGATTTCATCGCGTAACGCGAATGGTGTAGAACTTTGTGGAAAGCACGGGGGTCGAAACGATTAGACTGGAACATTCGACGACTGCTCTATAAAAGCCGACGCGCTTGACCCGCTGATCAGATTTTCGACGATCGCCGACTGTATTCGCCGCTTTCGTTGTGCTATAAGTGTAGCCTGTTTTGTGGGCACAGGTTCGCCCAATAAAATCTAGTTTTGCCTTTCACAGTATTGCCACTGTGTTCTTAACGTCACCACCACGTGACATCTGGTGGAGGTGCTAGTGTGTTCATGTACCGAACGCCCCCGCAAAGCCGCGATCCAAGCCCGAAGCCCGAGGACAAGACCAACATCGCCCAAGACCAGCGTGCTAGCCGCAGACTTCAAGGACTGCCCCCAGAGCACGAACTTCTACCTGAGTCGACAAAAAAGATCGTGGTCAAAACAACCCCAATGGCTGCCCCAGCGTCCCCCGTTATCCTACAACAACCTCGGGACCCACCAACCTTCCATGGAGCAGTGACTGAAGACCCGGAATCATGGCTGGAGACCTACGAACGCATCGCGACGTTCAACAACTGGGACTCCGACGACAAGCTGCGGCATATCTACTTCGCCTTAGAAGACGCCGCCAAAACTTGGTTTGAGAACAAGGAATCGACCTTGACAACGTGGGACCTGTTCCGTAGCTGCTTCCTGCGCACCTTTACAAGCGTCGTGCGCAAGGAAAGGGCTGAAGCTATGCTGGACGCCCGAGTGCAGCTACCAAACGAGAACGTTGCCATCTTTACGGAAGAAATGAGCCGCCTATTTCGCCACGCCGACCCGGAAATGTCCGAGGAAGAGAAAGTCCGGATACTGATGCGTGGTGTAAAGGAGGAACTTTTCGCCGGTATGGTACGAAGCCCACCGAAGACCGTCGACGAGTTTCTTCGCGAGGCCACTAGCATCGAGAAGACTCTCGAGATGCGAAACCGGCAATTCGACCGCCGCACCAACTCTACAAACTATGCCGGCGTTCAATCGCTGGCCTCCGACGACCTGCGCGAGGCTATCAGGGCAGTCGTACGAGAGGAGCTCCAGAAGATCTTCCCGTCGTCGCAGCCTCAAGTGGCCTCGATCGCTGACATCGTCAAAGATGAGGTTCAGCGGTCGCTTGGGGTTCCGGAGGTGCAACCTCAATTACCTTAACCCCAGCCAGAAGCGATGACCTACGCCGCCGTCGCACGCCGTCAAGCTCCTCCTCCGCGACCGCGACAGGGCCCTGTAACGCCGCAATTCCGTCGACCACCCCCGCCACCAGCATGCCCACCCGTCGCCCAGCGCAGCTAACCGAGGAAGACAGACGTATGGCGCGCTCCTGACCACCGCCCGCTGTGCTACCACTGCGGAGAAGCGGGTCACGTCTACCGACGATGTCCATACCGGGAGATGGGACTGCGAGGTTTCGCGGTCAACGCTCCGCGCCCGCAGCAAGGTGAACGCCCTCGCGATATCGCTGACTACCTCGCGGCTACTCAGAGGAGCTCTCGACGAGCGTCGCGTTCGCCATCACCAGGCCGCTACCTGTCGCCGCAGCGCCGACCATTCACTGGCCCAGCCCGGGCCCATATCCAGAAAACTAAAGGCAGCAACCGATGGAGGTGCGGTTGCTGTCCGTCGAACTGACGAAGACCCACCGCCGCCGATGAAGACGCCGAAGAAACTACCTCGACAACATAACGACACGCCGCCGTCCTGATGAAGTCTGGAAAGAAAGAATGCGACGACGAAAGACGACCTGACGACGTCACATACCAGCCACAGGTCAACGCGACGCAGCCGTGATCCGACGCCAAGACCTAACTGCAACGCCAGACAAAGAACCACCGACCTCGAGGTGCTTCTGGACGGCCACGCAGTTACCGCCTTAGTGGACACAGGGGCTGATTACTCCGTAATGAGTGGACACATCGCCGCCCAGTTGAAGAAAGTTAAGACCGCATGGGAAGGCCCTCAAATTCGGACCGCTGGAGGAGACCTCATCACACCGACTGGAATCTGCACGGCAAGAATATCCATTCATGACCGGACTTACCCTGCCACCTTCGTTATCCTCCAACAGTGTTCACGAGACGTCATTTTCGGTATGGACTTCCTGGACCAACACGGCGCAATCATCGACCTGAAGTCGAAGTCAATAACGCTGTCGGAAGATAAAGCGATGCCGCCGGAGAGACCTCGTAGTCACCACGCCTTGAGTGTGCTCGAAGATCAAGTGAGCATCCCGCCGCGCTCCAGCATTATTATTTCCGTCGGCACTGAAACACCCGCTGACGTAGAAGGCGTCATCGAGGGCGACCAACATCTACTGCTCGACCGTGAAATTTGCGTCGCAAGAGGGATCGCTCGACTCCACGGAGAGCAAGTGGAAGTTATGCTAACCAACTTCAACCAAGAGTTCAAGCACATCCACAAGGGCACGACAATCGCATACATCGATGAAACTGTGGAAACCAGCAATGCCTTTGTCCTCTCGGATTCAGCCGCATCTACCCCGATGAGCATTGTCCCCGAACCAGACTTCGACGTGAATCCAAGTCTTCCTATGAGTAAGCAGCAACAGAACAGAAGTCTTCTCCTACGATACAAAGACTGCTTTTGGACGTCATCGAGGATTCGACAAACATCAGTTGCAAAACATCGCATAATAACCGAAGAGCGCTCGACCACTCCGCCAGAGGCCTTACCGTGTTTCGACGCGAGAACGTGACGCTATGAGGCAACAAGTCGACGAAATGCTGCGCGACGACATCATCCAGCCGTCGAAAAGCCCGTGGGCCTCTCCTGTAGTCCTGGTAAAGAAAAAGGACGGAACCCTACGCTTCTGCGTCGATTATCGTCGACTGAACAAGATCACGAAGAAGGATGTGTACCCCCTTCAACGGATAGACGGCGCATTGGATCGGCTCTGCAGCGCTAAATACTTCTCGTCGATAGACCTTTAAGTCTGGCTACTGGCAAATAGAAGTCGACGAGAGATATCGCGAAAAGACTGCCTGCATCACGCCAGACGGCCTCTACGAGTTCAAGGTCATGCCATTCGGACTGTGCTCGGCGCCTGCAACGTTTCAGCGCGTCATGGACACGGTGTTAGCCGGACTGAAGTGGCAGACGTGCCTTGTTTACCTGGATAACGTCGTTGTCTTCGCCGGAAATTTCGACGATCACCTTAGGCGGCTTGCGACCGTGTTAGAAGCTATCAACTCATCAGGGCTCACTCTGAAGCCGGAAAAGTGCCGTTTCGCTTACGATGAGCTTTTGTTCCTAGGCCACGTGATCAGCAAATCAGGAGTACGCCCCGACCCACAGAAGACAGCTGCCATCGCAAAGTTCCCGCAGCCAACCGACAAGAAGGCAGTGCGAAGATTCCTTGGCATGTGTGCCTACTATAGGCGCTTTGTCAAGGACTTTTCACGCATCGCTGAGCCGCTGACAAAGCTAACTAAATGTGACGTCGAGTTCAAGTGGGAAACGCCGCAGGCCGACGCATTTCAAGAACTCAAACGACGCATGCAGTCGCCTCCCGTACTTGCGCACTTCGACGAGCACGCCGATACCGAAATACACACTGACGCCAGTAGCCTAGGCCTCGGTGCCGTCCTAGTCCAGAGAAAAGATGGACATGAACACGTGATAGCTTACGCTAGCCGGTCGTTGTCAAAAGCGGAAGGCAATTATTCTACAACCGAAAAGTAATGCCTCGCCATCGTTTGGGCTACAGCCAAATTTCGCCCTTACCTCTATGGCAGGCCATTCAAAGTGGTCAGCGACCATCACGCGTTGTGTTGGCTAGCTAACTTAAAGGACCCTTCAGGACGGCTGGCGCGGTGGAGTCTCAGACTACAAGAATACGACATCACTGTAACATACAAGTCTGGAAGAAAACACTCAGATGCCGATTGCCTATCACGCACCCCCATTGACCCACCGCCGCAAGATGACGAGGATGACGACGCCTTCCTTGGCATAATAAGCGCGGAAGACTTCGCCGAACAACAACGAGGGGACCCGGAGCTAAAAGCCCTTGTCGAGTATTTGGAAGGGCACACCGACGTTGTCCCTAGGGCATTTAAGCGTGGATTATCTTCGTTCACGCTTCAAAACAATCTACTCGTGAAGAAGAACTTCTCACCAGTCCGCTCCAGCTACCTTCTTGGTGTACCGTCAGCGCTGCGTCCAGAGATACTGCACGCCCTACACGGCGATCCAACCGCTGGGCACCTCGGATTCTCCCGGACGCTGTCGAGAATACAGGAAAGGTATTACTGGCCGCGTCTGACCGCCGACGTCGCCCGTTACGTCAAGACATGCCGAGATTGTCAACGACGCAAGACACCACCGACAAGGCCAGCAGGATTACTACAGCCGATGGAAACTCTTCGCCGACCATTCCAGCAGATTGGGATGGATTTGTTGGGGCTGTTTCCGATGTCAACATCCGGGAATAAGTGGATCGTCGTGGCGACGGACTATCTCACCCGCTTTGCTGAAACTAAAGCTCTACCAAAAGGCAACGCAGCCGAAGTGGCGAAATTTTTCGTCGAAAACATCCTGCTGCGACATGGTGCCCCAGAAGTCCTCATCACCGACAGAGGAACGGCTTTTACAGCAGAGCTCACCCAATCCATTCTGCAGTACAGCCAGACAAGCCACAGGAGGACAACTGCCTACCATCCGCAGACGAATGGTCTCACGGAGCGCCTGAACAAGACCCTAGCCGACATGCTAGCAATGTACGTCGACGTCGAACACAAGACATGGGACGCGGTCCTGCCATACGTAACCTTTGCGTACAACACGGCGGTGCAAGAAGCAACACAGATCACGCCGTTCAAGCTGGTCTACGGCAGGAACCCGACGACGACGCTTGACGCCAGGCTGCCGCACGTAACTGACGAAGGAAATGTTGACGTCGCTAGCTATCTCCAGCGCGCCGAAGAAGCCCGACAGCTAGCCCGCCTGCGAATCAAGAGCCAGCAGAGGACCGACAGCCGACACTACAACCTCTGACGACGCTTCGTCGAGTACCAGCCTGGCGACCATGTTTGGGTCTGGACCCCGATACGCCGACGATGACTCAGTGATGACTCATCCGACGTATTAGCGCTCGGGACTACGAGGTCGTGCCAGACGGCATTTCGCATTCACAGCGGCGCCGTGCACGATCTGAAGTGGTCCACGTGGTGCGCCTTAAACCCTTTTACGGACGCTGACGAACTTCGTCATTTTTGTTCTTTTCTTTGCTACGAGTGCTTTTGTTTATTAACTTCGTTTGTTTGCAGCATCGGGTCGATGCTTTTTAAGAGGGGGGTAATGACACGTGTACTTATCTTTATCGGGCGACCACGTTTCGCCGCTTAACAACTGTAATCGCACAGCGACGGACGCGCCTGCATGTATCCGACGTTTCTGGAAAGTTATCGATGCTTCTACCCGGCTGTCTGTTGTCGCCGAACCTTGTGTTATCTGATTTCATCGCGTAACGCGAATGGTGTAGAACTTTGTGGAAAGCACGCGGTTCGAAACGATTAGTCTGGAACATTCGACGACTGCTCTATAAAAGCCGACGCGCTTGACCCGCTGATCAGATTTTCGACGATCGCCGACTGTATTCGCCGCTTTCGTTGTGCTATAGGTGTAGCCTGTTTTGCGGGTACAGGTTCGCCCAATAAAATCTAGTTTTGCGTTTCACAGTATTGCCACTGTGTTCTTAACGTCACCACCACGTGACAATATATCAGCAAGCCCAACGTGGAACTTAGTTAGGCTATAAACACGCCTTTACAGCCGCCCGCGTCCAGGCAATACGACTGCAACGAGAAGCTCCAGAGCTGAAGGTGAGCGAGGCCGAAGCAATCCGGCACTATTACCTGTGGGTTGCTTAACCGTGACTAAGATGAGGTGCACGCAGGCCAAGCTTCGTCGTCGCGCGAGACGAATGTTCTCCGCTGGGCTGACAGATGGCGCCACCGCCATAGCGAGCGTCCGCTAGGGAGGGCACGCCAGGTGGTGGAAGAGGAGGAAGGGTACATAAAAGCGTGCGCTCGTCGGTGAACTTCAGCCTGTACCAACACCACCAAGACTAGTTCTCTAGAGGGTGTTGCCTGTACCTGCTCCGAAAGCAATAGCGCCTCTTCCGCTACACAACGAACTTCTCTCTCTCTCTTCGGAAACGGCAGACGCTGACGGGCTAGAACGTTAGCGCTCGCTGCCCTGAGAGCGCCAACAAGAGCGAATGATCCCTCGTTTCGGGTAGGCAAACATGAACTGCACATGCTAGCTCAACGCAGCGATAGAGATTATAAATGACGTGACTGGAGTAATAAACACTAGCAATAAATTCATACGATTTTCACACGGAACCAACAATTACTCGATAACAACATAGATAATTATAATGAAGGAAGAGATGATTGCATGAACAAGAACAGAACAAGAAAATCAGATCATCACAAGGAAAGAACATACAGAAATAGATAATCGCAAGAAAAGAACGGGTACACAAAAGAAAATGACAAGGCAAACACAGGGGAGCCAGAGCTCCGCTGTTTCCTCAGATTTCACAAGCGTGGATGTGGCATTAGTTATTATTTTTTTTTTTTTTGGTGCTGGGTTTGGCCTGGTGGGAGTGGTTTCCTTTGCAGCGGCGAAAGCCTGTTCACCCGCTAGGGGTTCTGCGTTATTAGCCCTTATGGCGCCAACCTTTTGCTCCTCCTGCCAACGACGGCATCAGGGATCGTCCGCAGCATGGTTGGCACCACAGTTGGGACAGCGGGCCCTCGAAGCAGTACAGGGACCTTCATGTTGTTGTCCGCAATGCAGGCAGCGGATTGGCACTGGCAGGCAGCGGTGAGATGACCTAGCCTTCTGCAGTTTGTACAAAGCGTAGGGCGCGGGCGTGCAGGGCGGACTGCGAACGGCAGCTTGAAGATATCCAGGTGGGACGGAGGTTTGCTTGCTGCGAAGACAACTGTTAGTTTGTTGCCATTCCTTTCCCCTCAGAGCACCCGGACAAGTGCGGGGATGGCGGCGAGCAGCTCGTCCGTGTATTCTCCGTCGATGCCACGGACGTAACCCCTGGACTGGCTTTGGTCCGCTGGGATGCGTGCTCGAACAGCCACTCCTCAGATGGAATCCATAGACAGCAGCTCTTGTTGTCGTTCCTGATGTTCGTGTCTGCAACAATGTTCAACTTGGTGTTGACCCTTACAGCAAGGACGCCAGGTCGGGCAGACAGGGCCTGTGCAATTACGAGGCGTGACGAGCGATGAAACGACACCGACTGCTCCGCTGGCCGGAATAGCACCGTGCCTGCAACTGGCTGCGATGAGAGCTTCAGTGGAGGAGGTGGTCCAGTCTTTGGAAACACCGGGCGCTTCCCGCAGGGTCGCTTGCGCCTTTGGACGACCGCGAAGCCATCCTCAGGGGCTGATACGAGAGGTCTCGAGGGTGAAAGTGAAGGAGCATTGCCTTCAGGGGTGTGCTGTGAAGTGACCATCACTTCAGCATGCGCGGACGAGGCTGCAACAACTTCGGATGCTCCAGGTGGAGGGGGCCCCTGGTTGGGGTTAGGGGCACTGTGAATATCCCTTCGAGATGCACGAGACAGGCCTGCTTCCGCAGCAGCGTGGGCTGCCGCGGGAGACACGGTGTCCATAGTCTCGTCGTTTGCACCTTATTTCTCTGGTGTGACACCCGGTGGCGGCATCTTATACGGTGCTTCGTCGCCACCTTCGTTGTCGCGCGCACGTTTGCGAGTGCTTGTGGTGTTCATGCGTTGATCACAGGAACCACCAGAGTCCTCGGGGAGGGGACTAGAGCATGCCTCCTGTGCACTGGGATCAGTTGCTGTATCAGAAGTATGTGCAAAGTCTATTCCGTCAGCACGGGCGGCGCTGACTTGAGCGAGGGACAGCGAGCTCGGAACTGCAGCCGCAGCGACTGCGAAGAGTAGGGGTGGGGGGTGGGACCAGCGGCTGCCTGCTTCGCCAGCCACTTGTCAACAATGCTGGCTGCCTGTGTGACCTCGCGCTGCCGCAACGTCGAAATGTTGAAGGGCAGCGGGAGGGCAAGTGAGGCACTGGCCGACCTCCGGTGAGGCTTCTTGGCGCTCGGACGTGCTTGTGTTGCAAACGCATGCATGGCCACGTGCGCACGTGGTGTCCGCAAGAAAGTCAGGAGGTAAAAACAAGTGCACTAATGAGGGGAGTCGGTGTCGTATAGTCCTTGCCTTCTCACGTCACCTTCCCACCCTCTCTTGTATGGGAACTGCCTCTTCCCCTCCCTCTCCTTCTCTTCTCTCTACAGTTCTATCTGCGTCCCCTCTGGGCTCGCACGTTAGCAGAAAGCGCTCTGCAGTTTCTGCAATGCTTCTGAGGGGAGTCACGGGTAATTGCAGCTTTCAAGCGGCTAAAGTGGCGACGGCCAGGGAGCTCCAGAGGGCATTGTGCACATACGATGCAATTGGGTGAAAACCAGTTTCTCCCGTCGCCTTTCCTCTCTGACTCGCGCCTGTCAAACACGCTCTGAACCGCCCCCTGACGCGGTGTGCGCGACAGCATCCCACAGCAGCAGCAGCAGCAGCAGCAGTGGGAAAGTCGAAGGAAGAGGCAAAGAAAGCTTCGCTTTAAAAGTGGAGGCAACAATGCTAATCTCATAAACTTCAAGTTTAAAGCACTGATTTTTCGTTTTCGCAAGGTCGAGCAATTTTCTATTTGCGTGCCTGGTGGCAAGAGAAAAATCTTGACGTATCGGACATGACGAGCCTTTCAGTCTGTGAGCAACTATAAGGATAGTTTGTTTATCCTTGAAAAAAATCAACTTTGCGATGATGGACCGACATTTATTAGTGGAAACACCTCCTAATGCACGCGCTCGACCTGTGAGTTAACCAAGTCAGGCTCGAGCTGTTCCGAGTAGAAATTTATGATTTTCCGCTTCTCATCATTTTCATCCTCGGCACCAACAAACAACAGGTTACTACGTCACATACAGCTTTCAGCATCTTTACATAGTGGAGATGGTGAACGCAGTCGAACCGATACGTTGTTGCGCACCTGAACTTTTCCGAGGGGCGCGAGCGTGCTTTTGAGTGCGTCTGTTCTGCCCACTAATTATCTCTCACATCTGTACCGTCTTGCCTTTTTTTTCAATTTTGAGCTCAATTAGGTAACCGACGGTCTAGCTGCAAGTCTGTGCATAGTTCCTACAACTCAAGCGAGCGTTTCAGTAATAGCTTCAGTATTAGGGCTGGGGTGTTGTTCTAGATTCGCGCAAAACTGAATGACTATATTACATAGTCTATAACAAGAACCCGAAAGGACTGAGATTGCATGGTACGATCTATCACATAGCACTTAGGGGCACGATGCCGCAGTGAGACAATAGTTACGACTCTTGAGACCAAAAGTACCACGTCGGTAAATAACGTGCAATTACAGCTGCGGTAAGAGCCTTATTCTCGTGGCATTGCCATGCCTAAACAAATTTCCCCACAATGTAGCCATAAGAACGCTATAAAGCGGGAGGAATGTAGGCCTCTCAGATTGAAGATGCAGGGAACGGCCGTTGCGCCGTCTTGTGACGGTCGGCAGCGTTGGGTGGCGTTGCGCGCTCTTTAAAAGAGGGCCTCGCCGCGTATTTTCTTCACGACAACATTAAGAAAGTAAAGAATGTGGCGTCCAACAGTTTCCTTGTCCTTAATGGCAGAGGTGCAGCTCACCATTTGAACTAGGAAAGTATGCTTGGCAGTGAATTTACTTTCTCCCCCCCCCCTTGTATGTATAGTAATATAGGCTTTATATCTGTGTTAAATAAACAACAAGTTACTGCTACTACCCACATTAAAACTAAAATTATTGACAGAAGCAAAAGCGAAAGGAAACGTTTGGGTATGGAAGCTAGAAACAGCAACTTTTGGTGTGATGCGTTCCTCGATATCATTATCAATAAAGGAGCTCAAATCTCTGCATACTCGTTAAACTAAATACATTCTAATAATGAGTGTGGCCTCCAATGTGTCGGCTTGTCGTTCCCATCTGTGTTTAAGTAGAAATGTACTAGTTCCCTATAATGATTTTAGGGGTAAAGGCACAATTGTGAATACTTGAAATAAATCTATTGTGGTAAGTTATCGCTTGAGTTCTTTCAAGTGTCCTCTGTGCCTAGCGAGTGAGTTGTAGCGCGGACAGCGAACAAGTTCACAAGGAAGCACAAAAGAAAACACACACGTAGCGCGTTCTGCCTTCTCGTGTCCTTGTTGCCTGTCCGTTCCACAACTCACTCGTTTCAAGATTAACAACCAACAGGTCAACATCGCTACTCTCATTGACTTCTACGTCCTGGTGGTTGTGCTTGGACTACAACAAATTAAGGAAAAGTGCGTGGGATCGCTTTAGCAATCAAATTTGTTTTATTTCCCTATACCTGATGTTCACAATCTGCTGAGACTCGAAATCTAGATTTGTGCAAGCAAGACCACCGCTAGTAAAGTACAAAGCTTTCGTTTACGCATTGAAGCGTCTGTTTGCGACAGCGCCCGAACTGTAAAATAGAAATTGCATACATTTTTCGAGAACGTAGGATTTATACTGGAAGGAGTTTGTTCATGTGTAAACAGCAACACTCGAATCACTTTCGGTCATTCTATTACTGCCGAGGCTTCTGACCTGTTCATCAATAGACGCCCTGATTCCGCCTGCATTAGCAATGACAGCAGCCACGCTTGTCCAAGCTCCTCGCGGACTGGGTAGCGAAGCCATCTTCTTCAGGAAGGCGTCCATAATGAGGTTGCCCAGGTTGCACTCCGCCAGGCGGCACGTCGGCTTATCTCCCTGCAGATACACCTTGCTCTCGGCCACGCCCATTGCTCGTCCTTGTGCGACACGGTCACGGTAGCGATCCAGAAGTGCGACACCGGCGGAATCTGCACAGCGCCGAGGGAGAATTTCAGTGCGCCTTGGTATTATAATACTAAATGACGCAGCATCAATCTCTATGCTTCAGCAACAAAAACGGAATAAGAAAATTGCACCAATTATAAGGCGTCAGCATTCTCAGGGTACTAAATTTACACACATATTAAGGGCTCTGTGCCTATTTTCTAAGCGTTTTCTTGCCAAGCTGGGTCACTGTTTAGTCTATGGTTGAATGAGACTGGGGACTGTTGTGCTGAGGGAACAGGATTGGAAACCAACACTTGGAAAAACTGGAACCGTTGAGTGTAGGTCAATGTGCACGTATACGTGCCGCTCTCCAACAAACCTATTTCCGGAAGACTGTAGATGCGGCGCTGGGCGCGTACTGCTCTTCAGTGGAATTCTGTGACGCCGACTTGGAGAACTATGCATGTGCCACTCCGCTTGTGCTAATCTTTCACGAACCTCTTTTATGCCAATTAGGGTCACAGGGTATGTGCCTGTATATAGGTGTCGCTTTTTAGTGAACGCGTTTGAAACCTAGTTTTTACTTTCACCTTATTACCTTAAAGGCCCCACTGTGGGGGGTATTACATAAGGGGTGGGTGTACAAAAAAGAAAACACGTTGACCATTCGGGGTGAGTAGCTCTTACAGCGCCAATGAAGGCGTGTGGTTTGGTGATGGCCACGACGACATTGGGAATACGGTTCCAGTCTACAGTGGTGCGTGAAAAAAAGGAGGACGAAAAGGTGGCAGTATGGGTTCGGGGGCAAGCAATACTTAGGGAATGTCCTGTACGAAGGGATATGTGAGCTAGTGGTAATATGTAAGGTATTTGACTGAGGGAACTATGGCATATCTTGTGAATTCGGGAGACTAGCGATGCGACGGCGACAGTAAAGGGGAGGCAGAGCTGTTTCTGTCTTTACTGAAGATATGCTTATCTTCAATGACTTTAGAAAAACTTTAGAAAAAAGGGGTGCTTACTCCTCCAAGACGAATGCACACGAGCCTCCACCATTAGGCACGCTTTCTAGACTAACGTCATGAGCCCGCTGGCCGTTGACCCCGCCGATGGAGGAGATGGCCGCGCGCGCTTCTGACGGGCCGAGCCAGGTCAGTCGTGTGCGTCTGCCCCTTCTCAGACTGAATCCCCAAACTCTTTGTGGTGGTCTGTCATGCCGGAAATATCATTGCGAACTTACGATGCACCATCTGTGCCAAGTGCGTCTGTTCTGAGCCGTGATCCGGCGACTAAAGATTCCATCCAGCGAGCATCGCTGGCATTGCACCAAGCTTCGTCTGAAAGCAGCACCCCGCGGCGACACAGCACCACAAACAAACTCCTCCGTGCTTGTTCCATGGTGTTCTCTTTTGCTACAAAGTGAACTTATACGACACGGAAAGTTTGACGCAATCTGGCGCCTACTGCTAGCGGCGAGTGCGTTCATGTACTGCGTTATTGTGTTTTTCGTCACACGGGGTTAAGTGATGGAGCAAAACCATTATCAGGAGAAATGAGAAAAAGCATGCGCGGATGAGACAATCCTACAACTTCCTGGACACAGAAGATTTGTGAAACCAACCTCCAACGCAAAGATTCGTTGCTGGCAGCTCAGCGCGAGCTATCGTTGTCAACAGTGTTATAAGACAGCCGAGCGTTTAACGGCGTCATTAGAGCGTTGTATACTAGCATCGAATGATTGCTGTACACCAAACTTACAGCCAGTGACACGCGCGGCTTGAGCGAATGTCATTGAATTCATCATCATCATCTGCAGCCTGGTTACTGCAGATGATGATGATGCCCACTGCAGGGCAAAGGCCTCTCCCATACTTCTCCAACTACCCCGCTCATGTACTAATTGTGGCCATGTTGTCCCTGCAAACTTCTTAATCTCATCCACCCACCTAACTTTCTGCCGCCCCCTGCTACGCTTCGCTTCCCTTGGAATCCAGTCCGTAACCCTTAATGACCACCGGTTATCTTCCCACTTCATTACATGTCCTGCCCATGCCAATTTCTTTTTCTTGATTTCAACTAAGATGACATTAACTCGCGTTTGTTCCCTCACCCAATCTGCCCTTTCTTATGCCTTAACGTTACACCTATCATTTTTCTTTGCATAGCTCGTTGCGTCGTCCTCAATTTAAGTAGAACCCTTTTCCTAAGCCTCCAGGTTTCTGCCCCGTACGTGAGTACTGGTAAGACACAGATGTTATACACTTTTCTCTTTTCATTGAATTAGTAACGGTCAGATATTTGTTCGGTGGATGTATGATTTTCCCTTTATTATTTAGTTCACTCCACCTTGCGGGTTTCTGAAGAACTATTAAATAGAACTCTAGCCTTTGCTTCTGAGTTGTTGATAAATTAGACTTCGCCTGCCATCTGCTAGCAGGCTGGTCAGCTCATATGTAGAGCGGCTGCACCGGAAAGGCGGTGGTCCCGGGTTGCAATCCCGGACGTGGACGAATTTTTCAACTGGCAAGCTTTCCTTTCGAGAAATCCGTATGGGTTTCCTTTGTAGCACTTAGCTTCGTTTAGGTAGATGCCTAATTTTCTCTTTATTAATTACTTATCTCAACCTTGCGGCTTTGCGCAGAACTATTACGTCAAACTCTTGCCTTTGCCTGGGCTGCTGGCAGGGCAGGGTTGCTGTGCACGCCGGTGACACGCCGGCTGACACACGGGCGTTGACACGTGATTGTCAGATGGCCGGGACCCTGGCCGTGTGCACAGCACTCCATTATTGTCAATTTGATACGCTAACAAACCTTCGCTCGTTGGCGCACCCACTCGCCTTACGCTCTCTCCGTTTTAGAAGAACGCAACCTATATATACTGCGGTGAGGAAAGCTTATGTCGCCTTGAAGAAAAGCCCACTTGTCGAAACGTTGTCTCCTGCTTTCACCTTGTTCTCGTTTTGCTCATCGTCCTTAATTTCCATCTCCCGCCTTCCCCGTGTTCTCTGTGGATTTCTACCGACGGAAAATGAAGGAAAAAGGTAAGCGCTTTCTGGTTTCCTTCTCACACGTAGCACTAACAGGAGGCAGTCATTACAAGTACATGCACTTACACTTCCCACCAGGCCCGCGCTCACCACACATTAGCTTTAAGAGCGGCGCCACAACGCACACCATCCGGGACGTCATTGCCGCAGCACCACAGCACATCACACATTTCGTCGTTCACTGCGGGACTAATGACTTTAACGACGACACCTATGACAACGCAGTTAAGGCCATGAAAACGCTCACAAACGAGTTGCGCACCAACAGACCAAACGCAGAAATCACCATGACAACAGGACTTCCCAGGATCGCAAACAAACACAGGCCACTTACTCAACAATCAGAGACTCCTAGCTCACGCACTAGGTACACGTAAGCTCAATGATTTTCTTCTGAAGATTGGAAACCAACGTGATAACGTTGATGTCATCCACCACACTGAAATACACCACTATACCCTGACATTCTACTCGTCCGGGACGGACTACACCCGAATTTTTATGGCGTCAAGGTAATGACTAACAAAATCAAGTCCAGGCTCAATAACGCTCTTAAATGGACGCAACCAACAACACTAATAAATCCTGCGTCCCACTTAGCTTCCACACAGGTACCATTTACCAGTGGTCCAGGTACCAATGGTACCTGGCCCAGTACCTGGTACCTGGTCCAGTGGTCCAGGTACCAGGTTCCAGTGGTCCCACTTCGCTAACCTCTTCTTGTTGCAAACTTTTAGAACACATTATTGCTTCTAAAATCAACAAATTTGTCGACGATAGAGCCATTCTATCTCCTATGCAGAATGGTTTTCAAAAGGGCCTCTCCACTGTAACCCAATTAACCACTGTAATTCACAGTCTTGCTAGCACTATAGACAAATCAGGGCGAACTGACATCATATATTTGGATTTCAGGAAAGCATTTGACCTTGTATCGCACGCAAAGCTAATAGAAAAACTTGAACATCTCAACATTCCTTCACATCTCGTAAGTTGGATACGCGCTTATCTCTCTAACCGTACGCAATTCGTAGTAGTTGATAATTGTTCTTCCAGCGCCCTTCCTGTCACTTCTGGTGTTCCCCAGGGTAGTGTTCTTGGGCCATTATTATTTACCATATATATTAATGACATTGTAGACACTGTTACTCCACCCGTACAAATAAAACTATTTGCTGATGACTGTCTCCTCTTTAATGAGATCACTTGCCAACAAGAACAAATTATTCTAAACTCTAACCTTCAAGACATACTAGCTTGGTGTGCGCGCTGGGATATGCAGCTTAACATTGATAAAACAGTATTTATAAAGATCACTAAAATAATTAATAAATTGTCGTTTACCTATAGCCTAGAATCCAAACCTCTCACGGAGGTCAATGAATATGAGTACATCGGTGTTACAATAGCCAGTAACCTTAGTTAGAACTCGCACATCTCCCATTTTTGCGACTCAGCTTTTAAGAAGCTTTGCTACCTGAGGCATAAATTAAAACACGCTCCTTCTGAAACCCGTCTTATCGCCTACACCTCTCTTGTCCATCCTAAAGTCGAGTATGCAGCCATTGTATGGGATCCCTGTACTAAAACTAACATCGATGCGCTAGAAATGATACATCGTAAAGCAGTAAGGTTCATCTTCTTTAAATATTAAAAAAAAATTATAGGGTTTTACGTGCCAAAACAACTTTCTGATTATGAGGCACGCCGTAGTGGAGGACTCCGGAAATTCGAAGACACTGCGGAATCAGGGTGTAGAAGAGCCGTACGTAAAAATACTGAAAGATATCTATAGCGGCTCCACAGCCACTGTAGTCCTCCATAAATAAAGCAACAAAATCCCTATAAAGAAAGGCGTCAGGCAGGGAGATACGATCTCTCCAATGCTATTCACAGCATGTTTACAGGAGGTATTCAGAGACCTGGATTGGGAAGAATTGGGGATAAGAGTAAATGGAGAATATCTTAGTAACTTGCGCTTCGCTGTTGATATTGCCTTGCTTAGTAACTCAGGGGACCAACTGCAATGCATGCTCACTGACCTGGAGAGGCAGAGCAGAAGGGTGGGACTAAAAATTGATCTGCAGAAAACTAAAGTAATGTTTAACAGTCTCTGAAGGGAACAGCAGTTTACGATAGGTAGCGAGGCACTGGAAGTGGTAAGGGAATACATCTACTTAGGACAGGTAGTGACTGCTGATCCGGATCATGAGAGTGAAATAATCAGAAGAATAAGAATGGGCTGGGGTGCGTTTGGCAGGCATTCTCAGATCATGAACAGCAGGTTGCCATTATCCCTCAAGAGAAAAGTTTATAACAGCTGTGTCTTACCAGTACTCACTTACGGGGCAGAAACCTAGAGGCTTACGAAAAGGGTTCTACTTAAATTGAGGACGATGCAACGAGCTATGGAAAGAAGAATGATAGGTGTAACATTAAGGGATAAGAAAAGAGCAGATTGGGTGAGGGAACAAACGCGCGTAAATTACATCTTAGTTGAAATCAAGAAAAAGAAATGGGCATGGGCAGGACATGTAATGAGGAGGGAAGATAACCGATGGTCATTAAGGGTTACGGACTGGATTCCGAGGGAAGGGAAGCGTAGCAGGGGGCGACAGAAAGTTAGGTGGGCAGATGAGATTAGGAAGTTTGGAGGGTCAACATGGCCACAATTAGTACATGACCGGGGCAGTTGGAGAAGTATGCGAGAGGCCTTTGCCCTCCAGTGGGCGTAACCAGGCTGATGATGATGATGATGATGGGGTTCTTTAACGTGCACCTAAATCTAAGTACACGGGTGTTTTCGCATTTCGCCCCCATCGAAATGCGGCCGCCGTGGCCGGGATTCGATCCCGCGACCTCGTGCTCAGCAGCCTAACACCATAGCCACTGAGCAAACGCGGCGGGTGATCTCTCTAAATATCGCTCACGTGATTCCCCAAGTCAGTTAATGGCTCAACACAATATTTAGTCTTTGCAACTAAGAAGAAAAATTCACAGGCTTAAATTTCTCTTCTTACTGAGTAATAATAAACTATCTGTTTCTCCCGAACCTTACATAACACCCCTTACTGCCCGCTGAACAAGACATCGCCACGCTGCCTCATTTACGCCTTATAATGGTAGAACCAATGTCTTTATGTCTTCCTTTTTCCCTCGAACAGTAACGGAAGGGAACAGCCTACCTTATAGCAAACTTCTCAGCACTGACTCAATAGCGTCTATGGCTATCTAATATTAGTGCTTGTTCTTATGAAATCTCCTTTCAATTTGTATCGTTCTGATTGATTTACGCGTTGTAGTAATTTTGAATTATGCACTCATTTTTTTCTATTACATTTCCGGTGCTTTGAAATTGTGCTTGTGAAACAGTGTTTCAATTTGTATCTGCCACCCTCTATGCATTATTTAGGCGCTTTACTCATTATGCATTTGTACTTGCTATTACATTTCTTCCGGAGGTTTTTTTTTTTACTCCTTCGTCAATCTATTGTGTTTTCTTTTTTTGTAGGTACTTTTCCCCTCCTGCCTGGGCATTTTAAGGCTTGCAGCATTCCTAAATAAATAAATAAAATAAAATAAACAAACGCCTGAAATATTCAACACCAGCTCGCACGCACGTTCCACCAAAGCTAGAACCCAAGAAGCCTCTTGGGGCTTCTGTGGGCTTCCGCTCATACGGAAGCCCGCAACCACCGGCGAAGCCTTCACGCAAACAGCTGCATACACTAATAAACAGACCGATACGCAGACAGATACACAGACAGACATCGGTGCAGGCCTCGACAAGAAAATTAAGCGTAAAAAGACACCACCTGAAGAGTTTTCGCAACGGAGGTCTGCCCGAACCAAACAGAAATGACTACCACGCACTAGGAACAGCACACGCAACTACTAATCTTGCCCTTTCCTCCAATCCCGCAAACTCGCCGCCAAACAAACAAATTACAGATTTCGCCTAAAAACTTATACATAGCTGCATTATTCTGGCAGGGGTTGTGGCCACAGAAACACACACTGACCAATAATCTTTGCATCTGCAGGCTTGTGTCGTCGTCTTTCCCTCCCCATGACCAACGTCCCGGTATCTGCTTCCACGTGTGACCGGCCTTCTGCGGCTGCGCGGATCAAGAATCTTCGGTGCTGTCGGAACCAGCGTTGCGCTTGCGCCACCAGCCCGCAGTAGGAAGAGGATAAAAGAAGGCGAAGTGGTGCGAGAACCTAATTTGGCAGCGGTCGTGGCAACAGGAACACACACTGACCAACGTTCTTTGCATCTGGAGGTTAGTCATAAGCGTATGTATCGTTGTCATTTGTAATTACAATATTGCTGCTGGCCGCTGCCAAATATTGCTGCTGAACTTCTGTTAACTTTTACTGCCAAGCTTGCGTCGTGTCACGCGGCCTTCCGGGTCTGGTCAGTGAACAATGCCTACAAATGCGGAGCTCACCAAAAGAATTGATGACATTGAATCCAAGCTTGGAAACGTAAGCGAAAGACTTTTTGATGACATTTTTGGGAAATTTCTGCTGAGGCCGAGCAATTCAGGCATAGACGTCGTAGAACTAAGAAAAGCACTGATAGTTTGGAAAGTAGTGTAGAATTTCTAAGCAAACTCGTCGAAAAGCTCAGTGCCGAAAACAATGAGCTAAAAGCCGAAAAAAAAAATGCTTTACAAGCAAACAACAACACTATCACAAAGAAAGTTGGTGAACTCGAACAATACTCTCGAGTGAACAACGTCGAGATTAAGGGCATTCCTTGCACACAAGGAGAGAAGACTGTGCGACAGTCTTACAAATTATTGGCAACGAAATTGGTTGCCCAGTAATGGCCACCGACCTCGACGTTGTTCATCGTGTTTCTACTAAAACAGAACGTAAAAATATCATCGCTCGCTTCTTCTCGAGAACGAAGAAAGCTGAGTTCGTGGCGAAAGCACGGAAAGCTAGACTCTGTCTGAGTGATATTGGCCTCGCAACGGCAAAGGAGAACCCTGTCTTCGTTAATGAACATTTAACACTTGAAAACAAAGCTCTCTTTTCCAAAGCTTTAGGTCTGAAAAGAAGACGATAAATTCGAGATTTCTGCAGACAGAAAACTGTCAAGTCAAGGCCCGGAAAACAAGGGAAAGCCGCGTCTTTCGCATCGCAACCGAATCCGACCTTTCAGCGATAACCTAACTCTAATCCACCTTTGCGCTACGCCTGTCACCTAGGCATGTCTCACAATTTCGTCCTAAGCTATCCAGTTAAACAATCTGCTTTCAAATCATTAGCGATCTGTCTTGCATTTGAATGTGCGCAGGCTGCGCAAGCAGTTCGATGAATTCTCTGTTAGCGTTCCTTCATTCACCTTCCCATTTTCAGTCATTCAGTCATCGGAGTATCTGAAACTAGGTTGAGCGACCACGATAAATACCTTTCTTGTTTTTCTAGTTTTGTTCCTGAATACTCCAATCTTCCGTTCAGCAACCATGGCGACGCAGCGCTGTATATCTATTCAGATATTGTAACCGAAGGAACGATCTTGAGCTTAATGTAAGTTATTGTGAAGACGTTTGGATTGAACTTAAAAATCACTTCCTCAACATAGACAACAAATACCTAATAATTGGTTGCATATATCGTTCACCCTCGTCATCAGCAATAGATTGCTGTGCTGCTTTCCATAACGTCATGGGAGTGCTAGGAGACGAAAACAGAAATGTAATAATTATAGGCGACATCAACATTAACCTCGCTGGTAGTACGTCTACTAATGCTTTAAACTATTCTGATTGTTTTAACAGCTTTGGTTATGAATGTTTAATTAGGATACCGACACGATGTGCTAACCACCCCATAGGCACATTATGAAATTTGGCATATCCACCATAATCAGGTGCTATAATGACCGACATAACTGATCACTATCCCATATTTTTAAACTTTCACTGTACTCATGGCTCCGAAAAAATCACGTACACGAAGTTTATACTAGACAAACAATCATGCCTAGAAGCCGTGTCGAGCCTTGACTGGTCCCCCATCTTTTCTACAAATGATCCACAAAAAGCATTTGCACTGTTTATCTCTGTGCTGAAGTGATGTTTTGATCGTCATTCCGTTCAGGTTAAATGCAAAAAGAAATTCGCGTCAACTCAAAATCCATGGATAACAGATAAGCTCTTAGCTTTAATGCGCAAGAAGGATAATCTTTATAAGAAAACCAAACGACAACCATTTAATAAGGATTTAGCCATTCGGTACAAGAAGTTTTCTAATCAGCTTTCTGCCACATTGAAAAAAGCTAAAAAAAATATGGCACGAAAGAAAAATTTTGGAATGCGGTAAAAACGTAAAAAGGAAATGGGAAATTGTTAACTCCTTCTTAAACGGGGCAAATAATCGCGAAGCTATAACAGAAATTGCTTATCAGGGTAAGGTATACAAGACCGCCAAAGAAATAGCTGATGCGTTTGCTGATTTCTTCTTTAGCAGCGAGCTACAGTCACTTGCGCATGACAATACCGTGGCCCAGCGCGTGCCACAGTCTTTCTTTTTATTTCAAACTACATCCCAGGAAGTTCTAAACATTATAAGCAACATGAAAATAACCGGCGCTGGCATCGATAAATTACACACTTCCCATGTATAATTAATTGCACCCTTAATAAGTGATGTCCTTGCAGACATAATCAACTTCGTATTTAAATGAGGCAGTTTCTCACAAGAACTAAAACAAAGCAAGATCACCCTAATTTTGAAGAAAGGTGACCACTCTTTAAGTTCCAATTATCGCCCCATCTGTGTATTACCTTTCTTTAGCAAGGTAATTGAAAAGCTAATAGAAAAACCTTTAACTAATTACCTTACAAAATTTAACATTCTCTTACCATTCCAATTAGGCTTTCGCTCGGGTTACTCGACCCGAACTGGCTCTCGTTGCTCTAACCGATCAACTAAAGCTCGCTATCGATGAAGGGAATTATGCAGCTTCAGTATTTGCAGATGTAAGCAAAGCGTTTGAGAAAATAAATCATCGCATCTCATTTCATAAGCTTGAATCATTAGGAATTACCGGCCCAGCACTTTTGTTACTACAAAATTCTAATTTCAAATTCAAATTCTAGAATTCTAAAACCATGTTCAGTAATATTGGCGTACCCCAGGGTTCCATATTTGAAGTAGTAGCTTGGCGCGAATAAAACCACGGACACAAGGAAGACAGACAAGGATAAGCGTTACTCACAACTGTTTTGCACAACCGCCTTTGATGTGTATGTACCGGCTACTCTTCTGCTTCGTAGGCGCATGCATGACAAGAGGATATATATATATATATATCTGCACTATCCTTCCTTCCATTAAACAGTTGTGAGTAGCGCTTGTCCGTGTCTGTCTTCCTTGTGTCCGTCGTTTTATTCGCGCCAAGCTACCACTTCAAGTACGGACGACCAGCTAGCCCAACAGTCAACTCTCCCAGGGTTCCATATTCGGTCCGCTTTTATTTTTATTATACGTCAATGATCTGTTTAACTGCATGTCTTCTTCGAAATGTATACTTTATGCAGATGATACTAAATCAAATCAAATCTTTATTTCCACCATGTACATTACAGATGGAGGACAACGGAAAAAAAGCTGCCAGTAGGCGGCTTGACGTGTCCGCAGCCCCACGTAATGAGCGGCGTTTGGGCATCAGCAATGAAAAACGGTCAATAAACAAATGTAAACACTTCATCAGTGCAGAACAAAAGTAAAACATAATGATTCGAAAACATTGAAACAGATAAATAAATAAATAAATGCTGGATAACGAAATCAGTTTTCTTCTTCTGCAAACATAGATCTAAGTTTAGCAGTGGAACAAATAAATAAGTCAAAATTAGTAGATTGATAATAGTTTAACAGTGATGGCAAAGAATAACATAGAAGTTCCATGCCAGAGGTCAAGCGGGGTGCAACAACGTCCCAATATTCTCCATGTCTGGTAGCATAGTAATGCTCATTTTTTCTAATTGGGCCAGTTTACCTAGGTTAGGTATGTTATATCTCACTTCATATTTAAATCTAGTACTCAGTACTAAACGATAGGGGTATAATTTATGAGCCGTCATAACATGCGCTCTATGAAAAGAACCTGCAGTTGTTGCATGAAAATCAGCATTGTATACATGGTGTAGGTGTCGTTTCTGCATAACGTCAATTTTTGGTAGGTTCGAGAATGTAGTTGTACCCCAGACAAGTTGGCAGTAGCTAACATGTGAACAGAAAAGAGAATTATAAATAAGTATATTAGGTTTTGCAAAAAGAGTGTATCTTAGACGACCAATTATTCCAGTTATTCGAGCAAGATTTGTTACTAGTAAGTTCACACGGGATTTCCAGGACATGTGTGCAGTAAATGTCACACCGAGGCATATAAAATGGTCAACAATATCTACAGGATGAGAGTTTAAAATAATATCGGCATGAGGAGGGAGTGGCTTATTCTTGGCCCGAAAGATCACTGCTTTTGTTTTATTTTCCTCAACCTTCATAGAGTTATAGGAGGACCAATGTTGTAGCTGAACTATAGTATCATTACAATTAGAGATAAGGTGATCCACGTTACCACCAGAAAATATATCCTAGTGTCAGCTGCATATATATTAAATTTTGCATTCTGATTAATATTAACAATATCATTTATATTTAGGTTAAATAGCAACGGCCCCAATATGCTGTCTTGTGGGACACCACAAACCAGTGGAAGAACTTGTGATAGTGAGTTATTGATTTGGACAACTTGTCGTCGATGGGGTAAATATGACCGCAGTAAATGTAACCCACACCCACGTATACCATAAATATACAACTTATCCAGCAAAACTTCATGATTCACCTAGTCAAAAGCCTTGGAGAAGTCGACAAATAAGCCAATCACTATTTTCTTGATTTCAAATTGTGTTAAAATATATTCCTTTTGTTGAAGCAAGGCTAGTTCTGTTTACATGTTCTTCCAGAACCCAAATTGGTGAGGTGTTAATACATCAGAGCTTTCAACGAAGTTCAAGACCCGACAGTGAATTATTTTCTCGAGAACCTTTGAAAAAACTGGCAAGACAGATACCGGTCGGTAATTACCCAAGTCATTTCGATTGCCCTTTTTAAAGAGCACTTCTACTTTGGCAATTTGCATTTTTATTGGAAATCTTGATGTAGTCAGACAGGTATAAATATATTCGCAAGAACTGGGGAAATTAGGACTACGACATATTTCACAGGTTTTATTGGAATTTCGTCGATATCTCTATGCTGCTGTTGTTTGTTGTTTAAATTTGTGATTATTGAAATCACTTCCTGTACTGTGACTACTATCATTATTTCCAATAAATGTATTTCAACCTTAGTATCTAACATTAATGGCGATTTCCACAGCCTGCTGAAGTGGTGCCATACTAACCGGCTACAGATAAACCAGTCGAAAACAATATTTGTTGTATTCACTTCCCACCAAGGAACACTTCACTCCATTCCTCCTATCTTTTTGGGCGCAAGTCCTATCCGTGCAAGTTTTTCATATAATTATCTTGGCATAGAAGTAGACAGACATCTTAAATTTGTTGAATACTTAACGAAACTAAAACAGAAGATTACCTACGGGATTAGGGTACTTCTAAAAGCACGAAACATATTTGACCATGAAATATTATCAATCAATCAATCAATCAATTTTATTTACCAGAAACAAAAGGAACTGGAGGGACACCTGGGCAAAAAGCTGTCGCAGCAGCTTGACGGAGGCCCAGGGTCCCTTACATGGCAGTAGCACTCACATGATATATACACTGAAATCTTTATACACAACAAACATTACAATTTCGCACGTATGCATGAAGATGACATTTTACACTTGAATGCAAATGTACTAAAGTGCCACTATAAAGAAAGAAAGTAGTCACGCAAACCATTTTTATTTAGTGTAGCTGTGTGCTTATATTTGTTTAGTACAGTCGGTATATTATGTGTTAAGGACTGTAGGCTGTAATTGTTTCGGAACCATGGTACCTTCCACACCTCGGGGTTTCGTGTAGTATGTTTCGTGTGAGTGCAGAGTTCTAGCTGAGCAAGGGATGCAAAATAATTCTTAACATATTCAGATGAGAAGTAAATCGTTTCTAGTAATCTGTGTTCGTATAATTTATCAACGCGGTTTAGTCGGTATTTGAGAAATATATTATCTGTTGGTGAAAGCCGATTAACGTTATCTATATACCGAACGATTTTCTTTTGAAGTATTACCAGCTTTTGCAAGTTAGATTTAGATGTTGTAGCCCAGACAAGGTAAGAGTAATTTATATACGATAAGAAGAGACCATGGTATATTTGAAGTTTTGCTCTCGTAGGTAGAAATGTGCGACAACGTGCCATAGCACCGGTAACCGCAGAGAGTTTTCCGCAGAGATGTTTAATATGGGCATCCCAACGCAAATTAGAAGAAAAGTATACTCCTAGAATTTTAAATTCTTCAACCAGTTCAATGCGTTGGCTCTGAAAATAAATAGCATGATTAATGTTAAGTGGTTTATTTTTCGCGCGAAATATTAGAACTTTTGTTTTCTTTGAATTTACTTTAAGCTTATTTGTCTGTGTCCAATCGGACAAATTTGCCATAATTTTATTGCATTTTTGCACAAGTTCATTCGCATCAGGACCTGAGACACACAGTGTGCAATCATCCGCGTACATAATAAATTGAGCCTCACTGTTTATGGTTACGATATCATTTATAAAAACGTTAAAAAAAAGTGGCCCAAGAATACTTCCTTGAGGCACACCACATACAATACTCAAGAGGGACGAGTTATGTTTATTAATGGAAACGTACTGACGTCGATGTTTCAGATATGATTTGAGTAATTCTAGCGGTTTCCCACGAATTCCATATAAACAAAGCTTCTGAATAAGAATCTCGTGATTGAGGCTGTCAAAAGCTTTACTGAAGTCTACAAAAATGCCGGCTGCGTAGTAGTTGTTTTCGAAGCTCTGCAAAACGTATTCTTTTAGCGCAAGAAGAGCCATTTCTGTGGATCTGTCTTTCCGAAATGGTATCGTTATACTGTTCATTTATTCATTCCCACATTAACTATTGCGTTACTCGCTGGGGAAACACTTACGTAACCCATTTAAACTCATTGCAAATCCTACAGAATCAGGCTATTAGGATAATTACATTTATCCCATATAACAACAACGCCTCATATCTTTTACGAACTAATCACATTCTTACAGTCACACAACTCGTTAAATATAACCTAGGTACCTTTTTGTTCAGTCAAATCAATTACACATGATGCGATAGCTTGATACCACTATCTTTTCTATTAAATATTACTATTACCAGGTTTGCAATAAATAGAAACTTCATTTTACCCAAAATACATACTGATTTTGGCAAACAGAGCGTCCATTCGTCGATTCGTCCATTCTGGAACCCACTACAATCGTACACAAAAACACTCAAAATTCAAGAATTCAAGAAACAACTAAAAGATTACATTCTGTCGAATACTGATGCCTAGTCCATACTCAGAAGCATTCTTTCAAGGTGCCTTCATTTTATTGCCATACTGACGCGTGTACTTGTCTTTATCGGGCGACACGTTTTACCGCCTAACAAATGTTATCGCAGAGCGCAGGACGCGCCTGCGTGCATCAGAAGTTTCTGGAATGTTATCAATCGTTCCATCCGCTGTCTGTGACCGAACCTTGTGTAATCTGATTGCATGTGAGCGCGACGCGTATAATGTAGAACTTTGTGGAAGGCACGCGGATCCCAGCGATTACTCTGGATCATTCGACGACTGATGTATAAAATTCGAAGTGCTTGACCCGCTGATCAGATTTTCGACGATCGCCGAGTGTATTCGCCGCTATCGTTGTTTGAGTGTAGCCTGCTTTTGAGGGCACAAGTTCGCCCTATAAAACGCTAGTTTCGTTAATCACAGTTTTGTTGCCTTCTTCACCGTCACTACCACGTGCCATCTGGTGGAGGTGCTTTACGTTCATGTACCGGACGCCCACGACAAGCCGTAATCCAAGCCCGGACCACAAAGACAACACCAACGTCGTCCCGGAACATCGAGCAAGCCGCTGGCAACAGCAGCTGCCCCCGGAACACGGTCTTCTACCAGATACGACGAAACCCGCCGTGGTTGCTCAGTGGATATGGTGTTGGGCTGCTGAGCACGAGGTTGCGGGATCGAATCCCGGCCACGGCGGCCGCATGTCGATGGGGGCGAAATGCGAAGACACCCGTGTACTTAGGTTAAGGTGCACGTTAAAGAATCCCAGCTGGTCGAAATTTCCGGAGTCCTCCACTACGGCGTGCCTCATAATCAGAAATTGGTTTTGTCACGTAACACCCTATAATTTAATTTTCTTTAGATACGATGAAGAAGACAGTTCAAGAAGATCGTCCGGAGACGACCAAGAAGACATCCCCAATGTCAGCCGCACCGGCCCTAATAATTCTGCAGCAGCCCAGGGAACCACCGGCGTTCTGCGGACCACATTTGAGGACCCGGAAAGTTGGCTGGAGACGTATGAGAGGGTCGCTACTTTTAACAGCTGGGACAGTGAGGACAAGCTGCGACATGTCTATTTCGCATTGGAGGACGCCGCCAGGACGTTGTTCGAGAATCGAGAAGCCACCTTAACGACGTGGGACCTGTCCCGAAGCGGCTTCATGCAAACATTTACAAGCTTCGTGCGAAAAGACTGAGCCCAAACTCTACTGGAGACTAGAGCGCAGCTGCCGAATGATGCGCTCGCGATCTTCACGGAGGAAATGAGCCGTCTGTACTGCCACGCCGACCCGGAAATGTCCGAGGAGAAAAAAGTCCGCCTGCTGATGCATGGTGTAAAGGAGAAACTTTTCGCCGGAATGGTAAGAAGCCCACCAAAGACCGTCAACGAGTTTATTCGTGAGGCGACGAGCATCGAGAAGACACTGGAAATGCGGAACCGGCAATTCGACCGCCACGCCAAGTCAACAGACTACACACTAAATATTTTAAAACCCTTAAAGGTGTAAATCAGTTTGTCGCCAGACGAACACCCTAAGGGTGCTGATTGTCTACACCCTACAGTTGGGGTGCAATTATGCACCCTAGAGTAAGGGTGTCCAGCACAATAAGTTTAGGGTGCTAGTCCACAATAACACCCATCTCTGTGGGTGTAGGAAGGGTGTACACCCTTTTATTTCTGGTGTGTATGGAAGGCATATTCGGCAGTACACACCTTCAATTACTACTATGTACAGCGATCCACACGTAACTCTCGCATCTGCCAGAAGGTTCAAGTTCGGCTACCAAACGCATCGTTCATCAGCCGGCCTTGAAGCTTCGATGGGCATACACAACACCTATACGTGTGGATCGCATTACATATTAGTAATTCATGGTGTATTGTATATTGCAAAACCTGTCTTCGTGGCACAAATACAACCTAGCAGATTTGACACTTTAGTGCATGTATATCAACACCAACGGTTACCATGATTACCAGATCCACATAACATGCAACACAGACTGGTAAGATATATGCTGCATTTTCAAGAAAAATGTAAACAATTTATTGCATTCTACAATACAGAGTACAAGAGATACATAAATCACATGAAATCAAGACATGCACAATCACCAAATACATTGGCAAGTACAAGAACATGTACGTTTCCCACAAAGGTATCTAAAATATATGTATTGATCAAATCTGTTCTTATTAGAGACGAAACTATGTATAGCAGCACTGAAAGAGCCTGAGTTGACCTCGCAGTGTTTTGAGCCACATACAGGAATAAGTGTTCAGTGGAAAGCTCCAATGAACGAAAATTCATGTTCTTGCCTTGAAAAAAAAAGGATATTGCAAGGTGAATTAGGGAAGTAAATGAAATGCAGAGCAAACGCACAAGACACCTGTTATTTTGTACACTTATGTAGTCGCGAAGCATTCTGAAAAGTTTGGAAAGTTGATGTAAAGCATAACTGGCCAACATTTTTCAGACTGAAACAATACTTTCCAAGAATAGACGTGCTTTAAGTAAGGTTTAAGCCTGGAATATTATTGCTAATTTTATCTTTCCAACAACATTAATTGAGCATGAAAAATATGAAGAATTTTTAGCGCCTACATAGTTTTTCCTCTTTTGTGAAACGAGAGTTCTCTGGGCTAAAGGTGCTGTGTAGCAGATTTTCTAACTGCAATTCAACTTTCTATAAATTTTTGTTTTGTAACCCGAAGGCACTGGTTTGTTATACAATATGCAGTTTGACAATGGGTTCTTTTCTTACTATAATTCAAAAGACTGAATATTCCACTGTTACTACTGTTCGGTTGCAAAGTGCAGTAGGAGGCCTGATAAAAAGAAACCACTGTTGATTAAACGATTTTAACACCCATAAGGGTGTTAAGATGTTTATTGTGTACTCCGGAGTTCAATCACGGGCCAACGACGACCTGCGCAAGACTGTCAGGGCAGTCGTACGAGAGGAGCTTCAGAAGACCTTCCCTTCATCGGAAACTCAAGTGGCTTCAATCGCCGAAATCGTCAAAGAAGATAATAATAATAACCGAAGAGTGCACTCAACCACTCCGCCAGAGCCCTTACCAAGTTTCGACGCGAGAATCTGAAGCTATAAGGCACCAAATCGACGAAATGCTGCGCGACGTCATCATCCAGCCGTCGATAAGTCCGTGGGCATCTCCTGTAGTCTTGGTGAAGAAAAAGGACGGAACCCTACGTTTCTGCGTTGATTATCATCATCTGAACAATATCACGAATAAGGACGTATACCCCCTCCCATGAATAGACGACGCATTGGATCGGCTCTGTAACGCTAAATACTTCTCGTCGATGGACATCAAGTCTGCCTATTGGCAAGTGGAAGTCGACGAAACAGATCGCGAAGAGACCGCCTTCATCACCCCAGACGGCCTAACCCCAGTTCAGGGTTATGTCATTCGGACTGTGCTCGGCGCCTGCAACGTTCCAGCGCGTGATGGACACGGTTTTAGCAGGATTAAAGTGGCCGCCATTGGAATATGACAGGCCGCCATTCCGGATAAGCCGGACATTCCGGCCATTATGACATTCCGGACAGGCCGCCATTGGAATATGAACCTGGCAACGTTTAACGCTAGAACGTTATCTAGTGAGGCGAGTCTAGCAGTGCTATTGGAGAAATTAGAGGGCAGTAAATGGGATATAATAGGGCTCAGTGAAGTTAGGAGGCCAAAGGAAGCATATACAGTGCTAAAAAGCGGGCACCTCCTGTGCTACCGGGGCTTAGCGGAGATTCGAGAACTAGGAGTCGGATTCCTGATTAATAAGAACATAGCTGGTAACATACGGGAATTCTATAGCATTAACGAGAGGGTGGCAGGTCTTGTTGTGAAACTTAATAAGAGGTACAAAATGAAGGTTGTACAGGTCTACGCCCCTACATCCAGTCATAATGACCAGGAAGTCGAAAGCTTCTATGAAGACGTGGAATCGGCGATGGGTAAAGTCAAAACAAAACATAGTATACTGATGGGCGACTTCAGTGCCAAGGTAGGCAAGAAGCAGGCTGGAGACAAGGCAGTGGGGGATTATAGCATAGGCACTAGGAGTAGCAGGGGATAGTTATTAGTAGAGTTTGTGGAACAGAACAATATGCGGAAAATGAATACCTTCTTCCCGCAAGCGGGATAGCCGAAAGTGGACGTGGAGGAGCCCGAACGGCGAGACTAGAAATGAAATAGACTTCATACTCTGCGGTAACCCTGGCATCATACAAGACGTGGACGTGCTCGGCAAGGTGCGCTGCAGTGACCATAGGAAGGTGAGAACTCGAATTAGCCTTGACTTGAGGAGGGAACAGAAGAAACTGGTACATAAGAAGCCAATCAATGAGTTAGTGGTAAGAGGGAAATTAGAGGAATTCCGGATCAAGCTACAGAACAGGTATTCGGCTTTAACTCGGGAAGAGGACCTTAGTCTTGAAGCAACGAACAACAAACTTGTGGGCATCATTAAGGAGTGTGCAATGGAAGTCGATGGTAACTCCGTTAGGCAGGATACCAGTGAACTATCGCAGGAGACGAAAGATCTGATCAAGAAACGCCAATGTATGAAAGCCTCTAACCCTACAGGTAGAATAGAACTGGCAGAACTTTCGAAGTTAATCAACAAGCGTAAGACAGCTGACATAAGGAAGTATAATATGGATAGAATTGAACATGCTCTAAGGAACGGAGGAAGCCTAAAAGCAGTGAAAAAGAAACTAGGAATTGCCCAGAATCAGATGTATGCGTTAAGAGACAAAGCCCGCAATATCATTACTAATATGTATGAGATAGTTGAAGTGGCTGAGGAGATCTATAGAGATTTATACAGTACCAGTGGCACCCACGACGATAATGGAAGAGAAAATAGTCTAGGGCAATTCGAAATCCCACAGGTAATGCCGGAAGAAGTAAAGAAAGCTTTGGGAGATATGCAAAGGGGGAAGGCAGCTGGGGAGGATCAGGTAGCAGCAGATTTGTTGAAGGATGGGGGACAGATTCTTCTAGAGAAACTGGCCACCCTGTATGCGCAATGCCTCATGACCTCGAGCGTACCGGAGTCTTGGAAGAAGGCTAACATAATTCTAATCCATAAGAAAGGGGACGCCAAACACTTGAAAAATCATAGACCGATCAGCTTACTGTCAGTTGCCTACAAACTATTTACTAAGGTAATTGCAAATAGAATCAGGAACACCTCAGACTTCCGTCAACCAAAGGACCAGGCAGGATTCCGTAAAGGCTACTCAACAATAGACCATATTCACACTATCAATCAAGTGATAGAAAAATGTGCGGAATATAAGCAACCTTTATATGTAGCTTTCATTGATTACGAGAAAGCGTTTGATTCAGTCGAAACCTCAGCAGTCATGGAGGCATTGCGGAATCAGGGTGTAGACGAGCCGTATGTCAAAATACTGAAAAATATCTAAAGCGGCTCCACAGCCACCGTATTCCTCCATAAGGAAAGCAACAAAATCCCAACAAAGAAAGGCGTCAGGCAGGGAGATACGATCTCTCCGATACTATTCACAGCGTGTTTACAGGAGGTATTCAGAGACCTGCATTGGGAAGAATTGGGGATAAGAGTTAATGGAGAATACCTTAGTAACTTGCGATTCGCTGATGATATTGTCTTGCTTAGTAACTCAGGGGACCAACTGCAAGGCATGCTCACTGACCTGCAGAGGCAAAGCCGAAGGGTGGGTCTAAAAATTAATCTGCAGAAAACTAAAGTAATGTTTAACAGTCTCGGAAGGGAACAGCAGTTTACAATAGGTAGTGAGGCACTGGAAATGGTAAGGGAATACATCTACTTAGGACAGGTAGTGACTGCGGATCCGGATCATGAGATTGAAATAATCAGAAGAATAAGAATGGGCTGGGGTGCGCTTGGCAAGCATTCTCAGATCATGAACAGCTGGTTGCCATTATCCCTCAAGAGAAAAGTTTATAACAGCTGTGTCTGACCAGTATTCACGTGCGGGGCAGAAACCTGGAGGCTTACGAAAAGGGTTCTATTTAAATTGAGGACGACGCAACGAGCTATGGAAAGAATGATAGGTGTAACGTTAAAGGCTAGGAAAAGAGCAGATTGGGTGAGGGAACAAACGCGACTTAATGATATCTCCGTTGAAATCAAGAAAAAGAAATGGACATGGGCAGGGCACGTAATGAGGAGGGAAGATAACCGATCGTCATTAAGAGTTACGGAATGGATTCCAAGGGAAGGAAAGTGCAGCAGAGGGCGGCAGAAAGTTAGGGGGGCGGATGAGATTAAGAAGTTTGCAGGGACAAGATGGCCACAATTAGTACATGACCGGGGTAGTTGGAGAAGTATGGGAGAGCCTTTGCCCTGCAGTGGGCACAACCAGGCTGATGATGATGATGAAAGTGGCAGACCTGTCTCGTTTACTTGGATGAAATGGTCGTCTTCGCCGGAAATTTCTAAGATCACCTTAGGCGGCTTGCGACAGTACTAGAGACCATCAAGTCATCAGGGCTCAGTCTGAAGCCGGAAAAGTGCCGCTTCGCTTACGATGAGCTTCTGTTCCTAGGCCACGTAATCAGCAAATATGGTGTCCGCCCAGACCCGCAAAAGACAGCTGCCGTCGCATAGTTCCCGCAACCCATCGAGAAGAAGGCAGTGCGTAGATTCCTTGGCATGTGTGCCTACTATAGGCGCTTTGTCAAGGACTTTTCATGCATCGCTGAGCCGTTGACACGTCTTAACTAAATGTAACGTTGAGTTTAAGTGGGAAACGCTGCAGCCCGACACATTTGAAGAACTCAATCGACGCATGCAGTCGCCGCCGGTACTTGCGCACTTCTGACGAGTATGCCGATACAGAAATCCATACTGACGCCAGTAGCCTAGGCCTCGGTGCCGTTCTAGTCCAGAGGAGAAACGGAGCCGAACAGGTGATAGCTTACGCTAGCCGGTCGCTGTCAAAAGCAGAAGGCAATTATTCTACGACCGAAAATAATGCCCCGCTATCGCTTGGGCTACAGCTAAATTTCTCCCTTAGCTATATGGCTGGCCATTCAATGTTGTCTGCGACCATCACGCGCTGCGTTGGCTAGCGAATTTAAAGGATCCTTCAGGACGACTGCCGCGGTGGAGCCACAGCCTACAAGAACACGACATCACAGTAGCCTACAAGTCCAGACGAAAACACTCTGATGCCGAGTGCCTATCACGCGCCCCCTTTGACCCGCCGCCACAAGATGAGGAGAATGACGACGCCTTTCTTGGAATAATAAGCGCGGAAGACTTCGCTTAACAGCAACGGGCAGACCCGGAGGTAAAAGGCCTCGTCGAGTATTTGGAAGGGCACACCGTCGTTGTCCCTTGGGCATTTAAGCGCGGATTATCTTCGTTCACGCTTCAAAACAATCTACTTGTGAAGAAGAACTTCTTACCAGTCCTCGCCAACTAGGTTCTTGTTCCGTCGGCGCTGCATCCAGAAGTACTGCGCGCCCTACATGACAATCCGACCATCGGGCACCTCAGTTTCTCCCGGACGTTATCGAGGATACAAGGAAGGTATTGCTGGCCGCGCCTACCTACGACGTCACCCGTTACGTCAAGACATGCCGACACTGTCAGCGACGCAAGACACCACCCACAAGGCCAGCGGGATTACTACAGCCGATCAAGGCTCCTTACCGACATTTTCAGCGGATCGGGATGGACTTGTTGGGGCCGTTTCCGACGTCCACATCCGGAAATACGTGGATCGTCGTGGCGATGGATTACCTCAGCCGCTTCTCTGAAACTAAAGCTCTGCCTAAAGGTAGCGCAGCCAAAGTGGGAAAAGTTTTCGTCGGAAGCATCCTGCTGCGACATGGCGCCCCAGATGTCTTCATCACCAACAGGGGAACGGCCTTCGCAGCTCACCCAAGCCATTCTGCAGTACAGTCAGACAGCGCACAAGAGGACAACTGCCTACCAACCACAGACGAATCATTTTAATGAGCGCCTGAATAAGACCCTCGCCGACATGCTAGCAATGTACGTCGAAGTCGAGCACAAGACGTGGGACGGGGTCCTGCCGTATGTAACCTTCGCTTACAACAAGGCTGTGCAAGAAACAACACAGATCACGCCGTTCAAACCGGTTTACGGCAGGAACCCGACGACGACGCTCGACGCCATGCTGCCGCACGTCACTGACGAGGAGAATCTTGACGTCGCTACCCATCTCCAGCGCGCCGAAGAAGCCCGACAGCTCGCCCGCCTGCGGATCAAGAACCAGCAGAGGACCGGCAGCCGACACTACAACCTCCGTCGACACTTTGTCGAGTACCAGCCCGGCGACCGTGTTAGGATTTGGACCCAGATACGCCGACGAGGACTGAGCGAGAAGCTACTGCGCCGCTATTTCGTGCCCTACAAGGTCAATCGACGTATTGGCGCACTGGAGAATGTGGTGGCGCCAAACGGCATTTCGCATTCACAGCGGCACCGCACACGATCTGAAGTGGTCTACGTGGTGCTTGTTAAGGCCTTTTACGCACTCTGACCAACTTCCTTAGTTGGTTGTTTCTTTGCTACGGGTGTTTTTCTTTGTTACTTTATTCTGCAGTATCGGGGCGATGCTTTTTACGAGGGGGTGTATTGACACGTGTACTTGTCTTTATTGGGCGACACGTGTTACCGCCTAACAAATGTCATCGCACAGCGCAGGACGCGCCTGCATGTATCGGAAGTTTCTTGAATGTTATCGGTGGTTCCTTCGGCTGTCTGTGACCGAACATTGTGTGATCTGATTGCATGTGTGCGCGACGCGAATAATGTGGAACTTTGTGGAAGACACGCGGGTGCCAGCGATTACTCTAGAACATTCGACGAACATTCGACGAAACGCTGACGCGCTTGACCCGCTGATCAGATTTTCGACGATCGCCGAGTGTATTCGCCGCTACCGTTCTTTGAGTGTAGCCTGCTTTTGAGGGCACAAGTTCGCCCAATAAAACGCTAGTTTCGTTAATCACAGTTTTGCTGCCTTCTTCATCGTCACTACCACGTGACAATACCATTAGGTTTCTGTTTCTGCCTCACATTTACATTCGAGTTAGCAAATTATACTGTCTTCGTCACGTCACCTACGTTGTTACTTTATCAGTTGTCAACGAGATTGTGTTACAGTGCTTTTTTTTCATGATATTTATGCATATGTAGTTCTTCAATCATGCTATTCACACTAAAACCTGTAATTTTTCTATGTTAACGATTTGTTGAAACTGCTGTATTTTTGTTTTATTACGTTTACTTTGTAAAGGAGGTCCCATTGCAGTCTTTGACTTCGGGACCTCCTTGCGAATATTAACAACTTGTAATCTTTCTAATCATCCCAATATAAACTGATTCTGATTCTGAATAAACAGAAAATCCCAAAAGGTCTCAGAATAAAGGTTATATGCGCCCTCGGTTCTTTACCCTCCAGGATATTATTGAAGTGGAAGGCTGTCCTAGAAACTGCATCGCTCTCTCTCTCTTATTGGTATTCACGAAGAACACTGCAAGGAACAACCTCCGATAATTGCTGATTAAGTCGACAGCATAAATTTATCTATCCGGAAAGAAGAGAACTTGAACAATTCGTCGAAAGTAGGGAGGAAAAATTACTATATAAATACCACCGCAAAATATTAGAACTGCAGATCCACCCAAAGAAACTAATTTAACCCCTGCAGCACGTAGCTTCATCGACAGTCCTAAAGGCGAGAATCCAGAGCACTACAGCAATGTAGTAGACATATCCCAGAGTCTAAGCCCCGAGGAAGTTGATCTCCTGAAACGTGGTCTAACGTTTTTTCTGACGAACAACGCAGTAAACGAATACGAACTCCACAAAGACATAACAGAGTTTTCAAGACGCATCCGCAACCAGGAGCTCTTTTCGATAGACCAGATGTAGGAAAACATGATAGAGGCTCTCTTTGACTACCTAGCACGTGGACGCCGGAAGCCGAAGAATGCCCAGACCTGGATTTATACATACAGCTGCTATCAAAGGAAATTCTAGAGTCAGCGGGGCAGTGCCGGAAACGCAAAAATTTCTCCCCCGCTCAACAGCAAATCCTTAAAGAACTTGCGAAAAGGAATGATAATGCAATAAAACAAGCAGACAAAGACGGCAGTATCGTAATCTGTCCTACAGAAACGTACAGGAATAAGGCCTCCCAACAACTGACCAACCACACCCATTACGGAATACTCGACTCTAACCCAACTTCACATTACAGCAATACTGTTCAAAACACAATAGCGGAACTCCGGTTCAGGGAACTAATCACGCAATCTAAATATCGCTTCATGATGCCCAAGAAAAAGAAAGGAGGCCGCTTTTATCTTCCTAAAGTACATAAAGTTCTGGTCGCAGAAATATTGAAAGCAGGAATCCCAGGTGGGCCTATTGTGTCTAACAACAACACACCTACTGAGTCACTACATACATTCTGAAATCCCTACCTGACAAACATCCCCACCACCCTCCCATGCATCTTTTGTTCAAGACACGCCGTACTTCCTTCGAATTATCGACGGAATCGATCAGCGCCAACCAAATCCTTTCCGAGCATGCTATGTAAGTCACTTTGGATGTTTCTGCCCTTTACACCAACATACCCATGAGTGAAGGAATTGAAGCTGTTTCTAAATTCGTCGCAATCAATCCCCAAGTGCACGCTCCTGAAGTTTACCTCTCGCGCCTTAGGTTAGTTCTCACGCTCAACTATTTCGAATTCAATTCTATTCACTACCTGCCAACTTTCGGCACTAGCACAGGAACACTTCTATGTATTCGCTTCCATGTATGCGAACATTTTCATGGGACAGCTTGAAGCACACCTGTTGAGATCCTACCCTTTTAAACCCCACGCCTATCTTCGTTACATGGACGACATATTTAGAATATCGGAACACAGCATAAGCGCGTTAACCGACTTAATTAGCCATTTCAATTGCTTTCCCCCGAATCTTACATTTACTGCTGACCCCTCTCCTAGTCAGATCAGCTTCCTGGACACGACGGGCTACATAGAAAACGGAAAACTGAGAACGACACTTTACCGGAAGCCAGCAATATTTAGACTACAACAGTCATCACCAGCAACACTGCAAGCAAGGCATTTCTTTCGGACAAGCGAAACGAATAAGAAAAATCTGTAGCGAAGACCACGATTATGGGCACGTTGCAAGTGCTAGGCGGCGCCCTGTCTTTCCGACCCCTAGCGCCATCTGACGAATAGTTGCGCGAATGTGGTAGGATTACTCACGGCGTCAGCAGCCCGCGCTGCCTGTTTGGCGTCCTGTCAAACGGTAGCGATGGCGCGAAACAGCGTGCCGATATTAATTTTAACCGGGTTTCGGGAATTACAAGATCTTCATAGCTTTTTTAGGGAAAAGAATTTAGAGAAAGGAAGTCGTCTATTTGAAGTGGGGCACGTCTACGGCGTGAGCGAAGTGCTGAACTCGCACTGATCGGAAGTGACTGCTAGGTTTATTCCGCAAACGAAAAATAATGCACCAGCGAGATGCGTGAAGCTCAGCTTAAGTTATTTCGTTATCTATGGTGTGGACACATGAAATTATAGGCGACATTGATTCTTGAAGATCAGCGACAGCAGACAAATCCTAGCGGGGAGCTGCGATTGCCGTGCTGGCATCGCAGGGAAGTGCAAGGACGCCGCGGTAGTTTCCCTGTACATACAGGACGGCAAATACGAATCCAAAACATCTCATCTAAAAACGTGGGGCGTACGAACGACTCGTAAGACCTACCAGAGGTATTCTAACGTTGCTCTCCCCAAACACAAAAAAGGGGATGAACTTACCAGTTGTTAGACTACGCTGGGAAAATATTTTCGCCCAAGTTACTGGAAGTGCGATACTTTTATGTTGCGATTTTTCTGTGCGTGCAAAGGAGGTTCCAATAAACCACGTTGTCAAAAATTTTGGTGATCTCACCTGCCCCTTCGTTGATATGCTGGGCGCAGAAGGGTGTATGCCAGCTCAGCCGGCTGCAACCCCTCCTTAAATCTCTCAGCAAGCCCTAGCGCTGTTCGAATGGGAGAGGATTGGGAAAGAGTTCCACATCTTTACTGCGGTATAGTGTGGGAACAAACTACTTTGTTTGCTGCATATCCTGGTAAGCACTGCAGGCAGTGACGTAGCAAAGGGGGGGGGGCGTGGGCTCCGGGTGCAAGGGGCCAGTGGGGGGGGGGGGGTGTCATATACGTCCGGAGACACGCGGAAATTGTTGATATCCTCGCCTTCCTCAAATAAACCCGGGGGAGGGGAGGGGGGACAGAAGACCTATGGGCCCCGGGTGCCAGACGACCTAGCTACGCCACTGACTGCAGGTGTCCCGTTGCTGCCATCATTGCTGTAAAAGCAAAGAATTCAGCGTTATAACGCACTTGGCATAACGCCGGAACATAAAACAGCTTATGCCGTCGGACGAGCGCTATCCAGTGTTGACGCCGTTCTGGTTCATATGGTCGGCTTGGAAACCTGTAAAACTTTGTTCCTCGTGAGTTGGTGTACGTGCTGTTGCAGCCCACTACTCAACAGCTCGGATTGCACTTCGGCATTGCTCAGAAAAGGCAACAACTACGCGCGAAACAGTGCACATACAGGCTTTCCGAACGCAAGCGAGCCGGTCGTATCCTGCCGGTTCCGCGCTCGCCGCCGCGAGGGGCGCCCTAGTCGGCGCGGGAACTACGTGCGCAACCTGCCTATATCCACCACCTAAATAAGCTTAAAAGAACGCTAGCTGAAAGGAACTATCCCCAAGTTGCTCTCGATAGAGCTTATGATGTCGCATCTAAATTAGAGATACAGTCGGAATCGGCGAACAAACAGCACACACCAGAATCTGACAAGCCCCCGGCTTTTATAACAAAATATTGTAATGCACCCCCAACCATAAACAACATCCTACGCAAATAGCACACCGAATTATCAACTAACGAGCGTCTGAGAAAAGCGTTCCCGGATCTTTATAGACATGTTAAAGACAGCAACTTTAATGACATGTTAGTACACGCAAAAGTCAGCCAACAGCATTCCCCTGTAATAAAATCATGTTGCCGCCTCAGGTGCAAAACCTGCAGGCACCTTCAAGGTGTCATTAAAATTAAAAGAACCGGAAATAGGTATACACAAGAAGTTAAATCTAGCTTCACTTGTAGAAGTTCCGATGAGATTTATGTGCTTGAATGTTCCTTCTGTAAGGAACAATATATCCCTGAAATAGGGCAATCAATGAACGCCAGATTAAACGGACATCGCACGGACACGGCTAAAAAGCTTCCCAAAGCCGTCGCCGAGCATTTCAACCAGCCAGGTCATAAATTTTATGAACTTAAACTCTGCATCTTGCAGTGAAATTTCCGCTCTGAACGAGAAAGTAAATGCAGAGAATCATCATACCTTATGCATAAGTTCAAGACATTGCAACCAATAGGCATAAACGTGTCAAAGGGAGCTTTAGAATCTATTCGCTATGCTAAATTTGAAGCTATAGGCAACAACACTTAGTTTGGTTTCTTAGCGTCTTTTCTCCTTTTTTAGCCTTTTTTCTTTTTCTTTCTTTCTTGTTTCAGTTCTTTGCCCCTTTATTTATTTATTTATTTTTTTTATACCATTTCAGTATTTTCTGTTCTTCCTTTTATTTTTTACGAGCACCGGTTTCTGCCGCTCCTTCTATGATTTCCTTCAGACCCTACGACCACCAGTGAGACAGGGGGCACGCTACCGCGCATGTCATGACGGTCCCTTTCTTGACGCAGGCCCGCCTGTTGTTGGTCTTTCGAAGTCTTCCCGCCCACCTTGCAAGCATCGAGGGCACAGAACATCGCCGCTTCACAGTTTCTGGCCTACTTTTCAACGGAACAAGGACAGGAGCTGCTACGTGGCCGCTGTTTCCCGCCATTACTGATGCTCTCATCTGGCAACCTGGAGCCACCTTGTGTGCGGTCAACGCAGCTGCTCTATTCAACCCGCCTCCGTTCCGCTGCCAGTCGGGGCACGCTACCGCGCAGGCACATGTCATGACGGTCCCTTTCTTGACGCAGGTTAGTTACTTACTCTATGCTGCTTCATTTCGCAGCGGCAACCCATTCTTGCTTGCGGTATCATGCCCCCCTGGAATGCGTGAGCTTTGCTGACGTTTGTTGAAACTGGTTTATTTGTATGCAAGTGCTGTTGTCGTGGCTTTTACGCTCACCTTATCTGGGGACGTCGAACTTAATCCCGGTCCTGATCATAAGACCGCATCGTCCCTTGAATCCATTTCTAATACCTTGTCGCGACTTGAAGCATCGCAAACTTCAATGCCGTAACCACTCCGGGTCCTTCCAATGCTGATATGCTCCAGACGCTGATACAGGGCCAAAATGCTATTAGAGATGATGTGGCAGTGCTTAAAAAGCGGTTGGAAGACGCCTAAATAAGTGTCAATTCATTCTCGACCCGAATGGCCCACCTTGAAACAAATGTCAAAGAAAGAGCACAAAAAGTAAACAATTGCGAAATCCTTAGCACTTCTGTCAAAAAACTTCAAAAAACACTCATATTGCAACAGGCAAGACTTGTAGCTTAGAACGACAGAAAGCTGAGCTCGTTGGTAAGGATTCATTATGCAAAAAAGAGGTGAGGCGTGCAGACAGGACACATGAGTCGGTGTTCGCGTTGTCCACTTCTCTACTCTTGTGTTCTGTCAGCACGCCTCACCTATTTTTTGCATAATGAAGACTTGTACAGCTGGAAGATCGGAGTCGGATATCTAATCTTGTGGTTTTCAGCATAGATGACCGAGCAAATGAAACTGGCTGATCTGCGACAGAAAGTAATCAAGGAAGTGTTCGAGGACAGGCTTGGCGTAGAGTCTTTGTCTATTGCTAGGATACATCGCCTGGGAAAACATCCTGGAAAGCGACCTGTGATGCTGTTTTTCCAAAATTGTATGGAAAAATCAGAAGCGCTACGCAACTGCAAAAAGCTTAAGGGAACGGAGATTTCCATGGAAAATTACTTCTCTGTCGAAACATTAAAAATAAAACGAAAACTGTTGTGGCAAAGTGCTAAAGCTGGTAAAGAACAAGAAAAGAAGGTCGCACTGGTGAACGATAAACTTCGCATCGATTCTCAATTCTACACATGGGATGACGTTTCGAACACACGTGTTGTTGTCCGATCCGGGAAAGATCCTACACAAAGAGCGTAGCTTTCATGGTCTACTCTTAAGAATGTTCGTGTGCTCGTGGAAAAACTAGAAATATTGCGTTTGACTTACGACCCTCATGTGGTTGCTATCACTGAGACGTGGTTGTATGATGGCGTACACGATGATGAACTTATTGCGCCCGGCTATCAGATACACAGGCGCGATCGAAGCACACGCGGTGGAGGACTTGCTGTTATTTCTAAACTCGGTATTGATGTATGTATGACAAACCAGATTCATGATCATGAAAGCCTGTTTCTGAACGTCACTGTTAATGCTGTTACATTTATGCTTTGTGTTGTTTATAAAGCCCCTGAAATGTCAGAATCATTTCTCGAACAACTTTACGACCATCTTCTTCTAAACCACCCACGACACGTGATTATTACAGGAGATTTCAACATTCCAGCTATTAAATGGGATAAATTAGGTTACGGGCAATCTAAATCGAGCGATGTTACTTTAGACACAATGTTAGCTCTGAACCTTGATCAAGTTGTCTGTGAACCTACGCGCAACAGTGCTGCCTTGCACCTATTCTTTGTAAATGATATGTTTTTAAATGGTGTGATTAGTATTGAACCTGGTGTGTCGGATCACAGCTTATTGTATTTTTTCTTGGTCTTATCGATGGTCTGCAGGGCATTCGAGTACTCATACAGTGTGCATTAATGACTTTGACCGCGCAGATGATACATATATCACAGATTACTTAGACACTGCACTAAACCACAGTACGCATGATGATGTTCATGCCTTGTGGGCACAATTTTAAAAGGCGATCATATTCTCCATCGAACAATATGTCCCATTCCGGAAGATACGTATGAACCGTAAAAACGCATGGATCACTAGGGATAAAAACTTAGGGATTAAACGTAGACTCAAAGGACTTAGCGTAGAGACGTAACACCCGAGAACCTTAATGAATTGAAAATAAATTTGACAACTAAAGTAAATGAAGCTCGGTCACATTACTACCAAGTCACTCTCCCTGCATTCATTAGAGATGATCCTGCTAAATTTTGGAGATTTTTGTGTCAAGAGAATGAAACGGTAAATAAAATTAAACTGAACAGGAAATTCGAAACTGACGCCTTTACAATATCGCAGGCTTTTAATATTTATTTTCAGAGCGTTTTCTCTCCGTCAAGTGCTTACGTACCCCAACCCGCTATGCTTGATGATATGGATATTCATATCGTCACAAGGGAAGGTGTCTTAGTTATGTTAAGGAAGTTCAGCACCAGAAAGAGTATAGGACCAGATCAAATCCCAAATACATATTGACAGCGCTATTCCATACAGATAAGTGATTTCTTGGCAAAGGTCTTTAACGCATCCTTGCGTAGTTGCGAACTTCTGGGCGACTGGAAAATTGCACGTGTTATCCCCATCTTTAAAAAAGGAGATAGGTCAATGATTTCTAATTACAGGCCGATTTGTTTAACTTCTGTTTGTTGCAAGTAACTACAGCATATTCTGGCTCACAATACCCAGTGCTTTTTAGCAGATAATAGTGCCTTATCTACTTGCGAACACGGCTTTCGGAATCGAATGTCCACGACGACACAACTGGTAACAACTATTCACAACTTTTTAGCAGCTCTAGATCGTTCTGGGCAAATTGATATACTGCTCTTAGATTTTTGTAAAGCGTTTGATAAGGTTGCGCGCTGTAAACTACTTCAAAAATTAAATAACCTAGGGTTGCCGCTATATCTTATCGCATGGGTTGAGGCATATTTAACTAATGGAGAGCAGTTTGTTGTAATGAAATCTAGTGTACCTAGGGTGCTCAGCGTTACATCCCGTGTTCCCCAGGGGAGTGTTTTGGGCCATTATTATTTCTTATATATGTAAATTATTTAGTGCAAGTAATTTCTGACTCAGTGTGTGATAAACTTTTTGCGGATGCTTGTATTGTGTTTAAAGAAATAACCTGCCATGAAAATCATAACCTATAACAGCGAACTCTCAGCCACATTGAATGGTGGTGCGCTGAATGGGACATGCAACTAAATGTTAACAAAACAGTGTTATTAAATGTAACGCAGAAAAAGAATCCTAGCGTGTTTACTTACACTATGAATGGCTCTAACATTCAAGCAGTAACTCAATATAAGTATTTGCGGATTACTCTTTCTAGTAATATGACATGGGGGGCGCAGATCTCTGCAATTTGCGCAACAGCTTTTCGGAAACTGTTTTCTAAAAAGAAGCTTGCAAATGCAAAGGCGAATGTTAAACTACGAGCATACAATGCCATTATCAGACCTAAATTGGAGTATGCATCCGTTGTATGGGATTCCCACAAACACACACAAAAAAAAGGTATACAGTGTTTAGAACGCCTGCAAAGGAAAGCAATGAGATTGATATTTAATGAATATAGAAGGCTGGATTCTCCAACTAAGCTCATGATTGCGCATAACATTCCCACACTAGCTGTACGCAGAAAAATCAGTCGACTTAAATTTTTGCGTAATATTTTGTCTGGAAAAATAAATATATCTGTACCCTCACATTTAAAGTCCATCGCAAGAAGACCAACACGCAACACTCCCAAACACTCCCTACAACCAATTTTTGCCAAAACAGAGGCATTTAAACACAGTTCTTTCCCACGCACAGTTCCGGATTCGAACAGTCTACCTGAGTTTGTGAGGCTGAAAACTTTGACGAAGCCCTTGAACTACATTTGTTGCGTTAAATGTCAACCTAGCCAAACTGCTCTTATTTCTGGTGCAAGAACTGTTGCAAATTATTTATGTGCTATTCTTTTTATGTGTGTGATAAATATTTCCTAATGAAACCAATATATTAAATTGTCGTGCGAAGGCACTTAGAAATTATTTCTGTGCTGATCTTTTCCCATTTCATTGTAATTCCACTCCTGCTTGGGCCACGTTGGCCTGCAGTATTATGAAATAAAAAAAATCAAGAAAAAGAAGTGGGCATGGGCAGGACATGTAATGGGAAGGGAAGATAACCGATGGTCATTAAGGGTTACGGACTGGATTCCAGGAGAACGAAAGCGTAGCAGGGGGCGGCAGAAATTTAGGTGGGCGGATGAGATTAAGAAGTTTGCAGGGACAACATGGCCACTTTAGTACATGACAGGGGTAGTTGGAGAAGCATGGGAGAGGCCTTTGCCCTGCAGTGGGCGTAATCAGGCTGATGATATAATATATATATATATATATATATATATATATATATATATATATATATATAGAGAGAGAGAGAGAGAGAGAGGTGCCTTTAGAGACAGCCTTGCAGAATAAGCATAGGAAAGGCAAGGTGAGCACATAGTTCCAACAACAAAAATAATACATTTTTCAAATGTTTGTAACAGCCAGAAAGTATTGACACTTAACTAAAATGAGACAATAATACTAAATTTTGGGCCATAAACACGATAAGGAGGACGTAAGGGCTGAAGAACACTCGTCCTGTCTTTATGACCTCTCTTCCGTGGGACCGTGTTTTTAGCACTAAGTTCATTACTCCTTCGAAGGTAGCATAAAATAGGAACGCAACTTTTTTGTCAAAGCATCATCTAGCATCTAAAGTTAGTGTTACAGCGTGTCGGTATTTTATGCGCATGCTGCCTGGTTATATCAAGGAAGACCCACAAAAGGTCTGAAATTTTCATACTAGTCATAAGGCTTGCATACAACCTACTAGGCTTGACTAAGAACCAGTAACAGATAAAATAAGGATAGCATATACTTCAATAAATACTTACAAGGTGTATTTATTAAGCTAGTGACAGGAGTGCTACAACCTCGCCCAATTGGTTCAAAGATGTACCAACAATATTGTTGGAAGGAGTTTTCAAAATTCTGCATAAATCCAACTTTAGAAAGAGTTGTGCCTCCAACGACCTTCCTAACGCAATTTCTGAAGCGATATACGCTTCATAACTGCAATCTTTTAGGTGCTTAAAGTCTGGCATAAAGCTGCAATAGCGTCCACCAAAAAAAAAAAAAAAAAAAACTTCTACAAGTGTTTTAGCAAATGATCGACATGTATCTATAACATATGCTTTCGGCAAGTTTCCAGGAGACGTCGCTGGCAAAAGTACTGATTTCATAAGCACATTTTCTGTCCACATCAACATGGTTTCAGGCGTAGAATGGCAACTGTCAAACAACACATAATTGTGCATGTTTTCGACTTGGCTTCGGTTGTAAATGTGTCCTTATGCATGGGTAACTCTACAAATTTTTGCTGCATTTTCACAGGCGTTAACTGGTGGCCAGTGTTCTGTCTACAAATATGTGCAAGGCATTCAATTGAAATACTTATTGGGTTCTATTGTACTCGTTGAGTGGTGCGCAGCAGCGCCACACTCGGTGTAGCCACTCACCCTCGGGGACGCTGCTGTCCAGCAGCGTTGGCTGCCCGCTCCACCGGACCACTTCTCCGCGATCATCCCATGTGACGGAGATGTTGCCCATGTACTTGCCCATGTAGAAGTCCTGCACCACCAGGCAGCGGGAGCCGGACACACGATCCACCACTATGGGGTAGGGACCTTGAGGCTTATCACCTGACACCAGACCTCCTACGGGTGTAAAAAACACTTGCTTAGCTCTGCGGGTTCATCAAAACAAAGTTGCGCACACTAGATATTGTTACGCGAAGGACGAGTCAGTAAAACGAGCAACTATTTACAGGTTATATTTACAACAGCGGTTGCAGCGCTGACCGGTTAGATTCACAGCGCGAGCCCAGTTCGTTCTTCCACCTCTTTTTTCGAGTGAGGGCGCCCACGCGCCTCGTTCAAACAATCAAGTACCACACGCGTGTAACATAATCCCCCGGAGACAGAAGCGACGTCCCGGTGCGTCTAAAAGTCATCATTGGGAGGGTGATACTGCTCCAGTCGTGTAACGTGCACGATATCACTGGACTGGGCAGCAGATGGGGCGCCAGGGGCGATCTCGTAGGTGACAGGAGTCACGGCACGAAGCGCTCGGTATGGGCCTGTGTAACAAGAGAGCAGTTTTTCTGACAGGCCGACCTGACGCGACGGGGACCCTAGAAGAACCAAAGAACCAGGCGGGAAGTGCACGCCTCGGTGTCGCTGGTCGTACAAACACCTTTGACTCTATTGGGATTTCAGAAGGCGGTCACAGGCACTTTGCCTTGCGTGGGCACAGCGGGCGATGACGTCAAGTGCATATTCACTGGTCCGTGCCGCGTGAACAGGGAGGGTTGTGTGGAGGGGCAGTGCTGGTTCTCGGAAAAACAGAAGGAAAAATAACGAATAACCGGCTGTTTCGTGGCGCGAGCAATAATAAGCAAATGTGACAAACGGTAGAGCGAGGTCCCAGTCAGTGTGGTCTGAAGAGACATATTTCGCGAGCATGTCTGTGAGAGTCCGATTGAGACGCTCCGTGAGGCATTTGTTTGCGGATGGTATGACGCGGATAGCGTGTGCCTCGTGGCACAGGACTGCAGGATGTGTGCGATAATTTTTATAGGAATGTCCGGCCACGGTCTGTGAGATGTTGTCGCGGTGCTCCCTGTAATAAAATCACGTAGCGGAGAAGAAAATCGGCGACATCTATGGCGCAGTTTGTAGGAAGCGCTTGGGTGATAGCGTAGCGCGTGTCGTAATCCGTGGCCACAGCGATCCACCTGTTCTCAGAGGTAGAAAGAGGAAAAGGGCCAAGTTAGTCCAAACCAACCTGAAAGAATGGTTCCGCGGGAATGTCGAGCGGTTGAAGGCACCCAGCAGGGAGCGTCGATGGTGTCTGGCGTCACTGGCATTTCTCACACGCAGCTACGTATCTTCGAACGGAGCGAGCAAGCCCTGGCCAAAAGAAGCGTCGGTAAATCCGGCCGTACGTACGTACGTTACACACCCAAGTGACCGGCAGTGGGGAGGTCATGAAGTGCGTGGAGAACAGCCGAGCGAAGGTGTTTAGGGATCCATGAATACTTTGTTTAGCGCAAAACAACAGACACAAGAAAGACGACAGGAAAAGGCGCTTTTCTCAACTGACATCGTTTTATTGCGTCACTCCTTTAAGACCGCTCAACTGCATCACACAAAAGAAGAGGCCTGAAGTTGTGCCGTATTGCCACAGAGTGGCTCGCAATCTAAAGAATGTCGCCACTAGATACCAAATTCCGGTAGTGTTTTCCGCTCCTCAGAAACTGTCAGTGTTGTGCAGCCGTATTTCCGAAACAAGTAAAAAACCTGATTGCGAAAAGGACCACGCGAAGTTTGTAGATTGAAGCGTCGGTGTGGTTTATAAGATTCCCTTGTCATGTGGCAAAGTGTATGTAGGGCAGTCAGGCCGCTGTGTTAACGAGCGCCTTAGAGAACATGAGCGATCCATACCAACAGGCACAGGTTCCCATTTGGCTCAGCATTGTAAAATATGCAAGCGCAAACCCATGTTTCGTGATACCACGATTTTGAAAAAGAGCCGTGACACCACCGCCCGAGAGTTATCGGAAGCTTTTTTCATTCAGTCATTGGGGTCACAGTGCATTAGTGTGCCTTCCATAACCTTGTACAGCGCTGAATTTGGTTTTTTGGATTCTGTCGCATGAGTGCGCTCTTGGGATCGGACTCATGGATTCGCAACAACTAGCCCGCCAACGCATTGTGTTGTGTTTAGGGATCACAAGGAGTAATGCAGGGCCGTCGGGGTGAACGTTGTGGCGGTAGAGTGGGCCATCTTGAAGTGTGAATAAGCGGAGGGAAGTGTCGGCAAGTGACGATTCCAGGCGGTCAATGATGAGACGCAAGGACGGGTCACGGCGCTGCTCGTTGGCGATATAGAGCAGTAGGAAAACAAAGAGAACACAGGCGTCAGTATCAGTATCAGGCGTAGAGGTCGCGTCTTCGACTGGGTAGCGAGAAAGGCAATCTGCGTCATGGTGTTGGCGTCCCGACTTGTAGGTCACTGTGTAGAGATATTCTTGTAGTCGGTGGGCCCAACGACCGAGCTGGCCAGAAGGATCCTTGAGCGACGAAAGCCAACAGAGCGTATGATGGTCTGTGATTACTGAGAAGGGCTTGCCGTATAAATATGCGCGGAACTTTGAAACATCCCAGACGAGAGCAAGACATTCGCGCTCGGTAATCGAATAGTTGCGCTCTGCATTTGTCAGGCGCCGGCTAGCATAGGCTATAACGCGGTCGCATCCGTGTTGGCGTTGCGATAAGACGGCGCCGATCCCATAACCACTGGCATCGGTTCGGACCTCTGTAGGTGCGGATGGGTCAAAGTGGGCCAAGACCGGTGGATTGGTGAAAATCGTGATAAGGCGTGAAAATGCGGCCGCCTGAGGGGAACCCCACGTAAAAGGCCCGTCTTTCTTCAGAAGCTCATTGAGTGGTCGAGCGATTTCTGCGAAATCTTTAACGAACCGTCGGAAATAAGAACAGAGTCCCACAAAACTCCGGACGTCTTTGAGAGACTGAGGTACAGGAAAAGCCGTTACTGCTCGAACCTTGTCCAGGTCGGCTTGTACTACGGAAGCATTGACGAGATGGCCTAGCACTGTGATCTGTCGGCGCCCGAAGTGGCACTTCGATGAATTTAATTGGAGCCCAGCCTTGCGGAAGAGCTCAAGGACAGCTGCGACGGGCTCAAGGTGCGTCTCAAATGTAGGAGAAAGCACAAGGACGTCGTTGAGCTAACAAAGGCAAGTTAACCATTTGAAACCTTGAAGTAGAGAGTCGATCATTCGTTCGAACATAGCGGGGGCATTGCATAAACCGAATGGCATAGCCTTGAATTGGTAGAGGGCATCTGGAGTGACGAAACCGGTCTTTTTTTGGTCTTGCTCATCGAGGGAAATCTGCCAATAACCAGATCAAAGGTCGATGGACGAAAAGTATTTGGCATCGTGAAGACAATAAAGAGCGTCATCGATCCGTGGTAAAGGGTAAACGTCCTTTTAAGTAATTCGGTTTAGGTGGCGGCAGTCAACACAGAAACGCCACGTGCCATCTTTCTTTTTGACTAGCACGACCGGCGACGCCCAAGGACTTGACCAGGGCTCAACAATGCCTCTGGCGAGCATCTTGTTTTTCTTCCTGCTGAATAATTTGCCGCTCTGCCGTGGACATGCGATACGGTCGGCGGTGAATGGGAACAGCATCACCAGTGTTTATCCCATGCTTAACAGCAGTCGATTAACAATAGTCGACCAAGTAGTCGACTGTTAGTGTGAAATATGTTGCGGTAGGAAAGCAAAAGGTGATATAGGGCGGCTGCATGCTCAGGTGCGAGGTCCAGAGCGATCACGTGACGTAATGGGCCGTCGAGGTTCAAGGCATCCTGCGGGTAATCAGTAGGATCTGGAGACGCGTCGGCTGCAAAATATGTGACGTGGTCGTCTGTCACTCACCGGAGAGGTGGCCACCGCTATGCCTTCAGGTAACACTCGCTTCGTCAAGCCGAAATTGATAACGGGCAGACACATTCGATTAGCGGCAAGGGTTACGACGGACTGTGGCACAGAGATGTCGCGCGCCAGGAGGACATCACGAATCGGTGCGACGACATAGGCGCAATTAGGCACGGTTGCCGTTGAGGCCAACTTGACGAAGGTTAGGGCTTTTGGAGGTAAGCGAACAAACGCTGTAGTGCAGCGGGTGTTCGGTTGTTCGGGGCGAACGTCTGAAAGAAGAGGAAGCTCAAGACACAGCGTAACAGTGGAGCAGTCGATGAGGGCAGAATGCGTTGTCGGAAAATCGAGCCCGAAGATTAGATCATGAGGGCAACTGGCCAGCACGGTGAACAGGACTGGAACTTGGCGGCCAGCAATCCCTATGCGAGCAGTACACATACCCCTGAAGGCAACAGTGACGCCATTGGCGACGCGTATGACTCGAGTGATGGCAGGCGTAAGAACCTTTTTTTAGGCGACGACATAGGTTAGCGCTTATTATGACCACTTGGGCTCCAGTATCAAATAATGCCGTCAACGGAAAACCATCTACGTCTACTTCAATTAGGTTTGTGTTGGTGAGGAGCGTCAACGGAGGATTTGGACAGGATGAACGTGGTGCAGCACTACCTCCAAGAGCTGCATGACCTAGTTTTCCGTCCGTTGGTTTGGCGAGGAAAAGCGGCGAGGTTGAGGTGACAGGGAGCGACGGCGTTGAGGCGACGGCGATCACACGGAGGAACGGCTGTCAGGGCATCAGAAGTAGGGTGCAGACAGCGAGGTGAATAACGGCGAGCGTCGGCGTATGGGCGAGGAGCAGGGAATGAGCTCCAGTACGGCGGTATCGAGGTGGTGCGGCAGTGGCGGGATACATGACCGACGCGGTGGCAGCGGAAGCAGATCGGTTTGTCGTCTGGGGTTCGCCATTCAGCAGGATTGCGTGGTCTCGGAGCGAAATACTGCTCATTACAGGTTCTGGGCATGGGAAGGGGTGCCGAATCAGGTCGGGAGACAGAGCAGGCAATAGGGATGCCCAGGTTTGCAATTTCTTGCCGCACAACTGCTTGAATAACGGAAATAGTGGTCGCGTCAGGGGGTCGTGGATAAAGAGGGGCCGGACTCGCCGCTTCAATCTCAGGGGAACGATACGTCTGGCGTTCTCTTGAAATGGTCCTGCGGCGGTAAGAGCGGAGCCAAAGGACGTGGCAGGGATATTTGGGAGCCGAAAAAACTGTGGAACGGCGCGAGGGCTTTTGGCTACCTCGAAGCGGCGGCATTCTTTGATCATGGCGTCGACGGTGGAAACGTCGTCATAGACAAGCATATTGAACGGGTCGTCAGCGACGCCCTTTAGGATATCACCCACTTTGTCGACCTCGGCCATGTGCTCGTCGACTTTCCGGCGAAGCGCGAGCACTTCCTGTATGTAGGAGACATACGAGTCAGTCGACAACTGGACACGGGAGGCAAGCTTTTTTCGCGCATCCTGTGGGCGACCTGACGGGTTGCCAAATGGGTCGCGGAGACGCTCTTTTAATATGTCCCAGCTGAGCGCTCGATCTATTGGGTGCGAAACCAGACACGCGGTGTCCCGTCCAGATAAAAGATCACATTGGCAAGCATGATGCTATGGTCCCAGTGGTGGCTTTGGCTAACACACTCATACATGCTGAGCCAATCGTCGACGTCAACGTCATTCTGGGCGGAGAATGTTCCAGGATCACGGAGACTAGGAACCGTAACGTACGCTATGGTTGGCACGGCAGGAGTAGGTGGCGACGGAGCAGTTCCATCGGAAGCCATGGCTGAAAAGACGACGGTGCGGCCGCATCGGAGCTCCGTGGCGAGGACGGGGAATATTTCATCATCATCATCATCATCATCATCATCAGCCTGGTTACGCCCACTGCAGGGCAAAGGCCTCTCCCATACTTCTCCAACAACCCCGTTCATGTACTAATTGTGGCCATGTTGTCTCTGCAAACTTCTTAATCTCACCCGCCCACCTAACTTTCTGCCGCCCTCTGCTACGCTTTCCTTCCCTTGGAATCCATTCCGTAACTCTCAATGACCATCGGTTATCTTCCCGCCTCATTACGTGTCCTGCCCATGCCCATTTCTTTTTCTTGATTTCAACTAAGATATCATTAACTCGCGTTTGTTCCCTCACTCAGTCTGCTCTTTTCTTATCCCTTAACGTTACACCTATCATTCTTCTTTCCATAGCACGCTGCGTCGTCCTCAATTTAAGTAGTACCCTTTTCGTAAGCCTCCAGGTTTCTGCCCCGTACGTGAGTACTGGTAAGACACAGCTGTTATAAACTTTCCTCTTGAGGGATAATGGCAACCTGCTGTTCATGATCTGAGAATGCCTGCCAAACGCACCCCAGCCCATTCTTATTCTTCTGATTATTTCAGTCTCATGATCCGGATCCGCAGTCACTACCTGTCCTAAGTAGATGTATTCCCTTACCACTTCCAGTGCCTCACTACCTATTGTAAACTGCTGTTCCCTTCCGAGGCTGCTAAACATTACTTTAGTTTTCTGCAGATTAATTTTTAGACCCACCCTTCGGCTTTGCTTCTCCAGGTCAGTGAGCATGCATTGCAGTTGGTCCCCTGAGTTACTAAGCAAGGCAATATCATCAGCGAATCGCAAGTTTCTAAGGTATTCTCCATTAACTCTTATCCCTAATTCTTCCCAATCAAGGTCTCTGAATACCTCCTGTAAACACGCTGTGAGTATCATCGGAGAGATCGTATCTCCCAGCCTGACGCCTTTCTTTATTGGGATTTTGTTGCTTTCTTTATGGAGGACTACGGTGGCTGTGGAGCCGCTATAGATATCTTTCAGTATTTCAGTATTTCACCTCCATATAATATTTCACCTCCACCACAATGTTACGTGAAGGACGAGCCAGTACGATGAGCAACCATTTACAGGTTATGTTCACAACAGCGGTTGCAGCGCTGACCGGTCAGATTCACAGCGCGAGTCCAGTTGGTTCTTCCTCCTCTTTTCATGACTGATGGCGCCCACGCGTCTCGTTCAAACAATCAAATGTACCACGCGTGTAGCAAAGTGTTACGCCTGAAAGACAACAACGATCAGATAACTGAAATGCTGAAGCATTGTGCGAATTGCCCCTGCAACTTGTTGCAGGAAATAAGCCTAATCATTACCTGGAATGAATTTAAGACTTAACTAATCGCCAGCTTTCATTAACGTCTTTATCACGTAGACATAGTGGAGGTGATGAATGGCGCTGACAGAAACCCAGTAGTTTTCTCCCATGAAAAGTGCCGTAACCAACGCCATAACTAGCCGCGCCTCCCTCGAACCCACAGTGTCAGAACCCTTTTCCATTATAACACTACCGAGAGTCAAAAGAACTCTTGCGACAGTCAACAAAAACCATTCGGCGATATTATCTCAATCTGGTCTAAGTATTCCAGCTGACGCGATATTGATACATGCATATTGCGTGTTTCTTGTGGACGATGCACGCGGGCGCCCCGACGAAGACGACGAACGCTCTCTGGCTCTCGAGCTGTCGGCTGAAGTGACCAGCACTGCAGTTATCATTTGTAAATGTACCTTGTAAATAGTCCCCAGTTACGAGCAGTAAAAACAGCGCTAAACAACAGGACGTGGGGAGGGACACAGACAACAGCGCTGTTGTCCGTGTCCTCACCCTGTTGTTTAGCGCTGTTTTTACTGCTCGTAATCATGTACCAACCAGCGCAAATGCGTACTCTTCTGCAGTCCCCAGTTCTTAATCCTTCAATTGCGTAACATTTTGGTAGAGGGTGTCCGTTCCCCGTCCTCGCCACGGAGCTCCGCAGCGGCCGCACCGTCCTGCTTTCCGCCATGGCTCCCGGTGACAGCACCTCGTCTACGTTCACTCCTGCGACCCCCACAACCACGTACGCTACGGTTACCAATCCCCGCGATCCTGGAATGTTCTCCGGCCAAGATAATGTCGACGTTGAGGACTGCCTCAGCCTGTATGAGCGTGTTGGCCGAAACAACCGCTGGGACCCTACCATTAGGATAGCGAATGTCCTATTCTACTCTGGCGGAACTCCTCGGTCGTGTCTGGTTCCGGACACACGAGGACGAGATCTCTAGCTCGGATGCTTTGAAGGAAAAGCTAAGCGACGTCTTCGGAAACCCCACCGGTCGGCAGCTGGCTGCTAGAAATGAGTTTGCTACCTGAGTTCAGTCTCGTTCTTTGCCGGAAAGTCGACGAGAAAATGGCGAGGTTGACGAAGTCGGCCACGTACTCAAGGGGATCGCGGACGACGCGTTCAACTTGCTGGTCTCCAACAATGTGTCCACCATCGACGTCATTGTCAAGGAATGCCGCCGCGTTGAGCCCGCCAAAAGACGCCCCATCAGTGCACAGTTTCCCGGCTCCCTAACACGGCTGCGACGTCGTCTTGCGTCGAGCTTATCGCTTCACCACCCTTAAAATGAGCACGTCACACGTATTGTTCGCCGCGAGCTCGAGGCTACATGCCCTGCACCGTTCCATTCACGCCCATTTGAGCCCATCATTGACAAACCAGTCCCAGCGATCTCACTCATTCAGGCAGTTGTGCGGCAAGAATTTGGAAACCTTGGTTTTTCTGCTGCCTGCTCCGTCTCCCGACCTGACACCCGACCGGTGCGGAGAGCTACGCCTCAAAGCGATCTGTATTGCCCTCCCAGATACCGCAACCCTACCGACTGCAGAACTCTGGACGACAAGCCCATTTGCTTCCGTCGCCTCCGCATTGGCCACATCGCTTGCCACGGTGACACCTCCTGGTCATCGCCGTATTAGAGATCCTTTTCCCCGTCTCCACGCCAATATGTCGACCCGCTTAGTTACTCGCCTCGCCGTATGCCTCCTACCTCTGATGTGTCCGTCGATGACAGTTGTCCTGCTCGCTCGCCGTCACCTCAGCGCCGTCGGTCTCCATCGCCCCAGCCACGCCGCTATTCGTCGCCGACCAGTTATGGACAAACTCCCCCCCCCCCCCCCCCCACACACACACCCCGGACGGAAAACTAGACCATGCAGCTGCTCTAAGTAGCGCTAAATTATCTTCGTCGTGTCGAAATCCTCCATTGACCCTCTCAACGAACCAGAACTTGATGCTCACGTCGACGGCGTCCCTTTGGCGGCGCTGACATTGGAGCCCAGGTATCCATGATGTGTTGTAACAACCGTCGTCCACTTATGGAGGTTCTCACGCTTACTACTACGCGAGCCGTACGCGTGGCCGATGGCAGCGCTGTTGACGTCACTAGAATGCGTACTTCCCGTATGAGCATCGCCGACCGCCACGTTCCTGTTCTTTTGTCGAGTAAAGCTACGCTACGCGGGTTGGAGCCGAGCTTCGCGTGCTTCTGCGCCTGCCATACTGTGCATGCGCGAGAGCCGCGTGACGTAACGAGAGGCGCAGCTGCGTCGCCGCAGCCAGCCAACACCGGAGTGTGTTGAGCCAGCGCGCGCTCCTCGCCGCCGCCGGCTGCGGCGCATTCCAGAGGTGTGACTTTATCCCTGCTGCTGTTTATGATGTACGTGGAAGTAATATTGGGTTTAATATCTCATACAAACAGGCGGGTACAGTAGTAGAGCAGCAGCTCCCAGGTTTATTTTATGCGGACGACATTGTGTTGCTAGCTAACAAGCAAAGTGATTTGCAACGTCTGGCTAATATCTCTGCACAGGAAGGCAACAATTTAGGTTTGAAATTTAGTGTTAGAAAATCAAGTGTTATGGTATTCAATGCAAACAGTGAACAGACAGTGGCGATACAGGGCCAGGAAATACTTCAGGTAACAGAATATGAATAGCTTGGTATATGGATAAACGAAGGCAATAGATATATGGAAACACAGAACAAAACAATAACAGTGAAGGCGAAAATGAATTCAGCCATAATGAAGCACAGAGAGCTATGGGGTTTCAATAGGTACGAGGTCATCCGAGGTATGTGGAAAGGTGTAATGGTTCCAGGACTTACTTTTGGAAATGCGGTTGTTTGCTTTAAATCAGGGGTACAATCAGGACTCGACGGGAAGCAAAAGTCAGTGGGTCGGCTCGCATTGGGCGCTCACGGAAAGACTACAAATGAAGCTGTGCAGGATGATATGGGCTTGACTAGTTTTGAAGTGAGGGAACCTCACAGTAAAATTGAGTATGAAGAACGGCTGAGGAATATGGAAGAAATTAAATGGGCTGGGAGAGTGTTCAGGGATCTTGATTCACAGTGGAGGAAAATAACTGGGAAGCGTACCAGCAAGTATGCGGCCTGTGGGGTGAGCAACACAGCAACAAAGAAGGTCAAGCGGAAAGTCAAAGAGGCTGAAATAATCTCATGGGTGGCGGCAATGGAAAAGAAGCCTGCCATGACTAACTACTTAAGAGAAAAGAACGAAATCAGGAAAGAGACCATCTATGATAACTCAAAGGGAAGCTCATTACTTTTCGAAGCGTGATCGGGATGCCTTAGAACACGCACCTGTAAAGCGAGATATAAGAAAGAGGAGAAGCATGTGCTTGCTGCGGTAAAGCAAGGGAAACTATGGAGCCCGTTTTATTGGAATGTGAAGACGTCTACCCAGTGGTCGATTTAGGCACCACTGGCCTCCTTGAAGCCCTTGGGTTCAGCGGGAGCAGTGGTAAAGTAAACATGTCCGCAATAGGCATTATAAGAGGCGATTGGGGGATTGATGGAAGAAAAGTAGGGAAACGACAAAAGACGGAGACGTACAAAAGCACAGTTCGCCATAGAGGATCAGAAAATTTGGGTGCGGTAGTTCATAGTGTTCTTTCTTACCTTTCTTATTGTTTAACCTAGGTATGACATTACGCAGTATAATAGCAAGAGCTTGGTTTCGCAACCCACTGCCCGGTTCCAAAGGGGACGCTCATAACATGCATCCATCCATCCACATCGCAGCCTCCGCAGACGCGCCGGTGTCGTCTGCGTCCGCTGCTGCATTTACGATTGCGGCACTGCGCGGCAATCCGCATGCGCGAGGACGGCGCACCGTGCGTATAATTGCGTAGGAGAGACGGTTGATGCAGCGAGCTCGACATGGAGGTTAAGGAGAGTCGAGCCGCTGCGAGTTGGCGCGGTTCATTGCAATTATTCATGCCCCGATTTCCTTCAGTCATCCCACTGGGCGTGCCACGCGCCGTTGCCACCCACTTAATATTGTTCCTTTGCAGTCTTTTGTAAATTGTTTTAAGTATCCGTTAACCTAGCTGGTTCCCTGCTGGAAGAACCTAATGAAAAGTTTTTGAAAGAATTGTCTAACCACATTAAGCGATTACGTTTCAAATTCAATCTTATGTTGTTTTGATCTTGTGTCTGGTGTATCCACTCCTGCTATGTCTCATGTATTGAGACAGCAGTATCTGTAAATAAATAAATAAATTTATACCCCGAGGTTGTCGCTTGGCAGTTGGCCGTCGAGCGTCGAAAGAACGAGCGTGTCAAGGGAAAACGTGTGGTCGAGACACCGGAGCAACGCGAAGAACGCCTAGCGAAAAGACGTCGCCAAGAAGCTCAACGCCGTGCTATGGCCTCCCAAGAACAGAGGCAGGATCAAGAGAGCGTCACAGACGGTCCCAAGACTCATCGGTGCACTGAACATGCTGTGAAACTCGGTGAAAGTGCGAGTGCCTCTACACTCTTTCTCTCGGACTTTGTTAGCAATCCGTTTGGACACATTTGTGAGCAAGGCCATAGCCGGATAACATAAGGTTAGCAAGCAAGGCAAGAGATTCTCCAAGCTTAACCGTACCTTTACGCTACGTATACCCTGGCATAGCTGAGCTAAGCCACTGCGATTTTTTTTTACAGTGCTGACCAATTGTCCCCATGACCTAATCCTTGGACTCGACTTTCTTACGGCGCATTCAGCTTACGGCACATTCTTCCACAGACGTTAAATAACGCGCTGTGAATTGATGTAAATTTATTTACTGCTGAAACTTTTGTCATAGTGCTTTGTGCTTGTTTTTGTTTTTGCCTGTAATGTTCCAACACCGTTTCGTTTGTGTCAATGTTACTATTACGAATGCTTTACACATGCTGTATGATACACTGTGATACTGTTGCCAAGTCATTGTAGGGTGCGTCGACCTCTGTCAAGCCTCTCTTCAGGCTTTTTGTTGACGCACCCAACATCCTCGTGATGTTGAATAAAGAATTGAATTGAATTGTTCTGCCGGTACCCTTTGCTTCGAACTTCCTGTACTTGCGCATATTCGTGCCGAGCTGCCGAACAACTTTAGTACGACAGCCTTCGTCCGCCTGCCGCCTAATGCCTCGATTTTCGTCGATGGGCTATCATCTTTTCCTTTGCCCGATGGTGACTATGTCGCCACACCTGTTCCTGGTGTCCTTTTGATGCGCAATATCGCTACGCTTCACTCCGTCGTCACCGTCGCCCATAACCGGACATGCCCGCCACCCCTCCCCGCTGTCAATTTCGGCCTGACAAAGGAAGTTCTACCCCAAGAAATATCGGTTGCAATGCTGCGTGCTATAGGAGATGACCAGGTCACGACGTTTTCAGTAGACGTCTGCTCACATTCTTCACCATGTCCACAGGATGCTATTTGGCCTGAAGCAACACTTCGTCCCATGATTGCTGCGGACTTATTGCCTGAACAAGCATCCGCTCTGTGTCGCCTTCTGGTTTCCTACCACGACAACGTCGACCTCAATAATCGCCAATTTGACCAGACTTCAATTGTTAGGCATCACATAAATACTGGTGAGGCCAGCCCTATTCATAGCCGGCCATATCGTGTTTCTGCTTCAGAGCGTAAGGTTATTCAAGATGAATAACCATGAAGATGATTATTCATAAGGGGTGGGCTCGGTGGCTGTGGCACGATGCAGTCATCCAACCCGCTCGTTTTCGCTACGCAGGTTTTTGCACCGCTGATCACCCAGATGCTATTCCTGTCCCTGGTTCGCGCCCCTTCGCACGCCACCTCTGCCATCGAATCCCTTCATTTCAAATCTCCCACTGGCCTTGCAGCACAGCTGCCTGCGGTTTCAGCCTGCCCGGCGGCGCCACCTCTGCTATTCCTTGACTGCCCCCGCACTCTCCCATGGTTATCGACAGCGACAGACACGACGACTATAAAGGCGCATCATCCGCGCTCGGCGCCATGTGGGTTCGGTGGCTGTGCCACAATGCAGTCATCCAACCCGGTCGTTTTCGCTACGCAGGTTAGTAAGCAATACTCTCTTTTCACAAAAAAAAATCGAGCAACTACTGTCTCCTGCAGCTGCCGAGCCAGTGCTGCCTTTCCATTGCTCTTGAATGTGCTGATGTCGTGCTTACCCTGTTGCTCTTGGCTGCCGACGTTGAATCAAACCCAGGCCCCGAAAAGGTGCTAGAGGAACTGGATGGTCAGTCACATTTAATCACCGAGGTCCAAGGACTTAGAAATCAACTTACAACTACGGTACAAGCTATTTCTGATCTGAGTAACAGGTTATCCGCCCTGAAAACTAATTATCAAGATGTTGTAACCCTACGCACCGACATGGATACCATCTGCGCTAACACCACCCAAACAGCCAAAGAAATCCGAGGTATCCGAGAAATCCGAGCCCGTTTGGATGATGCCGAAAATCGCTCACGACGTAACAATTCAATTTTTTACAACATTAAAGAGGAGAATGCATCCCAAACATACCCCGAATCTGAAGAAACAGTCCTCCGCCTATGCCGTGATCACTTAGACTTATCCATTGACCCCAAAGAAATTGAAAGAGCTCACCGTCTCGGGCGCCATTCTCCTGACCGCATTCGACCCATATTAGTCAAATTTACATTTTTTAAAACCAAGGAGCTGATTCTTTCAAACGGCCGTAAGTTAAAAGGCACCGATTACAGCATAGGGGAGGACTTTTCACACCCTGTCCGAGAAGCGCGAAAGCACCTTGTGAAGTTTGCGAAAGCTACTACCACAAAATTTTCCTTGTGCTACAGAACCTTGTGCATCGGTACTAAATGTTATGCATTCGACGAATCATCACAATCTGTACATGAAATCTCATAGCACACGACTTATCGCCGCGCTACTAATCTTCCTTGTAAAAGCTTTCGCGGTAAACTGCCAAATCTTTCTTTTTCTATTATCTTTACCAACATACGTAGCTTTCTCCCAAAGCGTGAACACATTTGTAATCTTGTTTCTTCATCTGCCAGCAATATACTTGTACTAACAGAAACGTGGCTAACAGACGACGTCTCCGATCCGGAAGTTTTAGCTGATTTGATGCAATTTAACGTTTTTCGCAACGACCGCAAGAGCTGACGAGGAGGAAGTGTCCTTATTGCCACTAACCAGCTGTTGCCTCGTTCTGTTATTAACATCCAATCGGAGCTTGAAATACTATGGGTAATCTGTCGTTCTGTACCACAAACCGTCATACTAGGCGTCTGCTACAGACCCCCTCCAGTAATCCGATCTTTTCTTCACAGTTAAATGATAGTCTGAATCAAATAACTGGCAAATATCCCAACGCGCGCATTATTCTTTTTGGTGATTTTAATTACCCCTCCATTGACTGGCTGAACCTAACACCAACAGGCAACACCGAAATAACCAACTTTGTTGACCTTTATTTGAATTTCAATGTCACCCAGTTAGCAACAGAACCCACACGAGTTACACATGAATCCTCCAACATCTTAGACCTTATTCTAACTAATCACCCAGAAAGTTTATCATCGCTTACTTACCTCCACGAAATCAGTGACCACAAATATTTACACGCTACTTTAACCGTCACCCTGAATCGCGTCAAACTTTCCGCAAAACAATTCGCCTCTATGAGAGAGGGAATTACGAAGAAATTAAAAATGACCTGACGGCGTCATTTCCAAACTTTGAGACGGCTTTCGATGATCGATCACTGGAGGATAATTGGCTTACTTTCAAAACTAAAATTGCTGAACTCACTGCGAAGTTTATTCCCACCATCACATTTCGTGCCACTCACAACAAACCATGGTTTTCAAAGCTCTTGACGACACTCGAGAACAAAAAGAAGAGACGTTTCCGTGCAGCAAAACGCAACCCAAGCGCATGCGCCTGGAACAAATATTACAGAGCCGAATCAACATACCTGCAATCTATCCGTAATGCCAAACGCGATTTTTTCCAAACTGACCTCCCCAAGATCCTAACAAATAACCCGAGGAAGTTCTGGAAAGTACTAAATCCTCAACAGGCTCCGATCACCACACTAGCTAACCCACTTGGCGAGATGACCAGTGACATTGACTGTGCAAATATTTTTAACACCGCTTTCTCATCCGTCTTCACACACGAAACTGATATGCCACTTTCTACCGCAACTACTAACCTAAGTTTGCCTATGCCTTCAATCATGTTTTCTGCGCACGGCATTATATGTATTTAGAAAATATCAAGATGTCATCTTCAGCGGGTGCTGATGAAATCACCCCCAAGTTCCTCAAAAATACTGGCCATGCTTCCGCACCGTATCTATCAAAACTTTTTGCACAATCACTTTTCACAGGTAGCATTCCCAGCGATTGGAAGGTGGGGGAGGTTATTCCGGTCTTCAAATCAGGTAACAAAGAATCACCACTTAACTACCGCCCCATCTCTTTCACAAGTGTGCCGTGCAAAATCATGGAACATGTCATTTATTCACACATAATGAACTTTCTTGACTCTATTAATTTTTTTCATCCTGCTCAACATGGCTTCCGTAAAAACCTATCCTGTGATACACAATTGGCTATTTTCATCCATGACTTGCATATGAACCTTGACTGTAACCTTCAAACTAATGCAATATTCCTGGGCTTCGCGAAAGCTTTTGACAAAGTACCCCACAAACGCTTGCTACTAAAGCTTTCATGGTTAAACCTTCATCCTAACATTTTACAGTGGATAAGTAATTCCTTGCTAACCGCACCCAGTATGTTTACGTTAATAATCAAGCCTCTAGTCCTCGTCCTCTTCCCGTAACATCAGGTGTCCTGCAAGGATCAGTCCTTGGCCCGCTATTATTTTTATTTTTAATATACATTAATGACCTACCAACGCATGTCTCTTGCAACATCCGTATTTTTGCCGACGACTGCGTCATCTATCGCACAATCAATAACACCTCTGATCAGCTAGCCCTCCAGAATGACTTAAACAGCGTACAGGACTGGTGTAACCAATGGCTCATGGAACTAAACCCCAATAAGTGTGAACTCGTGTCTTTTAACCGTAAACGTAATCCTCTCCTCTTCTTATACAATATCTCGCACATCACAGTAGAATTACCTCACACTTATAAATACCTTGGCGTAACATTATCCAATGATCTAACCTAAAACGCACATGTCACAAAAATCATATCATCCGCTACCAGAACCCATGGATTCTTAAAACGTCATGTACGACATGCCCCACAAACCTAAAATTACTTGCCTACAAATCACTTGTCCGTCCTAAATTAGAATACGCCTCGGCTATTGGAGCCCTAACCAAAATTATCGAACAATTTCCCTAGAATCAGTACAAAGTCGAGTCACAAGATTCCTATGTTCGTGCTGTTCATATAATGTTAGTATATCATCATTAAAAGCAGAGGCAGGTTTAACATCTCTAGCTTGTAGGTGTCGAATTACTAGTATGTGCTTGTTTCATAAACTTTATTACAGCCCACTTCGTCATCCGCCCTACATAAATCCGCCGGCACGTATTTCCCCCGCATTGGTCAACCCCTTTAAGTTGCACGGCCTCGTACGCGCACTGCTACATTCGCATCTTCATTCTTTCGGAGCTCAGCCCCGGACTGGAACGGCCTTCCACACGACATCGCCGCAATCACCTGTACATCTAAATTTCTGAATTGTGTAGCTAATGTATTTAACAGCGAATAATTTATGTTCAATACGTGTTTTGTTTGTTTATTATATGATTTATACATGTAACCCACCCCTTATGTAACACCCCCAACCCCGGGGGCCTTTAAGGTAATAAAGTGAAAGTGAAGTGAAGTAAAATTGAACAAGATGCTTGCCAAAGCCATTGTTGAACCTTCGTCGAGCCCTTGGGCGTCGCCCGTGGTGCTTATTAAAAAGAAAGATGGCACATGGCGTTTCTGCGTAGATCATCGATATCTAAACCGCATGGCCTTTGATTTAGTAAACTATAAAATATTGTTAAAGAAATTGCATTGCTATGGTATTCGTGGACAAGCCATAACGCTTATTGACTCTTATTTATCAAACAGACAGTAGGCCGTTCAGTTAAGCGACTCTATTTCCGGAATGAAACCTTTGCTGCGTGGAGTGCCATAGGGCAGTATTCTAGGCCCACTATTTTACTAGTATTCTAGGACTCTATTTTAATGACATTGTAAATATTAATTGCGAGGCCAAATACATAATACATGCTGATGATACCAGCATACATTTACAGGGTGTGATATTCACGAGCTTATAAGAACTTGTAATCACACAATGAAAACGCTAGAGAGATGGTCAGGAGCAAATGCTATGCGTATTAACGAAAATAAAACAAAATCTGTTGTATTCCGATGGGGGCACGACGCTCTTTTCGGCACAAACTCACGCTTCATGTACCAGGTGCTGCTCGGATTCTTCGCTGTCGAGGCGAACGTCGACTGGGTGGTGGAACATGGCTACATCAAACCTTGGCCAGAGGCTGCTGCAACTGATCTGCAATCATCTGCTCGTGTCTTACACGGTCCGCAAGATTATTTGCAGGAAATCGTGTACGATCTCCGACGCACCAAAATGGAATCTGCGCATCGGGCGACCTTTCCGGTTCCGCTGCGCGCTGGCCATATAAAGGACCAGCCAAGCCTACAGTGACTTGTGCACGGCCCTCTTTACGGCACAAAATCACGCTTCCTTCACGTACCAGGTCAGTCACCTAAATGGAACTAAGTGTTACCGCTCTAGCAATGTTATGCTTTTAAGAGTGTCGTGCCCCATTAGCAAGCGACAAATGATTGAATGCCTTGAACATGCCAGCCTGTGTTTTGTTGATGCTATGCTATTCTCTCCCTACGACGGCTGTCTGTCGCTTTCCCAAATCTCACTGCTCCTATCGGGAGATGTAGAAATAAATCCAGGGCCCATGAATGAAGTGGAATGTGACCAAATGACAAACATTGAAAGGACTCTCTTAGAATTGAAAACAGGCCAGGAAACTGTGCTTGCGAAGTTAACGGAAATTACAAGACAATGTGAAGTAGAATCCAAAATTACGGGCTTAATAGAGGAGACAAACAATGCAGAAAGTCGTATTGCTCGGGTGGAAAAAATGGAAGATAAATTTATGGCTAAACTGGACGACTTGGAAAATCGAAGCCGTAGACAGAATTTGGTCTTTTTCGGTGTTGCCTGACAGGGAGCATAACGAGACGTGGGAGGTGTCTGAAAAACTGATTAGTGGAATATGCAAAGATGTGATGGAACTTTATGATATTTCGGTTTAACGGTCATCGCGTAGGCGTTTTCAGAGAAGGCGAAAACCGGCCCATAATAGCATGCTTTTCAAGTTGGAAGGCGAGTGGAAGCGTCTTTAAAAACGCTTGCAGACTAAAAGGCACTTCGTACAGCATCTCTGAAGATTTCAGCCGAGCCGTACAAGAAGACAGACGTCAGCTTTGGAATTATGCGAAAGAAAAAAGAGAAAACAAATAAAATCGTGTTCGCTTGAGTTATGATAAATTGATCATCAATGGGCAAACGTTTGTCTGGGATAGCGATATGCGGATGCCAGTTCCACTTCAGGCGCGACTAGATAGAGGCAAATGGCGCATCCCGAATTCCGTTCCTCTGAAAGATAACCCAGCACGTTGATCGCAGCATGAACGGCTCTCTATCCAGCTTGTAAATTGTCGCAGCATACAGAACAAAGTCGATAACTTCATGTCTTTAGTAGCCACTGTTAAATCTGAGATCGTGATGAGCACCGAATCATGGTTAGACAAGACTATATCTAATGTAGAAATCTTTCCGACTGGTTTTACTGTCTATGGGAAAGATAGGCATAGACATGGCGGGGGAGTATTCGTTTTGATATCAAATGCATTGTGAAGTACACAAATTTTATTTGAAAACAATTCTGAGTCTGTCTGGTGCCTTGTGAAATGACCTAACGGAAACAATGTAGTGTACGGGACATTCTACCGCCCACCCGGCAGCAGCGACTCATTCGTATTGCTGTCTGAGATGCTATCTCTTGGGCCTAAGAGCGTATTTCTAGGGGGTATTTCAATTTGCCAGACTTCAACTGGAATGCTGGATGTGCGGCTGGTAATAGGTCCCGTATTTACACAGACTGCGAAGAACTGCTCCGATTAAATGGATTGCAGCAGTACGTACTCGAACCTACGCGAGAAAATGCAATTTTACACTTAGTGCTTTGCAATGAGCCGAACATAATATCAAAAGTTACTGTTTGCCCAGGTATTAGTGACCACAGGGCAGTTGTCATAGAACTTAACATACAGCGAGTACTGATGACGCAAATTCCGCAAAGAAAAGTGTACAGTTACGACAGAGGAGACTATGCTGCTGTCAGGACCGAACTTGAAAATTTCTTTCCTACTTTCCAGTATCTGTCAAACGCGCCCTGCGCGCTAAATTTGTGGTCAGCATTTCGGGACAAAATACTTAAACTAGTCGAAATTCATGTTCCATGCAGGTACCTGCGGCAACGAAAAAAACAAAAACCTTGGTTTAACGTAAACTTATAAGGATAGCAATTTAATTTTAATTTAATTATGGGGTTTTACGTGCCAAAACCACTCTCTGATTATGAGGCACGCCGCAGTGGAGGACTCCGGAAATTTTGACCACCTGGGGTTCTTTAACGTGCACCTAAATATAAGGACATGGGTGTTTTCGCATTTCGCCCCCATCGAAATGTGGCCGCCGTGGCCGGGATTCGATCCCGCGACCTCGTGCTGAGCAGCCCAACACCATAGCCACTGAGAAACCACGGCGGGTAAGGAAAGCAAGACGAACGTATAAAAGTTTTCTGCCGACACTAGTCTGGCAAATCAGAAACGCTTGCAAGAGATACATAATCTATTAAAAGGAACAAATAAATCTAAAAAAATTATGGGGTTTTACGTGCCAAAACCACTTTCTGATTATGAGGCACGCCGTATTGGAGGACTCCGGAAATTTCGACCACCTGGGGTTCTTTAACGTGCACGTAAATCTAAGCACATAGGTGTTTTCGCATTTCGCCCCCTTCGAAATGCGGCCGCCGTGGCCGGGATTCGATCCCGCGACCTCGTGCTCAGCGGCCCAACACCATAGCTGCTGAGAAAACACGGCGGGTAACAATTAAATCTGCCAAAGATACCTTCTTTATTAAATAAAACAAGGACTTGAGAGAAAACCCAAAATCTTTTTGGAAATGTGTAAAACAATATAGAAAAGAAGACATATCAATACTAGCTTTAACTATTGACGGCAAAACCATGACGTCAGCAGACTATCAGAGGACGGAATGCTTCAACCAGTACTTCCAATCTGTGTTTTCGCTACTATCTGCTGGGGAGACTTCTCTTTTAAATAACGCCAATCAGGAAGATGTGATGCCAGACATTGAATTTGGTGTCAGTGGCGTCGATTCTTTGTTACAGCATTCAGATGACACGAAAGCAATTCGACCTGATGCAATATCCCCAGTGGTCCTTAAAGAGTGTCATAGCATCATTGCTCGGTAGTTAACGATCATTTATAAGCTCTCCTTCGAAACAGGCCTCATTCCCCAAGATTGGAAAATGGCAAGCGTGACACCAGTTTTTAAATCGGGCGATAGAAAACTCAGAGAAAGCTATAGGCCGATTTCACTAACGTCGATATGTTGCAAAATGTTCTAACAGATTTGTATAGTAACATATCTGGATTCCTTGACTCAAACGCTTTCGTTACACCTTCCCAGCACGGTTCCGAAAAGGTTATTCCTGCAACACACAACTTATAGAATTCAAGCACTTCTTATCTAAAGCCATTGATAGCAATAGTCAGGTAGACGTGGTTTTTATTTATTTTCAAAAAGCTTTCGGTATTGTGTCCCATAAGCTCTTAGATGTAAAGCTTGCTGCATTAAATATAAACAAAAACGTTCAAAATTGGATAGGAAACTACCTAAACGGAAGAACCCAGTCTGTCGTCCTCAACAACGCCGCATCTTCACCAATAACTGTTTCTTTGGGCGTTCCTCAGGGAAGCGTACTGGGCCCCTTGTTATTTTTTAACCTACATAAATGACATAGTCGAACTAATTACATCACCCATAAAACTATTTACTGATGACTGTGTGATTTACAGAGAAATTACCACTGAAGATGACATAGATACATTGCAAACAGATTTAGACAAGGTAGCGATATGGTGTAAAAAATGGAACATGAATTTAAATGTAAAAAATTGCAGTAGCGCCGAAAATTATCAAAATTTCAGCACCGATATAACATCAATGGCGCGCTTATCGACATACAGTCGGAATACAAGTATTTAGGAGTCTATTTTACCGAATCACTCACTTGGTATAAACAGATTGACACTGTCATAGCAAAAGCTAGTAGGATGTTACATTTTATTCGAAGAAATTTTAAACAGGCAACACGCGAAGTTAAAGAAACTTAATACTTCTTACATGTCAGAACAATACTTGATTATGCTTGTGTAATATGGGATCCCTATCAAGATTACCTCATTGATAGACTGGAAAAACTACACAACGAAACAGTAAGCTTTGTTTGCAATAATTACCACCCGTACTTTAGCGTTCCCGAAATGAAGACCACTTTAGGATGGGATCTACTACATATGCGTAGGCAGAAGTTAAGGCTCAAACTATTGCACCGAATATATAACACACAGACAGGTATTAATCGCTATAACTATCTCCTGGAACCAGATAACATATCGAATCGCTGTGATAACAACAAAAAGATCTCAGCCTATAACTGCAGAACAAACACTTTGTACTGCGCTTTTTTCCCCAAATCAATTATACAATGGAACAGTTTATCAAATGATATAGTAAATGTGTCAAATAACGAACTATTCTATTCTACGCTGTGACGGCGCTCTTGTCGAAGAAATGTATGTGTTATATATCTTGAAACCTGTTTGTTTCACATTAGTTGTATGCCTTTTTCTAAAAGCTATTGCAGTGCTTCTGTTTGTGAGTATATCTGTCCAAAAGCTTTTCTATATTACTGGTTATATTTTGTTCCCCCCTACATAATGCCTTTATGGCGATGTAGGTACTCTGTAAATAAATAAAAACGTAAAATTATTCCACCAGGGAGACATAGTACTGAGTACTCACACTATTAGAAGAGTTGACCATTTTAAATGTCCGGGCATATTTTTTTCCGCGAATATGAGCTGGGATTAATACGTAAGACATGTCCTGCAAAAATTAGCTCAGGTGACAGGTGTAACTGGTCGGCTCCGATACTTACTTCCAAAAGGAATCAAGCTTCTGCTCTATCACTCGCTCTTTAGCACTTGTTTAAGGTATTGCCAACTAGTACGGGGCACAATGACGGTCACTAATCTTAATCAAATATACTTGGTTCAGAAAAAATCTATTAAGCATATTTTCAATGCGCATTCTACGGCATCTACTAATGTTTTATTCTGCAGTTCAGGAATATTTAAACTACGCCAGACATACAATTATACGTTAAGCAGGAAATTCAAATTAGAAACTCGTAAGAACATACCAATTTTGCGTGTTTTGGACAATTTAAGAATTAGGCAATGCAATTATACCACGCGTCATGAAGAAAATTGGGAAGTAGAGACAGTACGATTAAACTCCAGAAAAGAGCACTTGTCTTACACTCTTCTCTCCCTTCTGAATCACTATGACCTGAACAATTTTTACTTGTTTAAATGTTCCTATCAGGATATGCGCAAGTTATATACAGTGATGTATAGCTCTGAGATTTCAACTACTTAACACTGGTTTTTATTACAAACCTTGCTTCATTTATGGAATCCATAATCGTATCGAATTGTTTCATCTGGTTGTATATAACTGTTTATAACAAGTTGATTTGTGCACTGTTTCTTTCCCTGTATTTTCAGTGTATTTAATCTAGATATTTGCAATTTGATAGCATTTTACATATTCATTTTTTTAAAGAAACTGTTGGTATTTATTTTATGACGATTGGAAAAACTGCTTTAACTTTTCTGTATTAATTTCACATTTCCATACCTTAGTGTGTGCCCTATAGTACTATGCTGTCTGTTAAGTTCCAATTTTTGATTTATTGTACGGTAGTGCTGTTACCGCTCCGAAATGTTTCTATGGGGCTGTGACCTAGTCAAGCTATTCTGACAAACAGCTATTTTTCACAGTCCTTTCTGTATTTTCGACAGAATGAAAATAAACTTGATTGATGATTAATTACCAAGAAAGACATCTACCTCTTGCCTCGCATTGACGACGCCCTCGATCGTATCCACGGTGCCAACTACTTTTCATCAATAGGCCTTCGGTCTGGTTATTAGCAAATTTCTGTGGATGAAAAGGACCAAGAGAAGACCGCGTTCGTCACCTCTGATGGTCTATATCAATTCAACGGTATGCCATTCGGTCTATGCAACGTCCCAGCAACGTTCGAACGTATGATGGACTCTTTGCTTCAAGGGTTCAAATGGTCAACACGCTTCTGCTACCTAGACGACCGTTTAGGCAATTTCGCCTACATTTGAGGCACGCCTTGAGCGCTTATCAGCTGTTCTTCAAGTCTTCCGCGAGGCTGGGCTCCAACCAAATTCATCGAAGTGTCACTTCAGTCGTCAGCAGGTTACAATACTGGGCCACCTCATCGACGCTTCTGGTATTCAACCAGACCCGGAGAAAATTCGTGCTGTCACGTCTCTTCCTCTACCTCAGTCTGTCAAAGACGTCTGAAGTTTTGTGTTTTTTAGAACTCTGCTCCTACTTCCGACGCTTCGTTAAACTTGGTTAAAACAAGTTGGCGGGCTATTTCGTTGGCGCGGTCTCTGTGTATCTGTTTCTTTCTACGTCCTCGTTCGATCGCGCTTATACACTCCATCATGGCTTCGTTAAAGACTTCGCAGCGATTGCCCGACCACTTAGTGATCTTCTGAAGAAGAACGTACCATTTACACGGGGCCCCGCTCAAACTGCCACGTTTGCCCACCTCACCAACATTTTCACCATGCCACCTATGCTGGCCTTCCTTGACCCGTCTTCTACAGAGGTGCGTACCGATGCCAGTGGTCACGGTATCGGTGCCGCCTTAGCCCAGCGCCAACAGGGTCAAGATCGTGTTATCGCCTACGCTAGCCGCCTCTTCACAGCAGCGGAGCGCAATCATTCGATTACAGATCGTGAATGCCTGGCTCTCGTCTGGGCGGTTTCCAAATTCCGCCTGTACTTGTATGGCACGCACTTCTCGGTAATCACGGACCACATCACGCTCTGCTGGCTTTCCTCATTCAAAGATCCTACCGGCCGGCTTGGTTGCTGGGCTCTGCGGCTGTAAGAATATTCCTATGCAGTAGTGCACCAGTCGGGCCGATTACATCAAGACACAGACTGTTTATCACGCTATTCAGTGGACGAACCATCCGCGGACCCTGACCCCGATGCCGATGCTGGCGTTTTCTCCGTTTCTCAGCTGCTATAAGCTGCCGATGAGCAACGACCTGATGCCACCTTGCGCGCCATCGTTGATGGCTTGGAATCTTCTCCTTCTGATTCCTCCCTTCATCTGTTTGTTCTCCGGGATGGTCTCACAATGTCCGAGCCGACGGTCCTGCCCTGCTCCTCATCATTATTAAGCACCTCCGGTCAGCTACTGCTGGTCAACTTGGCGTCTTCCGCACCTACGACCGGATTTGCCGAAGCTTCGTTTGGCCAGGCCTTGCCCGCTCCCTGCGGAAATACGTTGCGGCGTGTGAGAAATACCAGCCCCGAAAGAAACCATCGACGCTCCCTGCCGGGTGCCTTCAACCACTCGACATTCCTTCGGAGCCATTCCTTCGCGTTATCTGGGTCTTACTTGGCCCTTTCCCGCTGTCTACGTCTGGCAACAAGTGGGCCACTGTGGCGACAGATTACGCCACGCGCTACGCCATCACCAGAGCGCTTCAAACAAGCTGCGTCACAGGTGTCGCCGATTTTCTTTTACGCGACGTGGTTCTGCCGCATGGTGCTCCACTCCAACTACTCACAGACCGTGGTCGGACATTTCCTTTTAAAGTCATCGCCGACATCCTGCAGTCCTGCTCAACCAAGCACAAGCTGACTACGTCTTGCCATCCACAGACTAATGATCTCACGGAGTGTCTGAATCGCACCCTAAGAGACATGCTTGGAATGCACGTCTCAGCCTACCATACACATTGGAACCTTGCCCTACCCTATGTCACTGTTGCATATAATTCTTCGCGTCAGGACACTGCTGGTTATTCTCCGTTCTTTCTGTTGTTCGGCCGAGAACCCACATTGCCACTGGGCGCATCCCTTCCATCCGCCACAGCAGAGACCAGCGAGTATGCACTTGACGCCATCACCGTGGCAGTCCAAGCACACGAAATTGCCCGCGCTCACCTCCTGACCTCCCAAGAGAAGCAGCAGCGTTTCTACGACCGCTCACACAGAGCCGTCCACTTTTCGCATGGATATCTGGTACTCCTGTGGTGCCCGACTCGTCACGTTGGCCTGTCATAAGAACTCCTGTCTTGGTACACAGGCCCATGTCGAGTGCTGCGTACCGTGACTCCAGTTACGTGCAAAATCGCCCCAGTCAGTACCAGTGCCTGATCTGCCCCGAATTCCACTGGTGTTGTGCATGTCGCACGCCTCAAACCATATTACTCGCCTGTTATGACCGGTATTTAGACGCCCCGGGACGGTGCTTCTGCCACCGGGGATAATGATACATGCATATTGCGTGTTTCTTGTGGGCGATTGACGCGGGCGCCCCGAAAAAGACGACGAACGCTCTCTGGCTCTCGAGCTGTCGGCTGCACTGTCCAGCACTGCAGTTATCCTTTGTAAATAGTATCTCTTAATCCTTCGTTCGCGTAATAATATTAAGCGTTAATGCTCCTATTAAGAGTGTCAAAGTGGAAAAAAACGCATCTGTGTGAAGATAGGAACTAGGTGCCGTGGTAAAGGCAGAGAGGTGCTAGGGGAAACGCTTAGAAGAGTGTATATGTGTATATGCACTCAGTCGCTGGCGCCAGAGTGCATGCCACCATTCTTGTCGCGCACGCAATCTAATTACGCAGGTATATCGATGAGAACTTTAAAAACAGACAGAACCACTGACGGATGTCTTCCCCGGATCACTGTCAGGTGCACTTCGTTTCTCGAAGAGGCGGGACATACGTCGTGTGAGTTGTAAACGACATTTTCATTGTGGTTAAGAAGGTTTAAATTATCAACCAGGGACCTAAATAAAGTTCGACGTAATGCTAACGCGTTTTGCTCACGGTTACCGCTAAACCACCGCTGAATGCTTCTTTTTTTATGGTTGAGAAAAAGTTTTCATAACAACTATCACAAGCGACTCCTCTAACCATCCCAGAAAACAAGCTTAGCCTGGAATGAATTTAGGACTTACGTAATCACCAACCGTCAGTAACTTCTATATTACGGTGACATATGATGGGGTATCCAAAAGCTTTAATTGAAATAAAAAAAACAGACAATAGTCACTTGCAGTCATCAAGGTTAGTTCTTCTCCACGTAGTCTCCTTGCAAAGTCAAACATTTTTGCCAGCGTTTCTTCCCCTGTTTTAAGCCCTCCTTGTACAAGTCCCGCGCTTTACTCGAAAACCACTGCTCCATTCGGCAAATGACATCCTCTCCGTTGTCAAATTGGTGACCACAAAGTGGTGTCTTCACATCGGGAAGGAGGAACGGGTCGCTTGGCGCAAGTTTAGGTGAACAAGATGGATGCCGCAAAGGTTGCCTTTTTTTGCACAAGAAATTACAGACCCTAATTGTCCTCCACGTATAGCAAGATGGTCGCTCTTCTATTATTACTGCGGTGGTCCAATTGGTCGCGGTGTACGTTAGTCTCCTGCAAGTATGCACCCAGGTATGGCATAACTAATCTGACGCCTCATTGCCTAATGACAATGAAGTAACATTTCATTCTATGGCAAGGCTCAATTTTACTCTCACTCGCCCATCTGCCGGACTGTGTATAGTCATTCTCATATTATCATAAATTATTTATAGGTATAGTTATTAAGCATGAAATGCTCTTAGCTCCCATTGTTGGTGACCTTCAAGTGACTTTGAGCCAAAAGCCAGAGCTATTCGGGCAAGTAGACGAGGACATCCCGGCACCGTTGCGAGAACAAAAGGAAATCCTCTGGGAAACCAGTCATAACGTAAGAAAATGCGGTATCTGGACCCCAACCCTCTGTAAAGGACCGCATTACATAGGCTCGTTACTGCCCAAACAAGTTAGAAAAAATTTTGCTTCCGAGTCTTTCTTAATGTTTGTCACAATGTCACTCAAACTGTAGCTTCTAGGACGCTGAAGGTTTATTTGTTATTTCCAAAAAGGCTAATGCAGTGCACAATACACTCGAATGTCATTTTTGGCTCTGAGGCAATGTGCTCTTTTTTAACGCCAGCGGGTCGCGGGTTCCCCGGCCGGATGGCGCCACGCTGCGGCAGCGACAGGCGCGCCACAGACGGTAGCGAGGAGTAATGGTCGTAATTATTCCAACCAACCAGCTTTGCTGGTAGTCATTTCACGCTTGCATCTACGCTCGATTACGGGAGATACAGCATTGTTTTATGCTATTTAACTGCCAAATTCTCCCACTCACGTTTTTTTACTTCCGGTGACAAGATAACAATTAATTTGGCGCTCTATGGCCTTGCAGCTCGTGTGCTATAAAATTGCATCTTACTTCCGCGGTCATCCTTGTATCCTCCTGGAATAAAATTTTACATGTCTTGCGGAAAATGCCTGCGGTCCTTTTTCTAGTGAACGACGAGGCACAAATAACTATAGCACATGTACACTGCTGACGAGTGACTCATGTTAGATCTCGATCTAACGAAACCCGATTTTACCAAGTTCCCGTTCTAACTAAGAACTTTACCTTCCCCGGCAGGTACACACAAGGTTCAGTGTTATGATCAATACAAATTAACGAAAGAAACTGGGCCGAACTTGATTTAACGAAACTTTTTCTGAAATAAGTGACTAAAAAAAGCAGTGATTTCTTCCTAATTTTGACACAGGCGCGTTCTTCTTCGAGCGTGCGCTTTAAGGCTATCGCGCTAAAATATCTAGGCGCCATGGTCACAACCCTATCTTTATTTTGACGAGGCTGCATGCTGTGCCCATGCACGGAGCAGCGGACTCAACACCGCCTCGGTAGGGGCGGTGGTATTGCTTTCTTCATTTCATGATTTATGCGACATATGGCTGGATAAGCGACAAATACAATGCCGTGGTAGCCTTTGCGTGTCGCTACGTTATAATGTTCGATTGGGAAGGAACAAAAAATTTCTTTCTCGATATTACGAACGCCCTGATAGAACGAAATGATTCGAGCGTGGTCATGACTTCGTTAAATTGAGTTTCAACTGTAGTTCTAATACTTTAGAAAGCATAAAACACCACCTTAAAGAACAAGAGTGGCTTTACACACCAGCTGAAAATATAAAAAGGCGAAGCTTTAGTGTCCATTACATGTATCAAGGATATCATGCATGCATTAGTAGCAGTAACTAAAAAAAAAGCCGATCCTTCTTGAAATAATTCATGTTACAAATGGTGTGCATATGCATCTGCGCTCGCGGCTGTAAGCAAAAGGTAAAAAATAAAGCGCCCATTACAAGGCGTCCTTGTGCGCTTTGTAGGCACTTGAGCTACTGATACTAGAAAAGTGTCTCAGGAGGGACCAATAAATCATATAAACGTTTAGGAATGTTCGCTTGACGTAGTAGCAATTGCTACAATTGCTACAATCGTAGCAATTGCTACAAAGGAAACCCATATGGGTTCCTCGAAAGAAAAGCCTCATAGTTGAAGAAAAATTCGTCCTAGTCCGGGACTCGAACCAGGGACCACCGCCTTTCCGGGGTAGCCGCTCTACCATCTGAGCTCTACTATCGAATGTTCCGCTCTACCCTCGCTCTACTATCGAATGCTCGCTTGTTTCAATCGCGCACTCACCATCCGCCGTAGGTCCCGAGTAGAGGAACGTGTGCGTGTGGCCGCCGACGACGAGGCTGACCTCGGGCACTCGCTCGCATATCTCCACGTCCCGAGGCACGCCCGAGTGGCCCATGGCGATGATCACGTGCACGCCTTCCTCGCGCCGCAACCTCTGCGCCTCCCGCCGGATGCACTCCACTTCGTCGGTGAAGCGAACCCTCCCTGCACAACCATACCACGTGGGTGTCACCATGTACGCTACTGCAACTTGCCCGCACTACGGCTTGCTGAAAGATGACGCTTATTGCTGTAAGCTTCTCCTAGCTACATTAACTGTCCGTCATTGGCCTACGTTCGCAATTACGCTTGTGAACCGCTGTAGCAGCGAGATCATCGAGAAATTGGGATTACACGAAGAAACGGTGCTCCTTAGATGGAGCAAATTGCGAAAAAAAAAAAGAGATCGCGAGTGAGGAAGTGCAAGCGAAAATTAAACCTACAAGCGAATGTTCGGTGCACAGCATTCGCAAAAGAGTCAAAAGCGCCCCAAAAACATTCAGAAACCGTGTAAGCTCCAGCTAAGCATTCGCAAACGGCCCTTCGGAATGAAGACGGTAAAATCTACGAAGGACGATGTGCAGCAGTACCTCACAGATGTTATTAGCACTTATCGACGAGTGTTGCGTACAAGCAAAGTACCTGAATTTTTTTTTTCTTGTCGAGTACAAAGTGTCTATCTAAGTGTCCTTGGCGAACACTAGATGGCAGGCAAGAAGCGTCATTTGTTGCTTTGAAGCAGAAACACGAGATGAACAAGTTTGGCATGCGACTCACTGTTCTTAAAAGCAAGGTCCGAGGAAAAAGGTCGATGGAAGATACCCAGCTGCAGTGGTGTCACACATTTGACGCAAAGCTAATTAAATGTACGCCATAGTGGTTCACACATGATGAGAGTTGCCTATACAAATTGCAAACGAAGCCTTAGGCGGCCTCGGGTGAAGCCCACTTACGGTTTCCTGCCTACAGTTCTCCCCCTATTGCTGAAAAAAATTCCGCGAAATATTTTTTTTGTATTGATTATGCTTATTCTTGATGTGTTGTGCGCATTTAGATTGAAAATAAACATTTTTAGGGGTATTTATATGTCTTCTCCTTGAATGTTAGGGATAACTCCGGCACGAATAAAAGCGTAGTTCAGAGTGAAACAGATCTGGCAACAACAGAGAAGCTCGAGAGAACAAAATTTAGCACAGAAACATTTTGCTGAAAATACGATGAGCAAAACGAGAACACCGTGAAATCAGGAGCCAACGTTTCGACAAGTGGACTTGTCTTCTTCAAGGCGAGATATGCTTGCCTCGCCACAGTATATATAGGTGGGGTTCTCCTGAAGGGGAGAGGGCGTAAGGTGGGTGGGCGCGACAGCGAGCGAAGGTGTGTTAGCGTGTCGAATTTAGCCTAAAGGAGTGCTGTGTACAAGGCCAGGGCCGTCTGTCAATTACGTTTCAACGCCCGTGTGTCAGCCGGCGTGTCGACGGCGTGCACAGCAGCCCTCCACTACCTGATTCGCTAGTGGTCGTGAGTTGTCGTGTCTCTGAAAGAGATAATAAAAGGAGCTGCAGAAACCGGTCTTCGTGAAAAAAAATTGTGAAATGGTATGAATAAATCAACAAAAGAAGAAAAAAAACGGAAAGAAGAAGAAGAAAAAAGGGAAAAATGAAGAAAAAGATAGAAAAAAAAAATACGCTAAGAAACCAAACAAAGTGTTGTTGCCTATAGCTTGAAATTTAGAATAGGGAATAGATTCTAAAGCTCCCTTTGAAACGTTTATGCCTATTGGTTGCAATGTCTTGAACTTATGGATGAGGTACGATTCGATGTGTTTTCTTTCTCGTTCAGAACGGAAATTTGACTAAGATGTAGGGTTCATCAAAGTTACGACATGGTTGGTTGAAATGCTCGGCGACGGCTTTGGGAAGCTTTTTAGAACGACAGAAAGCTGAGCTAGTTGGTCAGGATTCATTATGCAAAAAAGGCGTGCAGACAGGACACAAGAGAGGAGAAGTTGACAACACGAACGCCGACTATCAACTGAAGCAAGCACTGAGGCGAAAAGAAGAAAGAAGACACAAAACTCATCTGCGCAAGCTCTGGAATGATATCACCACGTGTCAGTCGGGTGCATGTGCCGGTCTATGTGAGGGATAGCTGTTAAAGCACTTAATCTCTTCCTTATGTAAAGTAATCGAAGGCTGACTCACGCACGCACTTCCACTTTTACACATATGCCATGCCTCCACCATAAGACGCGTATCTTCATTCTTGTGCCTGTACAATATCGCGCATTCATCTAACGTTCATCTAAATCTTTATTAGTGATTTACAAAGTAACATTGATGTTTCATTAAGACTTTTTGCTTACGACTGTGTGATGCACAGTACCGTAAATACAGTTGATGATCAGATTAAATTAAATTTACAGCTGCAAGTAATAGTTTATTCGTGTAACGACTGGCAGATGGAATTAAACTTTAAAAATCTGTGTTCATGTCATTAACAAGAAAGAAAAATGTTCTTCATTACAGTTATCAAATCAACGGTTATATGCTCGAAAGAGTCGATCAGCATAAATACCTAGGCATAACATTTACATCATATCTACGATGGAATACCGACATTGCAAATGTCATTTCCAAAGCTTTTAAAACACTATAGCACCTGCGATGCACTATGCACAGTGCTACTCCGGATGCAAAGTGCCTCGCTTACAAAACCCTAGTCAGACGGATAATCGAATGAGCTAAAGTAATATGGGATGCTCACACAGCAACTAATTGTCACAAGCTAGATAGGATGCAGCGACTCGCTGCAAGGTTTATCTTTAATAAATACCGCCGAAACCATTCTTCAACAGATTTGTGCCTACAAGCCAAACTACCAATACTAGAAACCAGAACCAGATATGAAAGACTAAAAATTCTTTACTTCATTATCAATAATTATCTTAAAATAAATAAATCAGATTACTTTGAGATCAAAACTAATCATACATCAAGGCAATGTCATTGTAAGTTTATCGCATCACCGACTATATAAAACAATTGTTTGAAGTTTAGTTATTTTCCCCGAACTTGTAGAGACTGGTACTCTCTTCCAGATTCTGCTGTTCGGTCGACATCATTAGCTGAATTTCTACGCCACTTAGAAAATTTCATCTATGACACTAGCACAGGGCGATGAGGTCAGATTGCTGCTGCATAAGATGGCTGTTGTTCTGATTTCTTAGTGACGCACTTTTGTTTTGTTTGTGTGTGTGTTTCACAAGATGATTTATTGACTAACGTATAACTATGGTTTTAAATATGTTCTGTACTGTTTATTTTGCTGTTCAGTTTCGTTTTGTGTTCTCTACTTCTGTTACAGCCCCTGAAGGAGGCTGACAGTATTAATAAATGAAATGAAATGAACTCTGGCGTGCAGTTACCATCTTGGCAATGTAGGGAAAGATTAGATGGCGATCCACCAGTTAACGACCATTTATGTTCCATTAGCCCCTGATTCTCGCACCGCCCCGTTTTCCCTTCGTAGAACTGGCCAAAGCTAAAGGGAACTGTATAAACCACACCCATACGACAGTCAGTAAAATTGTTGTTATTATTGTGCTTCACGGGACAAATATCTGTTCTTCTTTTTTTTGCGTTTTACCTGCTCCTTTTTCCTCTGGACGGCAGCGCATACCTACCTTCGCCTACCTTCTTGTCCACTTCTCTTGCGTCCTGTCTGCACATCTCAGCTTTCTTGCATAAAGAAGCTTTTTAGCTGTGTCCGCGCAATGCCCGTTTAATCTGATTGAACGGACATTGGACCGCGCGAAGTCCTGCCCCCTCGCGAGTGGGTGCCGCTCTTGCTGCCACGCGCGCTCGCTGGCTTCGCACACGCCAAGTGTGATGTCATTGGGTGCAGGATCACTTCAGAAAGAGGCGGAAGCAGCACGCAGAAGCACACATCAGACTTGTATTGACGCACATAACGTATAGAAAACGGCACACACACGCGACAGTTCCCCAAAATACCTCAGACGACATGCAGCTATACACTCTAAAAACTAAGGGAGTGCCGGGCACTCTGTTTGAGGGAGTAACTGCTTGTCCCATATTTCACTCTCTTTTCGAGAGTAGATCGACCCTCTTGGAGAGAGAGTAGGTCAACTCCTCCTGACAGAGTTTTGTTACTCCACCGCAAGGGATTGCTAGTACTCTTCCGCAGAGTGATAATACTCTTCCCACAGGGAGTGCTAGTACTCTTCCGCAGAGTGCTAATACTCTCCCCGCAGGGTTAATAGTACACCGCCAGACCGAGTACTTCTACTCCCCCAAACAGAGTGCTTGTACTCCTTCAGAACAGAGTGCTAGTACTCTTCCCAATACCCTCTTAGCCAAGTCCTGGTCACGCATGCAGGCAGGAAATCAGATCAAATTAGGGCCGCTGATATACTGTTCCCTAGGCGGCTCCTCAGACACTGGCCCGATTCCAAGCGGCCTTCAGAATAGGCGTGAGCAAAGTTATGCAAGATTTTAAAGTCATTTTTTCCTGGCTATTTGCTGCCTACCGTGAGGCGTGACTGCACTGAAGCGGCCTATGCGTATGCGTCACGAACGCCACTGAGGAGAAAAAAAAGCGAATTGACACTTAATCTGCAAATATCTTCGCAAATTTCACAATCAGGAGTCACACAATCTAATTAGAACACAATTGTCAAGGGAATCACATACTTATCAAGAATCACAGTGCTCTGTAGATCATGTGAATTCGAACCCGCGTACACTCGCATTTGTACAATTCAAAACGCACATCATAACCATTACACCACAGCGCCGCCACGCCCAGTCGTGTTCGTTTAGAGGTTATATATATACCAAACGTATTTGATGAATCGGCTGTGGTGGGTGGGGTTTCTCTGCAGTGTGCTGTGCTGTTGTGTACTGGAATACGTGTGCGTTTGCATCATTTCCATTCCTTGCTACGACTAACAAAGGAAGACAACGTAGACGACAACGTGAGAACTATCCACGGCTTGTCGTCACCGCAGGAAAATAACAAATGTGCCGTTCAGCTCATGATCGAGTGCTTCTCCAGTCCATGTTCTCCAAAATACGCGGATACAAAGTATTGTGCCAACCATCCACGTATGTGAATTTAATTCGCGCGTATACTGGTGAGCAACTGCGACGCCAGTACCAGGCATTTCGACGTGCCTCACGCTGCCGTGTAGGCGTTCTTTTCAAGTGCATTAGTTTAGAGTTTGGTTCAATCCGCTGTGAGCTGTTGTCCTGCATTAGCAGCGGATCGTTAGCGTTTTGAAGCGCATGCATTCCAGCATTTGGAGACTGCTTATGCCGATAGCCGCGTCAAATGCATTAGCACGCATGTTTAAATGACTTATGTGTCCACTTGTTACGCGTGCACTGCTCGTATCCTGTGGCAGTGCTCGTTCTAAAAGCTTCGAAGACCATCTACACTCATGCGTGTGTTCAATTTATATATGCACAGGATGGGCTTGCCGGCTAGTTGGTTGAGCATTTTAGGAAAAACAGCGCAACACAAGGACGACGCAAAAACATGCCACACCACGAAGCGCTGGTGTGGTTGATGCTTTTTTTCGTCCTTGTGTTTGCGCTGTTTCTTCTTCCACGATACACGCACACCACAGGTACGCGAAAGTTTAGGAGCATAAGTGGTTAACTCTGTTTTCCCCGTTTTCTCTCAGTGTCAACGGCACAGTGCGTTGCCCGGAATTGTGCACGCTTACCCCCATATGCAGAAATGCATCATAACTTGAAGCCCATGCTTGACTTGATCTAAACGACGCAAGTCGTGAACGCACCAAAAGAAAGGCAGTGAGCGTCTTGGGGGACGTTCGCACCAGGCGTCGTTTATATCAAGTCAAGCATGAGCTTTGTAATAAGATACATTTCTGAATACGGGGGCTAGACATCTGCTTCTTCCAGAAAATGTCGAAGAAACGCCCACCAAAACCAGGCACATTCGTAAACTTAACTAGGCAATACGAAGCTCGATAGAAAAAAGAAGAGTGGTATTAAAAGCTTTCAGTATTTTTCTTTACTCCAAAATAGTTGCGCTCTCGTGGCTTCACTATACAGAGATAGTGCAGCGTTAGCTAGAAAGCATGAATTTCCTAACTCCATGCCAAAATAAGCTTGTAAAATTATTTAGGTGCTAGAATCCAGGGTTTGTAGTGATCCTTGAAAATCCTTTATTTCTAAAATGCCATTTTCAAGGCATTGAAAACCCTTGAATTTTTAGAAGTACTGGAAAGTCCTTAGACTTGTACACTTGGCTAGACTTAGCAGACATTGCCAAGCGCTTTTTTTCCCTTCTGTGACACTCTTTCGCATGTTACAGAAAATTGTCGCTGGAGGTAATAGAAGGAAAGCGACATCCTTAAAGTTGAAATTACAAAGGAGCTGCAGATACCAGTTTTATGCACATGGAACCGGCGACAAATGTGCTTGGAGGAGCAGAAGCAGGAAGCTCAGCAGTTGAGGCATTCGAAGAGAAGCCGTGAAGAGTAAATTGAGAGCGACAGACACAATAAAAAGAAATTAGAAATGACTATTGCTTATTTGATGGTGAGAAAAGCTGAGGCAACAGATGACATCACATACACTGTCAAACCAAAGAGTATTCAAAAACTGCAAATGTTGCAGGTCCAAGTAGTTAATTGTGCTATTGCAGAAAAACTTTGAGCGCTTTCTTGAAATGCTTCCTTGTGTGCGTTTAGTGGCGGGCGGTGAAAGGCAAATAAGCAGTCTTTCAAATGTTTGAAATCACTGAAATGCGATTTGTTTTGTTTTCTTTTGTTTGCATTAAGGTTAACGGTGTTCTTGAACAAGTTATTGCCTGTCCAAACTACTACACACATTGCACGAGGTCCTTGAAGTTACTGTGTCAGGGCCTCGAAAGTCCTTGAATACCATTGAATTTTTTTCTTCAATATTGCTACGAACCCAGTAGAACAACTGTCATGGAGTAAAAACCATGGCTGAACAGGGGCTTATACGCAGAGCACAGGAAGACTAGAAATGCAGTAGTAGGCATGGAGGGCCCTGAAAAAAATGTGCCACATCCGCTCGTCTGCCTTATGTTTCTGCACCGACTGTCGCATATTTAATAGAAGTGCACTTTCTGTTCTACTCCAATGAACGCAACATTACGAACTCCAGTGTGGGGCAGTCCTTCAGCCAGTGCAGAACTTTTCTGTACATCCGAGTCAGCTCTGTCATTTTTCCAGCATTGTAGTACAAGATTTGTTAAACTGGTTTAGCAGAATATGAGCAGTATACTCTTAAATTAGCTGTTTATTTGTATGCACAAGTTCAGGTCCTCAGTTTGGTTGCATGACAAATTGCCATACCTCAATAGATACAAGAAGCAATTTTATTACAGTTTAATAAAATCCAAACAGTAATAATCGCAACAATATAATGACATACATTTCTTTTGGTACGTATACAGCCCATGTCTTGGCAGTGTATAAATTCAACTATACACCGCAAGTACTGTGTCCTGACCACTATTATTCACATGTGTAAAACCATCACAGCAATTCAACAAATATCACAGTAATTAGTGACATACACTTTGTAACTGCTTTACATGTGCATAATGTATACAAATGGTCCCTGTGTACCTACACATGGCTAGTGCCAACCGAGTACTATTACTCACAGGTGTAAAACCAACAAAGCAGTTCTTTAAAAAATATCACAGCGCTTAGTGACGTACATGTTGTAACTCCCTTTTAGAAACTTAATACAAACACGTGAGGACACAGAAAGCTAGCAGTGGGCAAACGTGGGAATACCACCGCCTCAATACTAATTCACAAGTGTAAAACCAACCAAGCAGTTCTTTAAAGAATATCACAATGCTTAGTGACATACATTTTCTAACTAGCTTATATAAGCTTTATACAAACATGAGAACATACACAAAGCTAGCGGTGCACCCGCATAGAAGTGCGGCCATCTGAACACGATTATTTGCAAGTGTAAGCTCAAGAGAACAGTTCGTTATAGTGACGCACATTTTGTAACTGCCTTATACAAGCTTAGTGCAAGTACAAGAATGCAGAAAAATATAAATTAAAGAACTTGCTCTATGCATACACAAACAGATCAACACAAATGGTAAACACCGCTTTGAAGACAAATGTGACTGTGGCAAAGCGCAGTGCTGTGCCGGTTGAAATTGCCACCCACAAAAGTATTGAGCAATGCTTAAACCACAGGCAATAAAGTGCTGAAAGACTGCGTCTCTAACGTAACTATTTTAATTCAAATTTCTTGAATATAGGGCTCGCTTGCAGATAAGGCATATGATCCAACTGACCTGATTTTACACCTGCTACATGCATACAATGCACTCAGATATAACTGGTAATAATAATTATAAAAGGCATTTAAAAACTTGATAGTATGATGAAGATGCATGACTAGAAAAGTTCTGTCCCCCTCGTACTTGTTAAAAAGGTGTGAGTACGACACATGTTCTTTTTTTCCTCAATTTTTGCAATAATGGACAGCCGGGAACCTCGAACCGACACAAAAAAAAGATACTGCTATGTTAATAGTGTTATGAATAATTTTTTGTGAAAGCTTTTTTACAGACAAGTTGCAGTCTCGTTTCTGGAGGTTAAGCTGTATCTTGCAAAATAACTTGAAAAGTGGTCACATAGGAGCATGACACTATATCATAATGTTAGTTTCAGTTGACTCTCTTGCCCTACAAGTCACTGCTCACTGTGGCCAATGATGCAACAGCAGTGTCTGTGTAATTTTCATCACACTTCTGTCCTATGCCAATCTTACCAGAGTTGGCGGCACATAGATACCCAAATTTCGATAGTGTTGCTTTCTCAGGTGGTTGCTTTTGATTTGCTCAATATCAGTTGGCACTTCAGCTGCATCAAACTTCTTTTTTACCTCTTCAACAACAACATCAACAACAATCTTATGACACCTGTGTTGTACTTCTAGTTGCCTACAAAGACCAGTCAATCTAGCAACAACACTGACAGTCTCTACTATCTTGTAATGGGGGAGAGGTGTGTCCCACCATGTGTTCCACATTGTTGTCACTGTGGGCTGGCTGGGGAGGCAACAACTGTAATATGTTTGCATTTGCATATATTAAAGTGATGCTTGTACTGTGTTATAACACCTAACTTAGTCTTGCACTTGGTGCGCAATAACACTGGCTCACAGTCGTGGTGAAAAGCTTTTGTATGTTGAGTAAATGAGTTGTATCCACTACAAAAAAAGTCAGCGATAGCACACATGTTGCTCTACCAGGCCTGGTGTGGTTCCTTCTGGCACTGCTGCTGATGCTGACGCGCTGCTGCTTGCCTCGCACACTGTTGCAGCTGCAGTACATATGGCAGTCTCTGTATCTATTGCTGCCGCGTCATCTGTCATGGTAACTTGCAAGTGGTATCGGGCTCACTTCTGCAACAGAGATGTTGTTTGCCCCTTGAGGGCTCTCATGATCAGGGCCAATAATTTCGTAGGCATTGTCTCCTGCATCAAAGAACCAATAAGAACAGCATGAATTAATAAACGTAGCTCTAAAAAGTACGGACCTCATGACTTAACCACAAGCTTTCCACATAAGTGACCGGGCTTAATGAATAATACTTGCAGGAGGAGTTACACAATTGTTCTGTATATTACAGTAAAGCCTCATCAGAAGATATTCAAGAGGCACGGGAAACATGTCTCTCGAAACCAAAAATTTTGAGACACTGAGGAGCCAGACTAGATCACTTTATTATGCATCATCACTAAAGTATGTTTTGATATATCGGAAGGAATAAATGCTCAGGGTGGCTTAAAGGGCCCCTAAACCACTTCTCGACATTTTTTGAACATTTCAAGTAAACACGCGTATCGAAATCAGAATGCCGTCACGATCGACGAAGCCAAATGCCAGAGTGCGTAGCACTGCCGGAGCACCACAATATGAAGAAAATGACCCCGTGCGCCTCTCTGGACCTACTCTGCACCCCCCAGTTTGTCCTGACGTCACCAGGCTGTCTCTGATGATGTCACCAGTTTCCGGTGCTGTCGATTGGTCGAACGAAAGTGTACGACTGCTGGCAAGACCTGCAAGCAAATACACACACTCCTTCTTCCTCGTCGCGTTGCGCGCGATGCCATTGTGGGCAGCCAATGGGGGCAAAGAACAGAAACGCCAACAGAAGGGTCTCCCTATGAGGCTCTTCAACACGAGTCACCATACAGTTCCGTTGTATTAGCGCCACCCCTCGCAGGACGACGGGCCAGCGCGGCAGCAACAGAACTCGTTGGTGTTGGCCTCTCCCGTAACATTTGGAGGTGTACTAGGCAAGGAAAAGACGATACTGTCCATATGGCGTGTACCAGATGAAAGAGTAACATGAGTGGGGACTACTTTTCGATAATCAAACACACGTAGCTCCACTATTACTGCACCGTTTCGAAAAATTCTCGTGGCTACCTGTTCATTGCCTTATTGTGTAGAACTGCAACACCGCAACTAAATTTCAACCTCGGTGGTTTAGGGGCCCTTTAAAGAAGACATTCACAGCTTTTAAGTGACTGTAGATTGTGTTAGCTCCCTTCCCAACTTCTGGAATTTAAACACTTCACTTTGCAAGCCTTGTTGCTCGCAGTACCTTTGAGGTGCTCTTAGACGCTCGTCAGCTTCAACTGCCGACACTTTCTGCCCTGCACTGTCCTCGTTGCCCTCCTTTTCTGGTTCATGCTAAAAGAGACATGCGCGATTGACTTGTGTAAGGGTTGCGTGATCTTTACGCCCTTCGGAGCACACAAGGTGCACAAAGTGAATGTGTCTGGGTTGTGTCCCTTCGAAGTAGTGAATACTTAAAAAGTCATCCTTAGTAACAAAGGTGTCTCTTGTATACAGTATTGTTAACGTGGCAAACATCGGAAAACCAACCAAACCATTTTCAGATGTCTCTTACAACCAAGTGCATCTTGTAATGAGATTCTACTGTACTGAATATTTTTCAACTATGGATCATCTGCATGTACATATAGTCACAAAGACATGTTGTGTGGAATGGCAAATCGGGAAACAGTTCGTACTCTTAATTTTTGTCCCTAACATAAGCAGCTGATAACAATGTGATAAAAAAGCAGGCAATGAGGCTAGCATGGAACAAAATCCTTCAGCTCTAAACAGTTTTTTGGGCCCACATCATTCCCTCATATGACATAAGGAAACAACTTGATTGCAGTAATGGCTGCATGTGATCTGAGTTGATTGAAACAAACTATACGTAAGGTTGTCCTGTATGTAATTTTATCAGAGTGCTTTTTAGATGTCCTGCTGGTGATCCTGGCTGCGCGATGCTTCTCATGCTTTTTGGCACGATTCCTTTTTTTCCACTCCACTTTTTTTTTCAGATTTTCTCCCCTTTCCCTTCCCCCTTGTGTAAAATAGCACACTTGAAGTATCAAATCTGTTGAACTAACGCGTGTATCAAGCCTGTTAATATGTGTGCTTCTCTGTGGTCTGTGTTGTATTTTAGCGCTGCACAATTCAAGATGAAAGATGGAACGTCCCTGCCTTTAGTTTAAGTGTGTGTGTGTGTGTGTGTGTGTGTGTGTGTGTGTGTGTGTGTGTGTCATGTTTTGAAATATATGTACATTCAGGAGTGCCTGCATGCCCTTCTCTCCTGCTCCAGTGACGAAAAGGAGAGCCTGTTTATGTACCATAGTAAAAAATTCAAAGGTTTTCGCTGTGCCCATTACATCCCTTATCATATGGATCTGTCACAATACAGAGTAACAGTGGTCCATAATACTAGCCCATCCCAACATAATTATAAATTAACTCACACCGACATGCTGCGAAACAGCTGTTGCAAAGCCGCTGGTGCTGGCAATTTCCGCAGCACTGCAGTGGTACAGCCGAGTTCCACCTGTATAGTGACAAATCCATATGCGTGTTAGCAACTCAGTAGTTGCTGATGGTTTCATAAGCTTTACACTACACAATGAAGTAATCTAGACAACTTTGTTGGAACAAATGCACATAATTAGGACACCACTTAAACACTAACACGATTAATTGCCCCCAATCTCTCACTCACTAAGGGATAATACTACTGAAACATCGGTGTTGAGCTCAGATTAACACAGCCCATAAAGGACAAGCGTTCTTTGAGGAAAACAGCTATAACAGCGGTTAGTTTTCTTGATCATTTTATGTGGCAGCTTTGATTTAAATGTCATGCAGTACTATAAAATACGAAGTGCCGCATTTCTAGCAGCAGAAGGCGTCGTCAGGCTCATGGTACAACAGATTTTTGCACTGTTTGTCAGTGAGCCGACACATACAAAGAAAACCGAATTCACACATACATATACAGTGTCAAGTGCACTTCTCCTTCTGAAAACGCAGCCACCAGTTCCAATGTTGCTGAAAGGAAAGGTTATATAAAGTGCGAGACTGCATGGAACTGCCACTTATGACTGTAAGTGTATGGTCTGCTGATTGCAGAGGTAGTCACATGCTATTTCTAGTCTCTTTTAGAAGCATTACTAAAGAATAAATTAAAATCTATTCATAAGTCACGAATTTCATGCATCCACAGTTTGGCTAAATAACCTGTGAGAAAAAGACATGTTTACCTGGAATAGCAACCTTTTTTCCTGCTGCAAAACTTTCCTTCGAATTAATGAAATAACTTTACAGCGTCATAATGCGTTTCTCGCAACTACTTGCCGGCAGTGGCGAGTTAGTGTTTATATCCGACTCATTGGGCGACAATACTGCCAAACACAAATGCTTCACGAACACGAGAACACGTCCCTCGCAGAGAATAGCAACCATATATGCCTCTGTGAGACGTGATCGCACCTTTGTGGTCAAAATGTACACTAGAACGACATCACCATCTCATTAAGAAAAAAAGCCTCCGTACAAGGCAGCCGCCAACTGCATAATGTGAAATCGCAACTGATGTCCACTTACTGGTGGCCTGTGTTTGAGTCACTTTTGGCAGTTGACTGGGTGTTGAGAAATGCACGTCCTGGGTTGTCCCTGCAAAACATACAGGGTTATGTCAAATGTTGAAAATATATATATGCCGGCATTTCATCAGTCGCAAAACAAACGAGTAAACTAATAAACAACTCTAATGTAAACAGAGTACACATCATAAGATAGGCTGTCAACTGTTAATGCATTAGGCAAAAAACCTAATGCATAGGAAAGACTATATGTATCCACACGAAGCTGACACACAATTTAATTCGCTCTAAGTTTTTCCGTGCAGTATATTCAAATTATTATGTCTCGTGGTTAGAGCAAAATTAGTGTAAATCACGAACTAAATTATCTACCCTGGAAACTTTTCTTCAATATGCACCTGTGCGCGCTTCGAACGAGTAGCGTTGTAAAATTTACGTACATGGCATTTAACATAGTTGCTGAACACGCATTTCCTTTGCCCTGTGTCGTGTACAGTGAGCTACATATATCTGCCCCCCCCCCCTTTTATGTACTAGCCATACTGCGTGCCACTGCACCTATACGCACGTCAATAAACCTCACGACACAGAAATAAAAAAAGCGCCAATCACCCATGCCTGCATGTTGTAGTGGACCTAACCTAACCAAGCATGGGCTGTTGCTTTTTATAGTAAACACAGGCACAGTGCTCATTGCAAGTATGTATCATGTCGCTAAGCAAATATGCAATTTCATTGTACCACTATTTTTTTATCACATGGATATATCTGTTGAGAGGCAAGACAAAAAGCAGTCACTTCTCAGAACTAATCAGCTTTCTTAAAACACATTTTTAACTTTTCAATGACACTTGCTGCTATGTGTTTGTCTCCAGAGAGCATACTTGATTTGACTTTCCAATCAGAGACATTACATAAATATACCATGTTAAGATGACTGCCTGGAGCACGTGAGAATTTTCATCTTCGTGTAACATACTGTATCTTGATTTTGTTGACATTTGGTCAAATGGTACACCCAATATACCCACATACTAGTTTTGTTGTCCAAATAACATGCCAATGTATTTTGATTTTTTGGCATTGGCTCCTCTGCACTACGTGAAGTCGCGCTGCACTGGCTCTTTCACATCCTCGTGTCCTTGCAGCTGCCTTCTTGCGTTATATAAAGCGGGTGCCTGAAAAATATCGTATGCAAAAGTCAACACAAGGGCATGGTGCAAAACAACATCAAGACAGTCAAGGCCATGGCAATAAAAAAGTCTTAGCTCTTAGTCTTCCTAGTGAAATGCATGCAAAACATCCACATGACTGCAACAGTCAACTGCTAAACTAACTTCAATTTTTAGATTTAAGCAAAAAAAACATATAAACCACAGTTCATCCTTGTTTTTCATGAATGTTAGAATACTCCTGCTAATGAATAGAATATTGGTCATTTTCAGACGTCATAGGTCTGTCATGAGCCTGGTGTATCGCAAACACCACTTGTGACACATCCTAAGCACGTGCCCAGTGTGCCCCCCCCCCCCCCCCCCCCGCACCATCCCTGGTTGTGCCACTGCTGAAGCCATAATTTGAGGATTATAGCTGCAAACATGATGCTCAGTAGGGATGAAAATATTGTCCTTCAGCTCAATGGATATATGGATGTGCCTATAAAAAAGGGCAACAAGGCTTGTTATGGCAAGCTTACCTACATTTCAATACTAACAAGTTCACTGCGGCCTGCATCTAAGCTTACTAAAAGGCATGAACTTATTTTCATGCATGAGGTGCGCAGTGGAGTTCATTTTTGACAGACCCGACTACTGCTGCAGTTTGAAATCTAGCATTTTAGATTCTTGTAGGCATGTAAAAGTTGCAGTTAAACCGCAGTTATTAGTTTATTACACCAACCTATTGTTCTGTGTACGACAGACTGGTAACACGGAATTACAGCAACATTTTATTTTGATATTTAATTTCTCTACTAAAAATATTCAAGCGATAAACACATCTTGATCTGCCATGCTATAGCAAAATGCACACATTACGCTTGTAACCCCCAGAGGAAGGCTGATTTAGCTGTTCATATGACATAACTCTGACACGCCAACTCATATTAGCAAATGCACAGGCATGTCCAAAACAATAAGCGTATGCAAAGCGCCCCTGCAATTGTAATTCCACACAGCAGCCGTTATATTCGATGCCGATGCGTAACTAGCTGCTCGACAATTCACCGAGTTCGTAGACATAAGCATCCTTTCAGTTTCGCACCGTGCACGAAAACCGCAACAGGAGACAAAACCAGACCTATAATCACACCATTTCAACATGAGCAAAAACAGTTCAGTCTTAGGGATAAACACTGTGAGAGCGATTTAGTGCGCGACGGCGACGAGCGACGGCTTCGAGCGACAAAACGGGCCGTCGCTTGAACAGATGGCTCGGTTCTGGAAATCTAGAAATCGTCGCTCGTCGCCCAGAAGTGCTATGAGCGACTAGCCAATAGCGCGAAGCCGGAACTGGATGTACATACATCGCACAAATACTACCGATTGTCGCGCGGAACGAGCAAATGATTCAATTTTTATACGTGCAAGGATAAGAACGTACTGCAAGACCTCCGGAAATATTTTATGCTACTTTTTATAGTAGAATACATCAACGTAAATTACTAAAGCACGCGTCACGCGTGACTGCAGCACTCATGCCGGCAAGACCGGGGAGGCGTCGCTCAAAATCGTCGCTCGCACGGAGTACAACTTGTAGGCGACGAGCGAATGCGACAGCCATCTCCGTCGCGTCGCTTGTAGCTGCCGCGCGCGAGATCGCTTATATGGGGTTTATACTTTTTTCAGCATAAAACATGGATTCCTCATGCGTTTTCAGTAAGTTCAAGATAACGCGCCCAACTGACCTCTTGCAGCATGCAGCTGAATGCCTGCGGCAAAGTTTCTAACTAGCACTGGTACTGCACGTAACTTCAGTGGTCGCAGATTCCCCCTGCGCGAGACACCGTCAAGCGCGCGGTTTATTTATAAAAAAAAGCATGCTGCCAGTAAAATGACGCTTTCTGTTATGTGATTCGTTAGTTCAACAGCGTTCCGTACACAGTAGACTGCCAAACTGAATAAATTCAAACACACAAAACGCACGCTAATCACGCTCCGCATAGGCTCGGAATCACAGGCTGGTGAGCGAACCATTTTAAGCGTCCTCTCGCCTGGCGTCTTATTGAACATACCATAGTTCTGGCAGCGTTTGCGATCTTTAAAGCTCTTACGGACAACGGCAAAGTGATAAAATCACATGCAGTTATCGCGACGACTGGCTTTTTCGATTGACATCGAGAGACAGCGCGTACGCCTAGTCCTTTGTCAATCGCGTCGGCTAAGCGCAGCGACGACTTCCTGGCGATAGCATGACATATACGGACAATGTGCACCTAAGTTAGAATTCACTTACCGTGGAGGATTTGCTGTTATATCCAAGGCATGACGAACGACTGTCGTGTTTTCGTGGCGACGCGAGATGGCTGACATACGATCTCCCTTGGCTGGCCTTTGCTGCTGCTGTGCTGCTCGCTGGACGGGTCACCTTTCTCCGGTGCTGTGTTGTTCCGCGATCTTGAGCGCGCGCGCGCGCGGTGGAGCCACTCCGAGTGAAAAAGTAGAGCGCTCGCTACGCGTTCCTTTGAACTGCGGCGGCCTGTTCTCTTAGAAGCAAAACGATGTGTTCTTTGCTCAGCGTGCATGAATGATACATTGCCATGTTCGGGGCCAGCCACCTACAGTTGAAGCAGAAGATTACGCTACGTTTTGTTTTCTATTTCTGCAAGAGTCTCTCTTTTCTATTGTCGCAAGAGTCTTTTTACTCTCTCTCTCTGAAGGGGAGAGTGAAAAGCACATTTCACTCTCTCCTTGGTGACAGAGTGAACAATGCATTTCACTCTACTCGACATTTTGCGAGAGTAAAACGACGCTTTGAAGAGTGAACCGGCAGCTTCACTCCTGCGATACCCTTCGTAGTTTTTAGAGTGTATATATGTATCGGTCAATTATAATCGGCCTACAGTTCAGGCGGAAGCGCGTGTCGCCGTGTCGGAGACCTCGTGGAACCGATGTCGGCCAGCGAGGTCGGCCAGCAGTGTCGGCCAGCAGGGTCGGACAGCCGTGTCGGACAGCAGTGTCGGACCGCCTCGCGGGGCTCAGGTGGCCCTGCGCCGCAGTCGGTATACTGGAGCCTCCGCGTGCCCGGTTTTCCTCCGGCGCGGTTTCTGCTCGGGATCCCACGGCCGCAGTCACCGGGTCACGTATACAGCTGGCGGGGTAGCCCTGTGGCCGCTCACCCGAACGCTCGATCACCACGGTTCAGGACCGCCAGCCCTCCTGGACCAGTTGCCCAGCGGAAGAGCGGGGCGAGTTAGCCTCTCAGCGGGCGACAGCGTTGACTCGGGTGTGGCGTAGTGACGCGGGCGGCGATAGCTCCTATGGGCCAGACGCCCAGCGAGGAAGCTCTTGTTGCCCTCGAACGCCGAACCTCGCGCACTGCTCACGCCACACTCTCTCGCGCCATGCTTTTCGAGGCGCCACTGTCGGCGCTCTGAAATCGTGTCGATAAAGATGGCGGCTCTCCCGCGGGTGTGTGCAAACAGTCGCTGTCCTCTTCGCCATCGCACGGCGCACTGTCATCATATGTTTATGCTTCGGAGTCCCGCGTACCGCATATTATCACACAAAGCCCGACCTATGCTTTACCAAAGTTGTTTTGGCTGGTTTCTGCTGTCAAGCATGAAGCGCAGTCAGATTTCTTTCCGAAGCAGCACGGCTTGGGAAAAACTGAGGTTGACAAATTGAAAGCTATAGCACTGCTCTTGCAATCAGGAGTGCACGCTGATGATGGTGATGATGATGATGATTTGGGATTGTGATGGCGCAGCAGCCGTGCAGACTATAATGCGCCAAGCACATGTTTTTCGGATTGGCTTATTTGTTCAAATGCGGTAAAATGATGTAAATGGCCAAGTAAATATATAAAAGATGAAATGTGCTACAGTTCTTGTAGTATTCCTTTGGCTTTTAAAAAAGTTATAAGTATCTTCATATGAGACGAGTGGTTCATCGCTCAATAAGAACATGGGATGTATAGGGTGAAAATTTAAAAAAGAATTATGGGGTTTGACGTGCCAAAACCACTTTCTCATTATGAGGCACGCCGTAGTGGGGGACTCCGGAAATTCGGACCACCTGGGGTTCTTTAACGTCCACCTAAATCTAAGTACACGGGTGTTTTCGCATTTCGCCCCCATCGAAATGCGGCCGCCATGGCCGGGATTCGATCCCGCGACCTCGTGCTTAGCAGCCCAAAACCACAGCCACTAAGCAACCACGGCAGGTAGGGTCAAAATTAACGTACAGCGCGAAGAACAAGGACAGCGATAGACGACATACACAGCGCTGTGTATGTCGTCTATCGCTGTCATTGTTCTTCGCGCTGTACGTTATTTTTGATCATGAATTACCAACTAGCCCAAGCAACCACCCTAGGATGGATAGGGATTCATTTTTGGTAAAAAAAATCTTACAAATATCTTTCCCTCCATTTTTCTACGCCGGGAGATGTTATTAAAATGTGTAGCACGCTTAAAAATTCACCGCAGTGTTGGTATGTTGCTTGTGGTTTGTTATTAATTAGGTAACTATGAGTCAGCCTTCTCTGACCAAAATCTTAGGCGACATAAAATAACCTCGTAAGATCTTTGTCTGTGGCGACAACTCCGCCATTCTCGTAAAATAGGTTTTATGCAATGAAGCTTTTTGTCTTCTTGCTGATCCCACAGTATCTGCCAGCGTTTTTCAACTGCTATTCTTAGAGTGGCTTTACAAAACAGTTGGAGAAAGTTGGTCCAAACATCACCGGAAAAGTTCGGTCCTTCAGATAGCTTTTGATTATACCAAGCTTGTGCCCTTTTATTCCGTACCTGTGCAAGTCCATTAAAATGCGATGTCTCCACGTCGTATCATACGCTTTTGATAAGTCAAAGAAAACGGATGGTAGGCCAGCATCATGCAGTTCTAAATATTTGGTATGGGCTGTCATAAAATCTGCTCTTTCATTCCCGGGAATTCCTACATGACTAGGAATGCAGCAGAAAGTGATATTTAAAGCTCTCCTGTGACATTTAGTGTATTGATTTTGTATTTTCTTTAGTAGATTATTTCTAGATAGTAACCTAGATGCCAGAGCGTGAAGAGAGCTCAAGGAGTCGCTAAATATAACAGATCGATTATTTCCTCTTTTCAGGATGTCTTCAAGAGCTAACGAAATTCAGGAGAGCGCGTTCATTGCGAATTTATTGCGAATTCATTGCGCCCGTCCATGTCCTTACTCGTCCGTGTCTTTTTTAGCGCAATTCCCTTCTTTAACTTACGAAATGGCATGGAGTTCTGCAGTAAAGAGAGTAGCCTGACTTGGAAGTCTAATTTGTTTTTCAAATTGATTTGATGTGACTGCAGCGCGTACATTGTCATTGCTTTTTGATCTATCTGTAAAGTATTTCATGCAGAAATTATATTCTATTTCTAAATATTCACTTAGTAACGCCTCTCTTGGTGAAGATTGTTCTCAGTTTTTTTTTTTTGTTAACCTAAAGCCGCATTGCTGCATGTTTCATCTCCCAAGGAGGAAAAGAAGGTTCATCTTGCAAGAATTTTTTTCTTACGTCGTAACATAGGTCCACATTCAGCTTTTGGTACCTGATAAAAAAGGAAGGAATGATTACCGGTTTGTTGCTAAAATGTATTTCAAAGCGTGGCCTTGTAAATAGTAGTCTACAAGGATGCGTTAAACAGGATGGTACTCTCATTATGCACATGTTTCCAAGAAATAGTCTTCTGTGTTCCAAAGACAACTGGTTGGTTTCTGCATACAAGCTTTGTATGGGAGACGTACGAAACGCGCCGGAACACAGACGTAGTCCAAGATGATGCACCGGATCAAGAACCTCTAATGAAGACTTTCGAGCTGAGCCGTACACAAAACATCCGTAGTCTAATTGTGACCGGACAACCGCATTGCATATGCGAAGCAGACATATCTGAACCCCATGATCGATGGGATAGGAGCTTCATTAAATTTATGGATTTGAGAGATTTCTGCTTTGCATAAGTGATGTGCGCTTTGAAGTTAAGTTTCTTGTCAAAGATTAAACCAAGAAATTTGTGTTGAGTCTTTATTGTGATTTGCGGTCCATTGATATGTAATGTTGGGCCCGCTGTGAGCCTTCGTTATTGAATTAAAGGTACGCATATTGTTTTTTCAGCGCAAAATTTAAAACCATTTTTGTTTGCCCATCGCACTATAGCGTTTACACCCAACTGGAGTTGGCGTTCGCAAGTAGCCATATTACAAGAGGAGAAACAAAGTTCAATGTCATCGAAATATAAAGAGTACATTAAGGAAGAAGGAATAACTGTAGTTATCGAATTGAGCTTCACTAAAAATACTCCACCTTGCGGCACTCCATTCTTCTGCATAAAACAGTTGAACAAAGTTGGTCCAAACATCACCTGAAAAGTTCGGTCCTCCAGATGGCTTTTGATTATTCCAAGCATGTGCCCTTTTCTTCCGTACCTGTGCAAGTACATTAAAATGCGATGTCTCCACGTCGTATCATACGCTTTTCATAAGTCAAAGAAAACGGAGACACAATGTTGCCTTTGGACGAAACATTCACGGATTTTTGTTTCTAACCGGACTAATTGGTCGATTGTACTGCGATTGACTTTAAAGCCACAGTGGTACTGATGAAGTAACCCGTTACTTTCCAAAAGGTGCACAAGCCGTTTGTTAACCATTCTTTCGAATGTTTTTGCTAAACAACTGGTTAAGGCAATGGAGCGATAACTGTTAGGGTCAGAGCGTGCCTTTCCCGGTTTTAGAAGTGGTAGAACTATCGCCTTCTTCCATGCTTTTGGAATATAGCCACCCGTCCACAACCTATTGAATAGGTGAAGGATTGTGTCGCACGTGTTCATGTGTAGGTGTCGCAGCATTTCGTAGTGAACAAGTGGACTTGTCTTCGTCAAGGCGACCTATGCTTTCCACCCCACAGTAGATACAGGGGGGTTCTTCTAAAAGGGAGAGGATGTAAGGCGGGAGGCTACGGCAACCAGGGAAGGTGTGTTAGCGTGTCAAATTGAGAGTAAAGGAATGCTGTGTACAAGGCGAAGGCCAGCTCCCCCCCCCCCCCCCCAGTATGTCAATGCACGCGTGTTAGCCGGCATGTCAAGGGCGTCTGACACGCCGGCTGGAAAAAAAAAGGAGGAATGGAAAGGGGAAGAAAAGAACAGAAAAAAAAGTGGGAGGATACGCCAAGAAATTAAACTAGGTGTTGTTGCCTATAGCTTGAAATTTAGCATAGCGAATAGATTCTAAAGCTCCCTTTGAAACGTTTATGCCTATTGGTTCCAATGTCTTGAACTTATGGATAAGGTATGATTCTCTGTATTTTCTTTCTCGTTCAGAACGGTAATTTGACTGTAAGATGAGTTGAAGTTCATCAGTGTTATGACACGATTGGTTGAAATGCTCGCCGACGGCTTTGGGAAAGATTTTAGCTGTGTCCGCGCGATGTCCGTTTAATCTGACGTTCATTGATTGCCCTGTTTCACCGATATATTGACACGTGTACTTATCTTTATCGGGCGACCACGTTTCGCCGCTTAACAACTGTAATCGCACAGCGACAGACGCGCCTGCATGTATCCGACGTTTCTGGAAAGTTATCGATGCTTCTACCCGGCTGTCTGTTGTCGCCGAACCTTGTGTTATCTGATTTATTCGCCTGACGCGAATGGTGTAGAACTTTGTGGAAGGCACGCGGGTCCCAACGATTTGTCTGGAACATTCGACGATTCTGTATAAAAGCCGACGCGCTTGACCCGCTGATCAGATTTTCGACGATCGCCGACTGTGTTCGCCGCTTTCGTTGTGCTATAAGTGTAGCCTGTTTTGTGGGCACAGGTTCGCCCAATAAAATCTAATTTTGCCTTTCACAGTATTGCCACTGTGTTCTTAACGTCACCACCACGTGACAATATTGTTTCTTACAGAAGGAACATTCAAGCATTTAAATCACATCCGAGCTTGTACAACTGAAGCTAGATTTCACTTCATGTGTATAACTATTCGCGGTGCTTTTAATTTTAATGTCACTTTGAAGGTGGGTGCAGGTTTTGCACCTAGGGCGACAACATGCTTTTTTTACGGGGGAATGTTGTTGGCCGACTTTTGCGTGCACTATCATGCCTTAAAATTCTTGTTTCGGCGATAGGTAACCCTATGTACATCCGGGAACGCTTTTCGCAGACGCTCATTACTTGATAATATTGGGTGGTATTTTCTTAGGATGTTGTTTATGTTTGGGAATGCATTAGAATATTTTGTTATAAAGGCCGGCGGTCTGTCAGATTCTAGTGTGGGCTGTCTCTTCGCCAATTGGGACTGTCTCTCCAATCTTGACTCGGCATCATGAGCTCTACCGAGAGGAACTTGGGGGTTGTTCCTTTCTGCTAGCATTGTTTTAAGGTGGTCTTTGCTGCAGATTCTTCTTATTCATTTGGATTGTCCGACAAAAATTTCTTGCTTGCAATGTCGCGGGTGATGGCTGTTGTAGTGTAAATATTGCTGGCTGTCTGTAGGTTTCCGGTAAAGTGTCGTTCTCAGTTTGTCGTTTTCTATCTAGACCGTCATGTCCAGGAAGTTGATATGACTAGGGGACCGATAACGTAAAACTATTCCAATAATCCTGACGTCAAATTTGCGTAACCACCAACGCAAGCACCGGGCGGTCACCCACAGCGTTGTCTGAACAGACCAATCAAACGCCCTCCTCGTTCATAGGAGGTCACTTTTGTTTGCTTGAAAAACGAATAACATTGCCTACACTGAGCGGCTTGTCGTATCTAATTGGCTGATAAGAGGCGAGGAGAATGCTCAAGTGGAGAGGGATTCACTGGGGCAGAGCCAGTGCACTGAAAATCGATAACCGGATGAAGAGGCTGGTGCCGGTGTCTGCGATTGCTGAGCTTTCCCTCACTTAGCTTGTGGTGGCTGGTCGAAAATCACGGCGGCATGCAACGGAAGGTTAGGAATGACGCTAAAGCTGACCCTCAGCAAAGAAGAGTTGGCAGAATGAGGTAGTAAACATGCCGAAAGTGCTTGAAAACGTTACACGGTCACGCAAGAAGTTTTATTATACGCAAATACACCCATGCTCTCCGGCAGGTGCGAGTAGCCAGCGTCTCAGCGATCGGCGGCAGCCATCTTTTATTCCTTTCGGAACGGGGCAGCCTGCGGCTATTCCGAAAAAAATTCAGTTTTGTTCGGCATATTAATGCATCTTTATCGCGTACACGTCACTTTGAGGCGGTGAGTTCGTGCGGTTTTGTCGCGTCGCGTGACAGGCAGATGCAGTGGGTGCAGCCCGAAAACTTTTTACCAATAGCCGAGGGCTAATGGCGAAAAGGGATCGAATCAGAAATAACTGTTTTTCTTTTTTCTGTCAAACCATGCATAATTAGTGTGTGCAAATCATATCAGATGGGGAGGTATTGCGGTTTTTGTGACGTCGCGTGACAGACAGGTGAAGTGGGGGGTGATCGAAAAAAGTTTTTGACCAATCGCGGAGGGCTGATAGCAGAATTGAAATAGAAAAGTTTGGAATAGTTTTACGTTATAGCGCCCTAGGAGAGTGGTGAGTAGTAAATTTATTACTTGGGTGAAAGCGATTAAAATGGCTAATTAACTCGGTTAAGGCGCTTGCGCCGTGTTCCCATATTATTGATATGTCGTCAATGTAACGAAGATAGGTGTGGGGTTTTGAAGGGTAGCATTTCAACAGGTCCGCTTCAAGCTGTCCCATGAAAATATTCGAATACGTGGGAGCGAATGGCGTACCCATGCTAGTGCCGAAAGATTGCAGGTAGTGAATAGAATCGAATTCGAAATAGTTGAGCGTGAGAACTAACCTAAGGAGCGATAAGTAAACTTGAGGAGCGTGCGCTTAGGGATTGATTGCGAGGGATCTAGAAACAGCTTCAATTCCTTCACTCATGGGAATGTTGGTGTAAAGGGCAGAAACGTCCAGAAAAAACATATAGCCATACATACCTGCTATGAAATGAAATGAAGTAAATAGGAGACAGCAAAGATAAATTAGTGAAAGGAAAAGATAAAGATCGAATAGGGGGAGAGGAAAAGGCAACCGCCGATTTCCCCCTTGTGGGTCAGTCTGGCGGTACCGCCAATGTGAAGCAGAGGCCAAAGAGGTGTGTTGCATCCGCTGGGGTGCCTTAAAGGTCCAAACACCCAGCATCGGCTCAACCTCCAGGATCCCCCTTTCCCCAGACACGGCTAAGCCGAGCACTGCTACACGCGGGAGGGTCCAGCCCGCGTGGGCTCGCGTACGTGGTGCCGCAGCGCACCAAACGCCTGCTGACGCAAACGCCCCTGCAGGGGGGGGGGGGGGGAGGGGCGCACCCTGAATGTCTACAAATTGTATTCTTAGGCGTTTTTATGTGTTACTTCATCTTTTACTGCCGGCCTGAATACAAGGTCATCGGCAGCAGCACGTTTACAGTGTTACTGAGTTGTATCTCATCGAGAAAAACGTCATCTGCAAAGGGAACTTGAAAGTGATTGCTGATGATTTGCAGAGCTTAACATGTGCCGAGTACAGAATCGGTATCATACAGGGAGGTGTTCGCGGGTCAAGAAAACAAATTTGTAAAGAACTTTTCGGCTAAGGGAAGACAACAGTGAGTGTGTCTGACTTGTGTGGATCTTGCACTGCGATTGATAACAGGTGACTGCGTAGCTTTGATAGGTAGAGCTGCAGATGTATCGGATGTCACTGACACATGTACTGGATAAATTTGATGCTGCGCTGAGTCGACTAGACGCGCTAGAAAAGCGGCAGGACGCGCTGTTAGCCAAGCTCGAGGCTTCCAACCAGAAGAAGCTGAGGAAAAGTACGGAATTGGTTTCATCTAAGTATGACAAGATTCTTCAAAAGCTGGGGAAGCATAAGATTGAACTTGGAGAAACAGGCAACAGAGTAACTGAACTGGAAGCCGAGCTTTTGGCCAAATCTGACCGGCTGTCGTATATGGAACAAGCAGTAGATGATCTTGAATGGTACTCACGAAGAAACAATTTTGACATTCATAGTACCAACTGCACTGAGAACGATCACTTAAGAAAGGTGGCGGGATCTATCGCAATCAAGCTCGAACTGCCTATACATAGACATGACGATACGGAAACCGTGCACCAAATCAAAGGCAAAGCTAACCCCGTTCCACCTGTTCTGGTGCGATTTTCAAGGCAGGAAATTAAAGAGCGCTGGATTGAAGAGCTGAACAGACTGAAAGGTGAAAAGATATACTTAAACGATAGCATAACTTTACGAGTGAAGAAACTGCTATGGTTTGCAAAAAATCGGACGAAAGATAAGCGATATCGCTTCGTCTCGGTGCGCAATGGCATAATACTTGTAAGGAAACATGAATGAATGTGAATGCTAAGCATTGACAATGTAGAATCTTCAAATAAAATAATCCGAAGTGGCTGACCAACTGCACTTAATTGAAAAATGGCTATCAAGGGAAGACGAGCGGGCGTCAGATCATTCCGGTAGTTTGTTGCTTGAGCTAATCCATGCGAATGTGCGGAGTATGCGCTAACACTGGGACACATTAAAGGTATTGCCATCATTACAAGTTGTAATTTTACCAGAAATCAATATTTAAAAAGACGAATGCGCTCATTTCGCACTGCAGGGTTTTCAGTCATTCTTCTTAGTGTTGGGAAAATAATAGATGTGGTGGCGCAGTGGTCTATGTGAAAAGTGATTGGCATTGTGAAAGAGTGTCTTTTGATTTTCAAGACCCTGGAGTGGGTACTGTACTAATAATGACCAAGGTAGATGTGAAATTTGGTGTGTGCTGTTCATAGGCCACCAAGCTCTAGCATGTTTTCACACGATTAGCACGCGCTTCCTCGAACAGTATACAGACAGAAGTAGCATTATCTTGGCAGGTGACCTTAATATAGGCATTTACACAACAAATAAGTCAGCTACATTTCATTACCTAACCCTTTTGGCAAGTTACGGACTGGAAAACAAAACATAAGTTATATGCGCGAATAAATTCTCTGTGGCCGTTTGGCAAGGTCATGTATAGACCATATCATCACAAAAAATGTGTAAATACAATTAATTTGGCTTTGTTATTACGGAAAAAGTATCGAACCCCTACTTTGTCGCTATGTCAGTTTCGGGAGATGCTGGTGTTTTAACTTAAACTAAGACTGAACAATAATATGCTTTCAATTCAAATGAAGTACATAAACGTGTGAGAGCTTTTGGGTGGGGTAATATTTCTACGGAACAGTATTTGCGATGACGAAGAGGCGAGCAGTGTGAAGACGACGATGACGATTAGAGGCTAGCGACGGCAACTCGACTCAGCCGCCTCCGACACCTTTTGCCACTTCGACGACCTACATTACTCTCCCCGCTCCTCGTGATCCTGGCGTATTCTCGGGCAAAGATGGGGAAGACGTCGAGGACTGGATCGGCCTGTACGAACACGTCAGCCGCAACAACCAGTGGGAACCTACTATCATGCTCGCCAACGTAGTCTTTTACCTCGGTGGCACACCTGCAGTTTGGTTTCGGACGCACGAAGATGAGCTCACTAGTTGGGAATCGCTTAAACAAAAGCTCCGAGACTTGTTCCGCAAACCCTACGGTCACAAACTTGCCGCGCAGAAGGCGTTATGCGGCCGTGTGCAGACGTCAACAGAGCCCTACATCACGTACATTCAGGACGTCGTGGCTCTGTGCCGCAAAGTTTACGCACACATGACTGAGTCAGACAAGGTTTCCCACATCCTCAAAGGCATTGCCGAAGAAGCCTTCAACTTGCTCGTTTTCAGCAACGGGGCGACGGTGGATGCAGTTATAAAAGAAGTGCCGCGGCCTGGAACTTGCTAAAAACCGACGTATCGACCAGTAGTTTGCCCGTCTGCCCAACACTCCAGCGACATCTTCCTGTGCCGACGCTCCTCGACCCAACAACACTGCCGATGCTACCAGGATCGTCCGGCGTGATATCGAGGCCGCCGATCCGGCTGCCTTCGACGCTAGCCCCTCCAGCGCACTTGCAGTCACGGTTTCCCTCATCCAGGCAGTGGTCCGCCAGGGGTTCGCAAACATGGGTTTTCACACCATCTGCTCGGCCCATCGCCCTGATACCCACCCGGCTTCTTCAATTCCGCCCCGTCCCACATCTTATTACCCACCACGTTTCCGCAATCCATCTGAATGGCGCACTGCTGACGACAAGCCCATTTGTTTTCACTGCCGTCGAATCAGGCACATTTCTCGGCACTGTCGCCGTCGCTGGAGTTCCCCGACCCGGTCTACTTATACTGCCTACTCTCGACCCCCAGGTGGCTCTTATCCTCTCTATGCCGCACGCTCCGATAATGTCGCCACTGATTATCCGGCGCCGAACCGCCCCTATTCTCGTTCGCCTTCGCCCCAACGACGACAATCTCGCTCTCCCCAGCCCTGTCGCTCTTTTTCGCCGACTCCCTTCGGACGCCGCTCCCAGCCGGAAAACCAAACGATGAAGCGCCTCGAGGTGACGCTGCATTGCTGCCTACGCCGCCAAATCCTGTTCCGACGTTGCCCACTCATCTGAACCTTCTTGACGCGCAAGTCGGCGGTGTTTCTGTATCTGCTCTTATAGACACTGGGGCGCATTTGTCGGTAATGAACGCTGACCTTCGTAACCGGCCGAAGAAAACAATCACGCCCGCCACGACGCCTGTTGTCCGTGTCACCGATGGCGGAACAGCCCCCGTAATTGGTATGTGTGCCGCCCACGTCTCGTTCGCCGATCGCTCCACTATCGTGCTATTCACAGTCATCGCCCACTGTCCCCACGACATCATCCTCGGCTTAGACGTCCTCTCCGCACATCCTGCTCTGATTGTTCGGCCAGCACCCTCCGCTTTGAGCTGCCTGTTCTCGATCGCGCTGAACCACACCCCAGTCGCCTCAGTTCCGTCGACTTCGTCCGCTTGCCACTTTCGGCACTGACTTACCTTCACTTAGTGTCATCCCCACCAGTCCCCGACGGTCGCTACATCGCAGCTCCTATGCAAGACGTCCTCCTTACACACGGGATCACAGTACATCATATAGTTTTATCTATTAGGGCCAATTGCGTCTGCTTTCCAGTGGTCAATTTTGGCTTGACGACACAAGTGCTGCTACACGGCATGTCTCTGGCCCAGCTTTGCTCACTCGAGGATCACTCAGTAGCACCTACAGGAATAGACGACAATTCAGCCGATCCTCCTCTACCATCGCAGTCGGCAACTTGTACCATCGCCAAATTACAGAAAGTGCTTGCGCCCGACATGCCGTCCGAGCCGCTCGTGAGCTCTACCACTTTTGTTTTCCTACCACGATATTTTTGACGTTAACGATCGTCCTTTGGCCCAAAGTACAGCTGTTAAACATCGCATTAATACCGGCGATGCCCCTCCTATTCATCGCCGCCCGTATCGAGTGTTACCTGCTGAGGGTCAAGTTATTCACGCCGAAGTTCGCACAATGTTTGTCAAGAACTTTATTGAACCGTCATGTAGTCTATGAGCGGTCAGCTGTTGTACTAGTAAAAAAGAAGGATGGCTCATGGCTCTTTTGCATGGATTATCGGCGCCTTAACTGGGTTACCAAAAAGGACGTGTTTCCCCTACCTCGGATTGATGACGCCCTTCACTGCCTCCAGGGTGCTTGCTATTTCTCCTCTATTGAATTTCGCTCCGGCTACGGGCAGATTGCCGTGGACAATCTCGACCGTGAGCAGACTGCTTTTGTAACACCCGATGGCCTTTATCAATTCAAAGTGATGCCGTTCGGTCTATGTAACGCACCTGCCACGTTTGAACGCATGATGGACTCCCTTCTTGGCGGTTTCAAATGGTCCACGTGCCTGTGCTACTTGGACGACGTTATAATATTCTCCCCAACGTTCGCCACCCACCTCGAGCGCCTCTCAGCAGTTCTGGACGTTTTTCGTTGAGCCGGTCTGCAACTCAACGCATGAAAGTGCCAATTCGGCTGTCGCCAGATTGCCGTCCTTGGACATCTCGTTGACGCGAACGGAGTGCAACCGGACCCAGACAAGACCCATGCTGTTACGCACTTGCCTGTTTTTATTTATTATTTATTTATTTCACAATACTGCAAGCCCTCGTCGGGCACATGCAGGAGGTTACAACATGGAATAGAGTACAAAAAAGGGAAAAAAGTGCAACCACTGTATCCAAAACAAAAAGCATTAGCACGCACAAAAATGAACATACTCAATAAATACATACACTCTGCTTAAATGAGCAGTTCGTGAAGCAGGAAAAACAACGTTTGCCATAAGTATGCATCGACAAGAGGCTGCATGTGAAATGCAGGTAACTGCAGTTATTTATCACCACTCGAATTCCAGATTCTCAATACTGTCAATAAATGCGTTGGCAGATGGGCAGTTTACGGCTCCAGAGGGTAGCATGTTCCTATGGGAAATGGCGTGTGGGAATAAAGAGTACTTGTGAGTGTTATTATGGCTGGGATAGTGCCGTATTGATTTATTATGATTCGTTCGGGCAGAAAGTCTGAATGGCTTTTGAATATATGTTGCTCGTGGCATTCGATAGCAGCCGCGATAAAGAAAGTATAGAAATTTTAATCTCGAAATAATTCTAC